>NC_092387.1:48596587-49238253 GCF_030028105.1 Mobula birostris | reverse complement strand
TGTCTCTGGAAACACCTAGGCACTCAGAATTTACTCCCAAAGGTAATGTCTATTGCAGTTATGTCCATACATTAGGTGATAGGATGATTTAATGATGTTTTTCTTGATATGGATTGAAAGAGAGTTTCTGACAAAGACACAAACGCAGTTCTTTGAGGATTATCAACCTGAAACATTAATTATTTTTCATTGTCTCGCTCTACATATGCTGTCTGACCTGCTCAATATTTCTCCCATATTGCTGTTTGAATAACTGATCCTTTTTAGTAAGGCAATACAGTATCTAGCTAGAATCAAGGATAAGGCATCTATTTTTAAGTTAAGCCATACAAATCAAAAGATCCCTGAGGATTTTATGCCTAACTATATTTCTTCCAGTCAACAACCCTCAAGGTTGTATTCCTCCGATTCTGGCTTCTTGGCCCCCCTCAAACTGACTGTTCACGTTGGGGGCCCCAGGATTTGGAGGTGGTTCTCTAAACCTCTTCAAACCTTTTTCCTTCTTATTCCACTGCTTAAAACTTACTCCTCCTGAGCATACTCAACAACAATTGTCATTTGCTTGTATTCTTCACATTAAAGTTGTGTGCAAAAGATGCTGGGTTTTGTTCTGCTCCCTCAGCAGTGAAATGGGTTTCCATACAAAGTCTTTGCTCTTAATTCATGCTTGAGACATGGGGATAATTACCAAAGCTTTACAACCTTGTTTCTGGTTGTCCTTCTGGAGAAGATGGGCAATCACCTTCTTGAGGGGCTCCAGAAGCATTATGGCAAGTTCCAGGATTCTGACCCATCAGCCATAGAGGAAAAAAAGATCAAGTCAAATCTTAGACTCTTTGATAGGTACATGGAGCTTAGAAAAATAGAGGGCTGTGCAGTAGGGTAATTATAGGCAGTTTCTAGAGTAGGTTACATGGTTGGCACAACATTGTGGGCTGAAGGGCCTGTAAAGTGCTGTAGATTTCTATGTTCTATGTTCGAATGGATGCATAGGGAAGCTTGGATGGCATTCCCATCTCGCTCATTACTTCTGGATAGAGTAAGTAATAGGTTTGGAAGGATGCAGCTGAAGAAACCCTGGTGAGATACTATGGTGGGCCCTGCGATGTAAATACTGCAGCCGGATTTGGCCAGGACAAGAAGGTGTACAAGGTATCAAGTGCTTTGTCCCGGGTAGTGATTTTTACTTGAAGTTTCCATGTCATGGGCAAGGATTTCACAGGCCAAGCCCAGATGATGCAGCAAAATATGACAGAATAAATAAATACAATAAACCTGATGAACACAAAGTGCATACCTAGGAAATAAAGAGTAACTTAATCCTCTGCAAAATAGACAAAAGAAAACTCTAAACTATCTGCCATAATTTTGGCACATCTTGTATGGTCTTACTAATTTTCACATCACACTGCAATTTAATATTGTAATATTGCAAGATTTAATTGCATGGGTTTATCGAAGAGTTACTACAGGCTTGAAAGGCTGAATGGCTTCCTGTTCTATCATTTCAGGGTTAAAGTAATCACAAGGAACACAGTACTAAAAATAAGCACTTAGGGTATAATGTAAACAACATGTTGCACTTTAATTAACCTCAGAACAAAGTCTGAGGTTGGCCAATTTACCATTTGCAATATTTTCTGACTTTACCAAGACACAGGCAAAGATTTGTAGTTCTGAAGGATGGTCTCAGCCCAAAATATTGACTGTTTATTCATTTCTATAGACGCTGCCTGACCTGCGGCATTCCTCCAGCATTTTGTGTGTGTTGCTTTGGATTTCCATCATCTGCAGAATTTCTCGTGTTTATACTTTCTGACTTATGCTTCTTCAGAGCTAAAGAGCCAACATTAAACACAGTTTAACATTAATGTTAGACTCACACTATATGGTTTAAAACTATTGCCTAAAAGAAACACTGTCCTTTCCATCAACTGAACAATTGGTGTGAAATCCGTGCTTCTTTTAGGGAGTAGAATGACCACAGCAGCCTTCTTACCAGAACAATGGCATAGACACATTCATACCCAAAGCATAATAACCAGAAAGGACGTTTATAGTCCTGTATGGACAGAAGTGAAAAATATCAAATGTGTATATGATTGAAAAAGCTGCAGAAGGCTGCAAGCTCAGCCAACTCCATCACGGTCTCTAACCTCCCCACCATCATGTACACCTTCAAAAGGCAATGTCTCAAAAAGGTACACCCACCACAAAGGACTCTCACCATCCAGGACATTGATAAGGTGGCAAAAAACTATGAAAGCAACACACATCAAAGTTGCTGGTGAACGCAGCAGGCCAGGCAGCATCTCTAGGAAGAGGTACAGTCGATGTTTCAGGCTGAGATCCTTCGTCGGGACTACCTGACGAAGGGTCTCGGCCTGAAACGTCGACTGTACCTCTTCCTAGAGATGCTGCCTGGCCTGCTGCGTTCACCAGCAACTTTGATGTGTGTTGCTTGAATTTCCAGCATCTGCAGAATTCCTGTTGTTTGCGTTTTTAAAAAACTATGAAACCTCACTGAGGGCCGCCAACGGAAGTAGAATCCAGACTTATAGAGTGGGTGATGCTACACATGGGACTTCATCTTGGCTAGACCGCTCTCCTCAGTGCAGATTTCCCGCACTCTAGGACAATTAGTTGATCTTAAGAATTGTCGGATTGAGGATGTTAAGGACCTTGAGTCGTAACCCTGCTCCCCAAATAAGTTCCCCACAACGACTCTCCCAAGCACATGCACCACTTCACGTGAGTTTACTCGATTGCTGGGCAAATTTGCAAACCTCACCAAGCTCACATTCTGCACAACACTCACAAATTACGACGTCAAGTTCCACATTTCTACAACTGATCCACCAGTCCATGCCCGTGCACGTAGACTGGACTTGGAAAGTGAATTCCCTGAGGAGGGTAGAGCACTGTTAAGGGGTCAACCAGGCAGTTGTGGTGTCAGGAAGAAAATCACCTGGCACTTGTAACAGCTGCTCGTATACCAACTCAGCTCTGGATGACTGAAGGTCCTCTTTTGGAGCAGTTCTAAGCCCCAGCAGGACCCACGGGAGAAGATCATGCCAACATTCATCCTTCAGGGAAGTCCTCAGAGCAGCCTTTAAGGAGTAGTGAAACCGCTCACATGGGCCATTGGACTGTGGGTGTTATGCCATGGTGTGATGTAGCCTAACAGCAAGGTTCTGGGCCATTGCAGCCCAGAGGTCTGATATGAATAGGGGACTGCAGTCAGAGGAAATACCTGATGGGGTGCAAAACTGAGCAACCCAGGTGCTAATGGACACCTGAGCCATGCCTCTGGCCATCGTTGATGCTAGAGGGACGACCACTGGCCACCTGGTGGTACGGTCTGCCATGGTAAGAAGCTGTGTGAAACAATGAGAGGAGGGAAGAGGACCAACAAGGTTCACACTGGCATGGTTAAACCATCACTCAGGGACCTCAAAAGGTGCCAATGGCGCCTGGACATGACAGTTAACTTTTGCCCGCTGGCACTTTACACCGGCTGCAGTCCAATTGCACACTTCATTTCTAAGGCTGTGCCACACAAACATGGAAAGACTCGACATGGTAACCGGTCAAATAGCTCCTGGGCTTTGCCCCTAAGTCAGATGGCGGTTGCCCCTGTGTGGCGATTACACTGGACAACACATTTTTTCAAAAGTGTTGCTTCCTCAAAATTTTTGTTTTGTTTATGATAGATTGCTTAAAGATGAACACAAATATAATTTCAGACTACCTGTATCACGTAGGAATTTGGAGAAACAACAAATTAACTTTTATTGAATTAAAGATTAATGTCTGTCACGAGCCTTGTGGCCCATCAGGCCGGTGCTTATGCTGGTTTCCGTGATGTGAAGCAACTGAGAGTACATGACTCCCCCCGCCCCCCCCCCGCCCCGGATAGGACGCCAATCTATCGCGAGGTTAACCCCCAGCATTTTTGTCCGTACCCATTCTCAGCTGTGTAGACTGGAGCACTGTGTGGTTAGGTGCCTTGCTCAAGGACACACACGCTGCCTCGGCCGAGGCTCGAACCCATGACCTTCAGACCACTAGTCCAACGCCCTAACCACTTGGCCACATGCCACATTTATTGAATATAATGTGTATAATTGCATAATAGTACTGATGCTTTGCAATAGTTCAACTAAGTTAAAAATATTTTGTTAATAATTTTCATTTGTACTTCGTGTCTGGAGGCTTCTCACTTAAGTGTCCAACAATAATTTGCCAGCATTGATGGAATCCAGCTGCCCTGGTATCTTTTCTCCATGACTGCAATGTCCTGGTGAAACCTTTCACCATGCTCGTCACTAACAGCACCAAGATTTTCAGGGAAGAAGTCTAAATGGGAATGCAGAAAATGAATCTTTAGTGATATGTTGCATTTCATAGTTTTATATGCTTGAAGCATGCTTTCAACCAGCTGCATGTAGTTTTCTCTGTAGGTGCCGAGAAAAATTTCAACAACTTCCTTGAATGCTTTCCATGTGATTTTCTCCGGTCCCACTAGAAATTCTTCAAATTGCCTGTCATTGATGACCTGTTTGATTTATGGACCAACAAAAATGCTTTCCTTAATCTTGGCATCAGTTATTCTGGGAAGCATCTGTCTCAAATATCAAAATCCTTCATAGAAATTTTTGTGCCTGGTGATAGGAAATTCCATCCTGATAGTCCTAAATCCAATAATTATTACTAAAACCTGTCCTGCCATGCAGTAGCCGCACCGTCTAAGCACGCCCAAGAATGCCTGGACAAGATAGGAAACTTTCCAGCTTACAATATAGGCAACATTTTAATTGACTTGAATTATGAATTGAAATAATAAACATAAGTTTATTAAAAAAAGGTGCATGATAGGGAAAATTCATGGTGATTTTCATGATCAGTAGCCCCAAATTCATAAGGTACACCTAAAGGTATTCAGGAAGCAAAATCTTTGTTGTCCAGTGTTACCAAAGTCTTAAAGAGGTCATCACCCCCGATCGTCATCAGGTCCCACACATCCAAGACTTCGTATTAGCTGGAATGTTTATTTTTTCCAAAGTCAATCTAGTAAGGGGCTACCAACAGGTGCCTGAGTACCTGGAGGTCATTCCCAAAACAGCTTTGATATCCTTGTTTGGCTTCTTTGAGTATCTCCGCATGCCGTTTGAGTTGAAAAATGCAAAACAGATTTTTCAACAGCTGATGGGCTCTGTATTAAAAGACTTAGATTTTATTTTTGTTTCACTGCATGACATATTTGTTGCCAGCGGATCTAAATCCAAATATGTATCTCACCTCCGCACACTTTTTGGGCACTTAACCCAACACGGGTTGATTGTTAACCCTGATAAATGTCAGCTTTGGTTGTCAACCATTGACTTTCTCGGCCATCACATCTCTGCAGAAGGTATGAAACCCCTGCGATCTAAAGTAGCCGCTATTATGGATTTCCCACTGACCTGCACTACTAAAAAACTACAGGAGATTTTAGGCATGGTGAAGTTCTATCACCGTTTTATTCTAGGAGCTGCTGAACTTTCCCTGTATAATGCGCTCAAATGCAATACCTCTAATCAAGTTCTTGACTGGTCAGTGTTCATGACCAGAACACTTGACGATACCACTACCTTGATTTCCGCTACCATGCTCCTGCTGTCATGGCCATGAGCATGTCAACATACCTCTGTATGAGCCAGAGGTCTCTGCCATTCCTCCACCCACGGAACATAGGACCAGAGCCAGGTGGCTTATCCAAGCTCCGGAAAGGCTCCAATAATGTTAGAAACAATACAGACCCTTTGGCCCACAAAGCTGTGCTGAATATGTCCTTACTTTAGAAATTACCTAGGGTTACCCATAGCCCTCTATTTTTCTAAGCTCCACGTACCTATCCAGGAGTATCTTAAAAGACCCTATTATATCCGCCTCCATCACCGTCACTGGCAGTCCATTCTACGCACTCACCACTCTCTGCGTAAAAAAACTTACCCCTGACATCTCCTCTGCACCTACTTCCAAGCACCTTAAAACTGTGCCCTCTCAAGATAGCCATTTCAGCCCTGGGAAAAAGCTTCTGACTACCTACACAATCAATGCCTCTCATCACCTTATACACCTCTATCAGGTCACCTCTCATCCTCTGTCGCTCCAAGGAGAAAAGGCCAAGTTCACTCAACCGCTTCTCATAAGACATGCTCCCCAATCCAGGCAACATCCTTGTAAGTCTCCTTTGCACCCTTTCTATGGTTTCCACATCCTTCCTGCAGTGAAGTGACCAGAACTGAGCACAGTATTCCAAATGCGGTCTGACCAGGGTCCTATATAGCTGCAATATTACCTCTTGGCTCCTAAACTCAATCCCATGATTGATGAAGGCCAATACACCGTATGTCTTCTTACCCACAGAGTCAATCTGCATAGCAGCTTTGAGTGTCCTATGGACTCATACCCCAAGATCGCTCTGATCCTCCTCACCGCCAAGAGTCTTACCATTATTATATTCTGCCATCATATTTGACCTACCAAAATGAACTACCTCACATTTATCTGGGTTGAACTCCATCTGCCACTTGCCAGCCCAGTTTTGCATACTATCGATGTCCCACTATAATCTCTGACAGCCCTCCACACTATCCACAACACCCCCAATCTTTGTGTCATCAGCAAATTTACTAACCCATCCCTCCACTTCCTCCTCCAGGTCATTTATAAAAATCACAAAGAGAAGGGGGTCTCAGAACAGATCCCTGAGGCACACCACTGGTCACCAATCTCCATGCAGAATATAACCTGTCTACAACCACTCTTTGCCTTCTGTGGGCAAGCCAGTTCTGCATCCACAAAGCAATGTCTCCTTGGATCCCATGCCTCCTTACTTTCTCAATAAGCCTTGTATGGGGTACCTTATAAAATGCCTTGCTGAAATCCATATACACTACATCTACTGCTCCAAACATCAATGTGTTTAGTCACATCCTCAAAAAATTCAATCAGGCTCATAAGGCACGACCTGCCTTTGACAAAGCCATGCTGACTATTCCTAATCATATCATGCCTCTCCAAATGTTCATAAATCCTGCCTTTCAGGATCTTTTCCATCAACTTACCAACCACTGAATTAAGACTCATTGGTTTATAATTTCCTGGGCTATCTCTACTCCCTTTCTTGAATAACGAAACAACATCTGCAACCCTCCAATACTCTGGACACCCTCCTGTTCCCATAGAGGATGCAAAGATCATCGCCAGAGGCTCAGCAATCTCCTTTCTTGCCTCCCACAATACCCTGGGGTACATCTTGTCTGGTCCCGGTGACGTATCCAACTTGATGCTTTCCAAAAGCTCCAGCGCATCCTCTTTCTTAATATCTACATGCTCAAGCTCTTCAGTCTGCTGCGTCATCCCTACAATCACCAAGATCTCTTTCCATAGTGAATACTGACAGCAAAGTATTCATTAAGTACCTCTGCTATCTCCTCCAGTTCCATACACACTTTTCTACTGTCACACTTGATTGGTCCTATTCTCTCACGTCTTATCCTCGTGCTCTTCATATACTTGAAGAATGCCTTGGGGTTTTCCTTAACCCTGTCTGCCAAGTCCTTCTCATGGCTCCTCTGGCTCTCCTAATTTCATTCTTAAGCTCCTTCCTGCTAGCCTTATAATCTTCTAGATCTCTATCATTACCTAGTTTTTTGAACCTTTCGTAAGACTTTCTTTTCTCCTTGACTACATTTACAACACCTTTGTACACCACGGTTCCTCTACCCTACCATCCTTTCTGTCTCATTGAAACATACCTATGCAGAACTCCACCTAAATATCCCCTGAACATTTGCCACATTTCTGCCGTACACTTCCCTGAGAGTATCTTTTCCCAATTTATGCTTCCAAGTTCCTGCCTGATCGCCTCATATTTCCCCTTACTCCAATTAAACACTTTCCTAACTTGTCTGTTCCTATCCTTCTCCACTACTATGGTAAAGGAGGTATAATTAAGATCACTATCTCCAAAATGCTCTCCCACCGAAAGATCTGACACCTGACCAGGTTCACTTCCCAATACTAGATCAAGTACAGCCTCTCCTCTTGTAGGCTTATCTACATATTGTGTCAAGAAACCATCCTGAACACACCTAACAAACTCCACCCCATCTAAATCCCTTGCTCTAGGGAAATGCCAATCAATATTTGAGAAATTAAAATTTCCCACTACGACAATCCTGTTATTATTACATCTTTCCAGAATTTGTCTCCCTATTTGCTCCTCGATGTCCCAGTTACTATTGGGTGATCTATAAAAAACACCCAGTAGAGTTATTGACCCCTTCCTGTTCCTAACTTCCACCCACAGAGACTCAGTAGACAATCCCTCCATGACTTCCTCCTTTTCTGCGGCCTGACACTATCTCTGATCAGTTGTGCCACACCCCCACCTCTTTTGCCTCCCTCCCTGTCCTTTCTGAAACATCTAAAGCCTGGCACTCTAAGTAACCATTCCTGCCCCAGAAGCATCCAAGTCTCTGTAATGGCCACAACATCACAGCTCCAAGTACTGATCCATGCTCTAAGCTCATCCGCTTTGTTCATAATACACCTTGTATTAAAATAGACACATCTCAAACCGTCTGAGCGCATACCTTCTCTACCACCTGCCCATCTTCCCTCTCACACTGTCTACAAGCTTACCCTATTTGTGAGCCAACCGCCACTTCCTCAATCTCTTCAGTTCAGTTCCCACCCCTCAGCAATTCTAGTTTAAACTCTCCCCAATAGCCTTAGCAAACCTCCTAACCAGGATATTGGTCCCCCTCGGATTCAAGTGCAACCTGTCCTTTTTGTACAGGTCACGCCTGCCCCAAAAGAGGTCCCAATGATCCAGAAATCTGAATTCCTGTCCCCTGCTCCAATCCCTCAGCCACACATTTATCCTCCACCTCATTCTATTCCTATACTCACTGTCGCGTGGCACAGGCAGTAATCCCGAGATTACTACCCTTGTGGTCCTGCTTCTCAGCTTCTTTCCTACCTCTCTGTAGTCTGTTTTCAGGACCTCCTCCCTTTTCCTACCTATATCGTTGGTACCAATATGTACCACGGCCTCTGGCTGTTTGCCTTCCCACATCAGGATATCGTGGATGTGATCAGAAACATCCCGGACCCTAGCAACTGGGAGGCAAACGACCATCTGTGTTTCCTTCCTACATCCACAGAATTGCCCGTCTGGCCCCCTAACTATAGAGTCCCCTATCACTGCTGCCATCCTCTTCCTTTCCCTACCCTTCTGAGCCACAAGGCCACACTCTGTGCCAGATGCCGGTCACTGTTGCCTCCCGTAGGTAGGCCATCCCCCCCAACAGTACTCAAACAGGAGTACTTATTGTTAAGGGGGACAGCCACAGGGGTACTCTCTAGTATCTGCCTCTTGTCCTTCCCTCTCCTGACTGTTACCCACTTATCTGTCTCTTGAGGCCCCGGTGTGACTACTTGTCTATAGCTCCTATCTATCACATCCTCACTCTCCCTGACCAGACGAAGGTCATTGAGCTGCATCTCCAGTTCCCTAACCCAGTCCCTAAGGAGCTGCAGCTCGACGCACCTCGTACAGATGTGGCTGTCTGTGAGGCTGGGAGTCTCGCAGACTTCCCACATCTGACACCCAGCACAGAACACCGACTTCACACACATACTTCCTGTCTCTATTCTACACAGGAAACCTACCTCGCCTCGACCCATTATCGCCAAAGCCCTCCTGCTCTGTCTCCCTCTACTTTGTTACCCGTTCTATAAAGTTGTCTTCATTTAAAACTCTTTTCGCTGCTCAAACTGGCTGACGTCCACATGCTTGCACAGTCGTGCCTCGATCAAATCACTGAAGAAATAACTATCTCCTTTTAAACTCTTCTCGCTGTTCAATTGGCTGACTTCCACGTGCTTGCGCAGTCGTGCCTTGATCAAACTGCTAAAGAAATAACTGCCTTCTTTTAAACTCTTCTCGCTGTTCTAATTGGCTGACGTACACGCACTTGTGAAGTCGTGCCTCGATAAAACTGCTGAAGAAATAACCGACTCCTTTGTTTCAGTGCGTTCTGCAATAAGTTATTGATGGAAATTTACATGATTCACAACCACCGACATTTACTTGGGGTTCACTTTAAGAGGCTGGTCTGATGTGATGACATAATTATGTAAAGTACTTTTACCATGTTTTGTGTTCAGTGTTTACCGTACAATAATGAGCTTTTACAGTTCTTCAACATAAAACGCCTCACGTTCTTTTATTTGCAAAGCCCTACACTACCATCAAGAGGAGATCCAGAAGCTTGAAGATGTATACTGCTTCTTCTCCTCTGCCATCAGATTTCTGAGCAGTCCAGATTTAGATTCCACTCTACCACAGACACCGGCAGTTCTCCAATTCCAGGACAGGCCTCCAGGTCTTCAGTTTCCAGTCTCCAGATTTCAGCCACTGGGCCTCAACTTCCAATCGACCATCAGGCTTCAATCTTTGGTTCATGATCCCCCTAACACTACTGTACTATTTTGCCTTCTTTTGCACTAGTTATTTATTTTCTTTTTTATACACATATTCTTATCGTATTTATAGTAATTTTTATGCATAGCATTGCACTGCTGCCGCAAAAACAACAAACTTTACAACATATGTCAGTAGGGTTGCCAACTGTCCCGTATTACCCGGGACATCCCGTATATTGGGCTAAGTTGGTTTGTCCCATACGGGATCGCCCTTATCCCGTATTTCCCCCGCTAAGGTAGAGCTAAGAAATGGTGTAAAGTGAAGAAGCAATTACCATTAATTTATATGAGAAAAATTTTTGAGCGTTCCCAGACCCAAAAAATAACCTACCAAATCATACCAAATAACATATAAAACCTAAAATAACACTAACATATAGTAAAAGCAGGAATGATATGATAAATACACAGCCTATATAAAGTAGAAATAATGTATGTACAGTGTAGTTTCATTGAACAGAATCGGGAAGATTAAGCCAAAACCGAAAATTGTAGAAAAAAAATCGGCACGTACACGCATGCGCACACAGGTGCCTGCACAAGGCTTCATTGTCATGGTAGTCTACCTCCGGGTGAACACAAGTGTCCCGTTTTTGACTGCTACTTTTGTCCCTTATTTAGGAGTGAGAAAGTTGGCAACCCTATATGTCAGTGACAGCAAACTTGACTCTGATTCTGAAATATGTGATGTTGGTGACTAACATTCTATCATCCTGATAAAATGTTATGGACTTGACATGCTAGTCAACGCTCACAAATACAGGTTGACTTGGGTATTTCTAGTATTTTCTGCTCTTGTTTAATAATATTCTCCTTTAATTACATATATTCCAAGAATATTGGTTTTCTTGAATCAACCTTGCGTAACCTCGCTGTAGGAATAGAAGGAACTCATACTTATTGCTGTTTGATCTCAAAACAAGATCTTGCCTGCTGGGAGAATAGAGTTCTACCTATAGTCTAGTGCAAACTTTATAAGCTCTCTATAATGAAACCATTACCCAGCTGAAAATGAGATAATGCATGGTCTGATAAAGTTAACCTTGATCAGCCCTTTTTTAATATATTGGTTCATTTTCAGGCATTTTTTATTGCTGCTAAGGCCAGAATGAATTGCTCGTCTGTAATCGCCCTCGAGAAGGTAGTGATGGTCTCTCTTCTCAAACCGCTACAGCCCTCTTGGTAAGCTGCTATCGGACAAGAAGTTTTGCATTTCAACCCTGCAATGATGAAGAAAGTGAATTTTATTTTCAAGTCGTGATGATATGTGACTTGAAAGGGACCATCAGAGGGATGTGTTCCAATGTGCCTGGTGCTCTGGTTCCCTCTCAGTGATAGGGGGTTTGAGAGGTGCTGTCAGTGCAGCTCCAGGCGAGTAACTGCTGTGCATTTGTAGTCAGTACACAACGCAACCAATATAGAGGGAATGAAAACTTGGGCTGAATGATGGAGCTCCAACTAAGTGAGCTGCTTTGTCCTGGATAGTGTCCAGTTTTGTGAGTGTAATTGCAGTTGCACTGATCCGAGCAGGTGGAAAGCATTCCATCGTACTCCCGACTAGATTGTCCAGAGAATTCAGACGTCAGGAGATGAGTCATTTGTCACAGGATATGCTGCCGTGGACTTGCTATTGTAGCCCCCACAGTGTTTATTAATGTGGCTATCCCAGCTCAATACAGTACATAGTAGATAGTGCGATCACTCAAGTCGAGAATGAGGTCCTCCGAAGGGGTTGTCTACTGGTGGGGTCCTCAGGTGGCTCTAGAGGCTGATCCAGGATCCACATATTCTGGGATGCTAAGGTGGATTCTCTTAATGGAGAACACAGACCCGTGATTTTGTTTAATGTGAGGAGGCTGATTCATGGGCAGCCACCACACAGTCCATGACAAATCAGGTTGACGGTCCAGTGGCACGGAATGCAAGATGATAGGGGAGCCTTCACTGCTGCAGCCTTCCCCCACCTTCACTGCAGTTGTGATCTGTGATCATCTCCTGCCAGCTCCACCACTGAGGTCTTGGTTGGATCGCCCATTATCTGGAACTGCCCCCTTCACCTTACTGCCAGGAGCTAAGCGCCAGATGGCTAAATCCAGGTGATATTGCTCGCGGGATCTTAGGAACTCACAAGCCTCCCCACCACGACAAGGCGATCTCGGAAAAGGCTATATAGTAACCCTCAGTATATTGCATATTGATGGTGGAGCCTGGGGAATAGACATTCTCCTGCATAGTAGGCATAACACCCCCAATCTTTAAAAAGGACAGGGGGATCCCTTTCATCAGACTGAGATTAAGCCCAAAGACACTACATCTGACAATGCAGCCATCCCTCAGAAGTGGAATTTAAATCTGAATTTTGTAGATTATATCTCTATTTATTTCAGCTTATCACAAACTTAATAGAATGCATTTTTTCTTCCTTCCACTTCAACTGGAATTAGAGTTATTAGGGATTACAAAACCTAGACAGTATAAAGGAGCTAATGTACAAATCAGACATGATCTAATTAAATAGTGCAACAGATCCTGAGGACCTAAATGTTCCACTCTAATTCTTATCTAAGTGCAAAAGAAATACTTACTAATAAATAGAAACATGTGTTCCATTTCACCAATGACATCATTGACAAATGTCAATTTTCCAACATTAGGTAACTCGCTCTCTTCTTCTGTCCATGTCAGAGCTGAGCATGACCACCTGCCAAAATGTTGGCTCAGTTTTTTTTACTTACCCTATTCATACATTTGCATGTAACACAGCCTCACTAATTACAGCACACCATATAAAAAAGCTCTGTGTCCACATTAAATCATTTGGATTCACCCTATCAGAGATAATAAGTTAGCTATGATTGAATGGCGAAGAAGACTCGATAGACCATATGACCTAATTCTGCTCCTATGTCTTATGGTCTATAATTTCCCTTGCTCTCTACATCTCTTAACACCTTCTCTCCTACTGAAATTCAGGGTTACCCCTGTAGACTGAACTTAAGTGTCCACAAAGAAATCACTCAATATGTGTTTGGTTTCTCCAGTGCAGGTGAGCCCACTTTGTGATATTAAAGCTGGAAGAGAGTGGTCCCTGTGAAAATGTAGAAAGGGGAGGAAAGGGTAAGATGTAACCAGTGGTAGAGCTGAAGAAGGACAATACATTGATCATGCTCATAACATCCTGTCTTCCAACCGGAGTAGGTCTAATCTATACAATAATATGCAAGTACTGTATGTTATGATTATCTTCTCTACAGGCACACTGGGCACTAATATTCAGTGCACATTATATAGCAACATCTGCTTCTAAAATTCAGCTTCACTATCCTCAGTATCACCGAATCAGAGGCACAGTTGCTATCACATTTAAAGCAAGTGGCCAAGTATTTATGTGGCAATTTCTCATTGCTCTCACTGCACATCCAGACTGATAGGAAGAAGTAAAACACAAAGGACTATCCTGCTGAAGAAATTTGAAAAAGAAAGTGAAAGAGTATCATACAGATGAAATAATGTACTGCTGAACCTCTCATCACAGCGCTAAGCAGTATTGCATCCGGATTGTACTGTCTCAGTACTTTCATATTTGTGTGCTGTAGCACTTTTTTTATTCACACTTATTTTGTAAATAACACTATTCTTTGCATTTCTGGTCAGATGCTAAATGCATTTCATTGGTTTTGTATCTGTACTCGGCACAATGACAATAAAGTTGAATCTAATCTAACCTAATCTAAAACGGGAGATCTCTCTCCTTCCCGTTCAAGTTTATCATCACTCAATTGTACACATGTATACTGCCAAACAAAACAACATTCTTTCAGACCAAGTTGCACAACACAGCACATAGAACTCACACACAAAATACATAAAGTACTATTACTACTAGTAAATTAACAAATAATAAGGTACATTTACTGTATAATGCAACTGGTGAATCATGTGTGATGAGACTTGAGTTGTGGCGGGGAGTTTAGCTAGGAGGTGAGAAGAAGCTGTTTCCCATCCTAGTAGTTCTTGTCCTTCCTCCTGCGTATTGGTAGGGGTTGAAGAGATTGTTGGACAGCTGGGATTATGTATGTCAATGATTTAGACTATGGAATTAATGGATTTGTGGCTAAATTTTCTGATGATAACTAAAATCCTCCAAGCCCAGGCAATATGTTGGTTTATCTCCTCTATACTCCCCAGCATAGCCACATGGCAATATTTCAAGTGCAGTTAACTATTGTGTTGTCAAGTTCAAGATTCAGTCATTGTGGCTAAATTTGCCAATAATACAAAGATAGGTGGAGGAGCGGGTAGTGTTGAGGAAACAGAGAGCCTGCAGAGACTTAGATAGTTTAGGGGAATGGGCAAAGAAGGTGCAAATGAAATACAATGTTGGAAAGTGTATGGTCACGCATTTTGGTGGAAGAAATAAACGGGCAGACTATTATTTAGATGGGGAGAGAATTCAAAATGCAGAGATGCAAAGGGACTTGGGAGCCCTTGTGCAGGATACCCTAAAGGTTAACCTCCAGGTTGAGTCGGTGGTGAAGACAGCGAATGCAATGTTGGCATTCATTTCCAGGGGTATAGAATATGAGAGCAGGGATGTGATGTTGAGGCTCTATAAGGCACTCAACACTACATTTGGAGTATTGTGTGCAGTTTTGGGCACCTTATTTTAGACAGGACGTACTGACATTGGATAGGGTTCAGAGAATATTCATGAGAATAATTCCAGGAATGAAAGGGTTACTATATGAGGAACATCTGGCAGCTCTTGGTCTGTATTCCCTGAAGTTCAGGACTTTAAGAGGTATCTCATAGAAACATCCCGAATGTTAAAAGGCCTGAACAGATTAGATATGGCAAAGTTATTTCCCATGGTAGAGGAGTCTAGAACAAGAGGGCACGACTTCAGGATTGAAAGACATCCAATAGAACTGAGATGCGGACAAATTACTTTAGTCAGAGGGTGGTAAATCTGTGGAATTTGTTGCCACAAGCATTGGGTGCATTTCAGGCAGAGATAGATAGATTCTTGACTGGCCAGGGCAGCAAAGGGTTTGGGGAGAAGGCAGGGAAGTGGGGATGACTGGAAGAACTGGATCAGCTCATGATTGAATGGCAGAGCAGTCTCGACAGGCCAAATGGCCTGCTTCTGCTCCTGTATCTTATGGTCTTATGGTTTTATGGGAGAGTTCACTGATAATGCTAAGGGCCGCGCATACGCAGCATTCCTAATAAATATCTCTGATGGGTAGAAGAGACACTGCGATGATCCTCTCAGCAGTTCTCACAATCCTTTGAAGGGGTTTGCGGTCAGATGCCTTGCAGTCCCATACCAGACAGTGATGCAGCTGGTCAAGAAACTCTTGACGGTGCTCCTGAATAAATTGGTTAGAATGGAGGGTAGGGGTGTGGGGGTGCGGAAGCCCCACTTGACCCAATCTCCTCCGGAGGTGGAGACACTGCTGTGCTTCATTGACCAAAGAGGTGGTGTGGGAGACCAGTTGAGATCACCCTTTATGTGCACACCCAGAAACTAGGTGCTCCTAACTCTCTCCATGGAGGAGCCGTGTATGTGTAGTGCGAAGTGGTCAGCCTGCACCTTACTAAAGTCCACAATCATCTCTTTGGTCTTGCCCATGTTGAGACTCAAGTTCTTGTGCTCCCACCATTCTGCCGGCTGCTCTATCGCTTCTCTGTGCGCTGTCTCATCGTCATTGTTGGTGAGGCCAACCACTGTTGTGTCATCAGTGAAACTGTTGACTTAGTTTGAACTGGATCTAGCAGTGCAGCCATGTGTCAGCAGCGCGAGCAGCAGTGAGCAAAGCACACAGCCCTGGGGAGCACCGGTGCCCAGCGTGATGGAGCTTGAGATGTTTTTGCCAACACAGTCTGACTGTGGCCTTTCTGGCAAGGAGTCCAGGATCCAGTTACAGAGGGGCATTGAGTCCCAGCACAGACAGTTTACCAACCAGCTTCTGCGGGACGGCTGTATTAAACACTGAGCTGAAGTTGGTAAACAGCATCCTGGCACACAAGGCACCATTTGCGAGGTGGGACAGGACAGAGTGGAGTGCAGAGGCTATGGCATCATCAATGTCATAAAATAGTGCACCCCCAAACTCTTGACTGCCCAAATGAAGGATTTCAGCCTGAAATATTAACCTGAGCAATGATGTAACCTGACCTGCTGAGCTCCTCCAGCATCCTGTGTGTTGCCCCAACATCTGTCGTCTCAAGTTCTCCAGTTCCAAAATCCGACATCATCAAAAAAATGGAAGGGTATGTGTTCTTCTTCTTAAGCCCATCACCCCTACGGGGGCAGAGGCTGCAGACAGCCGATCACCAGAGTCCTCTGTCCTGAGCCGGTCTTTCACTTTCCCAGGTGTAGCCCATCTTCTTGATGTATCCTTCGTCTCCCAGGGTTGAGGTCTTAAGAGCTTCTGTTGGCATTTCTGTGCAATGTGTTTAAACAAGATGGTGTTGCTAGCTCCATGCTAACCCTCCTCCTTTTGCAGCTGGGTTTGAGACCATCCACGTGTGTGTTGTGGTAAACTAAATATCTTCCCACTCACTTCATTTCTCACAGTCACTTGATTTCTCTGTTTTGCCAACCACTTCTCTCCTCTTTTCCCCTTCTTAATAACTACCTCACATTTCCGAGCCCCTCTCTCCTGCACCTTCTCACCTATTTTATCATCTAGTTCTTAAATTTATGTTGACCGAATAAAATTCTTCGATATCAACAGCATCAGTTAGCCCTTCAAGTCTGTCCCACCTTCAATGACATCAAGACTGAGGATCCACAAATTGTAGTCAATGCAGAAAATAAAATGGGATGAGTGCTAAATGGTTGATGTGAACTCATAGGGTCAGTGACCCATTGTCTTGCTGTCTGAATCCTTGACTATAACAGTTTTCATAATAGGAAATCATAATCAGAACCAAGTTTAATTCACTGGCATATGTTGTGAAATTTCTTATTTTGCAGCAGCAGTACAGAGTAATTGATTAAAAAACAAATTATGATATGAAATTTATACAGTACTGTGCAAAATTCTTCAGCACATATGTATATATAGCTAGGGTGCCACAGACTTTTGCACAGTACTATAGTAATTTTATGTATTGAACTGTACTGCTGCTGCTGCCATGAAAACAAAATCATGATGTATATGAGTGATGATAAACCTGATTCTGACATGGGTTCTATTGTGGTCTCAGAGTGGGAAGGGGGCAGGGAGAGAAGAATCATGGTTGGGACAAAGGGAAGGTAAACAGCAGGAAGCGGGAAGCACCAGAGAGACCTTTTGTAATGATCAATAAACCAGTTATTTGGAATCAGATGACCTTGCCTGGTGTCTTAGGACTGGGTGTATCTGCACCCAAGCCAGACCCGGCCCTGGCACTCCTTCTCTGTCACCTATCCCATACCCCTCCAATAGGGCTCCACCCTCACCATTCCCAACATCCTCTGCTCCCACCAGACTTACGAACTCGCTCTCTGCTTCATGTTGACAAATACAGGACTGTGTAAAAGTTTTAGATACTCTATATGTGCCTAAGACTTTTACATAGTACTGTATATACACTAGCATGCAAATGTTTGGGCACCCCTGGTCAAAATTTCTGGTACTGTGTGCTAAGCGAGTAAAAGATGACCTGACTTCCAAAAGGCATAAGGTTAAAGATGACACATTTCTTTAATATTTTTAGCAAGATTACTTTTTTATTTCCATTTTTTACAGTTTCAAAATAACAAAAAAGGAAAAGGGCCCAAAGCAAAAGTTTGGGCACCCTGCATGGTCAGTACTTAGTAACACCCCCTTTGGCAAATGTCACAGCTTGTAAACGCTTTCTGTAGCCAGCTAAGTCTTTCAATTTTTGTTTGGGGAATTTTTGCCCATTCTTCCTTGCAAAAGGCTTCTAGTTCTGTGAGATTCTTGGGTCATCTTGCATGCACTGCTCTTTTGAGGTCTATCCACAGATTTTCAATGATGTTTAGGTCAGGGGGACTGTGAGGGCCGTGGCAAAACCTTCAGCTTGCGCCTCTTGAGGTAGTCCATTGTGGATTTTGAGGTGTGTTTAGGATCATTATCCTGTTGTAGAAGCCATCCTCTTTTCATCTTCAGCTTTTTTACAGACAGAGTGATGATTGCTTCCAGAATTTGCTGGTATTTAATTGAATTCATTCTTCCCTCTACCAGCACAATGTTCCCCGTGCTACTGGCTGCAACACAAGCCCAAAGCATGATCGATCCACCCCCGTGCTTAACAGTTGGAGAGATGTTCTTTTCATGAAATTCTGCACCCTTTTTTTCTCCAAACATATCTTTGTACATTGCGGCCAAAAAGTTCTATTTTAACTTCATCAGTCCACAGGACTTGTTTCCAAAATGCATCAGGCTTGTTTAGATGTTCCTTTGCAAACATCTGGCGCTGAATTTTGTGGTGAGTACGCAGGAAAGGTTTTCTTCTGATGACTCTTCCATGTGTTACATGCCTCAAGGAGATCTGTTTTTTTTTGTGAGAATGATGTAATAGGCTTTTGGAGGTCACCTGATGTGATTTTCCTGCCGGTCACGTGATGACATGTGCGCCAGGGGTATATAAGGGAAGATCCCAGATGATGCAGTTAGTTTTTAGTTTGTAGATTTCCAGGTAGAACGTGCCGTGTCTCCGTTTCTGTTGCATGTTTGTTTTTGTGACGCAGATTCATTTTTAAAATGGTGTTGCGTTCTACTGCAAGATACGATATTATTGGACTGGAAATTTTTGGCTAGATGTGCTGATTTACTCAATTTCAGCAGTAGAAGGGACAGTGAAGACTTTTTCGAAGTACAGGACCCTAAGGTGAAAGGAGTTGGCATCGTTTGGCAGTTTAACAAAGGATCAACCTTATTGAGTCTTCGTTGAAGGAGTAGCGACCTGCATCAGAGATAACTCTTGCCAAAAAGAGCAAAGAGTTCATGCAAAGGTTTGCTCTCTCTCTAAAAGAATTTAAGGTCAGTTGTTTTAAACTGCTTATTTACTGCATCGTGAATCCTTTGGATAGAACCGGCAGGAAAGTCGCGTCTATGAAGAAATCCTTCTCCAGAGAAGTCTCTCCCAATTGAACGTATAAATCTGTTGGACTTTCGAATTTACCATTTTAAGAACTATATCTGACTTTATCGCTCTAAGAACTGTTTTCACATTTAACGCTTTAAGAACCAGTGCTGAGTGACGATTTGTTGAATGGCTGCATAACGGTTAACTTCCAGTTAAAGCTTTCGTTTGTTTTTTTTCCTTATCGTTTATCCGTGTTTAATAAATGTTTGTTTGTTTTTATATAACCTGTCTTGATTGATATTCATTGTTGCCGTTTACGTAACACATGAAGGTTATATTTGTGCTGGTGTCGCTGCACAGTAGAACAGTGCACCACCACTCGAGTCTGCTAAATCTTCCTGAAGGTCTTTTGCTGTCAAATGGAGGTGTTAATTTGCCTTTCAAGCAATCCTATGAGCAGTTCTCTCAGAAAGTTTTCTGGGTGTTCCAGACCTCAACTTGACCTCCACCGTTCCTGTAAACTGCTATTTCTTAATTACATTACGAACTGAGGAAATAGCTACCTGAAAACGCTTTGCTATCTTCTTATAGCCTTCTCCTGCTTTGTGGGCAGATTTTTGGGACAAGGTTTGAGGAGTCAGGGTATTTATAAAGCTTTGAAATTTGCATCACCTGGCCTTTCCTAACAATGATTGTGAACAAGCCATAGCCCTAACAAGCTAATTAAGGTCTGAGACCTTGGTAAAAGTTATCTGAGAGGTCAAATCTCTTGGGGTGCTCAAACTTTTGCATGGTGCTCCT
This sequence comes from Mobula birostris, assembly GCF_030028105.1. Lineage (NCBI taxonomy): Eukaryota > Metazoa > Chordata > Chondrichthyes > Myliobatiformes > Myliobatidae > Mobula > Mobula birostris. The sequence continues at coordinate 49,217,865 of NC_092387.1, read as the reverse complement.
TTCCTTTTTTTCACTCTAAAATTGTACAAAACAAAAATAATACACTAATCTTGCTTAAAATGTTGAAAGAAATGTTTCGTCTTTAACTTTATGACTTTTGGAGATCAGTTCATCTTCTACTCACTTAACTATTTGCAGTAACAGAAATTTTGACTGGGGTGCCCAAACTTTTGCATGCCACTGCATGTTAAATTAAATAAGTAATGCAAATAGAGTGAAAAAAGTAGTCCTTGATAAACCTGATTCTGATATGGGTCACGAATTTGGACTGAGAGTGGGAGAAACTGCTGAGAGTGGAAAAACAAGTTAAATAGAATGAAAAATAAATGGTATTTACCCCCATTTCTATAACTATCAGAAATAGAACTGCTGTCACGTTCTGTATTTGTTCTGCAGTTTATTTGGAGCTGAACGCAGTCATCACTTTCTGTCACCATCTTGGGTATTTTTTTTTAATTGATACTTGGCCAATTTTGATACAGTAACTATAGTTTTTTTTCTGGGCAGTAGTGAAACAGAATTGCCTCCCACACCCCATTCTCCCAACTATAAGGCATATGTGCAGAGTTGGGGGTGATGTATTGAGTGCTCTACCAGTAAAAGTAAGCATCAGCTCCTAAAAATACAGAGCCTGCTGGATAAATCAGAACTTTCATTTCTACAATTTTCACATAAAAAGATATGCAATTCATTGCTAGACTAACAAGCTTTCTAGCATTTATGCACATTAAGGGGCTTGTTAGTTGCTTGAAAACTGCTGAAGATTCATTATTATTGAAGCCCATGACTCTGAGTGTTTCTCTTCACCACCAGGATATTACAGACATAGGAATCACTCATCTTAATACTGCAATTCCAATAACAAGTTTAATAGAATGAAAGATAAATGGTATTTGCCCCCATTTCTATAACTATCAGAAATATAACCGCTGTCATGTTCTGTATTCATTCTGCAGTTTCTCTATTTCTGAAACATTATTGCATATTAATTTTATACTTCTCCACAACAGAAGTACCTTCTAATGAGGAACAGGTACGATATCTCTGATGGAAGCCCACTGCCTTGTTTAGAGATATGCTGACTTTCCATAGCAAGTGAAGGCACATGCAATAAAATTAAACAGCTTCCATCTTTCCTTAAGGGGAAGTAGCATTTTTGAATGAAAATCAATCTAGGTGCACAAAGTTACAGAGCTCCATATAGTGTGCCGTGTGAGTGATCCCAAGCAAAGTAAAAGCAATTTGCATTTACCATATAATTCCCAGTACACTGATTAACATCATGGCCATCAAAAACTGGTAGTCACTGTAATATTTCTGGGATATTTCAAAGGGAGATGAGCATCAATCACCATGTAGATGTGATATGCCCAGGTGAGCTTGAGATAAAGGGTTTCATAGCGATTTGTTCCACAGTATTACTGAGAAAATTAATTTCAGCCTTAGTCAAGAACGTCACAGAAGTTGCTTCATTGGACAACAGGGGCTTCGCAGGAAATAAACTCAAAGGTAACAGACAACAGCTTTGTTGTGCTGCTGCGTGGTGAGTCTAATTTCTTGCTGCTACTGGTCCTTGCTGCCTGCTCATTTGAACAGCAGCTTGGAAATTTTAAAAAATTGTAGACAGACAGCAGAATTAATTCTTTACCTGGAAGGTTAGTTAGACTATCTGAGGGGACGGAAGGACATAGGTGACCCGGCCTGAATGAGGAGGAATAATGAAAACATGGAAAGTCATTAACACAAGAGATTCTGCAGATGCTGGAAATCCAAAGTAACAGAATCAGGTTTAATATCAACAGCAAATTTTGTGAAATATGTTAATTATGCCAGCAGAACAATGAAATACTTGAGAAATAAATATAGAGAAAAAAACTGAATTACGGTGAATATATAAATGCCTGTTAAAAAGTTAAAATAAGTAATGCAAAAAAAACCAGAAATAAAAGAAGTAGCGAGGTAGGGTTCATGGGTTCAATGTCCATTTAGAAATCGGTCGGCAGAAGGAAAAAAAGTTGTTCCTGAGTTGCTGAATGTGTGATAGTAACGCACACAAATACTGGAGGAACTCAGCAGGTCAGGCAGCATCCATGGAAAAGAATAGAGTTGACGGTTCCAGCTGAGGCCCTTCATCAGGACTGGGAGGAGAAAGAAATTGGGAGGGGGAGGAGCACAAGCTCACCTTCTAGCTTGTACTCCATCTCCCCTCCACCCTTCTTATTCTGGCTTCTTCCCCCTTCCTTTCCAGTCCTGATAAAGGGTCTTGGCCCAAAACATCAACTCTTTATTCCTTCTATAGACGCCACCTGAGCTACTGAGTTCCTCCAGCATTTTGTGTGTGTTACTATGGAAAGTCATATCAGCACTTAGTAAAAGACATAAGTAATGCATTTCAATAAAGGAGAAGGAAGTGGCTTATTGGAAATTAACTTTTATTGCGGCAATGCCCTTTCAACTGTTGGGTCTACCACACAGTTTACTATTGACCACAACACATCCATGCTGTAATTTCTGTTCCACCTGAGTTTCTTCCCACTCCAACTCATATTGTACTAATGAATCCTTCTATTCCTGTTTACCCATCTTCTCCTTAAATGCATCTATGTCTTCCAAAAACCCAAACCTTAACATCAGCCAGACAAAGCAGTCTATTTGATTGACACCCCATCCATTCAATCCCCCACTGCTGATGCACCATGCCACCTACAAGGTGCTCACAGTTATTCCCTGCTCAAACCTTCGACCCCTTTCCACAGTGGGAAAGCAGGTACAGTACCAGGCACATATATACAGCTAGGGTGACTGAGACTTTTGCAGAGTACTGTAAAAATTTTGTCTATTACACTATACTGCTACCACAAAAAAAAACAAATTTCATGACATATGTATGCAATGATAAACCTGATTCTGATATGAATCTTTATTGTGGACTTAGAGCAGGAAGAGGGCAGAGAAAGGGGAAATCATGGTTGGGGAAAGGGGAAATCATGGTTGGGAAAAGGGGAAAGGAGAGGGGACGGAGTGGGAAGTACCAGAGAGACATTCTATAATGATCAAAAAACCAATTGTTTGGAATCAAATGACCCTGCCTGATGTCTCAGAGCTGGGTGTGTCCACATCTCCACCATCTCTAGCCCCTGGCACACCTTCTCTACCACCTGTCCCATGCATCTCCTATGGTGCTCCACCCTCACCATTCGCTTTGCTCCTGCCAGATTTACAAACTCGCTCTCCACTGCCATTAAGAAATACAGTACTGTGCAAAAGTCTTAAACACCCCCTAGCTATATATATAGGACTTTTGCACAGTCCTCTAGGTATATGGGAACAGCAGGTTCCACTCCAAGACACACACCACCCTGACTTGGAAATAGTTCACTTGTGCCTCATCATCACTGGACGTCCATTCTGGAACTCACCCCCCACCCCCCAGCAGAACTTCACCACTTGGACTCGCCACCATAAGGGCAATTAGGATATTTCACTCACTAAAGCCCCACCTTTCTACAGGTTCTAACAAAGTGTTTTCACTTGATGTCCTCTCATTTTATTCCATCTGACACATCCTCGTCCATCCACCTAGTCTCTCTATATCCTCCTCACAACCCATACTCCAATGCCATTCAATCTCGTTAGCAGTATTTGTTGCATTCAGTCCCTTCATCCAAATCACGGACAGAGATGATGAACACCTGGAACCTCAGCATCAATCCTTGCCAAAACTACCTTCATGACAGTCTCCCAAACTGCAAATAATCAATTAATTCCTGTTTTATTTTCTGTCTTGTCATAATTCTGTTTATCTTGCTCTGTACTGTTATTTCCTAAAGACTATGTTGTCGCATCCTTAGTAACAGGTTCCACTAGTTTTTTTCTCTATGAGAAATATTATCTGATTTTGGAAGATGGCTATCAGTGTATTAATCATTCCCACAGCCAACTTTTTCAAAACCTGAGGATCTAGGTTATCTAGCACTGCAAAATGCAAAATATTTGCATGAAAGATGTACAACATGAAATTGTTGTTAAATAAACTGAAACAATCACTGTTTAATCACCTGGCATGAGAGGAAATTGGAGCCTTTTAGAGCAGAAGTGAGTGTTGATACTAAGCCACTGCCAATATATTAACCCAACTCAATAAATGACATGCAAAGGCAGCCAAAGAAAGCTGAAGCTCACCAAAAGGCAGTTCACAGAGATGTATTACTGGGAAGGGCTGAATATGAGTGAGGAAGAAATGCAAAGACATACAGAACTATTGGAGATGAGCAGAGTTGGAAGTTAACACAGTTCTGGCTCAGTGAAGTAAATGGCCCCTTTTCATACAGTACACTTATTGCTAAATTTATTTGAAATGACTCTAAGCACTCTATTTTATTTCAGAGTGATGTAAGGTTCTCCCCACCCTCCTAAAAGATTTGAATACTGCCAAGGACAAAGCCTGTTTTACAAGTAACAAAGGATAAACACCAAATGTTACTCTCCCATTGAGTTGTGGACCCAATGTGAATCTTAATGCAGGGCAAGCTCAAAATGAGCACCATGCATATTTTGTTCAGATTTCCAGACACCACATTTTGCTATAAAAATGGAAAGTCAACTGCCTGTTTGGAGATAATTTGAGCAGTTTCAAATTTACAAGCATTTTTCAAACTTCACAATTTCCTCAGCAAGTTCCCAATTAATTCAAGGTCTGGGTAAGAATTAGTAATAGCACCAAAGATTCTCAGCTGCCTCTTGATGGGACAATGTCCCACAAAGTCTTGCTCCACTTGGATTTGTAATAACTCCTTTAGGAGTGGAAAAAGCCACATAATATTTCATTGGAGCATTACATAGAATAGCACCGCAGAAGAATAAGCCACCTATAAAGACAACAGCACATAATGATGATAATCATCATAATGACTTCCTGATTCTTATACTCAATGGCTCAATCATTCAAACAAAATTCAGCACCTAGCCTATGGATATTAAGACTGATATCCAAAGTTTGGCAAAGAGGAAGCAGTTTTGAAATTATGAGGTGAAGATATTTGAAAAAGCACTTGGGCACTTCAGCAGCTTCAGTAGTGTGGCAGTCAAATTTTGGGATCATGAAGATGCTAAGATCGGAAAATTATCGGATTCCCAGGAGGCAATTACTGGGATATTTTAGTAGGAGACAACAAAAAGGCATGAAAACAAAGCTGAGGCATTATTTAACTGTGAGGCTAGAGGAGGTGAGTGAAAGGGACTCGATGCAACCATCCATCGTGGGCAAAGCCCTCTCATCATTGAGAACATTTGCAGTAAGTGGTGAAAGAAGAAAGCAGCAACAATCATTGAGGACCCCACCATCCAGGCAATGCACTCTTCTCAACAGGAGGTACAGGAGCCTTTGGTCCCACACCACCAATTTCAGGAACTGTTATTACTCTGCAACCATCAAGCTCTTGAATCTGAACCTTTCACTGATCTCAACACTGAAGCGACTCTACAACTCATAAGCTCACTTTCAAGGACTCTACAACTTGTGTTCTCAGTATTATTAATTTGCATTTTTTAATGTATTATTGGTACAATCTGTCCTCTTTTGCACATTGGATGATTGTCAGTCTTTGTTATGTATATACATAAACTCTATTTTTTTACTTTCCTGTAAATGTCTGCAGGAAAATGAATTTCAAGGGAGTACATGGTAACATATATATACACTTTGATAATAAATTTACATTGAAATTTGAGATAGTAGTGGCAAAATTCTGCATGACAAATTATACAGGGATTAGCAGGAGGAAGTTGCACTGAGAAACACCACAGAAGCCAGCAGTCATATACAGAATTTTCCACTCAATAATGTGTAAATGAAGAGCATTTTCATTCAGTACAACAGAGTTTCAGAGTGGAGCATGAGCCATCAAGTACCTAAATATGTTGGTTATGGCCTTTATTTCCCTCTCCCATGTCAAATTATAAATAATATTTCATATCAAACTCGAATACAATATCCTTTTCATCTAATAGGAGTGAAGTGTTCTGAAGTACACAATGATCAAATATTGAAATAGATATGATTCACAAGTAAATATCTGCAGAAAATAAAATGCATATGTTTTTGGTTTAATTTGCAAACCAGTGTTAAAATTAAATTGGAGTATTGCCAAATACATCATGAACAAAATTATTTTCTCTTCTGTAATGACTTGTTAAATAATTGACAACACAAATGACTGTGGAATAAATGGTCCTTGGTGTAATCAGGCCATCCATTTTATTTGTTAGCGCGTTGGTTAAAGATCAGATACCGCTATGAAGCACTTTTTAAAAATATCTACTGTACATTGTAGGCCAAAAAATTAAAGTGATGGGCTGAACACAGCACAGAGGTTTTAGGAAGAAAGGATGATCCATTTCACTGCCTGGTATATAGATCAGAAATATTTTAACCCTGAAGGTTTAAGAGTCTTTGGAATTCTCCACCCAGCAGTGGTGAATCTTGATTGCGGAGGATATTCAAGACAAGGCGATAGGTTTTAGGTAACAAAGGAACTGAGGGAAATGCAAGGTGGTACTGAGATAAAAACTCGGCCATGATCTGACTGAATAGTGGAGAAGGTACAAAAGATCAAATGTCCTGCTCCTGCTACTATAAAGATAGTTGAACTGCATTTTCATTTTTCTTAGAGAGAACAGTTTAACCTTTAAATTCCGCACAGTAAATTTAATCTCATCTTAATTGACACTTCATTGATTTTTTTTTCCTCCTTCAAACACTGAAACTCGAGCATCTACCAAAGACAGCACAGATGCTTGACATGGCTTCTGTGACACTAACTCCTACACTCACAAGCTCAATCATTCAAAGGACAAGTGCAAAACCCAGAAGAAAACCATACATATTTTCCACAGGCTACACGTTCTCCTAATTTGGAAATGCATTACTGTGCTTTCCCCTTCTCTGGTTACTAATCCCTGGAGCTCCACACCCAACCCCGCTCCCAGGGTACCTTTACCAGCAAGGAATATAGTGACTCCAGAATGAAGCTCATTATCACCAGGACCACTAGGATAGACTAGGCTGGCCAGCAATATCCAATCTCAACAGATAAATAATACATAAATCCAGACTCATGGTGAGGACCTGCTGATAAGTCTCTCATGCTTCGTCTTGATGCTTTGAGATGAGAAGGAGAGGTCTTAACCCATTAGTAGTCTGGAACCTTACCTCACTGACCTCAGGCTATTTAATGTTAGAGCCAGCGGGCAATAGTCAGTATGGTATGCTACCTTCTCTGCCGAAGACCACAAAATCCAGCCACCCCTCCAGTGACTTTGTCTACACTTTGCATTGCCCCTGGAAAACAGCCAACATAATCCAAGACCCCTTCCCATCCCAGCCATTCTCTCTCCACTCCCACCACCCACCCCTTCCATTGGGCAGAAGATACAAAAGCTTGAAAATTCTCGGGCTCAAGTACAGCTAGTTTACTATTCTAAGGCTCTTGAAAAGAACCCTTGTACATTAAAGATGAACTCTTGATTACTCAGTGTACCATATGATGGTCTGTGCAACTTATGTATCCACTTGCACTGCACTTTCTCTGTAACTGTCATACTATATGCTGAATTCTGTCTCTGTTTTTCTTTTCGTACTATTTCTGTGTACTCATGTTTGGTATGATCTGACTGGATGGCATGCAAAACAAAGCCTTTCACTGTTACCTTGGTTCACGTGACAATAATAAACCAATTACCAGTTGGCTGTCCACCATCTTTATTGTACATGTGTTTGAACTTGCTTTACATTAGAAGCATTGAAGCCCACTGTGCCTAAGAGCAATCGATCACTTCCTCCCATCCCACTGATCTGAACCAAGTATTTCTCCTACAGCTTTCATAAAATTATTGGGTGGGAAACTGTAGAGAACCAACGTCAGGTGCTGTACATGAGACAGGATCTTTAGGACCACTACATAGCTTAGAATTCTGGAAAGTACTGGAGCTCAGATATGGATGCTTCTCGTCCCCACTCTCCCCTGCATTTGTAACCAGCTCAAGAATACTCTACGTTGTTGAACTCAGCAGCCAGATGCGCTCACTATCTGGTCCACTAGCCTATCACAAGTTACAGCTGGTCCATCCAGTGAGGACCACGCATCTGAGTGACATCACCAACCTTAAATTCATCTCTTCTTCTCATTTTATATTTATGCTTTGGTTAAATAGCATAGATGCTTGTGTTTCTCAATAACATTATTTCCACTTTACGATCCAGAATCCAGCACATGGAACCATACAGCAAAAGCACAGGTCCTTTGGTCCAAAACTGCGCTAATCATGATGTCAACCTAAACTAATCCATCTGCTTGTATGTGATCCATGTCACCTCCACTTTTAACATTGCTCATGTGGCTGTCTAAATGTTTTTTTGTTAAACATTACTATTCTATCTGCTTTTTTCACCTCACCTGGCAGCATTTTCCAGGCACCTGCCATCACCAGTGTAAAAAATAACTTACGACATAAACTTCCTTCAAACTTTCCACCTCTCACTTTATGCTTTTGCCCTCTAGGCTTTGACGTGTCCATCCTGTAAATATGACTAACTTGAATCATATTTTACACACCAGTATTGGGCATCATCATTGCACTAGGTCTCAGTTACAGCTGAAGGGCATCTCCATATGGTAGCAGTATCCATATCATATCACAACATGGAAGGGGGTTATTCAGCCCCTCAAGTGAATGCCAGCTCATGGAGCTATTACTATAACTTATTCTCTCCACATTTGCAACAAACTCCCTCAGATTCTACCATTCACTTATACACTAAGGGCAACTGACAGTAGCTAATTAGTCCAGATGCCTTTGGGCCACAAGGAGGAGGTGCAGCCCTGGGAGGAAATCCAAGCAGTCACAAACAGAACATGCAAATTCCACACACATGGTGCCAGAGGCCAAAACTGAACCCCAAGCAGCTGGCTGACTGGCCCTGATGCATGCATATGCATAAAATTAGAAAGTTAATGTCTTGATTTCACTCACAACGCACTGGAGGAACTCAGCAGGTCAGGCAGCATCTGTGGAAAAGATCAGTCAACGTTTCAGTAGGTTTCAGGTGAAAAACCAGTAAGGGGAAAGATCAAGGGGTGGGGGAGGGGAAGCGGGGAGGGGATAGGCAGGAAAGGTGAAGAAGGAATAGGGAAGAACACAATGGGTAGTAGAAGGAGGCAGAACCATGAGGGAGGGGCAGCTGGGGGAGGGGGCAGAGTGAAATTTCTGGTTTTTCACCTGGAACCTACCGGCCTTTTCCTTCCCACCCTCCCCCCACCTTCTTTATAGGGCCTCTGCCCCTTCCCTCTTCAGTCCTGACAAAGGGTTCCAGCCCGAAACGTTGACTGATCTTTTCCACGGATGCTGCCCGAGCTGCTGAGTTCCTCCAGTGCATTGTGAATGTTGCTTTGAACCAAGCATCTGCAGAGTATTTTGTGTTTAATGTCTTGATTTGCTTTTCCTTGATTTTAATTTAAAAATTATTTTTCAAATTCATCTATTGCATTCAGTATGACAATATTTTAAGGTATTCTTTAAAATATAATGGTTTCAATGGTTTCTAAATTATCTCTGACTGCCTCATTTAGAGAAAATGAAAAGCCTTTGATAAGAGTGGTCAAGCAGTCAGAGTGGTCACGGACAGATTAGATTAGATTAGATTCAACTTCATTGTCATTGTGCCAAGTACAGATACAAAGCCAATGAAATGCAGTTAGCATCTGACCAGAAATGAAAGGAATAGTGTTATTTACAAAATAACTGCGAATTAAAAGTGCTACAGCACACAAATATAAAAGTACCAAGACAGTACAATATGGGTACAATACTGCTTAGCGCTGTGATGTGAGGTTCAGCAGGGTCACAGCCTCAGGGAAGAAGCTCTTCCTGTGCCTGCTGGTGCGGGAGCGGAGGCTCCTGTAGCGCCTACCGGATGGGAGGAGAGTAAAATGTCCATGGTTAGGGTGAGATGCATCCTTGATAATGCTTTTCGCCCTGCCCAGGTAGCATTTATGGTAGATGTTCTCAATGGTCGGCAATTAGGTGCTGATAATCCGCTGGGCAGTTTTCACCACACGCTGGAGTGCTGGAGGCCTTGATTTCCACCACGTCCAGCCTAGACACCACTTACAGACCGTCACCTTGCCAAGGGCAAGGCCACCTGCAAGACACTATAGAGGTGTAGCCTGTTTTGTTTTAAAGTAATAACATTGAATATCTTCTCAATAGTTCTTAATTTCTCTCAATGTCATTCTTTGTCAAGTCATTAGCAACAAGGATAAATGGAAGTAAATTTTTTTAGGTATGAAATGTGAAGATTAATTTCTGTCTGCAAAATAATAAGAGATTCTCAATTCAACTTTTGATCAGAAGCTTGAATTTTCCAACCAAGGCAGGTTTGTGTACTCCTGAAATGGAAGTTGAAAAACATGACAAGCGAAGGCAATGATTCCACAAACCAAGCCCAGTAAAAGAAAATGGAAGACAAGTCATATCACCTTGCTACAAAAATGCAGCCATCATAAATCACAGAGTGCCATCTATAATGGTAGTGCTCTACACCATGACCCAGATCATTCCAATCTGCTGCCAAAATAAAATAAGAGGATCATTACTCACAAACGCTGTGTAATTGGCTATTTGAAATGAATATTTCATGTGCTGTCAATATAAATGGTAAATGTGTGCTTTGAGCAAGTATGCGTCACATTTTAAAATCCCCAGTTGAGTATTTCTTTTCGATTATGTGACTAAGAAGATCATAATTTTGTTTACTATCTTTACATTGCTATGATGTCAGTAACTCCTTATTTTCTTTAACATACAGCCAATGATCTTTACTCTGAAAGCACGGTGTGACATAGCAAGATTCCACAAAGAGCAAGCAAGATTCGTAAACAGTTTATTGAGCAAGTTCAGGGCAAGGGGATGACTGAGTGCCAAACAGGATAACAAGAATATTACGCAAGCACGAGGAAATTTGCAGATGCTGGAATTTCAAGCAACACACATAAAATTTGCTGGTGAATGCAGCAGGCCAGGCAGCAACTTTTATGTGTGTAACAAGAATATTAAAGAGTTTTCTCTGGTTGAAGCTATTGGTGAATGGAAAGATGTTGGGAAGGTGAGGAGGATTTTCTTTTAGAGATTTGTCCATTATCACTGGCCCTCAAGACACGCAAGCGGTAATTGGTTTATTATTGTCACATGCATCAAGGTACAGTAAAAATCTTGTTTTGCATGTCATCCATACAAATCACTTCATCACATCAGTAAATCGAAGAGGTATAAGGGAAAAGCAATAAAAATATAGTATTTGTGTGTGTCAATTATGACTGATATTCCACCAATATTCAAAATTCAAAGTAAATTTATTATCAAAGTATATATTACTTTGAGATTCATCTTCTTGCAGGCATTTAGAAGGAAAAAAGAAATACGAATAAAATTTTATGGAAAATCTGTAGATGATAGCTGAAGGAATACAACCTGCAAAAGAGAACTAGACTGTACAAGTAAAAATAATACTGAGAACATGAGTTGTAAAGTTCAGGGCAAGGGGAATTCTCACACCAATTTGCAGAAGCAGGCGTGGTCAAATTTCATCACCACTTGTTTTTCTTTTCATTTTCCAGTTCAGATGAAGGGTCATTGACATGAAGTACTGTTTCTTTCCACAGATGCTGTCTGAAATGCAGATGATTTCCTGGATATGCTTTTGCCCTTTGTTTCAGATTTCCAAAAATCATCAAGTTTCTTTTTAGGACACTTCCAATGCGTTCATAAGCAAGAACTTAAAAGTGAGAAGTCCTGCAGGGGCTTAGGTGTGGGGGTTGTGATATAGTCCGATGCCTAGCTTACTGAATATATGGTCACTGATAGCAGAGCAACTAAAATTGGGACATACAGCAGCATAAAAGGTCACTGAAACACAGAGAACATGAGTTAGTTATTTGGGCCTAATTCACTATTCAATCTCATCATAACTACACATGCTCTCCCTTTCCCTTCTCCTCATCCCCTGATTCATTTAGCATTGAAAATATACCAACTACCTTCCTGAATATATTCGATTCTGTGGTAGAGAATCCTAATGATTCACCACCTTCGTTTCTCCGGATCTCAGCGGTAAGTGGTACTGAGGCTGTGGTCACTGGTTTTGGACTAGAGAAATTGTAACAGAGTTGGGGGGAGACAAAGCCACTAGAGAATCTAAGAACAAGGGCGAACACTTTATCATTCTTCTCCCAGGAGCCAACGTTAGCTCCATTCAAAGTGTTAAAGACATGAATCCAAGGGTTGTTGCTAAATGCCCGAGCCTTGCTAAATTAACAAACCTGTTTTCAGACATCAGGAAAACAGCAGTCAACATTTATTAATTACAATAAGCAGCATTTGTTGCTCCTCCTTAAGAAATCTTGATACAATGCCAAGACATTTAAAGCAGAGCGGATATGATACTGATTCAAAAACTGGCATGATTCAACACCTTGTACTGAAATGTCAAATACTAGAAGGCACAGTTTCAAAGCAAGATCAGGAAAGTTTAAAGGGGATGTGCTTGGCAAGCTTTTCCCTTTATACAGACAGTAGCTGGAGCCTGGAATGCGCTGCTGGAGGAGGTCGTGGATGCAGATATGATGGTGATGTTCAAGAGGCTTTTATATAGGTACACACATCTGCAGAGAATGGTGAAGTACAGATCAGGTGCAGGCAGAAAGGAATTACTTAAATCCTATATCATGCTTGGTATAGACACTGGGCGCTGAAATGCTTGTTCTGGTGAAGTATTGTTCTGTGATAGAATAATGATGTACTACAAAGTGACCATTTAAAGCAGTGGCTCTCAACCCTTCTGAACAAAAGCTCAACTTGGTAAAATACACAGGTCCCCATAAATATCACCACATTATAGACCACACCTTTCAAGTTCATGTTTAATTATCATTCAACCATAAATTAATATTCAAGAATACAACCAAACGAAAGAGCATTACTCCGGGGCCAAGATGCAAAATAGATACCAACAGTCATACACAGCACAAAGCACATATAGCACATATAAGATAGCAAGCACATATAAGATAACAGTAAAATACAGTCACACAACATAAATAGCCCGAGTCCCTGAGTCCATGAATGTTGCAGCAGTCTGCAGTCAAACACAATATACACAATATTTTCTGAGTGAACTCTGGAGAGTAGCACCAACTCCAGCATGGACGCCATGCTATACTGCCTCCGGCACTCTGATCGATGGCCTGACTCCTACGTCTCTCCCAAGCGGCTGCAAACAGGTGACACCGTGGCTTGAGTCCTAGTCCTCGCTACGACTGAGGCCACACAGCTCCCCGGCTGTTCGACATTACACCAATGAATTGGTCTTGGAGCATTCCACACCACCAATGTCCAACAGGTCTTGCTATCACAAGAAAAACAACAAAGATTGCACATTTCCTTTACGCACCAACGCCTCACTGTCAGAGGTAGGATCATGGTCTGCACAAGTCCAGCTTCTTCAGTTTCTCTCCAAACAAGCAACTCACTGATGGGATAGACCCACAGTACTTTTAGTTTTTAATATCCAGCAAGGTCTCGTGCTTGTAAAAAAAAAGACAGTAACACCTTCAGTTGACCCTGCAGAAGCCGCTGCATTCAAGCACACTGCCCAAGGAGCCGGGAATCTCTGGAGGATTCCATCTCCTTGCGGCATCATGATAGAGGCAGCTAGCATGCTGAGTATACTTCTATATTGTTAATTTTGGTGTGAATGTCCTAAGTTACAGTAATATTAATCAAGCCTTTTTGACATGAATAATCTTTTGCACTATCTCCCACACCAAGAGGGTTGTGCAATCAGAAAGAGAACCATTGTTTTAAACAATGCCATGCAGTGTGGTTAGGATGCAATGGCATGAGATATAGGGAGAGGTTAGACTAGCTAGGACTTTAGTGCTTTGAATGTAGGAGACTGAAAAATCAAAATTAAAAAGTTATAAGTAATTTTTTAAAATCAAAATACACATATGACACATTATTCTACATTGAGATTCATTTTCTTGCAGGCATTCACAGTAGAACAGAGAAATACAATTGAATAACTCCACCTAAATCTGACAAACAGCCAATGTGCAATAGAACACATACTGTGCAAATTTTAAAAAAATAAACACAAATAAGTACTGTAAGTAAATAAATAAATGATATTGAGAACACAAGTTGTAGAATCCTGTAAAGTGAAACCACACATTAACGATGTGGAAGAGGGGGGCTGAGTGTGGTATATCTAAGTTTGCTGATGATACTAAATTGAGTGGAAAAGCATATTGTGCAAAAGATATGGAGAGTCTGCAGAGAGATATAGATAGGTTAAGTGAATGGGCAAGGGTCTGGCAGATGGAGTACAATGTTGGTAAAAGCGAGGTCATCTACTTTGGAAGGAAAAATGAAAGAACAGATTATTATTTAAATAGTAAAATATTGCTGCATGCTGCTGTGCAGAGGGACTTGGGGTGCTTGTGCATGAATCATAAAAGGTTGGTTTGCAGCTGCAGCAGGCTATCAAGAAGGCAAATGGAATGCTGGCCTTCATTGCTAGAGGGGCTGAATTTAAAAGACTGTATTTAAGAGCAAGGAAGCAGGGAGGTTATGCTGCAACTGACAGGGTGCTCGTGAGGCTGCACCTGGAATACAAGTTCTGTCTCTTTACTTGATGAAGGATAATCTGGCTTTGGAGCTGGTGTAGAGGAGGTTCACCAGGTTGATTCCAGAGTTGAGAGGGTTAGACTACAAGGACAGATTGAGTCGCCTGGGACTGTACTCACTGGAATTCAGAAGAATCAGAGGAGATCTTATATAAACATATAAAATTATGAAAGGGATAGATAGGATATAGGCAGGGAAGTAGTTTCCACTGGTAGATGAAACTAGAACTAGGGGACATAGCCTCAGGATTCGGAGGAGTAGATTTAGGGCGAAGATGAGGAGGAACTACTTTTCCCAGTGAGTGGCAAATCAGTGGAATTCTCTGCCCAATGAAGCAGTGGATGCTATCTCAGTAAACATATTTAAGACAAGGTTAGATAGATTTTTGCATTGGAGGGATTTAAGGGTTGTAGGGGAAAGTCAGGTAGGTGAAGATGAGTCCATGGCCAGATCAGCCACGATCTTATTAAATGGCGGAGCAGGCTCGACAGGCCAGATGGCCTACTCCTGCTCCTAATTCTTATGTTCAGAGTTGAGGTGTGTGAAGTTATCCCTGCTGGTCCAGGAAGCCCGATGGTTGAATGTCAATAATCGCTCCTGAAAAGTGAGACCTAGACTCCTGTACCTTTGTCAGATGGCAGCAGTGAAAAGGAGGATGATCTTGATGGAGGGGTTCTTTGATGATGGATGTTGATTTCTTGTGGTAGGGTTCCTTATAGATGTGCTCGATGGTAGGGAGTTCTGTATTTTATAAAGATACACAAAATCATGGGGCATTGGAAGGGTGAATAAATGCAGTCATTTTCCCCTGGGAAAGGGACACTGAAGTCTGAGGGCTCAGGGTTCAGTTGAAAGGGAAAAGATTGAAAAGTGCCCTGAGGGGCAACTTCTTCACACAGACAGTGGTCTACATATGGAAGGAGCTACCAGAGAAAGGAGTTGACAAAGGTATTTAATGGACATTTGTATAAGTATATGAATAGAAAATGCTTAGATGGATATGGGCCAAACTCAAGCATATAGGAATAGTTTAGGTGGGTATTTTGGTTGGCATGGACAAGATGGTCTAAAAGCCCTGTTTCTTTGCTGTATTACTGTATGACGATAACATGAATCAAGGAACTAACACTCAGAACCTTAGATCAGATTTCATGAAGTGAGATTCTACAGTTAAAGCCATATGGCACCTTATCAAAGAAACGCTGACTTGTAATTAATTACTTTGAACAGAGATCACTGTGACTCTGGAGTGCAACATAATCTGCACAGTTTCAACAAACAGGTTGTGGTGACACTTTTGATAAGATTTCAACAAAATAAACAATCTTCCACTTCAAAGAAATAGCACAGGGCAATCAACATCCCTTGAACCTAGTGGAGCTGGGAAACTTGGCTCCTTGTTATACGAAGGTGACCACCTCCACCACTGTGGAACTACACTCAAGTATTGATCTGGTTGAAGCACTTGATTTCTCAAGTCAGTGATCTTCCAAGTCAAAACCAACTGAAATAAGTCGATACCTTGAATGTCATGTATTAAAATGCAGAGCAGCCATTCAGTTACTACAGCTGATTTTTTCCTAATTGCATTGTGTTCATTTAATGAGTATTTTCCAGAGGATTCAAAAAGCAAGTCAGTCATCATTGAATCAGTCCTATTAATAGAGTCTACTGAATAAACAGCACATAAATCATAATGCATCCATAATGTGGCTGTCAACAGGAGACGATTAAACAAACCCAGGACACAACAGCAGAAAAACTACTTGTAAAGCAACTACCTACATTGCTCGATTTTGAGTTAATATTTTTGCCTAGATGCAATAAATCTGCATTTAATACATCTAACCCCTAAAAAAAACTTAAGCAGATGAGTTAATCACAACTAATTGTTTCTGTATAGATGGTAGATAATTAGCACATAGTGTATTACAATCAACTAAACAGTTATTTTATAATTTGAATGATCACACATTGGTAAGATAATATCAATCATCTTATTCATAATCAACTGATTTTGATTAATCCTTGGCATGCATTAAGCACTTATTCCTAATATGGATGAAAATTAGTGTGCCAAGTTATAATGTTAACTGCACATCATACTGCCAATGAATATTATCCATGAGTTGCCCAACGTCTTGCCGCTGCAATCATTGGTCTCATATGGATGCTTAGGCTTCCTCCAATATCCCAAAGACTTGCTGGTTGGTAGGTTAATTGTAACTGCAAATTACTCCCAGCATAGGTGGATGGAGGAAGTGTCAGGATGGAATTCATGGACTTGTGGATAACAGGGAAAATGCAATAGGTGGGACTGCTGATGGCTTGACAATGGCACAATGGACCAAATGTTCTCCTCCTATGTTTTAAGAAAATTATATCAATAAGCTGCTACCTTTGGCAAGGAGAGGGGTTGTGTTTTAAGTCCATCTCTGGTATAGTAAAAGGGAATGATCCACTGAGCCTAAAGCTTTCCTCAAGGCATTTAAAGGCATGGTCACCAATGGTGGATCAATGAAAAGTGGCATTGCACAAGGCCAGGATTTGAGGAGCAGCAAGGTCACAGGGATTTGAGGGGGGTTACAAAGCTAGGGAGCTGCATATTGTGCAAATACAGACAAGGATACCTAAGCTGTATAAAAGTTTGGAGCATTCTGAGCATCCAATAATCATCCAGTCAGTCGGACTCAGAGACAAGTATGTGAAATGACCATCATATATAGAAACAAGAAAGCCAATCTAATTCCTCAGACCCCTACCACACTGGAAAATATCACAACTGGTATGTTACATACTCAAAATTCAAGACTGTTTAATGTCATTTCCAATACACAAGTGTAAAGTAGAACAAAATAGTTGTTACTCCAGATCCGATGCAGCTCTAAAAGAACACAATAATAATATTCAAACACAATAAATATTAATACATAAGATTGCTCATATATATAGATTGATATATAAAGTGACGCTAGCCACAGGAGTGAAGGTAGATAAGGCAACTGACAGGAAATGATAAAGTAGTGGTAGTTGCAGGTGTGCTGGGATAGTGGGTGGAAATATTGATCATCCTTGCTGCTTGGGGAAGTATCACTGGTGACCCTGGTGTGGATGCTATGTAACCTCCCCCTTGTTGACAGTGGGACAAACAGTCCAAGAGCATGGTGGGTGGAATCCTTTGTGATGCTACTGGTGTGTATACAGTATGTCCTTAATGGGGGATAGGCTGTTGCCCGTGATGTGTTGGCCAGTTTCGACCACCCATTGCAGAGCCTTCCTGTCTGCCGCAGTGATGCAGATCGTAGTAGTTGCAGTATTATCTCCATATACTACAACATTTGTACTTCACACAGACATAAGTTGATTGATTACACTTTCATTTGCATGTATAGGAAGATTAGAAACCTAATTTCTCTTCAATTTACATAGAAAAAGTACTCATAGCTAAACGTCAGTGTTGAAATTAGATGCTGATATCTACATTAAAATACAAACAGCATCAATTGTCAATGTAAAAAGATTCAAACACACTTCAACATCAACACATTGTTAACTAATCTGCAATTTGCCTTTCTGTCTCTTTTTATTTATTTGGCCTCACTTCATTGACAGGGTGAGACAGATTTAAAGTTTCTTTTAAATAATGGCAAGAATTCTAGATCTGTTTCATTGCTACATTTTAAGATGACACAAACTGCACTGAATAGAACTTGAGGTAAGTTTGAAACAAAAATATTTTCAGAGTTACATATTTTAACTACAAATCATTATGCAATATTTCAGGACATGTTTCACAAAATCACCTTTAAACATAGAGTCAAAAATTATCTTGCTCTCTGAACACATGAATTATTGTGATTTTCTTTCAACTGTATCAGAATTGACATGAATTACATTTTTTAATGACACTAGCTATTTTATCAGCTTCCATCATCGTTTCAAATAATTTTATAAATATTTGTGCCCTACACTGACATCTGTTTTCTACTTGTAAATTTTCATTTGCTTCGACCAAAATTGAAATGACTCTTGGAAGCCCAGAGATTTTGCAAGCTGGAATGGAAATGAGTGAAGCAGAATAGAAAGGTAGTCTATAAAGAGACAACTGCCAAAGGTGAAGACATATGCAGAGGGAGGCTTCCTATGCTTTCTCCCCTTTCTCCTCCAGTTAGGCTTCACACTGATTAAAACAGATTGTCAGGTTTCCTAATGGCTAATCGCTAATGGGCCAGAGGTGATCTCTCTCTCTCAAGGGGCACAAGAAGTGCCTTCACACACATCACCAATTCGTAGGAACTCATCAAGGACTGCAGGTTGTGAATCAAGGTGAAGCTCTGCACCAGATTGCAGCTTGAGCAAAGAATTTGCATTTTTATCGCATCTGAAAATGTCCTCGGTTGCTTTATTTAGTACACAATTATTTTCGTGTCTAGATATACTTGCTGTGCCCGGGGATGCTGTAGCCATTTCATGCACCGTTAATGTCCCACCGTGAAAGGACTGACAACTTAATTTTTTTGGTGGTGCTGGTTGAAGGAAGATGGTGTGATGGAATATTTTAACATCCTCTTGAGCTGGCGGAAAAAAAGGTCTTGTTTTCATCCCTTAACAGTCAATTGCACACATTCAGTGAATCATTTGACCAGCGTGTCTGTTTTTATATCTAATTAGGAGTAAAATACTGGCCAAAAACTTCTTTAAAATAATGCCATGGATTCTTATGTCAATCTGAGAAGGAACTGGTGACAAGGCAGCATTCTTTCAGAAGGGTTAATCGCAGACAGGTCCAGTTGCAGGGAGAAAGAGCTTTAACATAAGTGGTATCCCTGAAATACTGAAGGCACTTAAGGAAATTAGCTCTATGATTCCGGTGTTAAATCATAAGAACACAAGAAACAGGCCACCTGACCCGTCAAGCCTGCTCTGCCATTCAATAAGATCATGGCTGATCTGGCCATGGACTCACCTCCACCTGCCTGCCTTTTCCCCATAATCCTTAATTCTCCTGCTATGCAAAAGTCTATCCAACCTTGTCTTAAATATATATATTGAGGTAGCCACCTCTGCTTCATTGGGCAGAGAATTCCACAGACTCACCCCCATCTGGGAAAAACAGCTCCTCCTCATCTCCGTCCTAAATCTACTCCCCCAAATCTTAAAGCTATGTCCCCCTAGTTCCAGTCTCACCTATCAGTGGAAACAACTTTCCTGTCTCCATCTTATCTATCCCTTTCATAATTTTATATGGTTCTAGAAGAATCCAAGGTTCTTTTGGAAGTCAGGAACAAGGCATAAAACTTGTTGCTTCATGGTCTTTTTATTAAGCGTTGATAGAACAAAGAGAACAGGAACAGAGCAGTGACGGAGGATTATTGCTCATTGAAAAGAGAAGAACTAAAGAAGAAAGATGGCACCTGGCACTAAACTGCTACGTTTATACCATAGAGTTAAGAAACATTTTATAGATAAGAGACAACCAATTAGAATGTACAGCTGTAAAAATTAACCAGTGAGAAAATACTCATTCAGGAACACAGAAGCTAAAAAGCTTCCAGAATTATACTTTGTACTGGCACTAGAGCAGGAGTCTCCAACCCTTTTTGTCATGGACCAATACCATTAAGCAAGGGGTCTGTGAATGTCAGGTTGTGAACCCCTGCTCTAGAGGAAAATTAAACTGTTATGTATATAAACACTACTTAAAATACAAGCAGATAATTAATTGCTAAATTGCAAAGAAACTGACAAGTAAACAGGCAGATCCAACACAGCAACAGAGGAGGTCATAGACCAACTTGTCATAATGGGACTGGGGATTGGAATTAAAATAGTTGGCCACTGGGAAATCCTGCATGTTGCAGATGGTGCAAAGGTGCTTGACAAAGCCGTCCCCAATCTACGATCTCACAAATGTAGAGAAGGCTGCATCGAGAGCACTGAATACAGAAGACAACCTCCAACAGATTTACAGGTGATATATTACCTCACCTGGAAGGACTGGGGCCCTGAATAGAGGTGAGGGAGAAGGTGTGGCACTTCTTTTTCACTTGCAGAGATAAGTGCTAGGAGGGAGATTAATGGGGAGAGAATTACAAAAACAAATATCCCTGCAGAAAGCAGAGAGTGGGTGGGATTGTAAAGATATGCATGGTGGTAGGCTCCTGTTGAAAATGGTGGAAGTTACAGAGAAAGATGTGCTGGATTGTGACGCCTATGGGGTGGTAGGTAAAGATAAGAGGAACTCTATCACTGTTAGGGTGGCAGGAAGGTGGGTAAATGAAGATGTCCAGGAAATGGACGTAATAGGTGAGAGTAAGAGTTCAGCACGGACTACAAGGGCCGAGATGGCCTGTTTCTGTGCTGTAATTGTTATATGGTTATATATATGAGGGCAACATCAATGGCGGAAGAAGGGGAAACTCCAATCTTTGAAGAAGGAAGATATCTCCGATGTTCTGGAGAGGAAAGCATCATTCCGGGAATAGATGCAGTGGAGACAAAGGAACTGAGAAAAGTGCTTGGTATTTTTACAGCTGACAGGGTGGGACGAAGTATAGTCAAGATAGTTATAAGAGTCAGTAGGTTCCAGAGATGGAGACAGAGATCAACTAAGAGGAGAGAGGCGTGGACATAGTAAATTTAATGGTAGGGTGAAAGTTTAGAGGCAAATTGATGAAATTGACAAGCTCAGCATGGGTACATGAAGTAGCACCAATGCAGTCGTCAGTGTAACACAAAAAGAGTTGGGGAGCGTTACTAATCCTCTTATTCAGACCTTTGCCTTTCCCACTTATGACCTCACAGCTTCTCACTTTATCGCTCTCTCCCACCCACCTAACTTCACCAATCACCTTCTAGCTTGTACTCCTTCCCTTCCCTCCACTTTCCTGGCTTTTTCCCTCCTTCCTTTCCAGTCCTGATGAAGGGTCTCAACCCGAAACTTCAACTGTTTATTCCTTTCCACGGAGGGTTCCTCACCTGCTGAGTTCCTCCAGCATTTTGTGTATGTTACTCTGGCTTTTCCAGCATCTGCAGAAGCTCTTGTGTTTAACATAATTAAAGACTACACCAAATTTGGACATTCTCACTTTTCTCCTCTCTTATTAGGCAGACGATACAAAAGCTGAAATCACATACCACCATGTTGAAGGGCAGCTTTAATGCCGCCATTTCAGACTATTGAATGGTCCCCTAGTACAATAAGATGGGCTCTTGACCTCAAAATCTTTCTCCTTATGGCCTTGCACCGTATTGTCTGCCTGTACTGCACTTTCTCTGTAAACTTAACATTTTATTCCATTTTTATTTATTACCTTTCCTTGTACTATCTCAATACAGTGTTGTAATGAAATGAATCTGTATGGATGGCACACAAAACTAAATTTTTCACTATACCCTAATATATGTGGCAATAATAAACCTATTTACCAAATTAAATTTGCTCAGTGTCCAGAATATGCAACAGCTTGGTTAAACAGTTTATATACTCAGCACCACAATGTACCATCCATGATATAGTTCTGAGATTAAGGGGAGAGGGAGAGGAGGGGGGGAGGGGGAAGGAGGGAGAGGAAGGAGGGAGAGGAAGGAGGGAGAGGGAGAGGAAGGAGGGAGAGGGAGAGGGAGAGGGAGAGGGAGAGGGAGAGGGAGAGGGAGAGGGAGAGGGAGAGGGAGAGGGAGAGGGAGAGGGAGAGGGAGAGGGAGAGGGAGAGGGAGAGGGAGAGGGAGAGGGAGAGGGAGAGGGAGAGGGAGAGGGAGAGGGAGAGGGAGAGGGAGAGGGAGAGGGAGAGGGAGAGGGAGAGGGAGAGGGAGAGGGAGAGGGAGAGGGAGAGGGAGAGGGAGAGGGAGAGGGAGAGGGAGAGGGAGAGGGAGAGGGAGAGGGAGAGAATGAATGCACACACTGGAAATGGAACACATCAGTGATTATAGTAATGTTGCACTGGGACTTGATTCTGGATAGGTGATGCCAAATTTTGTGTGTTACACCAGGGTTTGCACTTCAGAAGTTACAGCATATCTGCAGCAAAGAGTATTGTCAAATTCCGTCTTCAACCAACACACTGACTGCGATGACACAAACAATTATTTTACGAATTATCTCAGCAATAATTAATTATTCTGACAACGGTCAACTTGAAATGTTATACGTTTTGTTTTTTATAGAAACCACCTGGCTGTTGAATGCAACTACTTTTTGTGTTCTTACATCGGCAGTTAAAATCAATCACTTGCAGTCATGAGATTTCATTATGTCAACTATGATTAACTTCAATATAAGTTTCACACCAAACACTGAGATCCCAATGGTTGGATCTAGTATATTGAATTATTGCCTCATCTGTTCAATTTACTCCATCGCTGCCAATTCAGTGAATGAAAGAACCAGATGTAGCAACATATCACTGGCCTTCATTATAGTTCAATGACATTATTATAGCAGACAGCATTAAGACCACAAGTAATAGACTATATAGCCCCTCAAGGCCTGCTCCGCCATCACTAAAACCATGTCTGATCTGATCTTGGTCTCTGCTCTGCTTTGCTATCCCTCAGCTCCCATATAGTCCAAATAACTCTCTCAGCCTTGAAGACATTCATTCACCAATTGTTTTTTTAATGGTACAGAACTCCAAAGATTCAAATCCCACAGAGGAAACTCATCCTCACCTCTGTCTTAAGTCGGTGTACAGCAGGTGTGTAAAAAGGGCGCAGAGTATCAGCCACCCAACCTCAAACTGTTTCAGCTGCTTTGGTCTGGAAAATGGTACCGCAGCATTAAGGCCAGGACCAACAGTCTTCGGGACAGCTTCTTTCACCAGGTCATCACACTTATCAATATCCATTGATCTGATTGTGTATCTGACTGTACACTGTATTTGATTGTACACACATGTATACAAAGCAATTACGTACACAATCTTAGAGTTTGGGCAATATCCTCCCACATTTCCCTTCCTTATTGCTTGTACATAGCGAATGAGATGCACCATAAAGATTTTTACTCCCTCATGTTGTGAGACGGATGTAAGAAATAAAATTCTAATTCTAATTCTTTATCCCAAGACTATGAGAGCTGGTTCTAATTCCACCCTCTGGGGAAACATCCTTTCACCATCAGCCCTTCAAGTTCTTTCAGAATCTTATGTTTCAATAAGATCATTCTCCAACATTACCAAACATAATGCTGACAAGAAGCACCTTCCAGTAATTGCTAATGTAGTACCTTAATGCTAAATGTGAGATAAACATTAGCTGTGACTTGTTGCAAGAAAATTTTCCAGTTCTAAATTTAGTCTTCTAACTTTGTCTTTATACAGTCATAGAGAACTACAGCACAGAAACAGGGGGTTGGCTCTTCTACTCTGTGATGACTGTAACTCTACTTAGTGCCATCAACCTGCACCTGGTCCAAAAACCCCCATTTCCCTCCCATTCTTTCTAGAAACATCCAGACAGGCACTTGAATTGTTAAGCCTAGAAGGTTATGAACCAGGTGTTGGCAATGAGATTCACATGGATAGGTAATTAATGTCAGCGCGAATATGGTGGGCTGAAGTGCCTGTTTCTGTGCTGTACCACTCTATGAGTCTGTACGATAGGGCAGCAAGGCAGCACAACTGGTAGTTACTGTCTCACAGCTCCAATGACTCAAGTTTAATCCTGACCTCTGGTGTTATCCGTGTGGAGTCTACAGGTTCTCCCTGTGATCTTATGGATTTCTCGTGGGTACTCTAGTTTACTCCCACATTCTAAAAGTGATGCATGACGCTAGGCTAATTGGCCATAGTAAAGTGCACCTTGTATGTTAGACCTGAGGAGAGTTAAAGGGTCAGCAGAGAAGAGTAGATAACAAGGAAAATTAGAGGGGAATGGAATTGCACCATGAGCCAGCACAGATACAATGGGCTGAATGTCCACCTTCAGGACACAAGGAAACAGCTGGCAGAAATGCAGATAACTGAATGATTGAGTTCTGACAGCATCAAACATGTCCACTATCCCCCGTGACAAAGAAGAAACCAAAACTTCACTTGGTGGGGGAATGAGTGAAGTGGAAAAAGCTAGAGAGTGATTATTTTTCACTGAGGTGTTTGGGTCAGGTAAGGGAAAGTAGTCTGAACTTGTATGCTGAGTAGTATGGTGCTAGTCAACAGCAGACAAGACATTGTTCAACTCCTTCTGCATTGAACTCAACTTCTGTTACTCATATCACTGCCTTTCTCTGGAATTCATTTCATTAAGGAGAACACAGACTGCCACAACTACTCAGCATGCTCCACTGACCTGCTATTTATCTCATTCGAGTCTTCATCCAATTACCTTCTGGATGCTTCCATCAAATTGTCCTTTCAGTCAACATTTTTCCAATCACAACTTGCTGCCTCTCTGGATCTTCGCTCAATTATCAGGAGACGATGTCCTCTGGATTCTGGGCTTCCTCCCAGAGGAATTGCTCTCTTCTTTATCATGAATCTTCAGATTTTCAAACATGTTTACTACATCTCCTTTAAGCCGTCCCAGCACCAAGTCAATGCAAGGTTCTCTTGACTGCAGTCAACCTCACCAACAACAAAGAATTCTTAACCAAATTGACACCTACACACCAGCCCAACTATGTAGTATAATCTTGAACAAATTTATTTTTATAATATTCTCCTTCAGTAAGAAAATTTAAGGAGGAAATTAATGTTGAGGTATATTTATTTTGGCATTAATGTCATTAACAAAGCAAACTTGATATCAATATCACAGCCATCCTAGCATCCTATGGCAGCACGGTAGCCTAGTGGTTAGCACAACGCTTTACAGTACAGTAGACTTGGGTTCAATTCCCACTGCCGCCTGTAAGGAGTTTGTCCATTCTCCCTCTGACCTTCGGTTGCTCCAGTTTCCTCCCACAGTCCAAAGATGTAGTGGTTGGGGGGTTAATTGGTCATTGTAAATTGCCCCATGCTTAGGCTAGGATTAAATCGGAGGTTGCTGGGTGGCAGGGCTTGAAGGGCCAGAAGGGCCTGTTCCAAGCTGTAGCTCAGTGAAGGCCAACAGTTTACCACTGCCATTTGGTTTTGTTTACTCAACTGATAGCCCTACAGAAATGTAAAGGTCTTGCAATTTATTTCACTACACACCAAATCCCTTTGATGTTGGGTTAAGTCTCTTATATATCAAAAAATACCACAAAGGGTCTCCATATCAAGAATTGCCCTGCCACAGGTGGTCATTCATATCATTATTATAGAGAGATGAAAGCTGGTGCACTTAATCCAATCAAGCAGCTCTGTGCTGCACTTGTTGGAACCTAAGTTTCCTACATTTATTGCATCAAGCAATAACTACACAGACATACCAATTCCCCAGGGATACTTCCAGCAGACTTTCCTCATGCAATTGAGGAGCAATGATGAAACCACAGCCTATTTACTGACCACCTCACTACTTTCCTCTACCCAACTTGTTAATCTTCTGGTTTCAAAGTTCAAAGTAAATTTATTATCAAAGTACATATATGTCACTATATACAACGCTGAGATTCACTTTCTTGTGGGCATACTTAATAAATCTATAGAATAATAACCATAACAGAATCAATGAAAGACCACCCAACTTGAACCAGTATGCAAAAGACAATAAACTGTGTAAATACAAAAAGAAAGGAATAATAATAAATAAGCAATAAATATTGAGAATATGAGATGAAAAGTTATTGAAAGTGAGTCCATTGATTGTGGGAACATTTCAATGATTGGGCAAGTGAAGTAGGCTGAAGTTATCCACTTTCGTTCAAGAGCCAGATGGTTGAGGGGCAGTCGCTGTTCTTGAACCTAGTGATGTGAGTCCTGAGGCTCCTGTACCTTCTTCCTGCTGACAGCAACAAGAAGAGAGCATGTTCTGAGTGGCAGGGGACCCTGATGATGGATGCTGCTTTTCTATGACAGAGCATCATGTAGACGTGCTCAATGGTTGGAAGGGCTTTACCCGTAATGGACTGGATTGTATCCATGACTGTTTGTAAGATTTTCCAGTTTAAGGTGCAATGGTGGAGGCTGTGGAAGTTGATATCCAGGCAAGGATACACTGCAGATAGAGTGCCGACAGGCAAGAAAGGTATTTGAATAGCATAGCTTCCCTTTTTCCAACAGCAAACCGGAACTGGAGCCACTTGGGCATACAGAGATGAAATAAGAATACAGCAGAAGTGTTCAAGAAACACACACCAATTAAGAGGCAATTACTTTACTGACTTCAGAG
Organism: Mobula birostris; assembly: GCF_030028105.1. Taxonomy (NCBI): domain Eukaryota; kingdom Metazoa; phylum Chordata; class Chondrichthyes; order Myliobatiformes; family Myliobatidae; genus Mobula; species Mobula birostris. The sequence goes on along the minus strand of NC_092387.1, from coordinate 49,190,874 downwards.
TAAACTCAGTTGTTAGCTTCTAGTTTCTATTGACTTTTCAAGTCAAGTTTATTGTCATTTAACTATATACATGTATATAACATATAATGTATACGGAAACGAGACGTTTCTTTGAACCAGGGTGTAAAGCACAGTAGTACACATAACACGTGATGATTTATGAAGGTAGAGATAAAATCTACAGATGAGTCACACATAAATAACAAACTAAAGTGCATTAATTTTAAATATTAGAAGGCACAGAGAGATTAACCAGTGACATTTCGAATACAATATGGCCGAGAGTCTAGAAGCCTAATGGCTTGGGAAGAAACTGTTTCTAATCCTGACCATTCTAGTTTTTATGCATCATAGTCTCCTGCCTGATGGTAAAAGTCAAAGAGGGTGCTGCATGGATAGATGGGATCTTTAATAATACCAGGGAGACCCCTATGATCCTCTCAGCTGTTCCCACAACTCTTTGTAGAGGCTTCTGGTCCAGTGCTCGACTGCTCACATACCAGATAGAGATGCAACTTGTCGGGACGCTCCCAATGGTTCTCCAGTAAAACCTAGTGAAGATGGGGGTTGAGAGCCTTGCTTGCTCTACTGTGCCATCTTGTTTAGGGAGGTGATATCGAGGGACCAGGTGAGGTCATCCATGATGTGAACTCCCATGTGCACTTACCTCTGTCTATGGAGGAGCCACATATTCACAGAGGGGGATAGTTTGTCTGCACCTTCCTGAAGCCCACGATGATTTCCTTTGTCTTCTCCACATTCAGGTTTAGGTTGTTCTTCTTACACCAATCCACCAGCCGTTCCACTTCCTCTCTATACTCCATCTCATCACTGTTCTTGATAAGGCCAACTACTGTGTCATCTGTAAACTTGATGACACAGTTTGAGCTGGATCCTGCGACACAGTCATGTGTCAGCAGTGTGAACAGCCTTGGGGGGGGGGGGCGGGGGGAGGTTGCCAGTGCTCAGCGTAATGGGATGAGAGACATTGCTGCCCACGCAAACTGACTGTGGCCTTACTGTTAAGAAGTCCAGTATTCAATTGCAGAGGGAGGTTTTGAGACCCAGCGAGGACAGATTCCCCACCAATTTCTGGGGTATGATGGTGTTGAATACTGAACTGAAGTCTACAAACAACATGTGAGACCCCATTTTCCAGGTTGGACAGGACAGACTGGTGGAGGGCAGAGACTATTGCATCATCAATGGATCAATTTGAGTGATAAGCAAACTGGAAAGGGTTCAGTGTAGCTGGGGGAAAGGGTTCAGTGTAGCTGGGGGAAAGGGTTCAGTGTAGCTGGGGGAAAGGGTTCAGTGTAGCTGGGGGAAAGGGTTCAGTGTAGCTGGGGGAAAGGGTTCAGTGTAGCTGGGGGAAAGGGTTCAGTGTAGCTGGGAGAAAGGGTTCAGTGTAGCTGGGAGAAAGGCTTCAATCTGCTCCATGGCTAGTTGCTCAAGGTATTTCATAATGGTTGATGTTAAGGCCGCTGGACGATAGTCATTTAGGCAGGTTACCGTCACCTTCTTTGGCACTGGAGTGATGGTTGGCACCTTGAAAATTGAGAGGACAATGGATTGTTCCAGAGAGATAATGAGTATATCCATCAGCTAGGCTTTCAGAACACGACCTGGTATATTAACACCTGCTTTGTGAATGGCAATTGATCTTGCAAGTAAGGAATTTGAACATACATAGTTTACCTAGTGAAGGCAAAGTCAAAATACATTTATTATCAAAGCATGTATACTTTATCTAACTGGTCAATATCCATAACTGCTTGTTAATTCTGCATAAAAATAGCATTTCTCTTTTCAGACTTCAGCACAGTGCAGTATCAGGGGCCATGTTGCTTTCATTGAGCACATGTAAATAAAGTGTGACTCAGGAACAAGTGTAGTTTTTCAGGGTTCAGTTAATCAGCAACTACAAGGCCAATGCCTAAGAGCTATTAAGACCTGAGGCTGCAAACATACTATTGTCCCCATTTTATAGTTGCCCATTAGGATATTCAATCTCAAAGATATAGAGTGAAGTGGGGAATACCAGACGAGCTTCCCCATAAGCTAGTAAAGGGCAATTTCCTCTTGAATCTATTCTTAAAAAACATTAAAAACCAGAATAAATCCACAACAGCCTTCAGTCTTGCTCTGTCAATCAAATCACGGCTGATCTTATGTCCCCAATCCATTTTCCCATTTAACTCCCATATTCCTTGCTTCCATTAATATCAAAAATATCATTGAGCTCAGCATTGAACATCCTGAACTAACAAACAGGCACAACTCTCTAGGATAGAAGTTTCTCCTCCCATTTGTGAAAATGACAAACCAACATCCAAAGTCAAGACTATCTCCTTCCAATTCTCCAGCTAAAGGAAACAGTTTTAAAACAACTACCATCAATAAGTTGTCTCAATGATGCCTTTTCTTATTTGTTTTAATTCCAACATGTAGAGGTCAGTATTTCTCAATCTCTTCCCAGCAAAATCCTCATTCCAGGACAAAATCTGTGCCATAATTCAGGGAAATAGTATGTCATATGTGACCAAGCTATTACCTCACCATGCCTTTAAACTAAATCTCAGATTTAAAGTTATTGATTAACCTAACCTCAAAGGCCATTAGCAGAAGAGGATTCAAAGTGCCTATCACCTTTTGCATAGTTGTTCACCTGAACTTCAAAATTCCACACAAAATGCTGCATTCATTAGAGCAATTTAATATCACATATTTGCCAGAATTACTTTACCTGTAATTGAACACAATGGAGAAAAAGATTTTTTTTTAAATTCCCTTTAAATTGTAAGGTTGCCACTTATCATGGCAGGATTTCCACCTGTACCTGCAGGGATGATGTTCTCATGCAAGGGTTATATTCTAGGTGCACACATTACCAGGGAACTCAGATAATCATTAAGCCTAACATTTTGGTATGGATTTAGCAATTGCCAAGGATCCAATATTTCCTGTCGTGCAATGAAGGGTAGGAAGGAAGGACTTGTTAACTTTTGCAGCACCTTTTAACTGACCAACATAGCTTCTAATACCTCAACCCAAAGTAATGGACTCAAGAGGAATTTCTCCTCTTTGAAAGTAGTTAAAATGGAGAACTCTCCCCCATATGAAGTGGCTGAAGCAAACAGTTACAAGTATTCATGTGGAAAATAAATGCATGAGTGATAAAGAAACAGACGGCTTTGATGACGATAAGACAGAAGAATGCGAAGAGATCTAAGTGAGGTGTGAATACCAACAGAGACCAGATGGACAAAATGGTCCGTTTTGGCACTGTAAAGGCTAGTGGTGAGACATTGGTCTTGGGTTGCTGGTTCTGAGTGAAAATTATCAGCATATTGTACTCAATTCCAAATTAAGCTCCACTGTAGATATTGTATAATAATAAGATACAAAAAATTGGGAACACATACCACAAGGCTCAAGGACAGGTGTTATCAAACTTTTGAAAGACCTCTTTTACACTGAAGATAAACTTTTGATTTGTCGATCTACCTTGTCATGGATCATGTACCTGAATTGTCAGCCTGATTTGATGACACCAGTGTCATTGGCACCTGAATTGACAACATCACTCTCATTGGCCAAATCAGAGGTGGTGATGAATCAACATATAGGAGGGAGATTTAAAATCTGGCTGAGTGGTGCTACAACAACAACCTCTCACTCAATGTTAGCAAGACCAAGGAGCTGATTATTGACTACCGGAGGAAGAAACTGGAGGTCCCTGAGCCAGCCTTCACAGGGGAATCAGAGATGGACAGGTTCAGCAACTTTAAATTCCTCAGAGTTATCATTTCAGAGGATTTGTTCTGGGTCCTGCATGTAAATGCCATTACAAAGAAAGCATGGCAGTGCCTCTACTCTCTTAGAAGTTTGTGAAAACTGGACGTGTCATCTAAAACTCTGAAAAATTTCTGGAGATGTGCAGTGGGGAGTATACTGACCGATTGCATCATGACCTGGTAAGGAAAGACCAATTCCCTTGAATGGAAAATCCTACAAAAAGTAGTGCATACAGCACAGTCCATCACGGGTAAAGCCCTCACCACCAAAAGTCTTTCGAGAGACTTTGAACTTTTTTACTGTGCCATGGCCTGTTCTTCATCAAGTTACGGTATTGTTGCACTGTTGTAATTATATGTTATAATTATGTGGTTTTTGTTAGTTTTTCAGTCTTGGTCTGTCCTGTGTTTCTGTGATATCACACCGGAGGAATATTGTATCATTTCGTAATGCATGCATTACCAAAAGACAATAAATGAGGACTACGTGTCCTCATAATCTAATCTAATCTAATCATTGAGCACATCTATAAGGAGCGGTATCACGGGAAAGCAGCATCCATCATCAAAGACACCCACCATCCAGGTCATGGTCTCTTCTCATTGCTGCCATAAGGAAGAGGAACAGGAGCCTCAGGACCCATACCACTAGGTTTACCCCTCAACCATCACTCTCTTGTACCAGAGGAGATAACTTCACTTACCCCAACACTGAACTGTTCCCAGAATCTACACACTTACTTTCAAGAACTCGTCATCACATGTTCTCGATATTTATTGCTTGTTTATTTATTTATTATTTTATTTTGGATTTGTACAATTTGTTGTCTTTTGCACATGGGTTGTTTGTCCACCTTGCACAGGGCTTTTTATTGATTCTATTTATTTATTTAGCAATACAGTGGGGTGAAACCCCTTCTGGCCCTTCAAACCACGCCACCCCAGCAACCACTGAAAAACTTGGTTAAACCTAACCTAATCACAGAACAATTTGCAATGACCAATTAATCCACCCGGTATGTTAAGAGGTTCAAAGGTTCATTTATTATCAAAGCATGTATGCAGAATACAACTGTGAGATTTGTCTTCAAAAAAATAGCAATGAAACAAAGAAAAACCATGGAAGTCATTCAATGAGAAACATCAAACCCACCTCTCCGTACGAAAAGAACGGCAACATGATAATCAACCCCCACAAACCTCCCTCCCTCTGCACAAAACACAACAAGAATATCCCAAACACCCTCACCCTATACAAGAAAAACAAAATGCAACAAGAACTCAACCCCTAACCTCCACCCCTTGCACAGAAGAACACCGAGAAAGAACAGGCAGAAACACTGAATATAAAAACCATAAGACTGGAAAAGTCAACAGTCTATAAATGCAGAACCTCAGTAACATCCTCCAACCACATCAAAAGGGAGAGACACCACTCGAATGCAGACGTCTGGCCTTTTGGCAGAGCAAGTGACCACACAGCAACAGGCTGCCACACAGTCTCCTTCTCCAGCAGCAGAGGGATCCCATCAGCAATCAGAAGGCAGGCAGGCAGCGTTGAGCCACATTTGTCTCGATGTTTCAATCTTCCTTGATGCTTTAACGGCAAAGAATGGTTGCGTTAATCAAACATCGGCTCACACTCCATCTTGAAGATTCTTCACACCGAGGGTACTCAAGCTTGCGCTCACTCCCTGGAATCTTCTCGGAGACAGCAAATTGCTGGATCACTGAATCGATCTCCAAACTGTAATCTGCAAGCTCCAACAGTTCCAGAAAAACACTTCAGATGAAAAACAGACGTAAAAGAATTGAAATGAGCAGTTTTGTGGACCATCTGGACGATGTCGACCGAGGGAGTCATCTTGACCAAAAGTTTTTCGACTATGGGAAGAGACTGGAGCACCTGGGGAAGACACACACATTCCATGGGAAGAATATACAGAGACTTCTCATAGGCCGTGCCAGAATTGAACTCTGAACTCCGTTGCACTGAGTTGTAATACCGTCATGCTAACTGCTCCGCTACCACGGCTCATATTCTATGGTGTTTCTATGCATCCATTAAGAATGCCTGCAAGAAAATGAATCTCAGGATTGTATATGGTGACACACATGTATTTTGATAATACTTTGAACTTTGTACCTGCACTTTCTCTGTATTCTGCATTCTGTTCTTACTTTTAGTACTACATCAGTGCAAGGAATGATAGGTCTGGTTGGTATGCAAAGCTTTCTATAGTCTCTCAGTACATGTGACAATAATAAACCAATTACAATAAAACTCTGGTTAATTAATATCCTATTATTCAGAAATTACAATTGTTTAGCCATCGACTCACTGGTATTTGGTCCTACCTTTAAATTCACTAAGTAACTGTTTCCAAAGTTTCCTTTAAGCTAACACAGTTCATCAGAAGAATTATTGTTATTATGTAGCAACCAAAAAAGTGAATTAAAATATGTTGGGAGTATAATGAATAATATCCAGTAGCTTTGAAAATCTGCTAGACCAGCACTATGAAAGTCCCAAGTATGTTGGAATTTTACTTTACATTGTTGAGTACACATATGTTAGCACTCTTGAACCAGACCAATTTCCCCACTTTTGTAAGTCTACCTTACTTTTGACTACCTGTTGTATTATTAATTCCCTGAAGCCCATTTACTTTTTTACTCATGTCATACTGTCCATCTGTCCAGTCACTTCCACTGACATGCCAGTGTCCACTTCTTCAAAAAGTATGAAGTAAAAAGTTCTTGCACACAATGAACAGATGGTCAGAAAGAATGGCAGGAGATGATGCCTTGGTCCACTCCCAACTTGGGACATCATGCTGCCCTACAATTCACCTAAACCATCTGTCACTCCACAAGAAGCAAAAAAGCATTGTATATAGTCATTCAAATATTACAGAGTAACTGTAAATTCCAGTACGATCCCATTGCATACAAAGGATCAATTCAGGAGTAGATTTTTCAGTTCAACTGTGCTAGTTATGCAGAGCGGCAATGATTTTATAATTGTAAGGAAACTTCAATGTAAGAAAAGGTGAATTGGCGACCAGCCTCTAGTGCTGAGAATTTTTCCAGCCTGTAATTAGAATAGGTGATTACTCTTCTTGTGGGCTGAGCTACGTATAAATAAAAAACTCACTGGATTTTGCTTTAAGCTTTCTTTTGCGCCATCTACATGACAACAGGCTTCTACATGAATAGAGTTCAAAGAATTTGCTTTAATGACTAGATGGTTTTTCCACTGTGTTGCTCGCTTGGATGGCATAGTGATTCAGCTGGTAGACTGAGTGCCACACAACTCTGGAGACCTGGGTTCAGCACTAATTCAGGACTGCTTGTTCTCCCTTGAATCATGTGGGCTTGCCTTGGGTGCTTCTGTTTCTTCCCACAGCCCAAAGGCTTGTGGGGTTTCAGATTATTTGGCCACTGGAAACTGCCCTAGTGACTCAGTGGAGAAGAGCTGTGAACAATGCTGAGAAAGCTCCCACCTTCTCGAAGCTTTGATGCAGCTTACTGAAAGTTGTGCAGATACACAATACATAAGAATGTGTTGGTGTGAGGTTTACCCTGCCAATGAGTAACACATGTCAAATCAACTCCACGTCCTTGTCCACTCTCCACAGCCCTCACATTACTAGCTAAGTACCCACTGACTCTGTGGGCTTTCAGTAATATAGGTCCAAAGACTGATGGCTATTCTAAGTGAAGAATTTTCACAGCTCAGATTGAAATAGTCACCTGCTTTGCCTAAGAGAATGAGCCCTGATGTCAATCATGAGGAAATCTGCAGATGCTGGAAATTCAAGCAACACGCATCAAAGTTGCTGGTGGAACGCAGCAGGCCGGGCAGCATCTCTAGGAAGAGGTACAGTCGACGTTTTGGGCCGAGACCATTCATCAGGACAAACTGAAAGAAGAGCTAGTAAGCGATTTGAAAGTGGGAGGGGAAGGGGGAGATCCAAAATGATAGGAGAAGACAGGAGGGGGAGGGATGGAGCCAAGAGCTGGACAGTTGATTGGCAAAAGGAATATGAGAGGATCATGGGACAGGAGGCCTAGCCCATCCTCTGGGTTTTCCCCCCCCTCCCCCTTTTCTTTCTCCCTAGGCCTCCTGTCCCATGATCTTCTCATATCCCTTTTGCCAATCAACTGTCCAGCTCTTGGCTCCATCCCTCCCCCTCCTGTCTTCTCCTATCATTTTGGATCTCCCCCTCCCCCTCCCAAATCTCTTACTAGCTCTTCTTTCAGTTAGTCCTGACGAAGGGTCTCGGCCCGAAACGTCGACTGTACCTCCTCCTAGAGATGCTGCCTGGCCTGATATCAATCGCTCAGGGGAAGCTGCTTCTTGGCTTCCAAGTCAATCCTTCTTAGAAGGTTACACAGCTCATTATTTTGCATTTCCAGAGAGTATTAGAGGTGTACGTGATCAGAGACATGGATAGAGTGAACAGCCAGAGCCTTTTCTCCCCCAGGCAAAAATAAACAACACCAGATGACATCCTTTTTAAGGTAAGTAAAGGAAAGATTAGGGGAGATGTCAGAGGTAGGATTTTTTATGCAGAGTAAGTGCCTGCAAGACACTGCCGAGGATAGTGGTAGAGGCTGATACATAAGGGCCAGATAAGAGACTCTTAGATAGGTACATGAATGAAAGAAAAAATGGAGGGTTATGGAGGAGGGAAAGGTTAGCTTGATCATGTTGTAGGTTAAAAGGTAGGGACGCAACATCGTGGGCCAAAGGGCCTGTACTGTGTTGTTCTGCTCTATTTTGTATGAGCTTGTTCTACTCAAACCCTTTTTGGCAAACTCTCTTAGAAAAGTCAAAAATAACAAGATTCAATAAGAAGCAGGACAATTTATCACTGACATCTTGGTTAATAAATATTTCTTCAAAACAGCTCCAAATGGATGCAAATTATCTGGTCGTTAGTGTAGAATCATGTGTGGTTATTTGTTCAGTGCTATTAGCTAATGGAGATCCTGCAAAGCAAAAATAATGCATTTGAGATCCAAATCCACAGTGCTTTTCTGGAAAACTAAATCAGTTTTTGTTGCTAAGAATCAACCCAGTGACTGCAGCAGCTTTAAGGCAAGCTTGCATGGAAATTATTGTTCTCAACATCCCACTAACAAGTTCAACACATCCCAACAACACACATAAAATGCTGAAGGAACTCAGCAGGCCAGGCAGCATCTGTGAAAAAGCGTAAACAGTCGATGATTTGGGCTGAGACCCTTCTTCAGGACTGGGGGAAAAAAAGATGAGGTCAGAGCAATAAGGTAGGGGGAGAGGACAAAGATGTATAAAGTAGTAGGTGATAGTTGAAACTGGGAAAGGGGGGGAAGGGGTGAAGTGAAGAGCTGGGAAGTTGATTGGTGAAAGAAATAAAAGGCCGTAGAGGGCAGAGCCTGATAGGAGAGGACAGAAGAAAGGGAATGGGGAGGAGCACCAGAGGGAGGTTATGGGTAGGTAAGGAGATAAGGTGAGAGAGGAAAACAAGAATGGGGAAATAGTGAAGGGGATGGGCAATTACCAGGAGTTTGAGAAATCGATGTTCATGCCTTCAGGTTGGAGGCTAACATAATGGAATTATAAAGTTCTGCTCCTCCAACCTCAGTGTGGCCTCATCGCAGCAGTAGAGGCGGCCATGAAGTGACATGTTGGAATGGGAATGAGCAGTATAATTGAAATGGATGGCCACCGGGAGATCCCGCTGTTTCTAGTGGACAGAGAGTAGGTGATCAGCAAATCAGTCTCCCAATCTACATCGAGTCTCATTGATATACAGGCGGCCGCACCGGGAGCATCAGATACAGTAGATGATCCCCACAGACTCACAGATGAAGTGTCGCCTCACCTGGAAGGACTGTTTGGGGCCCTGTGAGGGAGGAGGTGTAGGACAGGTACGGCACTTGTTCCACTTGCAAGGATAAGTAACATCTCCCAAGTTACACCATTCCATTCACCCATCACCGTGATGCTTTAAGTTCCACAGTGAACCCAATTAAGCTGCTTTTGAACTGCTCTCCAATTGGCCTTTTCCCTTTCTTCTTTTCTAGCCGGACAACTCTCTGTGTTTCATGAGTTATTCAGCTGAAAGGCTCCATCAGCTGTTGATTACCTCCTCTCTCGAATTCTCTCCTAAACTTCTCCAACTGATCTTCCTCTTTTAAGATATTCCATAAAAGATCTCTAACATGACCTTGACCCTTTGCCTCACTGTCTCCATCAGTGCCTTGATGTCAAATATTGGGAACACTTTCATAAAGTTCCTTTAGAACATGTTGCGATGTTAAGGTATTTTTTTTACAGGATATCCCCATGTTGTAAGTTCTGCTCCTGAGAACTGTTTGTAATCTAGACAGTTCACAAGTTGGGACAGCAGCTACAAACTGAGCTCCCATGTGGGAGAAGATGCTACAGTCCCACAAAGGCAAACAGATTCATCCATGTTTTCTCAAGTATTTGTTTGTATCGGCTGTACATAGGTCAGGCATTGGTAACGTGCGATGGACCTGTAAATGTAAGTCAGTAAGCCTATTGAAGCAAGGTCAGTTTAAAGCAGCTGACTCAGCAGAAACAAATCTTGTCATGACCTTACCAGTAACTGAAGTCCAACAGACAGTATAGTTTCTGAGAATTGCTACAACCAATTAAATTTCAAAAGTTCAAAATAAGTTTATTATCTAAGTATATATATGTCACCATCTACAACCCTGAGATTATGCACCCCCCTTTGATCCTGCTTGTAAATTATCCACACTCTTTAGATCCTAGTGGAAAATGATCATTTTTATATTTCAGAGGGACATCTTTGCACAATAAGTTGTGGTAGAATTAGACATTGTATCTTGATTTGCACCATTGATACCACAACACTGCAAGAGAAGTTGGTGAAATAAATTCAGAGTTAAAGTGACCTCCAGCATCTGCATGACTGCCTGACATGCTGTAACTTGGCTTGCATACTAACATCCAAGGAGTGGGATTTAGCTTGATGGAACAATGGATGCAAGGTCAGTGGCCCAGACAGCCTCTGCGAACTCAGGGAGTAACTGTCAACATTTCTGGCTCGGACAAAAGGTCAGAAATGTTACCTAGGTATTTCTCTCTCCATGGATGTTGCTCAACTTCAGCATCCAGAGGGTTTTCTATATTACTGCACGTAACCAGAACAGAGCTTCTAAACAAATGTGTTTTAAAACTCAAACAACAGTAGTGGCTGACACAACAGTATACCAAAAGTCAAATCCCCATTAACGGTAAGATGTGCACTCTGTACCGTTCCAGCACTGTCTGTATTGATAAAATTTGTGGATAACATCATGAGGAAGGCATAGATAAGGTGAATGTTCACCATCTTCTCTCGAGGATGGAGAATCAAGGAAGTTAGGACACACGTTTAGCTCGAGAGAGGAGAGATTTAATAGGAATCTGAGGGGCAATATTTTCACCCAAAGGCAGTTCAGTATGTGGAATAAGCTGCCAGAAGAAGCAGTTGACACAGGTACATTAACAACATTGGATGGCCCATGAATAGGCATGGTTTAGATGGAATGGACCAAACAGGGGCAAATGGGACTAGCTTAGATAGGAGCGTTAGTCAGCATGGAACAGCTCGGCCAAAGGGTCTGATTCTGTGCTGCATGACTCTAATACAATTCTTTAACCCGGTCCTGTGTAATCTGTGAGATGAGAGCACAATCCAATATAAACAGTTGAGTTAGGAACCTTCATGTGTCCAACTCTATTGTTGAGAACAGTTTAAAGTACAGGAAGATTGTAAGGAGAGGCAGAAGTCATTTGAACAAAATATGCCCAACTCTCCCTGGTTTGGCGAGTGCTTGGGCACTTCTTACATGAGTCTACGGCAGCCATTCTCAACCAGGGCCATATGGCCCCCTTGCGGGCCCTGGCACATTTGAAGGGAGCCACCGACTGAAAACTGTGAGAAGGGGGGCCCCAAGGGTTTATGGGGGCCCTGGTAACTGAACTGATGAAATACCCAAGCAGCAACCTTGATTGGAGTCAATAGTTTCCCTCCTATTTATAAGATCTTTCCAACACACCGTCTGAATTCGGCGCACCTGGTAAATTCATTGCTTAAGCTCCTCCCACACAGCCTCACTTCAGAGTCAGTCGCGAATCAGACTGCACTGGGTCAACGTATTCAATCTAGGATTCTCGCATCCATTATCGCCATACTTCATTCTCTGATGATCAGCGTGTCTTGCTAGATGACCTTACCATTTATGTGAAACATCTCAAGCAGATACACAAGGATATGCAAGAAAGATTTAGTGACCTGTTAAACCTCGGTATCCTGGATTGGATTTTGAATCCATTTGAAGTACAACCCACCCAAGTTGAGGCAGAAATTCAAGAGAGTTTGATTGATCTTGAGAGTGATATAACTGCAAGTCGTCAGTTCAGTCAGTTTCAAAAAGATTTTTGGATCAAGAGTTATCTCCCGAATAAATCTACAACACTGTGGGAAAAAGCCCAGAGATTTTTTATTGCCTTTCCCTCAACATATTTGGTTGACAGCAGATTCTGCAAGGTAGTTTCCTTGAAAAAATCCAGGAACAGAATTGATATCACAATGAGAGGTGACCTCCGAATGTCATTGTCCAATTTGGAGCCCGACATCATGAAACTTGCAGAAAAGCACCAAGCTCAAGGATTGCATTAGGCCTGATAGATGTTTAATTTCATACAGTCTTTTTTAAAGTTTTGTCCAGTATGTCGGAATGTTCAAGTTTTCTTGGTGTTCAATAATAAATGATTTTCTGTCTATCTGTTTGTGTTGTATCCCTGTTTGAAAGGGGGGCCCAGGAACCTGAGTAGAGCTCCTAAGGGGTCCGTGGCCAAAAAACGGTTGAGAATCACTGGTCTACTGTAGCCAGTTTTAAGCAAACAGCACAATATAAAGCTAGTGCCATTTAATTCCTTTCTAACTGCCAGTTGGTTATGTGCATATTATCATAGCCTTTGCAATACAAATCCTCTCCAATTTTGAGCCCCTTGCCTAATTTATCTTTTATGTCATTGACCAAGTCCTAAAGGGAAATGCAAAAGACATTTTGAAAATAATGGGCCTCGGTACAATTGCCTAAAGGCTTGCTGAGCATAATTAAGTAATGCATCATTACTTAGGCAGGGGTGAAAAATTAATGCACTCCACGGTTGCACACACACAGGAACAATATTAATGGGAAGACATTAATGCAATTGAGAAGCAAATAAAAAACTGCAGATGTCAGAAACCTGAAATAAAATCAGAATATGCTAAAGATACCCATCAGGTTAGGCAGTATCTATGCAGAGAGAAAGAATTAACATTTCAGGTTGATGAATCTTCAACAGAATATGAATGCAATGCTTGTTGATAAACACCCGAATTTACATAGCACTGTTAGATACTGACTGACGGGATCACCAATAAATTACTAACATTGAAAGTAAGACGAATTTTCAATATGACAATTGCTCATCATTGACATTCCACATCCTGTTCCAGCTTTCCTGTCCCTTGATCCCTATATCATAAGAACAATATCTAATTCTTTCTAGAATATAGTTAATGATTTGGCTTCAACTTTAGAATTTCATAGGTTTGCCACACTCATTTGGGAAAGCGATCACATTTCAGTCTTGGCTCCTTGTTCTTAGAGTCTTAGCCCTGGACCCCTGGTCATGAGGAACATTATTCCTTCATCTAATCTAATCAAACCTGTTCAAAGTTTGTATGTTTGTATAAGATACCCAAATATTTACAATGAATCAAAACAAGCAATATTTGGATACATGATCCAAGGCTTTGTCAAAGAATTAGAACTTCATGAAGAGAGATCAGGGAGGGTTTAGCTGCTTGAAGTTGAGCTCTTCATTGTCTCACAACGGGCAGCAGGAGTGAATGCAGGGCAGAATTGAAAAAAAAATTCTCAGAATTCTGAACTAGAGGGGAGCAGAGAGGTAAGAAGAGAAGAGACCATAAGAGAAGCAGAACCAAGAGGCAAAAATATGATTATCCAAGAGTCACTGGAGATCTCACAAAGGAACAATAGAGAAATCGAATGGCACAAATCAAAACATGGACAGCAGGGATTTGAATGAACCTGGGTTTATCTTGCTTTCCCAAACTTTTGTTCTCTGCCTCACTGCACATAAAACCTGTGAAGAACTCTCTTATCATGAAGGCAAATGGCCTTTATGGTGTGGGACATAGAATATAAAAGTTGGGATATTGTACTGCAACTTTGGTTTGGAATGCTGTTGCTTGCTTCAACTGTTTGCATGATTTTGTTTTCTTTAATTGGGTCTTTTCAGGTTTCTTGCTTTGTCACTACCTGTGAACAAGCAAATCTCAAGGTTATGTTATTTATACATTCTTTGGTAATAAGATCACCAGATATAGGAGAAGATGTAGGCCATTCGGCCCATCAAATCTACTCCACCATTCAATCATGGGCTGATCCAATTCTTCCAGTCATCCTCACTCCCCTGCTTTCACCCCATACCCTTTGATGCCCTGACTAATCAAGAACCTATCTATCTCTGCCTTAAATACACCCAATGACTTGGCCTCCACAGCCACTCGTGGCAACAAATTCTATAGATTTACCATTCTCTGACTAAAGTAGTTTCACCACATCCCAGTTCTAAAGGGATGTCCTTCAATCCTGAAGTCATGCCTTCTTGTCCTAGAATTCCCTACCATGGGAAATAACTTTGCCATATCTAAACTGTTCAGGCCTTTTAACATTCAGAATGTTTCTATAAGATTCCCCCCCCCCCATTCTCCTGAACTCCAGTGAATATAGCCCAAGAGCTGCCAAACGTTCCTCATATGGTATAATTCTCCTGAATCTTCCCTGAACCCTCTCCATTATCAGTATATCCTTTCTAAATTAAGGAGCCCAAAACTGCACACAATACTCCAAGTGTGGTCTCACAAGTGCCTTACAGACCATCAATATCACGTCCCTGCTCTTATGTTCTATACCTCTAGAAAGGAATGGCAACATTGCATTCACCTTCTTCACCACCGACTCAACCTGGAGGCTAATCTTTAGGGTATCCTGCACAAGGATACTCCCCAGTCCCTTTGCATCTCTGCATTTTGAATTCTCTCCCCATCTAAAAAGTAGTCTGCCCGTTTATTTCTTCCACCAAAGTGCATGACCATACACTTTCCAACATTGTATTTTATTTGCCACTTCTTTGCCCATTCTCCTAAACTATCTAAGTCTCTCTGCAGGCTCTCTGTTTCCTCAACACTACCCGCTCTTCCACCTATCTTTGTAT
This sequence comes from Mobula birostris, assembly GCF_030028105.1. Lineage (NCBI taxonomy): Eukaryota > Metazoa > Chordata > Chondrichthyes > Myliobatiformes > Myliobatidae > Mobula > Mobula birostris. The sequence goes on along the minus strand of NC_092387.1, from coordinate 49,175,751 downwards.
CATCCGCAAATTTAGCCACAATGACTGAATCTTGAACTTGACAACACAATAGTTAACTGCACTTGAAATATTGCCATGTGGCTATGCTGGAGAGTATAGAGGAGATAAACCAGTATATTGCCTGGGCTTAGAGAATTTTAGTTACAGGGAGAGACTGGATAAGTTTGGTTTCACAAGAAGCAATGAAAGCTGAGAGGTGACCTACAGAGGTACATAAAATTATTAGAGGCATAGCTAGAATCGGGATATGAAAATCAAGAGGGCATAGGTCTAAGGTGAAGGAAAGGAGTTTTAAAGGGGATGTGAGGAAAGTCCTTTTATGTAAATAGTGACTGACACCAGAGATATATTGTCAGAGGTGGTGGTGGAAGCAATTACCATTTAAGGCAGATGTTGATAGATTCTTGATTGCTCAGAGCATTGAGGGATACGGGGGAAGGCAGGAGATTAGGGCTGACAGGAAAATTGGATCAGCCATGATGAAATGACAGAGCAGACTCGATGGTCCAAATGGCCTAATTTTGCTTCTATGTCTTATGGTCTTATTATGTTTAGGAGACATTTAGAAAGGCACTTGAATAGGCAAGGCATAGAAGCATACAGACCCAATGCAGACATATGGGATGTGTATAGATGGACAAAGAAGGGTAGCACAGAACAATGGGCTGAAGGGTTTGTTTCCATGCTATACAACGCTCTGAAAATGTAAAGGGAAGTACAATGGAGCTGCACTTCCTTAGACCTAAGTTCTCTTGTTATTAATACCCCTATTCTAGCTATGCCTTTAACAATTTTATGTGCCTGTCAGGTGACCTCTCAGCTTTCTTCGCTCCAGCAAAAACAAATAATATGAATATAAGTGAGCAAAAAAAAAAGGTCAGCATCAAGACAATGGGCTGAGGAGCTTGTTTCTGTGCTGTACACTGCTCTGAAAATGTATAGGGAGTACGATGTAAGCAGAATTTACTTCAAAAACGATTAATGTTCTCTCGTATCTTTCCATCTGCTAGGCCAGGTGCTGTAAACTGAAGAATAACTGTTGTTGTTCTCTGAAAAGAATTCTTGCGTGTTTGGACCATTTGACTTTAAGCTATACGTTGTACCATCTGGAGTTATCATTAATTTAAACAGAAGGTGACCCATCTTGTTTTATTAAGCAAGAGAAAAAATCTTGTTTGGCTAACACCTCTGGCGTTATTCGAATAATTACGTACGCAAGTTTGTCACAGCAATGCTGGTGTGTGCTTATTTTCTTTAAAACCAGGAATGAGACAGAATAGAAAAGAACTACTAGAATAATATCGGAGCTGGAAACTTTCAGTTGCGGCAAAAGGCTTTTATAGAGTGTGAATTAGAATTTTAATTAAGTCAGAAGTCAAGTTTCTTGTCATGTGTAGAAGTACATGTATGTACAGGTATAATAAAAAACTTACTTGCAGTGACATCCATCACAGGTATGTAGCATTAGAAATGATAAATTGAAGACTTCATAGAGGTATTCAAAGCCGTGTTGAGTATTGATAACAAACAACTGTTTACACTAGCAGAAAAACTGATAACCAAATAATAGAGATTGATCGTATTCATTCCTCAGATCTGCATACTTGCAAGGTCCTATCTCAATCTCTTTCCAACAAACATATCAATATTCATTGACATATTACATGAATCACCATCTCATCTGTATAAAAACAGTGATCAGTTTTCAAACCACCTCTGTCAGCTGGCTCCCCTCTGCGCACAGTCCCCTTTCCACAATGCACCTGGTGATTTCAAAACTATCACTGGTTGCAAATTCTAAAGAAAGTAGTTTGGTAATTAATACTATTTCCTGCTAAGTATTTAACTATTTTAACATGTGTTATCATTCTGTGTTAATGGAACATTAAAGTGCATTTTATTTTGATTTGGGGTATATTCAGTACAAAGTAGAGCCTTTTAGATGTATCCATGTTTTTTGCTAATGCAGGAAACTCGAATCCTTCCCCCTACAAGATAAGGAGAACTTGAGGTTGGAGAAGAAAGACTTTGATGCAGCAATGTTGTGATCTGGAACGAATAGCTTGAAAGGATGGTGAGAAAATAAAACAATAAGAATTTTTGAAATGTCAAAGGCAGTAAAAGGAAGTATGGCAAAAGACTGAGAAAAGGACAAGAAGTGGGACAAATAACCGTCTCTTGTGCTGTGATTAGACAGGCACATGCAAGCTACTCAAAACAGATTGCACAGCGGTACAGCCAGTCTAGCAGCTGCCCACAGCTCCAGTGACAAGGGTTCAATGCTAACCTACAGTGCTGCCTGTACATTCTCCCTGTGAATGGAGGGTTACCTCACAGTGCTCTGGTCCCCTCCTCCATGCCAAAGACATGTGAGTTGGTAGATTAATTGGCAGCTGTAAAATTCAAAGTTCAAAGTAAATTTGTTATCAAAGTATGTATACCATATACAACCTTGAGATTCATTTCCTTTGAGGCACCCACAGGAATATTTGTGTGGTATAGCGGATAACAGGACGCTGTTACAGCTTGGGGTGTTCCAGAGTTCAGTGTTCAATTCTGGCACTGTTCTGTAAGGAGTCTCTGTATATCCAACCCATGGAACGCACGGGTATTTGGAGTTGTGGAGTTTCTGGGGCAGTGTGGCCTGAAGGGCCGGAAGGGCCTTCTCCATTCTCTATTGCTAAATAAATAAAAAATAAAGAAATATGATACAAATCCATGAAAAGCCACACACAAAAAAGACCAATAAACATCCAATACGCAAAAGAGGACAAATCCTGCAAATAATAAAAAGGTAAATAAATAATACCGAGTACGAGCTGAGGAGTCCCCAAAAGCGAGTCCGCAGGCTGTGCAGTGAGTCAGTTCAGTGCTGAGGCAAATGAAGCCATCCACGCCAGTCCAAGAGCTCCACGGTTGTAGGGCAGCAATGTATCTGAATCTGTTGCTGTGGGACCCAATTCTCCTGCACCTCCTGCCCAAATCCAATAGCGAAAAGAGATGGAGACAGATCAAATGCAGGGAGACAGGATGGGCTCAGGTCGAGGGTCTTGACTGGTACAGAGTAGTGGAACAGGACATCAGTTCATTTTCTGCTCTCAGGGCTCAGCGCTGTAATCTGGCTTGAAATACGCCTCGGTGGCCTCTCGTGACGATGGCCGATCTTCATCAGCTTCAACGGGTAAGGGTCGGTAGTATGATCTTGTGCGAGTTGATGGGAATGTGGGCATAATAAGATGAATGCATGGAATGATCCTGACGAAGGGTCTCGGCCCAAAACGTCACCTGTACCTCTTTCTATAGATGCTGCCTGGCCTGCTGCGTTCACCAGCATTTTGTGTATGTTGCTTGAATTTCCAGCATCTGCAGACTTCTTCATGTTTGCATGGAATGAGTGTAAATGGTGCTTGATGGCCAGCACAGACTTGGAGAGTGAAGGGCGTGAGTGTTTCTTATCACTCTAATATTAGCCTTTACCAGGTAGAACAGAATGCACTTGTATAGAACAAATGACAGGGGAGAGCCACGGAGGCGATTTAAAAAAAAATACCACTAACAATGACTTAGAATCAAATTTCTTTCTTTGCTCTCCAATAGAAAGCACTGTCTTATAATGTAAACACGTGATGTTTGGTGTTGGAGCAGTACTCAGTCAGCGATCGGAACAGTGAGAAGATGTAGCTCATTCAGGTTCGCTGATTGAATACATAAGGCATTGATTCACAGCAGTTTGGTGTTTTGAGCAGCGGCTAATCAGTGACCAGAAATAGTTGGCAAGAACAAATAAAAATAAGGTGGGGCAAGCGAAGCAGCCATTGTTGGAGCGCACAGTGTTAGAGAGGTTATTTGAGACTTCAGCTGTTTGAGGTTTTTGCGAGCAGAGACTGGTGTGAGAGAAGGTGAAAAAACTGTCGGTAGATAATTTCTCCAGTTTATTTATTGTTCCCTTCATTATATTTGCACAGATAGAACAGTAAGGATGCCAGGCAGGATAGTTGAATGTTCCTCTTGTGGGATGTGGGAAGGCAGGGAGACTTCCTGTGTACTTGACGACTTCAGCTACAAGAAGTGCATCCAGCTGCAGCTTCTAACACTCCACATTAAGGAGTTGGAGCTGGAACTGGATGAATTGCAAGATCATTCAGGAGAATGAGGGGATGATAGATAGGAATATAGAAAGGTAGTTATACCCAAGGTACAGGACACAGGAAATAGGGTGACAATCAGGAAGGGGAAAGGGCTTAAACAGCCAGTGCAAAATACCCATGGCCATGCCCCTCAAAAACAGACATACCACTTTGGGTACTGTTGGGAGGGGATGACCTAGCAGTGGAAGGACACTGGCACTGGTCAGGTCTCTGGCTCTGAGACTCAGAAGGGAAGGGGGAGCTATAGTGATAGGGGATTTGTTAGTTAGGGGAATAGGAAGGAGGTTCTCTGGACGAGAACCAGATTCCTGGATGGTATGTTGCCTCCAGAGTGTCAGGGTCGGACATCTCAGATCGGGTCCTCAGCACTTGTAAGTGGAGAACAAGCAGACAGAGGTCGTCATCCACTTAGGAAGAGTGACAAGGTTCTTCAAAGTGAATTGAGGGAATTAGGTACTATGTAAGGTAAAGGACAAGATCTCCAGGGTTGTGATCTGTGGGTTGCTACCCATGCTACTTGCTAGTGAGGTCAGAAATAGGAAGATCATACATTTTAACATGTGGCTAAGGAGTTAGTGTAGAGGGAGGGAGATTTTTGGGTCATTGGGCTCTCTTCCAGGGAAGGTGAGACCTGTACAGAAGAGATGGTTTGCACCTGAACTGGAGAAAATGGATAAGTAGTTGAAAGGATGGGAAGGAGTGCAAACAGGAAGTTAATAGGTGAGACCAGCTGATTTTTGTCTAATTATTATACAAAAATATTAGCTATGGGGATTTGATCATGTGCAAAGCAATTGTGTAATATCACAATTAACACATACTGTTTTAAGATTTATCTGAATGCTTATTTACACTGGAATTGCCAATCTTCAAGGTAAGGTCAAATCTGTGAAAAGTTAGCTGTCATTCTTCAGCATCTATAATTGCTGGAGACACTGAAGTAACCAAACCATGCTCCAAGTTACATTAAGGGTCAAGGTCAAAGTATGAGATTTCAAACTTCTTAATCTACGTTATTACTAAATTAAAATTTCACATCAACGTGGGAACAGGAGCTAAAATTTCACCATTGGAAGATTGTGGGATGAACTCCTAACCAAATTCAATCAGGGTCAGTGAGAAAAAGCTTTATCAGCAAACACTTCATTAGAAATTAGATTTAATATTGCTGGTGATACAATAGGGAGTGATTATTGGTAGGATGTGCAAGAGGAAAACTGTTTTAAATTACTTCAAGTTCAATACGCCTGTTGAGAAGGATGAATATTTTATTCTATGTTACTTTAAAGTCACTATATTAAACTCTGTTGTTTTGTGTGACCATCGGCAAAAAAGATGAAACGTTAATGTCTTGAAAGGCAAACAAAGTCAATGAAGCAGAAAAAAAAACTAAATTAAATACTGCTACTTAAATGAGATCACTGATATTGGTGAAGAGAAAGATGTCTATAAGGACAGTGGGAAAAATCCATTCTCCACTACTTGCACAATGTCTGGATTGGAGAGCTTGAATTAATCAATCAATTAATTCAAGTTTAAATTTCCTTTAAGAATATATGAATACTCATGAATACAGCCAAACGAGACAGCGTTACTACAAGGTGCAAAGACACATTATCAACAGTCACGCACAGTAAGCACACACAAGATCACAATCACATAATAGGAATCCCAAGGCCCAACTCCAACCCCCCACAGACGCCGAGGCTTGATACATACAAGTCAACAAACCCATATAGAAAATCAGTTAGAAAATATGATGCAGAATATGCATATATATAGTCCAGCACCCCCAGCCCACCCATATCATCTGTTGACAGGCCCCCGATGACCATTAGGCGACACCGTGGCCCTTAAGTCCAGTCGTTGCCCCTGATGCCCAACTCCCGCTAGGCGAATCTGTGACTTTGAGGCCTAGTCCTTTCATATACAAGCATATATAGAATATGAGTAAAAACACAACCAAATATATATATATGTATATACTTATTGGAAGGAAAGATTGGGTAAATGGGGGGGAGTAGACAGGAATGTGGGGACAATAAAGCAGGATTAGTTTAAATGGGTATCTAATGGTTGAGTGGGCCTGAATGCTGGGAGATGAAACTTTGCTACAAAAGTGAAGGTTGATGGCAGTCTCCATGCTATAGGTATGTCATCAACCACTGACCAGCAACCCTGGGAGAATTAGTCACCTCCTCCAGCACTAGGAAATCAGACATAAGACCAAAAGACACAGGGAGCAGAATTAGGCGACTCAGCCCATGGAATCTGCTCTGCTTTGCAATCATGGCTGATTTATTACCCCTCTCCTGCCTTATCCCCGTAACCTTTTGACACCCTTATGAATCAAGAATCATCCAACTTTTGCTTTATGACTTCGTCTCCACAGCCATCCACAGTTTTACCACCCTCTAGCTAAAGAAATTACCCCTCATCTCTGTTTTCAAGGGATGTCCTTGTATCCTGAGGCTGTTCCCTATCGTCCCAGACTCAACCACTATTGAAAAAATATTCTCACATCCACTCTTTCTAGGCCTTTCAATATTCAATAGGTTCAATGAGGTCCCCCATCATTCTTCTAAACTCTTCATATGTGAATCCAGAGAAGAAACCCAAAGAGTGGCCAGCATCGTACACCACAGTCCAAAAAGGAACTTGCAGGCAACTTTCCTCGACATCCCGCAGGCATGACCTAGCCATAGCACTTTAACAAGGAATACCTTGCTCCCACATCATCAGACTGTCCTTATGAATCACCTTGATCTCACTTAGTTTCAACAATGTTGCTTCAAATTGAGCCAAGTGAAATTAATTCTAGCTGTTAGAGGCAACAGCATGATTCAGTACACAACTTCAGGGGAATCTCAAACTCTTGAGCAACAATGGAAACTAAGGCTACGTCCACAATACGCTGGATAATTTTGAAAACGAAGCTTTTTCTCTTCGTTTTGACCCTCTGTCCACACTAAAACGGCGTTTTCATCCTCCGAAAACGGAGATTTTCAGAAATGGTCTCCAGAGTGAATAAATCTGAAAACGCCTAATATCCATTGCAGTGTAGACATGGCAAACGGTGCTTTTTAAAACCGCTGTCATGACGTGCCGCAACAGATGGTGGCAGCACGGCATTTCATTGTTTTCTTCTTATTATTATTACTTTATTGTCGCCAAACAATTGATACTAGAGTGTACAATCGTCACAGCGATATTTGATTCTGTGCTTCGCAGAACCTAACAATTTCAGAACAGACGGCAACGAGACTGAAGCCAGAAGAGTTAGAAATGTGTCTGTTAGAAATACTTTGACTCGTAGCTTACTGAATAAATAAGTACACTCACTTTGCCCTGTTTTCTGTCCTTGCTTGTATGAAGGTAAGGACAGAAGACATCCTCCGCCACCTCCACTTTAAATTCCACGTGGAATATTTTGGAGGATCAAGAACCAAGAACCAAGGTGGTTTACCTATTTATGCAAGTACTTCTCTGACAATAGATGTGTCACAGCTTAATGTAACATTGTATGGAATACAAGATAACACTGATGCAGACATGTTTTTATACATTTAACAAGGTGCTTTATTAATGCAACAGAGTTAGTCAGTTTTTCAATGTTCGTCGTCAGCCGGGTCATACTGTCCGTGAACACCCTGTCGGTTGCCTCCATATGCTCCAGTAAAGGTATTTGTTTTTCTTAGTTTTAAGTCCTCCTGCCCGAGAGCCAAGAGCAAGTCCTTTTAAGTTTTACTTTTAAAATTTCTACACTGTAACTGGACAAACGTGCACCAAGTATACCGTTTCCTCTTCGCTTGTTTTCTGTGTCCTGCGCATGCCCAGTAGGAGGAGATTTCACCCAAATACCTGTCTAATGTGGACAGAGATATTTTGAAAAACACTTAGTGTGGACGCCTGTCATTTTTACTCGAGACCAGCATTTTCAAAATTATCTGGCGTAGTGTGGACGTAGCCTAAGAATACCAAATGTTTCACACCTAGTTTCATGGTTCCATTCAGATACACTTAATAGTGTCAATGAGAGTCACGACATCTACCTCAGTATGACCAGATGGCAATTTATTATATTTATAGTTTCACACTTAGAACATTAACTTGGGACACCTTGGTCAGCATGGACCAGTTGGGGCAGAGGGTTGTCTCCATGCTTCTCCATGGTTCTAATAACCCTTAAGGATTTGCTAAGTATTAAGCAGCAAGCTTTGAGAGACATGAACTAAATGCCATTGATTTTCTACTGCAAATGGATGCTAAAGCACCAGCTGCCCTCTGTACTCTCCCTCCACCATTGAGTTCCACGGAAGTCAATGGAACTGGACATTGGTAGGGGTTTCTGTACACTTGGAGTACTACAGTGCACAGCCTTCTGGTCATGACCCATGGCAACTTTGTACTGAGTCCTCCAATTTCAAGAAATCCAAATAAACATTTCAAAAATGAACTGCAAAGAGATGTAACTGCACTGCTCTGTGACTTGAAATAGGATTGACGATTAAAAGCATCATCCCTGATTGAGTGTGTGCTCTCATAGAGTAAAAGGAAATTTAGCCATCCCCAAGCAAGGCTACAATAAGAAGAGGCATACCCTTGGATATAATGTGGCGTTTCACATCACCAGCGTTCAGAGCAGAGAGATAACGTCAATCAAGAAATAAAGTCCAATCACCAGGTAAACTGCCTTCTAAATAGCTCCAAAATACCCTTTCTCAGTGATGGCCTTAAGACCACCATCACTTTTCTGGCCTGGTTGGGTCTGGTGTCCTGAAAGAAACAGAGTTTTGAGGCCTTCCTGATGGGGGGGGATGAAGGTGTATAGCGACAGAGCATCCATAGTGAAAATAAGACAACTGGGGCCAGAGAACTTGAAATCATTGAAAAGATCAAGAGCGCATGAAGTGTCACAGATGTAGGTAGGAAGGGGCTGAACCAGGGGGGATAAAACTAAAGCTCTGAAGAGACATGTCGAACAAGCATCAAGCAAGACGTAGGTTTAAAAATTGACTTCCTTTCGACTTATAAAGCGTACTTCATTCTCAGAGACAGTTTGCCCAATGTGTTTGAATTTGGGATGGGAGATATGTAGATGGCAGTGATTACAGGGAAGGGCAATGGGAGATAAAGATTGCTTTAATTTTGAGCCCTGCCACTGGTCTTCAGAAGCCCAACATTTGGAGTACAGCTGGGAATTCAGAAGCAGAAAGCAACCAGCATATTTTATAACTCAGCATTGTATAGAAACCTCACATTTGTTGTGCTTCCACAGGATATTGACAACAGGCAAGATAGTCATGGATTTTAAACACTCACAACAACGGGATACCTGCCAAACACTTTGGGTGATTATACTGTTGGAGGATCAAAGCCAAATTTGTTATTTTTCTTTTTGTGTAGCAAAATGTTAAATATGGAAACAGGAATGAAGTGAAGGATTGATGGGGATTAAACATGTAGAGTAAATGATTTGTAACACCCAATTTTCTTCCATTTGCTTTTCAGGTCTGATAGTTCATTCAACTTCTTTTTCTTCTACATTTTCTTCTGTCAAATTGCTCTCTATGTCATTCAGGCAGTTGGCATTGTTGAGGTATGCAGATGTAAGTTTGGTAGGGCAGGAACATGCAGAAACAATGAGTATACCTGGGCAGGCAGGTTTGTGGATCTTGGAGAGGAGGTAGAAACGGGATATGCGGGGTAAGGGAACTATGAGGTTGGTGGCAGTGGATGGGAGATCCCTAGAGTTAATACGGTTGGTGATGGTGTGGAAGACAATAGCCTGGTGTTCTGAGAGTTATTGCCTGACCTCAGCAAGGTAGTGTTCAGTCTGCCAGAATACTACAGCACCCCTTTTTTCTGCAGCTTTGATGAGAAGATTAGGATTATTGTGGAGAGCAGTGCATTCAGGAGTGAGGTTAGAATTGGAGAAGGAATGGTGACGTTGAGTCAGTTGATGTCTTGTCTGCAGTTAGTAACGATAAGATCCAGGGTAGGCAGACCAGGGTGCGCTGTCAAAGAAAATAAGTAGAGTTGAAGGCAGAGAAGGGGTCATCGGTGTGGGCTATAGAGTCCTTGCCAAAGAAGTAGGCATGGAGACGGAGACGTATTGGGTAGGAGATTGAAATGGGAGGTGCAGAGTAAGAGTTTAGAATTAAACTGAATGCTACAGAACCCCTGGTCTGACGATTAATATTCTATGTGTTGTTTGCTTGCTTTTTGCTGTTTGCACAATTTGTGTTTTTTTTTTCCATGATAGGTGCTTGATGTTTTCTTGAACAGGTCCCGTGGTGTTTCTTTGTTTCGTGGCTGCCAGCGGGAGGACAATTCTCAGAGTGGATTTCAGTATACATACTTTGATAATAAATGTACTTTGAACTAGTGTCAGGAGAGTGCACCTGTGGGGCTGTTTGACACTAAACTGAGCTGAGAGCAAACAGTTTGTAAATAGCATCAGTTGGGTGTGCTTGTGTTCAAAAATTTTTTTGTCAATGATAGTTGGCGACAAATAAGCAGTAAGACAATTCAGAACTGTCTTGCTCGCTGCGGTTTCAAGCACTCAGGCTCGGAGATGACAGAAACAGCCAAGAGTGAAAATGAAACAATTACAATACTATCACAAGTTGGGGGCTATAAAGAATTTGAAAGTATCGACAACCATCTTGAAAGTTACAAGGAAAATGAAGATTTGGAGGATGCAATCACCAATAGCATTGTATGAAGATTTATCAGATTCTGATACAGTAAATCAGCATCTACACTGTGTCTGTGCTGATTTTGTTCAATTACAGTCAATCAAAAGAACACAACAGTGTGCACTGCATGAATTCCTCTGTCAATAACAATTAGAAACCAATATAGTTTTATAGTACTGTTGAATTATTGATATTGTTTAATTTGTTTTGTATTTCATTTAAATACATCATTTGTTACCCAGTTAAAAAGGTAGTTTGACATTTTTAAACCTACTTCCATGAACTTTGGCGAATTGGGACAGCCACTTAATTGGGCCAAAATGTACTGGTCCTGCTGTGTCCCAATTAACTGGAATCTATTGTATTCATTTATATTTCAATTTCTGTTACAGTCTCTCCCTCGATTTCTAAATACCTTCCAACCACACAGTCTTTGCATTCATTTAGTTCTGATCTTTGAGCATCCACAGTTACCACCACACACTCAACAATCTGAATTTTCCAATTTCAGGCTAGCAAGCAGAATATGTAATATTGTTGTATGTTGTGTTTCCCCTCACTGAGGCTGAAGATAGGCATTGGAAATGGGAAGAGGAGTTGAAATGCCTTGTAATCAGAAACTCAGGATGACTATTCTTCTGTAAATTGGCTGCCTAGTCTATACTTGGTCAATTGACATGAGGGCAGTGGGGGGGGGGGGGGGGGAGGTGTTCATATTATGAGCACCAAATGCAACAAATCAGTTTGGAGAAGGTGCATGTGAATCTCTGTAAGGGCAGTTCGTGTCCCTGGATGGCAGAGAGAGGAAGTCAAGGAACCGGTGTTAAAGTTCCAGCAGTTGTAGTCAGAAGTGTTGGAGCATCAGGTTCAAGTTTTTACTCCAGCAATAAACTCATTGGTGGAGTAAGAGGGAAAACAGAAAGGAAACAGCACAGGCTGGTAAGGAAGTAGCCAATGTAATCTTAAGAGTTAAATCTGTAAAGTAAGCAAGCCAGTTCATTAAGAAAGTTTCTTTTACCCTTGTTGAGGTAGCCTCACTGAAACACTTAGTGAGCCTAATAGGGTTGACACAGTGAGGATGTTTCTTCAGGCAGAGGGATCTGGAATTAAAATAAGGGAATGTCCATTTAACAAGGGATTTCTTCTTTCAAAGCGTAATGAGTCTTGTAGTTCTTGATCCTGGAGAAATGTGAGGCCAAATCATTGAAACTAATCAAGACTGAAACAGATTGTTGGACCAAAGGGAGATGTGGGCTATGGGGAAGAGGCAGGAAAGTGGAGCCGTGGCCAAGATCCGATCAGTATGCTTTCATTCATTGAAGTAGGAGGCTTAAGGAGCCATATGGTCTGTTCCTGCTCCAGCTTCCTATGTTTACTAAAAACTGATGGAGTCTGATTCCATGTAAACAAATTGTATTGTAAAGACTCAAATGGTCAAGTGGCTTGTGTGAAAAGAGAGACTGTTAACATTACAGGTCCAGAACCCTTCACTAGTTCTATAAGAGTGACTACGTGTCCTCCCCAGGTTACAAATGCCTGAATTATGTACATCACAACAAGCATTTGGAAGACTGGCAGGGTGGATACGGCAGCTGTTACAAAGCTACAGGCTGTCACGAAGCTACAGGCACCTGGGAACGTGGTTCATGCCAACATCATTGCATCTCACAGAGAAATCAGAATGGTTGAGCTAAAAAGCCTCATTTAACTACACACTGCCCTTGGTTAGCCTATGTTTTTATATAACTGCGAGGCAGCCACATTTCCAACTTGCAAACCGTTTGGATTATAAACAGTTCTCAGGAACAGAACCTTATACCTGGGGAGGACATGCATTGAGAAACATAAAATTCAGCTGAAAGGCCTTCAACTTTTAACGATAACTCTGTTTCTCTTTCTACAGATGCTGACCGATCTGCTGAGCCTTTCCAGAATTTTAATGTTTTTCCTTCAAATTTCTACTGCCTCTAGCTTTCTGATTTTCAGATACCTAAAAATCTTCCCCACGTTCTCTGCAACTTGATCTCTCCTTTTCACAGTTCCAATGAAAAGTATTTAACTCATTCTTTCCTCAGATTCAGATTCTGCCTGGCCTGCTGAATGCTTCTAGTGTTTTGAGTTTTTGTTTCAGATTTGCACATTTGCACTTTTTTGACTTCCACTTATCAGCTGTACATGCAAGAAATTGAGCTTCTAGTGTTTAAAGGACACGCGCTTGGACCCTTCCTGCAATCAGTAAGCATGCAGAGGTTCAATTACCTCAGGTTTTCTTGCTGAGTGTTGAAAGATTCCATGTAATTCCTTGTCTCCCACCTCTCAAAACAATTCTTGGACATGTCCCTGCTATAAATCATTTTTTATACCACGGAGTATTGCCATTAACCAAGGGGTCCATGGACCTCAGAGTGCGACCCCGGTTTTAAAGGGACTTAAACCAGCACCCAAAGAGGAGGGTTCTTCAAGTCAAATGCGATTAAAGTATTACTCTCAAAGGACTAACACCAGCATGACAGGCAAAAAAGGCTTCCTACCCCACTGCATCCATCATTCCATGAATCAAAGGAGTTTTAAGGAAACTGTTCAGCTTGCAACTTGTAAAGGAACTGAAGCAACAAACAAGATGCTGGAGCTGGAGGCGTCAGTGAAAAGAAAAGGGAGAGCAGATGAAGGGTCTCAAACCAAAGTACCAATTCTCCTTTTCTCTCCACAGATGCTGACTGACCCACAGAGTTCATCCAGCATTTTGGTTTTTGCTCCAGGCTCTAGCATTTGCATTCTCTTGTTATCTCCTGATAACAAAACTGCCCCATCATTCAGAATCAGAATCAGGTTTATTATCACCGGCATGTGTCCTGAGATTCGTTAACTTAGCAGCAGCAGCTCAATGCTATACTTAATATAGAAGAAAATAAAATACAAAATAAAATAATAATAATAAATAAATAAATCAACTGCATTATACGTATATTGTGCAAAAAACAGAAATAATATATATTTGAAAAGTGAGGTAGTGTCCAAGAGTTCAATGTCCATTTAGGAATGGGATGGCAGAGGGGAAGAAGCACAACAGTTCACCTCACATACACTCTCATATATTTTCAAACTTATTACACAATGTGGAGATCTTACACAATTTCAATCTTTACACTGCAATGCCTTGTATCAGAAAGTCATAAGTATGAAAAATACCTTAAGAATTACAGTGATTTTGAACAGGATCAGTCTTTTCATTTCAAACCCAAGCCCACTGACTCCAGCCTTCTAAGACCATGGTTTAAAATGCTCAGGAAATAATGGTGACTGACTTACTTTCAATAAGGCTTCTATCCCTGTGATTGGAACAAAATGTTTCATTAAGGTGAAAGAAAGAAAATTTAGCTCAAAGAAAATATGAAAGATCTCACTCCATGCTGTATGGTTCTATGAATGCAGATACAATCAGAGTTAGAATCACATTAATTATCACTGACAGATGTCGTGAAATTTATAGTTTTAAGCAGCAGTATAGTGCCATACATAAAATATATATCTCTCATTGTAATTTATAGTTTCCGTAAAATAATAATTAGTGCAAATAGAGAGCAAAAATAGTGAGGTAGTGTTTGTGGATCATTCGATGGTCGATAGTGAGGGAGTGACAGAGATAGATAGCTACTGTCAGTGGGCCTGCTAAAGAGAGTTAAGGTTATAGGGATAGCAGGTACGGTGCCCAAACTTATGGGAAATATTCAGAGTAGGGTAATATAAAGGGAAAGGTATATTGTTAGCACACAATATAAGATTATACCACAGAGTGATAAGGAAAAAAGAGTGAAATAATTTCAGATCTACGAGGTCACCTGGGGCCCATGGACTCCCTGCTTAATGGTATTGGTCCATGGCATAAAAAAGGTTGGGAACCCTGATCTACAAGAATGAATGCAACAAGTCTTATGGCAGAAGCTACAGAATATGAAACCTAAGATTATAAAGCAAGGCTCACATAAAATGCTAGAGGAACTCAACAGGTTAGGCAGCATCTGTGGAATTGAATAAACAGTCAACGTTTCACACTGAGACCCTTCTTCAGGTCTGGGAAGGAAAGGGGAAGATGTCAGAATAAAAAGTTGGGGGGGAGAGGAGAGGAAGGAGAATAGCTAGAAGGTGATAGGTGAAGCAAAGTAGGCGAGAAAGGTAAAGGGCTAGAGAGGGGGGAATCTGATAGGAGGGGAGAGTGGACCAGAGGAGAAAGAGAAGGAGGGATTCCAGGGGGAGGTGATAGGTAGGTGAGAAAAGGTAAGTGGCCAGGATGGGGAATAAAAGAAAATGGGAGGGGCGGGTTTTTTTTCAACCGGAAGGAAAAATTGATATTCATGCCATCAGGTTGGAGGCTACCCAGACAGAACATAAGGTGTTGCTCCTGCACCCCGAGGGTAGCCTCTTCATAGCACAAGAGGAGGTCATGGATCGACATGTTGGGATGGAAATGAGAATCGGAATTAAAATGTTCGGCCACTGGGAAGTTCTGCTTTTGGCAGATGGAGCAGAGGTGCTCAATGAAGAAATCCCTGTTTCATTGACTGTTTGGGGCTCAGAAAGGAGGTGAGGGAGGAGGTGAATGGGCAGGTGTACCACTTCGGCTGCTTGCGGGGTTAAGTGCTGGGAGGGAGATTAGTGGGGAGGGATGAAGAGACAAGAGAGTCATGCATGGAGTGATCCCTGTGGAAAGTGGAATGAGGGGGAGGTAAGGATATGTCTGACGAAAGAATCCCATTGGAGGTGGTAGAAGCTGAGCAAAAAATAACATGTAGGATGCAGAGGCTCATGGGGTACTAGGAAAGGACAAGAGGAACTCTATCCCTGTTAAGGTGGTGGGAAGATGAGATAAGTGTGGATGTTCAGGAAATGGAGATGCGAGTGATGGCAGCATCAATGTGGAGGAAGAGAAACTCTGTTCTTTGAAGAAGAAAGACATCGTTGTTGTCCTGGAAAGGAAAGTTGTATCCTGGGAACAGATGCAGCAGAGACAAAGGAACTGATAAAGGGGAATAGCATTTTTATAGGAGACAGACTGGAAAGAGGTATAGTCAAGTTAACCATTAAAATTAGTAGGTCCATAAAATATGTTGGTCGACTGTTTGTCTCTAGACTTGGAGACAGAGAGATCAAGAAAGGGGAGTAAGGTTTCAGAAATGGACCAAGTGAATTTAAGTGCAGGGTAGCAGTTGAAGGTGAAGTTGATGAAATTGATGAGCTCAGCATGGGTGTGTGAGGCAGCACCAATTCAGTTGCCAGTGTAGCAGAGGAAGAGTTGGGGAACATTACCGGGGAAGGCTTGGACCATGGACTGTTTGAATGTAGCCAACAAAAAGGCAGGCATAACTGATGACCATGTGGGTGCTCATAGCTACCGATCGAGTCTGGAGAAAGTGGGAGGAACCGAAGGAAAAATTGTTGAGTGTGATGACCAGTCGGAGGAGGGTAGTGGTGAAGGGGGAACTAGTTGGCTCTTTTATTGAGAAAGAAGCGCAGTGTTTTAAGACCTTCTTGTTGGGGGAGAGAAGTGTACTGGACATCCATGGTGAAAGTGAGGCAGTCAGTGCCAGGGAATTGAAAGTTAGTGAGGAGATCGAGAGCATGAGAAGTGTCGCGGACAGGAAGGGACTGAACCAAGGGGGATAGAATGGAGAGTAGGTATGAGGACAAGACTTCGGTAGGCCAGAAGCAGGTGGAGGCAATGGGCCTACTCAGACAGGCAGGTTTGTGGATATTGGTGGTATCCACAAACCTAAGGTTATAATATTGAATCCACAATATAAAAGCAAAACTGGATCTCAGTGTAAAGTTTCGGGTCTCACACAGTTGGATTAGAGATGGTACTGCATAAACAGAATTTAGACTGGTAAGAGGAAAGAAATGTAGCTAGAATTTATCAAAATGGTATTTCAACTGGAAATCTTAAAAGTTATTGTGGGATCGGGAACAGTTTACAAGAATTTACAAGAATTCTTTTTAAAGTTATTGAAGGATTGGTAACAGTGATTGGAAACAGACTGTTTGCAGTGACTGAGAGATTAGGCATGTTAAACATGAATGATCAGTCCAATTGGCACTATTGAACAAGGCAGGAGATCCAACAGCCTGGATAGAGCACATAAGTCTATAATCAATCAAGTATTTGCAGTGAGTTCACAACCACACATGGGGGTTTCTTCAGTCCATCATTTATACAACAGATAGTTTCATCTTGCTTTCCCACTGTTAATATAATAACAAGGCTGTCCAAATCTTGTACTGAATGTCGCATCCTTTGAAGTCTTACGTTGAAAGTCAGATAAGGCCACAGTCAATATGGACTGATCATGAATCCTTCCAATGGGTTGACACCATGATACAACATTTTGAACAGCTGCATACATGCTACAGATGAGCTGTATCCTAATAAGCTGCATCACTGCTTGGTACGAAAATTGCACTGTGGCAGATAGGAAGGCCAACAATGGGGAGTCACAACTGTTCAATGCATCACCAACACCAGTCTTCCTGCCATCAAGGACATATATAGAAAAAATGTCCAGAAAAGGACCAGTAACATCATGAAGGATCCCATTCACCCTGCTCATAGACGGTGTCTCTCAACAGAGAGGAGGCTATTAGCATTTATGCCAGGACCACCAGACTCAAAAACAGTTACTTTCCCCAAGTAGTAAGGCTAACCAACACCTCTACCCAGTAACCCATCACTCTATGTCCCCAACCATCACTGCTTTATTATTTGCCGTCAGTCACCTTATATATAGACACTCCCATGCCTAGTGATACTTTATGAATATATAATCATTGTATATAAGCAATCTTATTTATGTATTTATATTTATTGTGTTCCTTTACTATTATTATGGTGTTCTTTATCCATTGTGGTTTTTTGTGCTGCATCAGGTCCAGAGCAATAATTACTTTGATCTCCTTTACACTCGTTTACAGGAAATGACATTAAACAATCTTGACTCTTGAATCTTGAATTGAAGAACTCTGCAAGTATTCCTTAAGAAAGATAGAAAGTTAGCTGTCAAACAGATGCATATGTTGGTAATGCTCCGCTTATAATGAGCAAATTGTGGTACTTAGTAGCTACAAGATTAAGTGCAGGAGAATTAGAGCTGACATACTTCAATTATACCGGTGCCTAAGCAGAACGTGGTAACCTGCCGCATTGACACCATGCAATAGCACTTACATCCATAGTGATGAAGTGTTTTGAGAGATCGGTGACGAAACATACAAATTCTTGCCAGAGAATCACTCCAATTTTCCTTCTGTCACAACAGGTCAACAGCAGATGCCATTTCATTGGATCTTCATTCAACCCTGGAACATTTGGACAGTGAAGATGCATACATCAGGATGCTCTTCATTGACTACAGCTTGGCATTTAATGCTATAGTCCTCTGAAAACTTATCAATAAGCTTCAAGGTCGTGGCCTCCGTACCTCTTTGTACAACTGGACCCACAATTTCTTCACTTGCAGATCCCAGTCAGTTCGAAGCGGCAATATTTTTTTCCACATTCTCCATCAGCACAGGTGCACCACAAGGCATGTGCTTAGCCTCTTACTCTACTCACTTTATAATTATGACTGTGTGGCTAAGCAGAAGCCCAATGCCATATTTAAGTTTACTGAAAACACCACTGCTGTAGGCCGAATCAAAGGTGGTGATGAATCAGCATATAGGAGGGAGACTGGAAATTTTGCTAAGTGGTGCCACAACAACAACCTCTCACTCAAGAAGAGCAAGACCAAGGAGCTGATTATTTACTTCAGGAGGAGGAGACTAGAGGTCCATGAGCCAGTCCTCATCGGGGGATGAGAGGTGGAGAAGATTAGCAATTTTAGATTCCTCAATGTTATCATTTCAGGTTATCTGTCCTGAGCCCAGAAGCAAGTGCTATTACAGAGAAAGCTCAGCAATGCCTCTACTTCTTTAAGAGTTTGTGAAGATTTAACATGACATCTTAAACACTGAGAAACTTTTTTTGATGTGTGCTGCAGGGTATATTGATGGCTGTATCACAGCTTGGAATAGAAACACCAATATGTTTGAATAGAAAATCCTGCAAAAAGTAGTGGATATAGCCCAGTCCATCATGGGTAAAGCCCTCACTGCCAATGAGCACATCTACACGGAGATTTGTTGCAGGAAAGCAGCATTCATCATCAGGGAACCCCACCACCCAGGCCATGCTTTCTTCTCGCGTGAAGGTACAGGAACCTCAGAACTCACACCATCAGGTTCAGGAACAGTTATTACCCCTCAACCATCAAGCTCCTGAATCAGAGTGGATATATTCACTCAATTTCACTTTCCCATCACTGAACTGTTCCCACAATCCATGGACTGACTCACTTACAAGGAGTTTTCATCTCATGTTCTCGATATTTATTGTTTATTTATTTATTATGATTGTTATTATTATTTCTTTTTTGCTTTCTTTGTATAGGTGCACAGTTTGCTGCCTTTTGCACACTGGTTTCCACCCTGCTGGTGCAGTCTTTCATTCTACTGGATTTATTAAGTATGCACCCAAGAAAATGAATTGTATATATTTGTATATGGTGACATATATGCACTTGGATAATAAATTTACTTTGAACTTTGACAGCAGGAAAAACATAACTGAAGCTGTGGAGTTAGCATAGGCCACTTCAACAATAAAGAATCACATAAAAAGGCATCAGATGGAAATAAAGTGGATGTGAATTACTGCTGGAGTGAAAGGTTCACTAAACTGTGCTGTAATTTTGGTGGTAATGTTCCATAAATAAGCATTAGATGTTTTCAATTGGGGCTTAGTCTCAGGAATAGGGATAACCCATTCGGCATGGTGATGAGAAGAAACAGAGTTAGAAATCTTTCAGCATTTACAGCATTCTAGGGGGAAAGAATTCCTGTTACTGAGTATAACCAAGGCCTGCAGTGATGGTGCTTTGTACATCAAGGTGTTCTGGGGAATATAAAGTAACACACAAAAAAAGATAGAGGAGCTATGCTGGTCAGACAGCACTTATGTTTTAGGTCAATGCTTCAGGACTGGAAAGGAAGGCGAAAGACACCAGAATAAAAAGGTGGGAAGAAGGGAAGAAGGTGATAGGTGAAGCCAGGTGGTGGGAAAAGGTAAAGGACTGGAGAAGAAGGAATCTAATAGGACAAGAGACTGCACCATGGGAGAAAGGGAAGGAGCGGCACCAGGGGGAGATGATAGGCAGGTGAGGAGATGAGGTAAGAGATCCAGTGGGGAATAGAAAAGGAAGGAATTGGTGGGGGGTGGGAATTACTAGGTTGGAGGCTACCTAGATGGAACATGTGGTGCTGCTCCTCCACCCTGAGAGTGGCCTCATCATGGCAAGAAGGGAGATCATTCACCATGATGTCTGAATGGGAATGGAGATGGAAATTAAAATGGTTGGCCAACAGGAATTTCCTCTTTTGGTAGATGGAACAGAGGTGCCGGATGGAGTTGGGTTTCTCCAATGTAGAGGAAGTCACATTGGGAGCACTGAATACAATAGATGACCCCAACAGATTCGCAGGTGGAGTTTGTTTTAAACGTGTCGTACCAGACATTTAGCCATTCTTGTCTGGCACGTTAAGAACATTCCTGACTCAACCCTTGTATTTTTTTACGAGGCCGAGTGGCTAGCTCGACACTCAACCCGGCATGGATGGAAAGCGTGCTCGGGGTGGCCCGACCTGGATTCGAACTCAGGAACCTTCACTCCAGAGTCCGGCGCTGATCTCACTGCGCCACCAGCTGGCCACTGCAGGTGAAGTTTTGCCTCACCTGAAATGACTGGAGCCCTGAATGGCAGTAAATGGGTAGGTGTACCAATTCTGTTGCTTGCAGGGATTTGTACCAGGAGGGAGATTAGTAGGGAGGGACAGTGGACAAGGGAACCTCAGAGAGAGTGATCCCAGTGGGAAGTAGAGAGTGGGGTGGGAGGAGGTAATGATGTGTTTGGTGGTAGGATTCCATTGATGATGGTGGAAGGTATGTTCTGGTTTAAGATGGCACCACTGAAGTTGGGCGACAGTGTACAGTTAGTTCAAAACGCAAGAAATATGACTAAAACATTATTAATAACACTTCTTCACAATGAAGAAGTGAGCGAAGGGAAGCTGACTTAAGGGATGAGCCATGCTGGTGCATTTCAAAGTTGGAGTGAAACCTGTTCGAGACGGTGTCAGAGATGGAGTTAGAGCAAGCAATTCAGGGAGGAATCGAGGCGAAGGAATTTTGGTGCCCATATAACTAAACCGGGAGTGAAGTTGGATCAGCGCCAAGTCGATTTGGAAAGGTCGAGAACGGTAAGGTGTAGACATGGAGCTTATTGCTGCAACAGGGCCTGGGTCCCAGTTAGCAGCACGATCTGGTATTTGGACATTTAAATGCTGGCCCAGATAGACTAGAAAAGCAGGATGTTGGGACTGGAGGCAAGGGTCATTCTGTGATTGATGGCAAAGTTGATGAAAATGATGAACTCAGCATGGGTGCATCAAGCAGCAACAATGCAGTCATCAATGTAGCACAGGAAGGGTTGGGGAGCATTACTGGGGAAGGCTTGGAATATAGACTATTCTACATGGATTGAAAAGGCAAGCAGCTATGTTTGCGGATCTTTGGTAGGAGACAGAACTGCGCAGTGTGGGGTAAGGGAACTATGAGTTTGGTAGCAGTAGACAGATGTTCTCCAGAGATGATGAGGTCAGTGATGGTTTTGGAAACAATGTTTTGCTTGTCCTGGGTGGGGTCCTTATCAAGGGGTAAGTAAGAGGAGGCATCTGAAAGTTGCTGCAAAGCCTCAGCAAGGTAGAGGTCAGACACCACACTACAACAGCACCCTCCTTTGTACGTGGGTTTGATGGTAATGTTAGGATTAGTGTGGGGAGAGTGGAGGGCAGTGCGTTCAGAAGGTGTAAGGTTCGAGGAGGAGAGAGAAGCGCTGAAAAGGAGCCATTTGATGTCTCGTTGGCAATTGGAGATGAAAAGATCCAGAGGAGAAAGAGAACCAAAGCAGGGTGCACAAGAAGAGAAGCAGGGTTGGAGACAGGAGAAGGGGTTATCTGATGCGGGTGGGGAGTTCTTGACAAAGAAGTGGGTTTGAAAGCGGGATCGATGGAAGAAGAACTCGGTGTCGTGGTGGGTGTGGAACTCACTGAGGTTCAGGTGAACAGGTGAAGGGGGACCATGGTAAGGCACTAAAATGCAGATGAAGGGAGTGGACATGGAGGTAGGTACGTTTTTTGATGAGCAACCTTCAAGTTGATGAGCAGTCTTCAGGGGGTCACTCAATGAACACTTCTTCTATTCCTCACGCTCTCTTGCTCTCAACAGCTAAAGTTGATGCCTTAATATTAACTACTAGCTTGGAAGGAGTCAACTGGCTTGACCAACTAGTCTGCTCAAGTTTAAAATCTGAAGGTACAATGCTAGTGTTGTTAATGGCTAAGCAATGAGGATTACTGAGCATCTGTTTCAAGTAATTATACCTGCCAAATGTGGCCATCTTGTGTGCAATTTCTAATTCAAAACCATCTGTTTATAAAATAATCACAAATGAATTCTCTATATCAGTCTTCCCTACTTTAGAAAAGCAAACAAAAAACCCCCACTGTTCTGAGGACCACAGAAGCACAATTTTAATGTAAAATTTACAGACCATTGTTGCAATGAAAGAGAGAGAATAATGGACACCTGGGAGTGATTATGAGGCAGTAAGTATTCTAACAAGAGGTTCAAATGAGATCTTAACTCTTGAGAGTGATGCTGAATATTTCTAATTATCATCTAAAACTTTAAATGGGATTAGAGTTTTTAAATGATCTTGTAAATAATAATATTTCTATTTAAAGTGTTTGGTTGTGCAGTGAAATGTAGTTTACAATATGAATGAGCACATTCCAGTTACTAATGCATACACTGACCTTGGTGTATGCTGTTAAAAACAAGGTGGTGGTACACTGAGATGCATGCCAAAGACACCGGATAAAATTTGTCCCCTTTATCAGATGAGCTTTCAACCTTAGTTCCGAGGTTAACTTTGCCAAAGAAGGAATACAGGTCATGTGGAGTCCAATGGATTAGTTTAATTAGGTGTCATTAGATAATTAGTTTGGGCTAACATTGTGTGCTGTTCTGTATTCCATGTCATAGTTTGTATATTACACCAGTCCTCATTGAGAGGTCAGTCATGGAAAGGGTGAGCAGTTTGAAGTTCATGGGCATCAACATCTCAGAGAACCTATCCTGCATATTGACCCAGCATATTGATGCAATCACAAAGGTAGCATGCTAGTGAGTCAACTTCATTTGGACTTGAAGACAATTTGGTATGTCACAAAACACACCAGCAAATTTCTACAGATGTACAGTGGAGAACATTCTGACTGGTTGCATCAGCGCATGGCATGGAGACTCCAACGCACAGGATCCCAAGAGGCTGCGGCAGGTTGTGCACTCAGCCAGCTCCATCACGAGCACAACCCTCCCCACCACTGAAGAGATCTCCAAGAGACACTGCCTCAAGAAGGCGGCATCCATTAATAAGGACCCCCACCATCCAGCCCTCTTCTCATCAGTACATTGGAGAGGAAGTACTGGAGCCTGAAGGTCCACGCTCAACATTTTAGGAACAGCTTCTTCTCCTCCACCCTCAAATTTATGAATGGTCCATGAACACTACCTTGCGATTCCTCTTTTACACGAATTATGAATGTTTTTCACTTATATGTCTTATACTGTACTGCTGCGACCCAATAAATTTCATGATATGTGGCAGTGATAACAAATCTGATTATGATTCAGACTCTTTCATAACTTCACAACATCCCGGAATGCTTCATTCAATGAAACTACTTCAGAAGCGTGGTCAGGGCTGTAGTACAGGGAACACAATTGCATTATAATGTAACTTGATAAGTCTAGGTTTGGTTGCAATTTATTTTCCTTTTGCAAACAACCAATGGCCTATAGATACCATGGAGAGAGTTTATGGAAATGAGCCAAAGACAATGCTAGGCATAGAGGCTCACGCTGACTTTATTTTCACTGGAGATGAGATTGTGAGGGAACACTGCAGCTTTACAAAATAAAACACTTTTGGAAACATTAAGTAAATTTCCCTCTGTGCAGCTCTGACCTCGTTATTCTGCAGGTGCGACATACCGTACATCTGTACATGGAATGAACTGCCAGGGAAAGTGGTTGAGGCAGGTACAGTGACAACATTTAAAAGGTACTTGGACAGGTGCGTGGCTAGGCAAGGTTGAGAGGGACATGGACCAAATGCAGGCAAATAGGTCTAGTTGAGATGGGAATTCAGGTCGGCACAGACCAAATGGGCCAAAGGGTCTGTTCCCATGCTATGTGATTCAACGTCTGTTGCGCACCGGGGCTTCTTAGGAATCTTGGAAATGAAAATCAGTCTCGTAGGTGACAGCTTCTTGATAGGTAAAACAGACAGCCCCTTTGGTGGATTATCAGATACAGGTTTCCCCCGCCATCCGAAGGTACAGCGTTCCTATGAAATGGTTCGTAAGCCAAAATGTCGTAAAGCGAAGAAGCAATTACCATTTATTTATATGGGAAAATTTTGCGAGCGTTCGCAGACCCAAAAATAACCTACCAAATCATGACAAATAACATATAAAACCTAAAATAACAGTAACATATAGTAAAAGCAGGCATGATATGATAAATACACAGCCTATATAAAGTAGAAATACTTCTCTACATTAAGTGCCTGCACAGATCTCCATAGCGAAACTCTCACACAAGCGCTCTCGGCAGAAAATCTCACACAAGCACTGTTGGCATAAACACGCTCTCCAGTAACCTTTAAGCTATGGGGCTGCCAAATCTACCAAATAACACGTAAAAATACAGAGCCTATATAAAGTAGAAATAATGTATGTACAGTGTAGTATCACTTACCGGAATCGGGAAGTCAGCTTGCCGAGCAAACTGATGATGGTGTTAGGCTGAGTCGTCACAGGTTGGGTGGTGCAGTGGCCCCCACCCCAATACATTGCCGCGAAGAACGCAGCAGTAGCCGGGAGGCACACAGCACATCTTTAAGAAAAAAGCCGAAATAAACATGCTAATTAATTAGGTGCTGCCGACACCTAATTGTCAGCCCAGATCAGAGGCGGTGCAATCAGAAATCGGCATTGATCTGGGCCGACAATTACGTGTCAGCGGCACCTAATTAATTAGCTTGTTTATTTCGGCTTTTTTCTTAAAGATGTGCTGTGTGCCTCCCGGCTACTGCTGCATTCTCCGCGAATCAGTACAGTATCTGTCCGGGGCCCGGGCGTTGGGGTGGTGGGACATGGGGGTGTCATCTCATCGTTGATTAGGGCAGGCAGCTCATCTTCTCCTATGACTGCCCGCCTCGATGTCGAAGATCTAAGTTCGTCGTCTGCTGTGGCTGATGTGGAAGGCTTGCTCGACTGCTGAGCCTTGCGCATTTTTCTATCATACAGTTGTTTGTAAGGACTCAAACCATCCTGCAAATATCCCCTAAACCTACATACCCTTTCAAAATTAAAGTCGTACTTTATCACTGCAGCGAAAATCTCACGCAGTCACTTTCGGTCCGTTCGCTACTGCATTCAGTTTCTATTGTTATCCTTTCCTCTTCCAATTGCATCAGCTCTTCATCTATCAGTTCTTGGTCATGGGATGCCAAAACCTCTTCAACATCATCTTCGTCAGCTTCCACAAGCCAAACTCACTTTGTCCTTGCTTCGTTCACCACGATCGAAATGCTTAATTATGCCTAGTTTGATGCTAAGTGTAACACCTTTACGAGCTCTTTTAGCCTTTTCCAATACCTCAGAACTCATCTTGCTAACGGCTGCTCACAAGCACGTGTTAAAGCAATGCCGTTCCGAATCTGGGGGAGAGCGGCTGCTCGGGACGCACGCTGATTTTTTATCGCGCGCTGCCTTTCTTCGTAACAGTGAAAACACCTTCTGAAAGCAAAAACAGGGTACTAATGTAGGTCTTTTGTAACAGTGAGGTTTTGTAAAGCGAACGTTCGAAAAGCGGGGGACACCTGTACTGATTTTGTTGCTTTATTCTGATGTTTTTAATGGGAGGGGGAGTACGTAGGGAAAGTCTGACTGTGATTTCTGAGAAACAAGTGGACAGTTCAATATCCCAGATTCTGAGTGACTTCCTTGTACTAGCCACGTCAACAATGGGACACTAATTTAGGGACTTGTCAATGCTCATCAGGTGATCCTTGTAAATTATGGGGCAGAGGCTCAAGGTTTATCTTTGAAAGTCCTCTATCCGTCACTAATGCAATTGGTTGATGCCAGCACGGCAGAGTATAGGTCCCAAACAAATCCAAGTTGAAGCAAACTGGAGCTCAATTACTTTCTTTCAAAATCATACATTTTTAATATAACATAACACAGTTGATTTACAGTACAAGACATAACATAAGTCTTGTACTGTATGCAGATAGAGGATATCATGATGACTTTCACACACATTTCAGGAGAGGAGGGATCCAGTCCCTCAATAGCAGGAGCACTTTAAATGGTGGCCTTTCCCCAAAGACCCTTCATACATCAAGCTTCACTGTATCGCTCTGCAGACAGCCCTGCTTCTTAAAACCATAAGATATAGGAACAGAATTAAGCTTTCTTGATTCACCATTTAATTATGCTCCCCCATTTAATTATGGCTAATTCTGTTTCAATCCAATACTCCTTTTACCCATAACTCTTAACTGCCTACCAAAGAAGAGCCCCTCAGTTTCTGCTTTAAATCCATCCAACGACTCAGCCTCCACAGGCAA
Source organism: Mobula birostris (assembly GCF_030028105.1). Lineage (NCBI taxonomy): Eukaryota > Metazoa > Chordata > Chondrichthyes > Myliobatiformes > Myliobatidae > Mobula > Mobula birostris. Next base: position 49,149,054 of record NC_092387.1, on the reverse strand, counting down.
AGAACTCAACATATTTGCCACTCTCTGGCTGAAGAAAAATTCTCCTCATCTCATTTTTAGGCTACGTCCACACTACGCCAGATAATTTTGAAAACGAAGCCTTTTCACTTCGTTTTCACCCTCTGCCCACACTAAAACGGCGTTTTCATCCCCAGAAAACAGAGATTTTCAGAAACGGTCTCCAGAGTGAATAAATCTGAAAACGCCTAATATCCGTTGCGGTGTGTACGGGGTAACTGGAGCTTTTTAAGACCGCTGTCATGACGTGCTGTAACAGATGGCGGCAGCACACCATTTCATTGTTTTCTTCTTATTATTATTATTATTTTATTGTCGCCGAACAATTGATACTAGAGCGTACAACCATCACAGCGATATTTGATTCTGCGCTTCGCAGAAACTAATGATTTCAGAACAGACGGCAACAAGACTGAAGCCAGAAGAGTTAGAAATGTACTGACCAAATACTTTGACCCATAGCTTACTGAATAAATAAGTATACTCACTTTGCCCTGTTTTCTGTCCTTGCTTGTATGAAGGTAAGGACAGAAAACACCCTCAGCCAGCTCCAGTTTAAATTCCATGCGGAATATTTTGGAGGATCAAGAACCAAGGTGGTTTACCTATTTATGCAAGTACTTCTCTGACAATAGATGTGTCACAGCCTAATGTAACATTGTATGGAAATACAAGGTAACACTGATACAGACATGATTTATACATTTAACAAGGTGCTTTATTAATGCAACAGAGTTAGCCAGTTTTTCAATGTTCGTCGTCAGCCGGGTCATACTGTCCGTGAACTCCCTGTCGGTTGCCTCCATATGCTCCAATATTTTTTTTTAGTTTTAAGTCCTCCTGCGCGAGAGCCAAGAGCAATTCCTTTTAAGTTTTTCTACTCTGTAACTGGACAAACGCGCACCAAGTATACCGTTTCCTCTTCGCTTGTTTTCTGTGTGTCCCACGCATGCCCAGTAGGAGGAGATTCGCCCAAATATCCGTCTAATGTGGACAGAGATATTTTGAAAAACACTTAGTGTGGATGCCTATCGTTTTTACTCGAAACTGGCGTTTTCAAAATTATCCGGCGTAATGTAGACGTAGCCTTAAAGGGATGCTCTTGGATTCCCTCAGGTCCTAGACTCTCCTACTACTCGAAGCCTCCTCTCCACATTCACTCTACCCAGGTCTTTCAGAATACTGTAGGCTTTAATGAGATTCCACCACCCACTACCACCCCCCCCCCCCACAATCCTTCTGAACTCCTTTGAGTACAGGCCCAGAAATCAAATACCCCTCATATGTTGAGCCTTTCATTAAATACAGGGCCCGAAAATGCTTATATTCTTGGAACATGTCAGTCTGTAGTTGTGACCAATGATTTCAGGCATTTCCTTCACTAAGCTGATGATCCTTCAGCAACAGTCAATGTCTGTTGCAGCACGCTGAATACAGAGTCCACAGAGTATAGAGTCCTATGTTACACAACCCACACTAATACAGGACTTTTAACTGAATAGACCAAAGTTCTTCACAGGAACAGTCCAAAGAGGAATAAAAACGCAAAACACTGGAAGGACACAGCCAGACAGACAACATCTGTGAAAAGAAGAGCTAGTTAACCCATTGGTTCATGGACTTCTTGTCAGAGCTGGAGAAAGATTGCTTCCCATTATGCCCCTTTCTCCTATTTCAGTAAAATGCCTCCCTAATTGTCAGTACTCATGTCATCAGAATCTATGGAAGGGAACAAAGAGTCAACATTTCAGGTTGAGAAGAGAAGGGTCTCGGCACGCTGCATCAACGGTTTATTCCCCTCCCTAGCTGCTGCCTGGCTTGCTGAGTTCCTCCAGCACTTTGTGTGCATTGGTCAGGATTTCCAGCATCTGCAGAAACTTTTGTGTTTATAGTCAGTGCTCAATCTTCTTTTTGCCTGATGTCTTCACCAACTTTTAAATAGTCTTTTGTCTTTCACCTCATCCCTAAACTTCCCCAGCTCTGAGGAAGGGTCCTTAACTCAAAACATTAACTGGTTTCTCCTCTCACAGATCTTGCTTGACTGGCCAAATTTCTCCAGTATTTATTGTTTTCGCTTCGGATTCCAGCATCCATAGTTTTACTTCATTTTTATTCTCAAAATGACACAAAGCCAGATGAAGTGATGTGAAAGCAAATGACCAAAAACTCAGTCAAAATAGGGTTTAAAGAGCATCTTAAAGAAGGAAATGGAGAGGCAAGAAGACTTAGGAAGAGGAGGTCGAAGCAAGATCTTTAGCTGCCCATAGATGCTCTCCACTGGCCGAGCAACCGGCACAAGATATGAACCAAGGGCCAGAAATGGACAGGTGCAGAGGCTTACAAAGATTGGATAAAATTATGGAGATAATTATATAAAAGGATTTAAAGGCAATTTTTAGATCATGATTTGAAACTTAATACTGGACACTGAACAGAGGATACTCAGTGAACAGGTCAGTACTAGCTACAGTACTGACCTGTTCACTTAGTATTACTTATATATTCACTTAGGAGATTAGTGTGCAAACTTAAAGCACATGGTATTGGGGGTAAGGTATTGATGTGGATAGAGAATTGGTTGGCAGACAGGAAGCAAAGAGTGGGAATAAACGGGACCTTTTCAGAATGGCAGGCAATGACTAGTGGGGTACCGCAAGGCTCAGTGCTGGGACCCCAGTTGTTTACAATATATATTAATGACTTAGATGAGGGAATTAAATGCAGCATCTCCAAGTTTGCGGATGACACGAAGCTGGGCGGCAATGTTAGCTGTGAGGAGGATGCTCAGAGGATGCAGGGTGACTTGGATAGGTTAGGTGAGTGGGCAAATTCATGGCAGATGCAATTTAATGTGGATAAATGTGAGGTTATCCACTTTGATGGCAAAAACAGGAAAACAGATTATTATCTGAATGGTAGCCGATTAGGAAAAGGGGAGGTGCAACGAGACCTGGGTGTCATTATACATCAGTCATTGAAAGTGGGCATGCAGGTACAGCAGGCGGTGAAAAAGGCGAATGGTATGCTGGCATTCATAGCAAGAGGATTCGAGTACAGGAGCAGGGAGGTACTACTGCAGTTGTACAAGGCCTTGGTGAGACCACACCTGGAGTATTGTGTGCAGTTTTTGTCCCCTAATCTGAGGAAAGACATCCTTGTCATAGAGGGAGTACAAAGAATGTACACCAGATTGATTCCTGGGATGGCAGGACTTTCATATGATGAAAGACTGGATCGACTAGGCTTATAATCGTTGCAATTTAGAAGATTGAGGGAGGACCTTATTGAAACATATAAAATCCTAAAGGGATTGGACAGGCTAGATGCAGAAAGATTGTTCCCGATGTTGGGGAAGTCCAGAATGAGGGGTCACAGTCTGAGGATAAAGGGGAAGCCTTTTAGGACCGAGAGTAGGAAAAACTTCTACACACAGAGAGTGGTGAATCTGTGGAATTCTGTGCCACAGGAAACAGTTGAGGCCAGTTCATTGGCTATATTTAAGAGGGAATTAGGTATGGCCCTTGTGGCTAAAGGGATCAGGGGGTACGGGGGCAAGGCTGGTAGAGGGTTCTGAGTTGGATGATCAGCCATGATCGTACTGAATGGCGGTGCAGGCTCGAAGGGCCGAATGGCCTACTCCTGCATCTATTTTCTATGTCTCTACAGTATAAGTGCCAATGTTTTAAATGAGCTCAAGTTTATGGAGAGCGGAAGACAAAAACTAGTCAGTCAAAAGCTTGTTAGAATACCAGATCTAGTGAGAACAAAGATGATAAACATTTCAGTGGCCTTTGGGAGCACAGGTGGTAAGGTCACAGTAGTTGGGGGGGGGGGGGGGTGGAATGGTGTTTGTAAATCGTAGACTGCAAATAAAATTGCAGACTGGTTCAAAATTGGACAGATTATAGAGAATGGAACCGCACAGAATGACTTGCAAGTGGCAACTGAAGATACTTGTTACCATCTTCCTATGATTCAGTTAGAGGAAAATTTCTGCTCTTCCAGTACCAGCTCTCCTAAAAATATTAACTATACCAGGAATTATCGCTCACTTTTAATGTAGCTAATTTCTAATCTTGGCACAACAGGTGCCCCAATCTACTCTGTATTCCTTTTAAAAAAAAAATCCAACGCACACTAGTCGTTCATTGAACCAGACATTTCGTGAAATGGACCATAATTAGCACAACAATGTTCCCTAATTTAGATTCAGTTCCAATGCATCTGCTTTCACAGGATGAGGTACAATTCCCGCAAATTATTCTTTGTTAAGACCATCTGTAGATCCAACCATGACACATCTTTTCAAGACTTTTTTGTTTCCTTATATCAAATTCGTGGGGAGTACTGGAAATTATCTCTTCTACATCAATTTTTTATGTAATGAGCAAAGTACTCTCACAGTTTGCAACAATCACTGACTGCAGTTGGAAATGACCAATATTTTCCAGAAGGACACAAAACAGAGCTTTTACATATCCATGGGTACAGTGGCAGTAAATCACAGTGCTAATTCTCATGATCCTCATGGCTGATGTCATAGACTTTAGGAGGACAAGAAAAGGGCATGTACTATAACAAAATGTTGGACAAACTTAGGTTGCTTTCTCTGTAACAGCAGAGGCTAAGAGGAGATCTGATAAAAGTTAATAAGATTATGAAAGGCAAAGATACAGTATCTTTTTCCCAGGGATCCAATACCAGAGATCATGCATTTAAGATGACAGAGGTTAATTTCAAAGGATATGTGAGGGGCACGTGTTTACACAGAGAGTGGTGGATGCCTGGAATGCGCTGCTTGGGGTGGTGGCAGAGGCAGAAACATTATGGATTTTTAAGAGCCATTTAGACAGGCACATGAATGTGAGGAAAATGGAAGGATATGGACATTGTGTAGGCAGAAGAGGTTAGTTTAGTTGGCCATGTGACTACTAATTTAATTGCTTCAGCACAACACTGTGGGCCAAAGGGCCTGATCCTGTGCTGTAATGTTTTATGTTTTATGTTCTAAAGACTATGCATTTAATTAACTGGTTTAAAAGCCTTTCAAAATCATTGATTTCTTTCATTCCTTAACCAAGTAGGAAGCAGATCAAGGATACGTCAGTTATGCAAATCAGAATTCACATAACTTTTTTCATCTTCTTATCAACCCATTGATTAGCATAAATTAAGAGCTTTAATGCTGTTTTGAATTTTTTTAAAAAGAATGGCTCACACTTCACTTAATGGAAAACTAGTTCCTCACTTGCTGCTCCAGAGCAAAATAAATGGTACTCACAGTAACACCAACAACAGTGATTCCAACAGTGGCGTTCTCGTACAAGCTCACATTGTAGAGAGGCTGGCTGAATACTGGCCTGTTGTCATTTTCATTGATGAGGTCAATCTTCACTCGAGCAAAACCAACATGATCCGAGAAAGTCTCATTTGCAAAGAGCTGTTTTCAGGACAGAGGAAGAAAGATGAGAATGAAAATGAGAAGCTTCAGACCACACAATAACCCAGACCTCAACAACTACCATTGTCACCACCTCTAAATGCAGATACTTCTCCAGGCACAAGACATTCTTCAGACACTGGAAATCTTGAGCAACACACACACAAAATGCTAGCAGCATTTAGATAGAGGGAAATAAACAGCTGATGTCTCTAGCTGAAACTCATCATCAGGAAAGGAAAGGAAGGGGGCAGAAGCCAAAATAAGGTGGGGGAAGAGGAAGGAGTACAAATAGCAGGTGATACATGAGACGAAGTGAGGGGAAGATGAGTGGGGGAGTGCAGATGTAGTAAGAAACTGGGAAGTGATAGGTGGAAGGGGTAAAGAACTGAGGAAGAAGGAATCTGATCAGAGAGAACAGTGGAGTAAACGGAAGGAAGTGGGGAACCTGAAGGAGGCGATGAGCAGGTCATGAGTCGAGGGAGATGAAGGGTGAGAGGGCCACCAGAAAGAGGGAATGAAAGGAAAGTTGGGGGGGAGGGAAGAGAGGAATTGTTAAAGAAAATTAGAGAATTTGTCAAGGAACGCCATTTGTCAAGGAGCGCCATTGAGAGTGTTCTGACCAGCCGTATCACCATCTGGTACAGGAATCACAAGGCATCTGGCCACAAGACCTCACAAAAGATTGCGATGGCTGCTGAGAGGATCATCCAGGTCTTTCTTCTACCCATCATATATATTTATCAGAAACGCTGTGTATGCAGGGTTCTTAGCATAGTCAATGATACCTCCCATCCTTCCAACAATCTCTTTGACCCCCACCATCAGGCATAAGGTACTGTGGCATTAGGAGGAGAATAATTAGGATGAGAAACAGCTTCTTCCTCCAGGCTGTAAGACTACTGAACACCCTACCATCACTCACGTCTCATTACTTATGAAACACCAGTAGCATTATACTGTTAACTTTTAAACTTGTATTGTAAATGCACCTTATACTAAATGTCAGTCTTCTGGAATATATTTTATTATTTGTTAATTTATTTGTGGTAATATTTCTTTATGTGTTGTGTGGATTACTTTGGATTGTTACGGCCATGGGTGGTGGTGGGGTTAAGCTCCCACTACCTATTAAATGCCCCCAATGGTAGACCTCTCAAATAGCTTCTGACAACCAAGCCCAGCTCCCGGCCTTCACATCTGGCTTAGGTACTAAGAGGGATGATAGCCAGGAAATTGAGAGTGAGGAGGATTGCTGGGATAGGGGCTAATAGGTGATTGGTGGACTGGGGAGGAGTAAAGAATGACAGGCAGATCAAGCCATGCAGAGGAGTGGAAGGTATGGTGCTGGGAGAAAGAGGAAGATGGATGATAGATAAAGGCAGGCAAAAAGAGGAGAGAGACAGATGGAGCAAATTAAGGGGAGAGGAGTGAAGGGTGAAAGTGGAGACATCTCAGTGGGTGATAACACAAACTCTACCAGTGCTATAATCTTACAAGCAAGGAAGGTGGTAATGGTGACTATTAGGGAACAGGTGAGGCGCAGATGGAACCAGAAGCAGAAGGGGTTAACTAGCAGGTAAAAAAAAATGGGTAATACATGGGTGGATGGAAGCAGGTGAGGGTGCAGGACATAAAAAGGTGATGGGGGATGGAAGTGAAGGAGTACAGGACAGGGAGAAAATGGGAAGCCCAGAACATGATCAGAAATGGTCGTGGAACACATAGGAGATGAATGTTACCATGATTGGTACAGAAGTCCAGCTACAGGCTGTCTGAATTCCAAATGGCCAAAGAGGATTAAGGACTCGAGATACTAATTCTAGCTGCAAAATTGAGGGTTTAAAACTGAGAGACATTAGCTTCAATGTGTATATACAGTGGATTCTGATTAATTGGGACCCAGCGGGATATTTTGGCCCAATTAAGCGGCTGCTACAAATAGCCAAAGCTTTATGAAAATAGTTAAACAGATCTAAAAAAAGACAAACTCCCATTTAACTGAGTAACAAATTATGTATTTAAATAAAATACAGAACAAATTAGAACACTGCCAATACTACTGGTGGTTGCCTGTCTTATCCGACAATGACAGAAACCTGTGGGGGAGAATTTTTGAAGTGGAAAAGCCATTGCACTGACAGTTACAGTCTCTGAACTTCAGAAGTCCAGGTCCCTTGGTGCAAGTTCCAATCACAATTGGAGTCTTTGTTTGTTGCAGTAAATGAACATGACTTCTCCTTTGCCTCGTCATGCCCTTTGCTCCACTTTCTCAACAAAACTCACTCAGGTGTGACACCCTGACTGTCCCTGCACAACATCCGTTAAAAGGTCTTTCCTTCTCTCCTTGCTCTGTTGATCGTTATTGAGTCTGTTCATATGTTCACATTTATATAAGTTTGATTATTGACGTTTGTGTATGCAACCGTTTTGCTAATTGTTGATGGCTGTTGCACTATTGTCTTGTAAATTGTTGGTTGCTATTGTGTTGGCTGTTCTGTTATTGTCCTGTGTTTTATACTTGGCACTGAACTACAATCAATTCTGGTATGTTTCACATACTGGCAATAAAGTGATTTTGATTCTGATTCTCCATGGAGTGTTGCAGAACCACCTTCCTGGCCACTGGATCTCACTGTAGGTCTCATCTACCCAGTCCACTGGAGCTTATTTTGCATGCTATGACAGACACGTCCCTATCTCACTGGGGTATGAAACCCAGTGGGCTACCTTTACCTGGTTTAACCCCGCTGTTGTAGCAGTGTGCTGGGGTGTAGCTGCTGTCGCATGGAGTCACAGGGACGAGCTGAGTGTCCGGTGGAGACCAAAGGTAACATTTCCAGACGACTGCCGACACCTTCAAGTTCTCTGTAGTTCCTAACTTGCTGAGATAGTGAAATTGTTTTTTTTCCCCCACTCTCAGCACTTTCTGGCATTTCCAAGTCTGAATGCTCGAAGGTGCAATGAGCAAAACAGTTTTAAATTGTTTTACTACTTATTTCTAGCAAACTATCAATGACAAAAATCACAAACAAGAGAAAATATGCAGATGCTGGAAATCCAAGCAACACAAATGCTGGAGTGGCAAAAATCACTGCATTTTGAACAAAAACAAACACAACTGACTATTTATAAACTGTTCACTCTAGGCAATGTGTAGTGTCTAACGGCCACACAAGCACACGTTACTGATGCTAGTTAGAAACTCATCAGCAACAGTCTCCTGTCGCAATTAAGCCACATAGGGTCCTAAATAAACGAAGGGAATTCTGGCTATTTTCTCCATTTGCTTTTGTTCTTTTAGGGCTGTCACAAATAAGCAGCTGCCCCCATTAACTGGAATTCACTGTACTGCCTGATGGAGACCAGGAACAAAAGAAACATGATTCAAATGTACATCAGCCCCATCTCTACAACCTCTACTATATCAAAGATTATCTAACTTATCTAAAAGAACTTCAATTAGTTCTTTGTAGTTCTGAACTACCCCCATGTGTCCATCCAATGATCATGGTGATCATGGAAACTTGAATTCAACACTCCACCAATTTTTTTTTTAAATAATGGTTGACCCAAGAACTATTTAATATACACTCAGTGACCACATTCGTAAGTACCTCTGTACCTAATAAAGTGACCACTAATTGTGTATTGTGGTCTTATGTTGCAATAGCCCAACCACCTCAAGGTTCAATGTGTTGTGCATTTAAAGATACTCTTCTGCACGCCACCATTATAACATTGGGCTATTTTAGCTACTGTCACCTTGCTGTCAGCTCAAACCAGCCTGGCAATTTTCCTCTGACCTCTCTCATTAACAAGGCAGTTTCACCCGTTGAACTGCCGTTCACTGGATGATTTTGTTTATCGCACCATTCGCTAGAAACTCGAGAGACTGTTGTGCATGAAAATCCCAGGAGATCAGAAGTTTCTGAAATCCTCAAACCACCCCATCTGGCACCACCAATTATTCCATGGTCAAGGTCATTTAGATCACTTTCTTTCCCATTCTGACGTTTAGTCTGAACAGCAACTGAACCTCTTAACCATGTCTGTATGCTTTTATGCATTCAGTCGCTGCCACATGATTGGCCAATTAGATACTTGCATAAACAAGCAGGTATACCTAATAAGGTGGCCACTGATTATATGCTGTTGTTCTGGCAGATGCAAAAGCCAATTCTCACCATTCACAGCACCCATTTACAAATTAACTCATTGCTACGCTTTTGTTTCCTGTAAAGGGCAGCTTCCTGGTAAAATCACAAAAGCTGATTTCCCAGCTACATTTGTATTTTCTTCAAAAATACACCGCACAGCACCAGCACTGAGCCAAACGCCTACATTTGGTATCAGAATGTACAGTTGGTTCCAATTACATATCTTAATAAATTAATCTAAACTACTCAATCATACAGCAGACTTCCATTACTCCCTTGGTAATGGCTATGAATACACAGCACTTCTTTCATAACTGAGACCCAAAGGCATCCATGTTTTTGCATGAGTCTGTGAAAAGCAAACACCAGCAACAAACTGTAAAAATATATTAGAGTGCCGAAAGGTAACCTGGCATCAGGCCATCCAAACCTTCAGAAATTACCCTCTGGATAAGCAATGAGGGCAGACTTCCTTGCTGTGATGGACCCTTGGTTGGCAAAGTACTTAACTTCAATATTGAAAAGGTATATTTTTGGTTGGAGGACATTATGCAACCTTTGGAAGATTAAAAAGGACAATGGAAAAGAGCAGCAAATGAGGTCTAAGTGTACTGATTTAGAACTCAGTAAATAGGCCAAAGGAGGTTAACAAAGTTGCCAAAGTGTAAACTGCGTAGCACAGTTATTATCTGAAGGATTTGAATTCAAAGTCAAACCAACTGCAGTTCAAGCAGCTTAAATACAGTTCTGGGACTGTATTACAAAGATGACAGAAAAACAAAAATACAAGAGATGTGCAGTGATGATCCACTGATTTCAGGAAAGACTAAATAGCTATCTCCATAAAAGGGGTGAGGTGATAATGTTCTTCTAGAATATAAAGAGGTTTAATAGGACCAATTCAAACAGATATTTCTATTTGTAGGAAGAGTTAGACTGAAAAAACATCAGCTTTTTATTTCCCCCATAGCTGCTGCCTGACCTGCTGAGTTGCTCCATTATTTTGTGCGTGTTGTTCAAAATTTCCAGCATCTACTGAATCTCTTCTATTTAACAGTTGGAGAATTCAGTCTTGGAAAAAAGCCGTCGATGATGACAACATAGAGCTCACTACCACCTGAAGCAACTGAGAAACAGAGACCAAATGTGGACTATCTGGAGTTATGAGTTCCTCAGTTTCATAATTTATCAGAAGTTCCTCCTCACAGTGGTTCTTTTTTTTGAGACCCTGCCCCTTTAGCTTGAGGCCCCTCCATAATAGCACAGATAAAAACGGTGAAAAAAAGGTAGTTAGGCATTTCAGGAGAAAGAAATGGTAAGTGGGAGGAGGAGCATGTGAAGAATTAATTCCAGCTAATTGGACTAAATAGTTTTTTTCTGCACTGTAGGTTTTATGGAGACTGCCTTATCTCAGAGTAAATTCACGCGCAGTTCCAATATTTGTGCTAGAATTATAGTCCTATCAAAGAGATCATTATGTTATCAACCCTCTAAGACAACTCCTTTTCAGTACTTTTAAAAGAATGTCTACCTTTATCCACATCATTACACTGGTTGACGAGGCAATTATAACCACACACAAACAAGCATACTGTGCACATATGGCCTCATAACATTGGTTAATCTCTGCTCAACTAACATTAAGACACAAGCCCTGCCTCAGATATGCCTGCTTTATAAATAAGAACTATTAAACTGTTCCATGTTTTAACAGCTATGAGCCATAAAGATACTTTGGGCTGTTAAATCTGAAAATCACTAGCTATTAAAACTTCAAAAGAACAATTAAGCAACACAAAGGAAAATAGACCGTTGAAAAGTATACCAATTCTGGTTTGTGCAAGCCTCCAGCAGCGACTGTTAACAAAATGAATATAGCAGCCATTTTTGAAACAGCAAAATTCCACAGATTATCTGGAAGTTCTCAGGAGAGTCTCCTCTTAAACGTCTTTGCAAAGAGCCGATGAGCAATTTATGTTCAGGGAAATTAGATCTTTTAATGACAGCTCAAAATTGCACACTGAAAAATTTTCACTTGTGTAAATGCACTGTCTGTGAATGGAATAAGGATGCGTGGCCAGGTACCACCAGGACATGAAAGTCAGTCTGTGGGAGGAGCAGGAGATCAGATGTTGCCACACCGTGATACAAACGTGCAGCTGGCGCCAGCTTCTCATGAAGTAGCTGGTGGCTGTGAGCATGATGCGATCAATGGGGGCAGATTAACAAAGGCTTGGTCAAATTATTAGATTTTAAGCAGGATATAAAAGGGGAAATAGAGATTTAGGGAAGAGAATAGGTGTGTTCCGTGTTTGCAAGATTGTTTGAGTGGGGGGGGGTAGAGTTCCCATGATAGAGGGGGCGGAAAGGATCCAGCAAGTGTGGCACGGGGTGGAAACAAAGAGGCCAAGTAAGGTGGGTGGGGAAGCCAAGCAAGGAAATTCCAGACTGTTGGTCCTTGGCAGGTGCAGGCATAATCTCCAGTAAGCTATCTCTCGGACAAAGTGGAGATTCCAGACTACACTCGAATCAACGAGGGATGCTTGACAGCTATGACAAGGTTTGAATACCATAACATCCTAAAGTTAAATCTTGCAGCATACGAAACAGCAGAGCTTTGCTTCCAGATGAGCTCAATGCCTTCTATGCTCGTTTTGCCAACCAGAACAGGGAGGAATCACTGTGCACCCCCATGTCTCCCGATGACACTTTGCTCTCAGTATCTGAAGATGATAATGTGGGCTACCTTTAAGAGAGTAAATCCAAGGAAAGCATCCAGTTTGGATGGAGTACCTGGCCAAGTATTGAAGACCTGTGCTGACCAACTGGTGGTATATTCATGGATATCTTGGCAAAAACATATCACAAGATCACAAGACAAAGGAGCAGAAGTAGGCCATTCGGCCCATCGAGTCTGCTCCGCAGCTCCCCCATGAGCTAATCTATTCACCCATCTAGTTCCAATTTCCAGCTTTTCCCCACATCCCTTGATACCCTGACTAATTAGATACCTGTCAATCTCCTCCTTAAACACCCTCAATGATCGGGCCTCCACAGCTGTATGTGGCAACGAATTCCACAAATCCACGACCCTCTGGCTAAAAAAATTTCTCCTCATCTCTGTTTTAACTGGGTACCCTCTAATTCTAAGACTATGGCCTCTTGTCCTGGACTCACCCACCAAGGGAAACAACCTTTCCACATCTACTCTGTCCAACCCTTTCAACATTCAAAATGTTTCTATGAGATCCCCTCTCATTCTTCTATACTCTAATGAATACAGTCCAAGAGCCGACAAACGCTCCTCATATGTTAGTCCCTGCATTCCAGGAATCATCCTCATAAATCTTCTCTGAACTCTCTCCAACATCAGTACATCCTTTCGAAGATAGGGGGCCCAAAACTTCACACAGTATTCCAAATGAGGTCTCACTAATGCCCTGTAGAGCCTCATCAACACCTCCTTACTCTTATACACTATTGCTCTTGAAATGAATGCCAACATAGCATTCGCTTTCCTTACCGCCAATCCAACTTGATGGTTAACCTCTAGGGTATCCTCCACGATCTCCATCAACACCGGAGCACAGAGGGATGCGGGCTTAACCCTCACTCTACTACTTTTACACCTATGACTGTGTGGCTAAATACAGCTCCAACACTATATACAAGTTTGCTGATGACACCACTGTTGTGGCCTGTATCAAAGGGATTGCTAAATCAGAATACAGGAGGGAGATTGAAAACTTGGCTGAGTGGTGTAATAACAACAACCTCTCACTCAATGTCAGTAAGACCAAGGAACTGATAGTAGACTTCAGAAGAGGGAAACCAGAGGTCAACGAGCCAGTAATCGTTGGAGCATCAGAGATGGAGAGGGTCAGTAACTTTAAATTCTTGGGTGTCACTATCTCAAAGGACCTGTCCCGGATCTATCATATAAATATAATTGGGAAGAAAGCACAACAGCCCCTCTACTTCCTCAGGAGTCTGCAGAGGTTCAGCATGTAATCAAAAACCTTAGCAAACTTCTATAGATGTCAAAAGTATGCTGACTGGCTGCATTATGGCCTGGTATCGGACCACCAATGTCTTTGAATGGAAAATCCAACACAAGGTAATGGACTTGGCCCAGTAAATCACAGGTATAACCCTCCCAACCATTGAGCACATCTACATGAAACATTGCCCTGAAAAAGCAGCATCCACCATCAAAGATCTTCACCACCCAGGCCATGCTCTTTTCTTGCTGCTGCCATCAGGTAGAAGGTACAAGTGTCTCAAGACTCACACCATCCAGTTCAACAGCAGTTACTACTCCTCAACCCTCAAGCTCTTGAACAAAAGGGGATAGCTACACTCATTTAAGGACTCCATTATATTGTTATTTCATGCTCATTATTTATTGCTATTTACTTATATCTGCATTTGCAAAGTTTGTTTACAGTTTATCGTTTCTGATGTCTACAGTTACTGTTCTGTAGATTTGCTAAGTATGCCTGCAGAAGAAGAATCTCAGGACTGTATGTAGCGAAATGTATTTACTCTGGTAATAAACTTTATTTTGAATTTTGGCCTTGGCAACTGTAGGTGATAAAGTGATTCAACTTAGGGATGGTGAAGAGAATGAAAATGGGAGAGCACAGTACACCTGTTGGACTGAAGAGTTAGAGATTATAAGGGTAGGGGTAGGAGAGGCCATGAAGGGGTTTAAAAAAAGATGAGAATTTTAAAATCAAAGGGTTGCTCAAACTGACACAGCAACTGAACATAAATTACTTGCTAATGAGACTTCTCCCTGTGTACATACTTCACACTGCTGGCATTTTGTTTCACAGCTGTGCTGTTGTTCAGGGAATGACGTGTGTGTACACTTCACACCATGGGGATTCTGTTGATTTCAGCAGACTGCAAACTAGCTCAACTAAGTTCTTCCACTTGGTGTCCAGAAAAAAAATCTATTGGAATTTTATTGAATTCTAGATATCGTCAGAACATTATGTTTCCCCTGTAACTGCCCTGATCTGTTCTATTTTGCTCCTTCCTCTTAACCTTCCTGATATAATTTCACTGGAAATCAGGTGCCTTATTTTCAACTTCAGTATGTTTTAACAACAGAAACTCCACAGAGCACAAAACTCTGTGCTCTCTCCGCTCCACTGCAGCTTCTTGTTTGCAGTCCAGAGAATTTGTTAATTACATTTTCCAGTTCCTATTTTCCCACAGAGAGCAACTGAAATATTAGGAGGAGGATTTCTGAATGCTGTCTCCAAGAAATGGGAATAAATCTGAACAAGGTATGGCTGTGCAGAAACTGAGTGAATCCGATGGATATTGGAAAAGCCCAGTGAAGGGTGTGTAGGTGTTGTGATCTTGGCTGAACACCCCAAAAAACCAAAGATTTAGCAAGGTGTTGAATGGAAGTGACAGCTCTATAGATGATGCTCAGTGTCTGTATCTCTAATGCATTGCCCCAGCTACCCAAGTGAAGCATAAAGACTAACACAGCACAGGGATAAGGCACCAATATGCCACTATGCAAGGTGGCACCATCGGAGCACTGTGCCACAGTGATCAGGTTCCATCTGGAGCTCCTGCGCTGTCCATGTGGAGTCTGCACATTCTCCCAGTGTAAATCTCCTCCAGGTGTTCCAGATTCCTTCCACATCTCAAAGACCTGCAGATTATAATGTTATCTGGCCACAGTAAATTGCCTCTAGTATGTAGGTAAATGGTAAAAATCTGGTGGAAACTGATGATAACGTAGGGAGAATAAAATTGGGGTTAATCTAAGATTAGTGTAATAGGGTAGATGATGGCTGGCACAGACTCAATGGGCCAACTAGCCTGTTTGTTTTCTTTCTTTCTTTTTTTTCTCTCTCTCTCCCCCACCCTCCCTCTCTCCCTCTCTCTCTTCCTAATGAAACTATGACAGTGTAGTGGTTAGCATAACTCCATGACAGTCCCAGCAACCCGGGTTCAATTCCGCTGTTGTCAGTAAGGAGTTTGTACACTCTCCCCATGACTGCATGGTTTTCCTCTGGGTGCTCTGGTTTACTTGCACATTCCAAAGGCATTCAGGTTAGTAGGTTAGTAGGTTAATTGGTTAAACGGGTGTAATTAGGTGGTGCTGACTCTTTGGGCTGAAGAGGCTTGTGACCATGCTGTATTTCTAAATAAATAAATAAATAACCCAACAACCCTAAAAAAAACAATGTGGACAAAGGTAGGTGAGTAAAATATATAAGACTAAACTACAGAAAATTGCCAGGATCTCAAATATCAATTCTAGCAACCAGACCAATTTCCGGCGCCAAACCCATCTGCTACCCCAGACTTGACACAGTTCCTACAGATATCCTCTGCCAACGTAATCCCTTCCTGTTTCCCATCCTCATGCCACTTCCAAGATAAGATTACACACTATCTGGAATTTAGGAAATTAATTTTTGATGGGGTTAAAGTTTGAACTATTAAAAGCATTGGATGGTTTGCATGGGGAGAAACTACTGCCATTATTTGGGAGTTTGGGTCTTTGAAGCACAGTCTAAACACAAGGCTCAAGTCTTTCAGGGGAAAAGATAGGAGAGCTTTCTACAGACAGATGATAATGAAAATTTGCAACTCTCCTTGAGGTCTTTTTTCTTCCTTGGAGCGTAGAAGGCAGAGGGTGACCTCACAGATGTATATTAAATTATTGGGAGCATAGATAGATGAATGATTTCAGTCCCTTTCTCAGAGAAGGGGAGTCTAAAACTAAAGGGCATAGTTTAAAATGAGCCGGGAAGATTTAAAGGGCACCTGAGGGGCAAATTTTCCCACACAAAGTAAGGTGGATACATGGAATGAGCTACCAGAGGAAATATTAGAGGTGTGTACAGTTAAATACTTAAAAGATATTCAGACAGGTATATGCACAGAAAAGGTTTAGAGGCATGTGAGAGATAGGACTAGCTCAGGTCGGCTTCTGTAGTGTATAACTCTATGAATCTAATTACATTGGTGCCAAGTCAACCTGAGACTGATAGATTTTTGTTAAGCAAAGATAATAAGACAAATGTGAAAAAAGCAGGAGAATGGAGAATTGACTTGAGGGCTATTTGAGAACTTGAATGTCCCTTTGTTCCCAAGACAAGAAAGCTGATTTTTCTCTTCTTTTACCAACAGTGAACATCTGATTTTCAAGTTGTGTAAATCACTTCTTTAAACCAACTCCACAATTGAAACATCTCCAAAATACATCAGCTTTTCTTCAGTTTGGTTGCAAGAAAAAGAAGCAGAATGCTATTTACACTGCAAGAAAGTAATAAGCATTGACCAAAAGGAAGCAACAATGCAGTCACAGTAAGCAAGATCTGGGGTCAATGTGGTGGGCTGAACGGCCTCTTTCTTTACAGTGGAAAGTCAAACAGTGAGAATGAAAAGGCTTCAGCAGTCAATCAGAATTAACAATGACTTGCTTTCACTTAGCCTTTGTGGGTTCTGATGAAGCCAATAAGGGAACTTCTGACAGAGCCAGTTGGAGATGCCTAGCAGTGCAAACAGGTGGGTTATTTGTAAGGTGGGCCACTCCTTCCTCTGCTTAAACAGAACCTCCAAATACAGGATGGGAAGAGGCTAAAAGAGAGAGCTTCCAGCGTGAAGTGACTTCCCAGCATGCAGAAACTATATAGTGTGTTCCTAAGGCCCAACCCTGAGTTTTGATGAGATGTACACATAACTTCCATAGATGCTGGAAGTCTTGAGCAACACACTGAAAATGCTGGAAGAATCTGGCAGGTAGGGCAGCCAATGTAACGAAATAAACAAGAATTCTTATTCTGGCTTTTGGCTCCTTCATTTCCAGTCCTGGTGAAGGATCTCAGGCTATAATGTCAACTGTTTATTTCCCTACATAGATACTGCAGTTCCTTCAGCATTTTGTGTGTGTTGCTATAATATAATGATATAATGAGATATAATAACATATAATGAGATGCTTCAGGTGTGTAATATTATGTCTGTTTCACTTTCCACAGATGCTATCTGACCTGCTAAGTGCTTCCAGAATTTTCTGGTTTTATTACTGAGAGGGTGATGCCTGAGGCTTGAAGAATTTGCATGCAGGCAGAGCAGTTCAGGTAAAGAGGCAGATCATTCGGAATTGATAACAAGACCTTTGATTTTCAAAACTGTGTGCCTGTGCTTGATTCCCCCCCCCCCCCCCTTTAATAAGACATTATTCCAGAAGTGAGGTGCAACCAAGACAACTTACAGAGAACTCATAGTGAGCAATGCGCTCGTAATCCAGGGGCACAGCCACTCGCATGCGGATATCGACCTTCCCCTGGCCAGAGGTCGGGGAGATGGTGAAGTGGTCCGAATTGTTCCCGATGAGCTGGACGTCAAACATGTTGTTAGGAACCTGAGAAGGAGTAAAGATGAGGTTCTGTTATAGTGACTTGGAATTGTGGAAGATCAACAGGTCGAGTGCAGAAATCACAGGGCCTGTGCAATAGCTTGGAGAATAGGAAGGGTGGTGAGGGAGGAAACAAAAATGATGTCAGAATTATGCAACATAATGGCACAAGCTAACAGCGTATAATCAGAATTCTTCGGAATCAAGTGGAAACCATCAGGAAACTGTGTCCAATTTCATGCATCAAGTGCCACTAATGGCTAAACTGCCTGACTGTGACTAGGCTGTCTCAGGGCCTCTAGCCTTGGGCAGCATAGGCTACCAAGGTGGCTCGTCGATGAGAATTTCTACCTCATCAACAGCAGGGAGCGAGCCAGCTGTCAAGGTGTGATTTGTAAGTCACAGTTGCACACGCACAAGGAAAAAGCAGCATTCTGGAAAACAGAAAGTCAAAATGAAACGCAGTGAGAGAAGCCTGCATTCATGGGAATGTGTACAATATGGTCCGCAAATCCGGGCATGGGCTGAGAGAGTGTGTGCAGTTGTGAGAGGAACAGCATGCGGTGGTAGAGACAGCATGAGCAGAGGAGGAAGAGAGAGCACGTGGGGGAAAGAGAGTGCATGGGAGAGGGGGAGAGAGCACGTGGGAGAGGAGGAGAGAGCACGTGGGAGGGAGAGAGAGCGTGGGGGAGGAAGAGAGTGCGGGAGGGTGGGAGAGAGTGCGTGGGGAGGGAGAAAGCGCAGGGGAGGGAGAGTGCAGGGGAGCATGTGGGGGTAGGGAGAGAATGTAGATAGGGAGAAAGTGCAGGGGAAGGAGAGAGGGCAAGGTAGAGAGTGTGCACAAGAGGAAGAGGGTGTTAAGGAGTGATGTAGTGTGACAGGGAGAGTGAGAGAGAGCGAGGGAAAGTGAGGGGTGAGAGTACAAAAGAGCAAGGCAGAGAGAGCAAAAATGAGTGACAGAAAGATTGTGAGAGAGACAGGGAAAGAAAAGATGAAAAAAGAGGGAGAGAGAGGGGGGCAAGAAAGGGAGAAAGGAGAGGGAGCTAGGGATGATACAGGAGACAGAGACGGGACAGAGTGTGAGAGTGTAGAGGGCAGGGCAGGGAAGGAGGGAGGGAGACTCATCATTCTGGCTGATTTCTAAGCACCCTCTGAAATTGCACAGTAAGCCACTTGATGTGACTACCCAGACCACAGGAATGAGAATGCACTTAAGAATTTTAATTTAGCAGTCTTAGACCTTTGAAACCATCGATTTGTAGTCAGTTTGCTCCCAGAGCTAATAAGTCACCCTAAAAAAAATCCATCATTTTCATTGTACCTCTCCTCTTACCTGCCCCGTTGCAATGCCTAAAGCAGTGCCTCCCCAAACCAAGCACCGCTGATGATTGGCAAAGTAAACTAACGAATGGTTGAACAGACATTCAACTCGAGTGTCATGTGTCACACAGATTTCTCACTGGGAACTGAAAGGAAATGATGAAGGGAACCAGCGAGAGCATTGATGAGATACAGAATTAGCTGTGATTTTACTGAGTAATTGTGGGGGCTGTACAACCCATTTCTGCTCCTGCTTCTAGCAGCTGGCCCATAGATACAGAAAACAAGGACAAAAGAAGCAAGAGGTTAATTCAGTGGCTCAGCTGGCTGTTCAGGAATTTCTCTGATGAGAGAGAAGTTGTGAACTGCTGACTCTCTGGCATGCTCTCAATGAACACATCACAGACCTCAGCGATCACTTTTACTTCCTCTTCATATTTTTTGCCTAAGTTTCTTCATTACCTAGGCGATCAAATCATGAGTTTGCGTATCGGTCTTAGCCCCCCCACAGTGGTACAGTGAGCTCGTTGTGATCTGGAGGCACAAGGGACAAATGCAGGGCGAGGATTGCCCAAGATTTCCCAACCTCACAGAAACAAGGCTTAAGATTGAATAATCACTATGATGGAGTCAAAGCAAACCTCTATACTCCTGTTACTGTTTTAACAGTGTAGTGAGTGCAGTGAGTTCAACTCTGCATGTTACAGTAAGCCCTTATATCAAAGTAACCTCCTGAAACACTGCACAAGCAGCCTACAAATCAAATCCAATTCAATGAAAATTGAGTAGATCATAGGATATATGGTGCAGTGGTTTCCTCTCAGCACCAGGTGAGATCATCTGTGCTTGCTGACTTCATGGTTTCAGCGCCCTTTGGGGCAGTACAATGGCATGTCGAGTGGAGTTCCTGCCTCAGAGCTCCAGAGATCTGGGTGCAATCCGTTCCTCAGGGGTTTGCGTGAAATTTGCACATTCTCCATGATACCACATGGATTTCCCTCTAGGTCAGGGGCACCCAATCATTTTTATGGCATGGACCTCTGCCATTAACCGAGGGGTCCGTGGACACCAGGTTGGGAACCTCTGCTCTAGGTGCTCTGTTTCCAGTTTACAGCCATGTTTCAAAGATGTGCAGGTTGGTAGATTAATTGGCTGTTGTTTAGGCACAGCTTCTTCCCCTCCTCCTTCGGATTTCTGAACAGACAATGAACCACATTATTTTTGCTCTTCTTTTGCACTACTTATTTAATATTTTAACATAATTTCTTATTGTAATTTATAGCTTTTTACTGTATTGCACTACAGCTGCCACAAAACAACAAATTTCACAACATATAGCAGTGATATTAAACGTGATTGTGATTCTGATTCAATTGCCCTAGTGTGTAGGTGAGTGATGGAATTTGGCCAGTGTTGGTGGGAATGTGAGGAGAATAAAAGAGCATGTATGTGTGTGCTTGTCAGTGGAGTAGCACGGTGGGCTGAAGTGTCGGATTCTGTCTTGTCAGACACTGGTTTCCTGAAGAAAGTCCCCTCAAACAGAGTGAAAAGATACATTGCCAGCAAAACACAAACTCTGGAGGACCTCAATGGGACGGGTGACATCTGTGGAAGGTAACAGAGAGAGTAGAGGGGATATAGACAGTCTAAAGAGTTGCTGGGATGGAGGAGGGGGCAAATACCAGCAAGCAATAGGTAGATCCAGTTGAAGGGGCATTGTGTGGCCAATGGAGACAGACTGGGGAGGAGATAAGGAGATAGCAACGGAGGCTGGGAGGTGTTAAATGGAGACAAAGGGCTACAGATTATGAAATCTGATTCAAACAAAGTGAGGTGATGAGTGGGACCAGATAAGGAAAGGATGGTGGGATAATTGGAGAGTGGGGGAGTGAACAGGAGACCGAGTGAAGGTGTGCGTAGGTGATGGGCAGTTGGAGTTGGTATGTGAGGAGAACAATACTGGGTGCTTGGGGTGGTGAACAGAAGGGGCTTGTATGGAAGGACCCTTGTACATAAAACAGCCCAGCACAGTTCAGGTACTTTGGTCCTGAATGTTGTTAATCCCTATATAAATCTACTCCATGATCAATCTAATCTTTCCCTATATTGCCCATAACCTCTAATTTCCTCTCATCCATGTGCCATCTAAATGTCTGTTAAAAAGTCCCTAATGTATCAGCCTCTACCACTGCTCCCAGCATTGCCTTCCAGACACTTACCGATCTGTGTAAAATACCTACCTCTGATACATCCACTTTCCTCCTCTCGCCTTAAAAGTTCTGCCCTTGGAAAAAAGCACTGGCCTCAAATGCCTCTTATAATCTTATACACCTCTATCAGTCGTTTCTCATCCTCATTCACTCCAAAAGAAAACTCCTGCTTTGCTCCACCTTTCAGAATAGTTTGAGCTCACTCAGTCTTTCATCAGAAGGAGAAAGACAAAGGGTCAGGAGGGAAGCAAGTTACTTGAAATTGAAGAACTCAATATCCATGCCGTTGGATTGTAGACTACCAGGGTGAATATGAGGTGCTGTTCTTCTAGGTTGCACTTTTGTCCTCAGCTTGACAGATAGGTCAATGTGGCAGTGGGAAGGGGAATTAAAATGACTAGCAACCGGGTGCAGCAGGTGACTATTATGGGCAGAGATCAGCAAGCGGTCACCTAGTCGGCACTTGATCTCACAATTGTGCCCATCTACTCAGTACCAGGCTTGGAGACCACGACGCGATTGGATGCTAGAACTGTTTTATTTAAGGCATCCGTTAGTCTTGCGAGACCATAGATCTGTACCTGGCGCAGGCCTGGGCAAGGTTGTATGGAAGACCAGCAGTTGCCCATGCTGCAAGTCTCCCCTCTCCACGACGCCAATCTTGTCCAAGGGAAGGGCATTAGGACCCATACAGCTTGGCACCAGTGTCATCGCAGAGCCTTGTGATTAAGTGCCTTGCTCAAGGACACAACACGTTGCCTCGGCTGGGGCTTGAACTCGTGACCTTTAGGTCGCTAGTCCAATGCCTTAACCACTTGGCCACATGCCCACACGTGTTCAAGCTGTTACCAAAGGTACTACTGTACAATACTCAGTCAACCAGCTGACGGTTGGGCAATCTCTACAAATGAAAGTGTCCACCAACAGTAAACACAAGCACAACCTTCCTGCACCACAACACTTCATCTCCAGCATAGCCAAATGTCCTCTATTCTTCTTCCAACATCTCAAATGTAACTTCTCAGTTAAGCAGGATGTTAATACAGGACTCCTACTTATCTGTAAGGACAGAGGGGTAATGAGGAGGGATGGGAATTCCCAGGACAAATATTTAGAAGGAGCAACAGAAAATGTAATCGTCAAAATACAAGAGACTGCAGATGCTGGTATCTGGAGAGGAAAACAAAATGCTGGAGGAAATCACTGGGTCAGCCCCAGTCTCTGTGGAAGGGTAGAGAGTTGGCATTTCAGGTTGAGGCCCTTCACCTGGACTGAAAGGTAGAGAGGTGGAGGCTAGTATAATGAAGTGATGTGAAGAGGTGGAGCAAGAGCTGGCACATAATGGGTGGATCCAGGTGAAGAAGGGTGTAATCATCAGGTTCACCCTAATGAAATCTGGTCACCCCACAAAGGTTGTAGCTGAGGATGTGCAGGAAGGAGCGGATTTCCTCAGCTGCTGAAAGGTCCTTGAGTCCCACTCAGTGTCTAGCATGGGCTACTCAGGACCAGACTTAGCCCTGGCAAACTTCACAGTGCCAGCAACTGCAACTTCAAATGGTTCTTTTAATGAGCTATTACTGCCACAATGACTTTTTGAATCTTAAGTCCCTATCCCTGACTTTGCTTCAACCTAGAACACAGTCTTGTTGGAGACAGGCAGAAGCCAGAGGTATGCCCATTTAAAGCCACTGCGGTTAAAGGATTGTCTGATGGCAATCAGAAAGGACATCCGATCATCTCCTGGATATATGGGAGAAGGAAATGCTTGTCCTCTGGATTAAAGAGCAAGCAGACAGTTTTTTGAGAGAAACAAATGGCTCTTATGTATTTTCTCAGAACAGGCTGCCTTTAAAATTTACTGGCCAGCTTCTAGGAATAAGTAATTGTCTGCTGTACAAGATTTTCTTCTTGCTCTTTCACAGGTTTAATATCATGTTGTGTAAGGTCTATACAGGAGATATTTGCTGCTCCAAGATCTCCTGTTACATATAGACCTAAACACAACACACACTACCCACAAATTTGTCCTTTATTGGCAACTCCATGGTTCCTGTGCCTTCTCCCACTCTCTCTGGGCCAGCTTGCCTGTCCCTACACTGGAGTGATGTCCTACCCAAAACATTAGCTTTCCTCCTACATATTATGTATATTAAACTCTGATGAGCCCTTCCACAACACCCCTCTCTGCCAATCCATCCTGCAATTCATTCTCACAGTATTACTTTTTAATTACAACTCATGTTCTCAGTATTATTTCTTATTTGCACAGTTTGTTTTCTGTTGCATATTAGTTGTCAATCTTTACACCTGTTTATGGATAGTTTTTCATAAATTCTATTGTATTTCTTTTTTTCCTCTAAATACCTTCAAGAAAATGAATCTCAAGGTGGTAAATGGTAGTATACAAGTAACTTTGATAATAAGTTTAATTTGAACTTTGGACATCCACTTCACCACCCACTCCCCCAACTTTCACTCTCCACCTCTGAAGATACTGCAGAAACATTTTAAGCCTACGTGTTCCCAAAGAGGAGGCTGCTCATCTCTCAGAAGTTTCCCACTTGACCCAACAATTCAGTAAGTGCTTGGAGGAACACACAAGCAACAGTAGAAGTTCATGAGAGCCATCGATGGTAGAGAGGCAGCAGATCATCTGTTCCCCATCTTTGGGACCATGTCAGGAATTTAAACAGACAGAAGAAATATCGTGAAATGGTGAACAGAAAGGGATCATAATTACTGCTTTAAAATTTTTTGTAACATTAGGTTAGGGAATTGAGAAAAAATACTAAATATTCCCTTTTGGGTTTGAATCCACCAGTTTACAGAAATGATCAGCAAAAGACAGTGAAATGAACAAGTGTTCCAAGTCCTGCTCTAACAGTTAAACTTACTGAAAGAATCATTACAATTCTGCTATTTCTCTTGTCCTGTTGTCGCTCTCTGAGTTATCGCTCGAGTTCCACACAGACAGGTACAGGAGTGATCAATCAGTCTCAACAGGTTTCCAAGCTTATCTCTGCTTGATGGCTAAAGCCATTGATTTTTCTTGCCCCTTTCAATCTATTTCTTGGTACATCGCCATGCAGTCTTTGCCAAATTAAATCTTGCTTGCAGAGATCTGCTCATGTGTACCTGAAAAGCTGCCTCAGATGCTGTAAACAAACTTCCAAAGGATAAATGGAAAGATGGGCAGCCAAAGTTGACAGAGTCAGAGTATGACTGACTTCCTCCGAATTAACATTCCAGTGCTTGGACTTTTTAGACTGTGCCTGGTGTAATTCACTCATTTCATTACCAGGATCCCAAGGCATGTTATAATACTGCTGATGTCTTTAAGTCTAAAGCAAATAACCTATATGGTAAAATGTATGTTTGGGCATGAATATGTTACATAGTAGACTGTGGATCAATTTATTTATCTTCAACATTAACTTCGCCTGCTTTAATGATTCAATGAAAAACATAGAAACATGGAAACATAGAAAATAGGTGCAGGAGTAGGCCATTCGGCCCTTCGAGCCTGCACCGCCATTCAGTATGATCATGGCTGATCATCCAACTCAGAGCCCTGTACCAGCCTTCCCCCCATATCCCCTGATCCCTTTAGCCACAAGGGCCATATCTAACTCCCTCTTAAATATAGTCAATGAACTGGCCTCAACTGTTTCCTGTGGCAGAGAATTCCACAGATTCACAGATTCTCTGTGTGAAGAAGTTTTTCCTAATCTCAGTCCTAAAAGGCTTCCCCTTTATCCTCAAACTGTGACCCCTCGTTCTGGACTTCCCCAACATTGGGAACAATCTTCCTGCATCTAGTCTGTCCAATTCCTTTAGGATTTTATATGTTTCAATAAGATCTTGTGTTAAATCTTGTTAAAGCTTTGTGTTCTATTTCCCCATTCCAGTGTTGCCATAGGAACGTTGTATTTAAACAATATAATGTGAAGGAAGTAAACTCAACTATTTACACTGAACCCCTCCCAAATATCCTCAAGGAGTTGAGTCTTGTTGTTACCAACCTAGGCAAATTAGCTTCCTAGGAAATGACTGGGAGTGAGGAATGAAGTTCCCTACTACGATAAGATGGACTCGCGAACTCACAATGTACCACATTACAGCCCTGCATCTTATTGTCTGCCTGCAATGTAACATTTTATTCTGCATTGTTATTGTTTTCCCTTGCACTATCTCAATGCACTGCGTAATAATTTCCAGTTTAAGATGGCCTTGCTGAAGACGAGTGACAACTTACTGGTGGCTTTCAAAGCAAGAAACACAACTAAATATTTTATTAATAACTTTTCTGTAAAAAATTATGGTAAACGATCACTGAAAACAATAAAGAGGTGAACGAAGGCGAGGCTGACTCAAGGGTCGAGGCATGCGGATGCCAGCAAGGTCGAGATACGCTTGAGGAGAACTGGGCAGAGCAAGGTCGAGGCATGTTCGAGACAGAGTCGGAGTCAGAGATCAAGCGAAGCAGAGGAATTTTGGAGCCCATCCTCCTAAACCGAGAGTGAGGTTTGATCGAATTAAGCCCCGGGCCGATTTGGAAAGGTCGGGTTTGGGCTGGAATGTGACACCAGGGTCCAGGCTCCAGAGCCTGGGTCTTAGAGCGAGGAATGACTAGATTTTCAGACGATTGACAACAATGGACCAATTGGATTGAAATGGCAGGGCATTGGGATTGGTGGCGAGGTTTGGGCTGGTTCTGCTCACTGCTCCGTTCTCCGCTGGACTGTGATTGAGGCTGTGGGCCTGCTCCTGGCTTCAAGTGTGTGGGCTCCATGATGCTTTGTCCTGCTATGTGATGAACGAAGAATGAGGCTGTGGGTCTGCTCCACCCGCTCTGGGCTTCATGTCTATGGACTCACTTTGATTCTGAATGCTGTTTGCTTGCTTTTGCTTGTACAATTTGTACTTTTTTTTCCTCTCTCTGCACATTGGGAGTTTGTTGGATTTTTCTCTAATGGGTTCTTTTGGGTTCTTGTTGTCTGGCAGCCTGTAAGGAGATGAATCTTGTACATCAATATATGCATACTTTGATGATGAATGTACTTTGAACTTTGATCTGTCTGCATGACATAAAGTTTTTTTTTTATTGTACCTTTGTATATGTGACAATAATAAGCCAATTCAATTTGACTACAACTTTCCTAGGAGGCAAACAGCATACCAATGCTTGCAGTGGAATTTTATTGGCCTACTACCCTGTGACTCAAGGAACTGTTCTATATAGGTTCAAAAGAAGAGATTGTCCCCCCAGTTTCTCAACCAGAAACATACAGGTATAGCAAATAAAGGTGGGGGGGGGGAAGAGAGCAGTTTAGAGTCATACAGTATGAAAGCAGGCTCTGCACCCCACTATATCCATATCAAGTATCCATCTGTACACATCCCATCATTCCCTCTCATATCCCCATCATCTTACAGTGGCCAATTAACCCAGTAGCCAGCACAATTTTGGCATATGGGAGGAAACCAGAGCACCATAAATATACTTGGAACCAATATGATTGAGAAATATAATTAATCCGTTCACTCTCATATCTTGAAATTATATTCTACATTATACTTGTTCAGATTTCAGAGGAATACATTACAGAGAGAGAATAAAAAGGCAAATAAAAGCATTTCTTTCCCATGGTGGGAGGTGGCGAAGAGCACCGGTTTAACGTGAGAGGTAGTAAGTTTAGAGGGGGTCTGAGGTTGATTTTTTTTCATATGGAGAGTGGTTGGAATCTGGAATAAGCTGCCTGAGGAAGCAGTGAAAGTAGGTCCCCTCACAAGAAGCATCAACACAACATCACCAAGGCAATAGAAGGCTATGGATCTAATGTGGATAAATGGGATTAGTGAGATGGGCACAATGGTCAGCATGGATATAATGGGGGGAATGGCCTATTTCTGTGCTGTATGAGTATAAGAGGAAGGAGATTTGTCAGGCGGGTGGACACCAGCATGGTCCAATTGGCGTATTTTTTGTGCTGTGAGAAGCAGTGATGCACAAAGGATATGGAAGGCACTTGTTTGTGTTTGTACAAAAGCTTCAGTGTTTAAAATATTTCAGGACACTTGGAAGATGAGACATTGGCACTTGATAGCAGAAGTTAGGGGAGGTAACTGAAGGAAAAAATTGAGATGCCTTTTGAATTTGGGAGGTGAAATACTACAGCAATGCAGTAGTATGAAGGAGCAGAAAAATGCCAAAGAACCTAGTTTTTGCCCAGGTGATCAATACACGACTATTCACCTTCACAGATTCCCAGCAACTTAATCTCCTGGAGGAGGTGACAAGCTATTGAAAGAACCATTTTCAAAACAGAGGATCAGATATAGAGGGGGAAAAGCACACGGAAAGGTAGGAGATTAATGGAAGGACCATTTATGCAATCATTTTACAGGCAAGGAAAGGTTTTTGTTCAGTCGTAACCAGTCAATCATGTTTAAATTTTTGATCAACTATCCAAACGTAAACTCATATTAGTTTAGAAAGACCTCAGAGGGCACCTTGATTCTTCACCAAGGGAATTGTCTCTCCACGGCTCCACAGATGCTAACTAACCTGCTGAGTGTTCCAGCATTTTCTGTTTTGATTCTGAATCTCTCTGCCTACCTACCTCTCCCCTGTATTTTCAGTAGTTCCTTATAAGCCTACATTTGATCCTAATCCGTGTAATCAGCTTTTTTTATGTCAAATTTTATCAGATAGCATTCCTCCTAAACATAATTAACATGCTATTGCTTTAGAAGCATGGTGTAAGTACAGTCAAAGAAACACGACCTTCAGCCACAATTCCACATAGACAGTCAGCAACACAAATTACTCCAATTTTTACTCAAGTCCTGCTTTATTCCTCCCATATCGAGACAGATCAACCTTCCCATCCTCTCAGATGGTGCATGCCCAGCTGAGTCCCTCTGGCAGATTATCGCTCCTAATTCGAGTATCTGCAGTCTCTTGTATCACGAGATTCTACCATTCACCTGCACACCCGGGGCGATGTAAAAGTGGTCTTTTAACATTCAGGAATACCTAGAGGAAATCCACAGTCACAGAGAGAACATGCAAACTCCACACGTACAGCACTGAGGTTGGGATTAAACCTTGATCTCTGCATCTCTAAAGCTGTACCACTGTGTGACCCATGGGCGTAATATGTTGGCTTCTAAATTAGGAGGGATTCAAACTGGCTTGGGTTTACAGTTCACAACACAGGGGCATCAATGTCCTACTCCAGATAGTTGAGAGTTTCATCAGTTGTACTTCTGTACTTACATCATCTTTGTCTTGCACCTGGATGAAGAGTGGGAGAGCAAAGCCCACCTGGGCCAGTTCTGTAATGCGGACATGGTATTCAGAACGGTTGAATTCTGGTGGATTATCATTGACGTCAATGACCAAGATATTAAACGTGGTGGAGACGGTTGCATTTGATGGTGTTCCGTTATCATTTAGCTCAGTACCCTACATTGAACATGAGAAAGATAACATTATCAGTGGGATAAGAGCTCATACGTCATTTTAATAATGCTTCCAGGCATTACCTCTTGAACACAGGTGGGTATTATCAAATATGGCAGCTTTTCTACCCCCACAGAGCAATGACAAAGAGCCATGGTATCACTGGTTACAGGAGAAATATATGCAAGAATATCATCAGTATACCTTCTTCTTTCTTGGAAATGAATCTGAGAATTACCAGTAAAAATCAGGAGAGATGGGAGTTTGATCAAATTTCCCTCAAAGGGCCACAGACTTCATCAATTCAACACTTCAGTGGGTTATGATGGATCATTTTATGATGAGGTCAACTTATTAATAGAATCCAGCTGTAATATAGTACACAACAGTGGTAGCCAGCTTGTGATTATGCACCTCTTTCAAGCCTAAATTAGTAACGTTCATTGAAGTGTAATAAATATTTTTTTAATACTTATCCAGCTGTTAGGTTCCCAAAATCAATGGCATCTCAAGTCAGAGTCATAAATCCATATTTAACAAATATGTATTCTGTAGGCCCAACAATTCTCTTATTGATTTTAATTAAAAAAAAGAATTCCTGGGAGTTAGACATAAATCCAAAGTGATAAGTCAGCACTTTCAATGGTGTACATGGGCTTCGGTACACATTTTATTACAACTTTCAGGTTTAATTTAGTGAGTGTATGAAGGCCTAAAAATAAAAGGAGGGGTTGACTGAAAAGAGAAACTAATAACTATTGAGTCCGTGGTGATTTAAGGAATCAGATTTTGTTTCTCTTGCATGACATTTATTTAAAGTCGTTGTTTGGTCTTGCCCATCCAAGTGTGATAAAACTGTTCTTCCTGAGACATCTTAACTAGCTTCCTCTTTCAAGCCTAGTGCCGAATGACTTCATATACCCTGTGATTTCAATCTCCATCTTGATTCACCTTCCCCTTGGTCCAAGTTCATTGCCTTCCCTGTTTAAGTATCACACACCTTTCAGACATCATTTCACTTGGTCTCACTATTTTTAATCATCCCAACCAGATTTTTAATCACTGTCATAATCATTCCCTTCTATTGTACTTCACCCACGTTTCCCTTCTCTGTATCAAACATCTGTCAGTCTGTGTTGTGCCTGAACAAAATTATCAGTCGATCCCGAGTTCAGAATTCTAGCCATATACCGGTAGGCTCTAGACCCACACTAACACCAATTTCCACACCATCATCCTCCTCAGGGCTTTCTCCACTAAATATTTGCCACATAACTTGTTTAGAGGTGGAGAGAATGAGCAATTTCAAGTTCCTGGGTGTCCAGATCTCTGAGGATCCCAACATATTGATGTAGTTATAAAGAAGGCAAGACAATATATGTAATTGATTTACTTGTTTATTAATTTTTATTTCATTTATTATTATTTCTTTCCTATGTATTGCATTGAACTGCTACTGCTAAGTTAACAAGTTTCACGTCACGTGCTTGTGACAATACACTTGATCTTGATTCTAATTCCCTTGGCTCCCGCTTTCATTGCTATTAATGACTCTCATGAAAAAACATCGCACTATTTTAAAAAGAGTCTTTGACTCCTCCACCTCAATGAACAATCCCAAGTCCAACCCCAACGCCCCATTCCTCTCAGATCCTTGGGTGCATTTAAATCTTGCAAATTTCCCAGAATTCCCCATCTGAAGCCCTCCAGATCTCTGTACTGCTACAGAATCAAACCAGCTGTGATCAATGTCATCTGACATTACTATGAAGAGGGTAAGCTCTTCCTCCCTGTCCTGTTGTTAGCCTTGGATGTAGTGGATTGTCCCATCTTTCTCCAATGCCTCTTCATTATGAGTCAGGCAACTCTAGCTTAATTCACACCTATTTATCCCCCTTGTATCAGTAAAGAGGCGACATAGCATCCACGTCAAGAACACCAGACTCAAAAATAGTTACCTCCCCAAAACCATCAGGCTGATGAACACCTCCACCCATTAACCCATCTCAGCCCACCACTACTACATACACATCATCTGGCAGTACTTTAAGTACAGACAATCATTCTACGTATATAACAGATACTTGTACATTGAGTTTAACAGCATTGCTTTAATATTTATACAAACATAGAAACTCATATGTAAGGGGTTTCTTCTTTTATGTTAATGCATAGGCTAATCAAAATGTCTTCTCTGTTATGCTAACTGCTGAGAAAGTTCTCTCGCTAGCAGCTTGTTTGGGTTGTAGAGGGAGTGTATTCAGTTGCTAAACAATTGGGATAGATGTTATTCTTTCTTGTTTGTCTGTAAACTATTGTGATGTGTGGGTTTAGGGGCAGAGGGGGGAGGGGGAGGGGGAGGGGGAGGGGGAGGGGGAGGGGGAGGGGGAGGGGGAGGGGGAGGGGGAGGGGGAGGGGGAGGGGGAGGGGGAGGGGGAGGGGGAGGGGGAGGGGGAGGGGGAGGGGGAGGGGGAGGGGGAGGGGGGAAAAAAGAAAAAAAAAACAACACGAGAACGAGATTCTGTGAGCTGGCCGACGGGCGGACCCCGAGGCCCAGGGTCTTCGACGAAGAGAGAAGACGAAGACAGACTCGTGTGGAGCATCTAGTTGACCACCGTGGTTGGTCCCAGGTGGTGGGTTGAGGTGGTCGAAGGGGATCGAATGGTGAAAAGAGGAGTGTTACTAGAGCTCCAACTGGTGTGCATGAAGAGGTTGAACTTTGATAAGTTTGGCACCTTTTACTTTCCTTTTATATTTTATCACTACTAATTATATAGTTCCAGTAATACCTATAAATCATGATCATTTAATCGTATATGGTGTATTGCTTGTTATTTGGTGGGGTGGGGTACATCACACAGCATCCACACAAACTTGATTACTCAGTTTGGCAGGGCCGAAGGCTGCTTCCCCTAGACGACAGCGAGTTGAACGAGCCTGAGGTTTACCAGGGGGGCTACACATAAAAAAACTACAGCACAATACAGGCCCCTCAGCCCACAAAGCTGTGCCAAACATATCCTTACCTGAGAAATTACCTAGGGTTACC
Source organism: Mobula birostris (assembly GCF_030028105.1). Lineage (NCBI taxonomy): Eukaryota > Metazoa > Chordata > Chondrichthyes > Myliobatiformes > Myliobatidae > Mobula > Mobula birostris. Next base: position 49,116,991 of record NC_092387.1, on the reverse strand, counting down.
CATAGCCCTCTATTTTTCTGAGCTCCATATACCTGTCCAGGAGTCTCTTAAAAGACCCAGTTGTATCCACCTCCACCATCGTCACCAGCAGCCCATTCCACGCACTCACCACTCTCTGCGTAAAAAACCTACCCCTTATATCTCCTCTGTACCTGCTTCCAAGCACCTTAAAACTGCCCTCTCATGTTAGCCATTTCAGCCCTGGGAAAAAGCCTCTGACTATCCACATGATCAATGCCTCTCTATCAGGTCACCTCTCATTCTCTGTTCCTTATTGTGTTTTTCTGTTTCTTTTATTGTATTCTTTATGCTTATTGTGTTTTACTTATGCTGAATTGGTTCTGGAGTAACAATAACTTCATTCTCCTTTTTACTTGTGTACTGGAGAATGACCATAAACATTCTTGAATCTATAATCTTTTCTGCACCGTTCCCTGTGGTGTTTCCGAAATCTCTCTCCATCTGTCCTCCTTCTGCTTTTCATCCAAAGACATGGAATCAAGTTCTGCATGCCGACTGCGCCTGACAAAGATTTCTCACAACCTCTCCACTGCCCTTAATGGTTCACAAGTTAGCTAGTGGGTTAGCAGAATTTTTCACCAACTGTCTGGAGAAGACTGAATTATCATTTCCATTCCCTGCCATAAACTCTCAGATCACCACACACTAGCCCTCCCTTTCTTGAGGATAAACTACACGATTCACAATCCTGAGGTTGCACTCGGTCCTTGGCCGGCTGGTGGCACAGTGACATCAGCGCCGGACTTCAAAGCAAAGGCTCCCGAGTTCAAATCCAAGTCGGGCCACCTCCCAAGCTCGCTTTCCATCCGTGCCGGGTTGAACGTCGAGCTAGCCACTCAGCCTTGTAAAAAACAAGGGTCGAGTCAGGAACATTCATATCGTGACCCGGTTAATCTGAAAGGAGACCAATCCTGACACTATGCGCCAGACAAGAATGGCTGACTGTCTGGTGCGACACGTTAGGAAGCACTTGGTTCTTAGATGTGCTCTGGAACCCATGTTTCTGTAGTGCACATTTCCACCACTAGATGCCTTTGGCAATTTTATTTTTGTTCACAGTCAGTATTTTGCATTACTGTCCAAAAATTCATTCTCTGTGGCTTTCACTAAATGTGCTTCTTAGCAAAGAGATCACATTGTACCTTGCTTCAGAAATTAATCCCACTTACATGTGGTACATTAGTATTAGCAAAGGATTAATTCTCGGGCCCTTCATATATCTGTCGGTTCTTTGACAAAATTATCCAATTACTTTTGATTAAAGCTTATTAACCTAAACATTAGCTCTGTTTCTTTCCTCGTGGATGCAATTTAAGACCATAAGACAGTGGAGCAGAATTAGGCCATCTGGCCCATCGAGTCTGCTCCGCCATTCAATCACGGCTGATCCTTTTCTTTAATCTCCTCCTCAACCCCAGTTCCTGGCCTTCTCCCCGTAACCTTTGCTGCCATGTCCAATCAAGAACCTATCAATCTCTGCCTTAAATATACCCAATGACCTGGCCTCCACAGCTGCTTGTGGTAACAAATTCCACAAATTCCTCACCCTTTGGCTCAAGAAATTTCTCCGCATCTGTTTTGAAAACGCACTCCTCTATACTGAGGCTGTGCCCTCTTGTCCTAGAATTTGATCCGCTTAAGATTTCCAACACTTTATTTTAGATTGCCCAATCTCTGTTCTTCCTCCATTGCCTTGCCAAGTGCTGATCCATCTCCCTCAATACTGAATAACAAACAAGAACTCAGTGGGTAAGGCAGCATCTGTAGAGGGAAATGGACGTAAGACATTATGGTTTGAGACCCTTTATTTACGTTTCAGTGTCTGCAGTTTTTACCACGCCCTCAGTAGGTAATGTTGAATCTGTTTCTACCATCATTTCAGGCAGCAAATTCACAATGTTGTAGCGGTGTGCTACACACAGCGCTAGAATAACCACACAGAGTCGGTGAGTTAGAGTTGCGATGAAAGAGATTTATTCAAACTTCGCAGCCTGCTTTAAAGCCTTCCCGTTCCCGCCCTCCCGGGGGCGGGACTGCTGTGGGGAATGCATATTCCCAGACCCTTTCCGCGCACGGGATTTTCCCCCTGCTGGTGAAGATGGCCTGGCGCCCTTTTTGGGGCTGGCCCTCTGCCTGCGCACGCTGTGGTGAGCCGGTTCATGTGTGCCAGAAAGTGGGTCGCCACATAACCACCCCCCCCAGAACCGGCGATACCTCCCCCAATATCCACAGTCTGGATCGGCCTCTGTTTGGGAGGTCTGCCCCTGCGCCGCGGTGCCTGAGCCTGGACCGGCTGCGCCAAGTCCACATGGGCCAGTTTGAGTCGATCCACCGTGAAAACCTCCTCTCTCCCCCCAATGTCCAGCACGAACGTGGACCAGTTGTTCCTGATCACCTTAAACACCCCCTCGTAGGGCCGCTGTAGCAGTGCCCAGTGTCTGCCCCGTCGTACAAAAAGAAACTTACAGTTCTGCAGGTCTTTGGGTACGCAGGTCGGGCTCTGTCCTTGCTGTGAAGTGGGGATGGGGGCCAGGTTACCGAGCCTCTCCCGTAGTCTGTCCAGGACTGCTGCGGGTTCTTCCTCTTGCCCCCTTGGGGCTGTATGAACTCTCCTGGGACGACCAGGGGTGCGCCGTACACCAACTCGGCCGACAAGGTGTGCAGATCCTCTTTGGGCACCGTACGGATTCCGAGCAGGACCCAGGGAAGCTCGTCCACCCAGTTAGGCCCCTCCAGGCGGGCCATGAGAGCCAATTTCAGGTGACGGTGGAAACGCTCCACTAGTCCATTCGACTGTGGGTGGTAGGCAGTTGTGTGGTGCAGCTGCGATCCTAAAAGGCTGGCCATAGCCGACCACAGGCTGGAGGTGAACTGGGCGCCCCTGTCAGAGGTAATGTGGGCCGGTACCCCGCAGCGGGCTACCCAGGTTGCGATCAGTGCTCGGGCACAGGATTCGGAGGTGGTGTCGGTGAGCGGGACTGCCTCTGGCCATCTGGTGAACCGGTCTATCATAGTTAGGAGGTACCGCGCTCCTCGCGACACTGGCAGGGGCCCCACGATATCCACATGAATGTGGTCGAACCTCCGGCGGGTGGGTTCGAACCGCTGCGGCGGAGCCTTGGTGTGCCGCTGCACCTTGGCCGTTTGGCACTGCATGCACGTTTTGGCCCATTCACTGACCTGTTTACGCAGCCCATGCCACACGAACCTGTTGGCGACCAGCCGGACGGTTGTCCTGATGGAGGGGTGCGCTAAGTTGTGAATGGATTCGAAAACCCGCCAGCACCAGGCTGCTGGGACGACGGGGCGGGGTTGGCCGGTAGCTACGTCACATAGTAGGGTCCTCTCACCTGGGCCTACGGGGAGGTCTTGGAGCTGCAAACCGGAGACTGCAGTCCTGTAACTGGGGATCTCAGCGTCTACCTGCTGTGCCTCTGCCAGCGCTGCATAGTCCATCCCCTGGGACAGGGCCTGTATGGTAGGTCTAGATAGTGCGTCTGCCACGATGTTCTCCTTTCCAGAGACATGCCGGATGTCCGTCGTGTACTCGGAGATGTAGGACAGATGTCGCTGCTGGCGGGACGACCAGGGGTCGGACACCTTCGTGAACGCAAAGGTAAGCAGTTTGTGGTCTGTGAACGCGGTGAAGGGTCTACCTTCTAAGAAGTACCTGAAATGCCGGATTGCCAGGTATAGTGCCAATAGCTCCCGATCGAAAGCACTGTATTTGAGTTCAGGTGGTCGTAGGTGTTTGCTGAAGAACGCCAGGGGTTGCCAGCGACCCTCGATGAGTTGTTCCAGCACTCCACCGACTGCTGTGTTGGATGCGTCCACCATGAGGGCAGTAGGAACGTCCATTCTGGGGTGCATTAGCATCGCGGCGTTTGCCAAGGCTTCTTTGGTTTTAACGAAAGCGGTTGCGGCCTCTTCGTCCCAGGTAATGTCCTTGCCCTTACCCGACATTAGACTGAACAGGGGGCTCATGGTTCGGGCTGCTGAGGGGAGGAAACGGTGGTAGAAATTCACCATACCCACGAATTCCTGCAGGCCTTTGATTGTGTTGGGTCGGGGGAAGTTGCGGACCGCGTCTACCTTGGCAGGCAGCGGGGTTGCCCCGGCTTTAGTAATCCTGTGGCCCAGGAAGTCAATGGTGTTGAGTCCGAACTGGCATTTGGCTGGGTTGATTGTAAGGCCGAATTCACTCAGGCGGGAGTAGAGCTGGCGGAGGTGGGACAGATGCTCCTGCCGACTACTGCTTGCTATGAGGATGTTGTCCAAATAGATGAATGCAAAGTCCAGGTCGCGTCCCACCACGTCCATTAGCCGCTGGAAAGTCTGTGCGGCATTCGGAGAAATTTGAAAAGTCCGAACGGGGTGATAAGTGCTGTTTTGGGGATGTCGTCCGGATGTACAGGGATTTGATGGTATCCCCGGACGAGGTCTACCTTGGAAAAGATGCTTGCGCCATGTAGGTTTGCTGTGAAGTCTTGAATGTGCGGCACAGGGTAGCGGTCTGGCGTTGTAGCCTCGTTCAGTCTGCGGTAGTCACCGCATGGTCTCCAGCCCCCCGTTGCCTTGGGCACCATGTGAAGGGGGGAGGCCCATGGGCTGTCGGACCGTCGTATGATCCCCAATTCCTCCATCTTCTTGAACTCCTCCTTCGCCAGTCGGAGCTTGTCCGGGGGAAGCCTTCGAGCACGGGCGTGGAGGGGTAGTCCCTGGGTCAGGATGTGGTGCTGTACTCCGTGTTTGGGCATGGCTGCCATGAACTGCGGTGTCAGTACTGATGGGAAATCCGCCAGGACCCTGGTGAATTCATCGTCGGACAGCGTGATGGAGTTCAGGTGTGGGGCTGGCAACTGTGCTTCACCCAGGGAGAACGTTTGAAAAGTCTTGGCGTGGACTAATCGCTTCCCTTGCAGGTCAACCAGCAGGCTGTGGGCTCGTAGAAAATCCGCCCCCAGGAGTGGTTGGGCCACGGCGGCCAGTGTGAAGATCCACGTGAGCCTGCTGGAGCTGAACTGTAGCCGCACGTGGGGGTGCCATAGGTTCATATTGTGCTGCCATTTGCAGCCCTCAGGGTGGGTCCCGGTTCTCTGTTGCGGGTATCATAACTCGTTGGAGGTAAGACGCTGATCTCCGCTCCGGTGTATGGTAGAAACACCATTGTTCGTTGGGCTCCTCACTCCCGTCGCTGGGTTTTGTAGGCTCTGCTGCCAGGCCTGGTCTGGTCTGTCGTTGGGCACGCGGCTTGGTGATCTGTGCGACGGGCGCCCCTCTCTCTTTCCTGGCATTCCACAGCACATCTGCTCGGGCCGCCACCTCCCGGGAGTTGCTGAAATCTGCGTCGGACAGCAACAGGCATATGTCCTCGGGCAGTTGCTCTAGGAACGCCTACTCAAACATGAGGCAGGGTTTGTGTCCTTCAGCCAGGGCCAGCATCTCATTCATTAATGCTGACGGCGGCCTGTCTCCCAAACCATCCAGGTGCATTAAGCGGCGTGCTCATTCGCGCCGTGAGAGTCCGAAAGTCCTTATGAGCAGGGCTTTGAATGCTGTGTATTTGCCGTCCTCCAGGGGCGACTGTATAAACTCTTCAACTTGTGCAGCTGTCTCCTGGTCGAGGGAGCTCAGCACGTAGTAGTAGCGAGTGGACTCCGAGGCTATCTGCCGAATGTGGAATTGAGCTTCTGCTTGTTCGAACCATAAATGGGGTCGCCGCGTCCAGAAGCTTGACAGTTTTAATGAAACTGCGTGAACAGATGCGGCGCCGGTCATCTCTGGTCCAAATATCGTTTGGGCCGTCGGGGTCACCAATTGTAGCGGTGTGCTACACACAGCGCTAGAATAACCACATGGAGTCGGTGAGTTAGAGTTGCGATGAAAGAGATTTATTCAAACTTCGCGGCCTGCTTTAAAGCCTTCCCGTTCCCGCCCTCCCTGGGGCGGGACTGCTGTGGGGAATGCATATTCCCAGACCCTTTCCGCGCGCAGGATTTTCCCCCTGCTGGTGAAGATGGCCTGGTTCCCTTTTTGGGGCCGGCCCTCTGCCTGCGCGCGCTGTTGTGTGCCGGTTCATGTGTGCCAGAAAGGGGGTCGCCACAATGTCAACAATTCCCTACAATGAAGAAATTCCCTCGGTTCCTTTTGCCTTGTGCCTTAAATCTGTGCTCCTTAGTTTCCTGATGCTGATGAAAATGGATCCCTTCACTAACTCTCTTGAACTGAACTATCTCTCTACTTCTCTTGTTCTATCTTTCCTTAAACTCAGGAGAACCTCTTTATTCCCTCTATAACTAAAACGTATTCCTTCAACCCACATGTTACTTTAAGATAGAATCATGATGGTGAATGGTTTTGAGTTACTTCAGCATCATGAGAATGTTGAGCTAAAAAGATTTAAGATAATGCCCCCTGAAGGTGAACTCAGAATAAATAATTTACTCTGTAAAGCTTTATAAGTCCAGGAGCACTGCCTCAAATGACTGACCCTGTGGTATTGATTTATGAACAGACTACCTAACATCACACTAATGCGACAGGACAGTTTCAGATAGAGCTGGTTCAAGCATATCTCCTCCAACAATATTTTTCAATAACTAACTTTTTAATAATTTTACAAATAGGTTTCAGAGACATTTTAAATAATTAATTGTTATCTTGTTAAGATGGCAGTTCCTGATTACCATAACTCAGAGTGAATTACAACCCTCACTGACATTTCCCAAAAGACCAACAATGCCCATCCCAGTTATATAATCTGCCAGGCTTCGGGATGGAAAACTTCCTGATGGCCCAGGGCTCTCTTGTAGCCTTGTAATGAGTGAATGACGAGTGGAAGTGAAGGAAATAAACAGGCATCAGGCTTCCAATGGACTCTTGGAAAGAAGAGTGGGAATGGGCGAGGAAAAGGAGAGGGAGGGACAAGGAGGACTTGGAAAAAGGGAGGAAATTACAGAAGAACAGGTATTTGTGTGCATGCAAGTGTGCATATGTTTGTGCACACACGTGTTATGTATTAAGGACGAGGGAGGCAATGAAGAGTTGGGGAGGGTAGAGTAGAGTAAGAGGAAAGGGAAGGGAGAAACTGGAAAAGATATTGTGGAGGAAGGCAGAAGATAGATGAGAGTGGAAGTGATAGGTATAACAGCACACAGAATCACAGAAAAGTACAGCATAGAAACAGCCCCTTCGGATCATCTTATCTGGCTAAACCATTTAAACTGCCTAGTCCCACTGACAAGCACCTGGACCATAGCCATCCATACCCCTACTATCCATGTACCTATCCAAAATTCTCTTGAAGGTTGAAACCAAGCTCCCACACACCACTTATGCAGGCAGTTTGTTTCACATGCACACGACCTTCTGAGTGAAGAAGCTTCCCGTCATGTTCCTTTCAGAACTTTTCATCTTTAACCCATGACCTCTAGTTGTAGTCTGAAGGAACCCTAGTGGAAAAAGCTTGATTGCATTTACCTTTTCTATACCTCTCATAATTTTGTATACCTCTCTTATATTTCCCCTCAATTTTCTACATTCCAAGGATGTCTCAACGTATTCAATCTTTCCTTATAGCTCAGGTCTTCCAAACCCAGCAACATCCTTGTAAGTTTTCTCTGTACTCTTTCAACCTTATTTACATCTCTCCTGTACCTATGTGACCAAAACTGCACACAATATTCCAAATCTAGCCTCACCAACATCTCATACAATTTCAACATAACATCCCATTTCCTGTGCTCAATACTTTGATTTATGAAGTCCAATGTACCAAAAGCTTTCTTTATGTAATTATCTACCTGTGCCACCACTTGCAACGATTAACAGGCCTGTATTCCCAGATCCTTTTGTTCTACCACACTCCTCAGTGTCCTACAGTTCACTAGGACGTACCCTGGTTGGTTCTACCATAGTGCAACACCTCGTATTTGTCTACATTAAATCCCAACTGCCATTTATCAGTCCATTTATGCAGCTGGTCCAGATCCTACTGCAACCTCTGATAATATTCCTCGCTGTCCACTGCACCCCAAATCTTAGTGTTATTCGCAAATTTGCTGATCCAGTTAACCACATTATCATCCAGATCATTAATACAGATGACAAACAACAACAGACACAGGACCGATCCCTGCAGCACTCCCCTAGTCACAGACCTTTGGCGAGAGAAGCAACCATCTACTACCGCTCTCTGACTTCTCCCACAAAGCTAATGTCTAATCGAATTTATTATCTCATCTTAAATGCCAAGTGACTGAACCTTCCTGACCAACCTCCCATGCAAGAACTTGTCAAATACCTTGCTAAAGTCCATTTAGCATCCACTGCTATACCTTCATCAAATTTCCTAATAACTTCCTTGAAAAACACTGTAAGATTGGTTAGACATGTACTACCATGCATAAAGCCATGATGACTATCCCTAATCAGTCCCTGTCTATACAAATACTAATAAATCCAGTCCTTTAAAATACCTTCTCATAACTTTCCTACCTCTAATATCAGGCTCACCGGCCTGTAATTATCTGGTTTATTTTTAAAGCCTTTGTTAAACAGCAGAACAACATTAGCTATCCTCCAATCCACCCATACCTCACTGTCATGAAGGATGATTTAAATATCTCTGCTAGGATCCCTGAAATTTCTGCACTTGCCTCCTACAGGGTCCAAAGAAAATCAATGATAGGCTCAAGATAGCAAACATCTCCTCCTCTGTAATGTGCCTAGGGTCCATCATCTTGTTGCTGCTTTGCCTCACTTCTAAAGACTCTCTATCACCTGAGTCAACACAGATTTAAGATCTCCCCCATCTCTTTTGGCCCCACACATAGATTACCATTCTGATCTTCCAGAGGACCAATTTTGTCCCTTGCAATCCTTTTGCTCTTAACCTATCTGTAGAATCCCTTAGAATTTTCCTTCACCTTACCTTCTGGAGTAACCTCATATCTTCTTCTAGCCTCCTGATTTCTTTCTTAAGTGTTCTTTGCATTATTTCTCAAGTTCCTCATTTGTTCTTATCTGCCTATACATGCTATGGACCTCCTTGCTTTTTTCTTAACCTATGCCTCAATATCTCTTGAAAGCCAAGGTGCCTGTTATCTTTACTTTTCATTCTGATAGGCACATCTAAGCTTCGTACTCTCAAAATTCCACTTTTGTAAGCTTCCCATTTACCAAGTACACCTTTGCCAGAAAACAGCTTGTCCCAATCCACACTTGCCAGGTCCTTTTTGATCATCAAAATTGGCCTTTCTCCAATTTAGAATCTCCATATGTGGAGCAGACTTTCTTTTTCCATTATTGACTTTGAAACTAATAGCATTATGATGCAAAGTGTTTCCCTACACAAGCTTCTGTCACCTGCCCTGTCTCATTCCCTAACAGCAGATCAAGTATTGCACACTCTCTCAATGGAACCTCTGTGTACTAAGGAAACTTTTCTGAACATATTTGACAAATGCTATCCCATCTAGTCCTCATACGGTATGGGAGTCCCAGTGAATACACATGTAGAAACTTAAAATCACCTACCATAACAATCTTATGTTTCTTCCAACAGTCTGCAATCTCTGTATAAATTTGCTCCTCAAAATCCCATACACTGTTGGGTGGCCTATAATAGAGCCCCATTAAAGTGGTCATACCTTTCTTATTCCTCAGTTCCACCCATAAAGCCCCACTAGACAAGTTCTCCAGTCTGTCCTGACTGAGCACTGCCATAATATTTTCTCTGACTAGAAATGCCACCCCTTTCCCTTATTCCCTCCTGCACTGTTGGATCTAAAACAGAACCCCAGAATATTATGCTTTCAAGCCTGCCTCTCCTGCAACCAAACTTCACTAATGGCTACAGTATCTGAATTCCTTGTATTGATCCATGCCCTGAGCCCACCTGCTTTGAAATATACACAGCTCGGAACACTAGTCACACCATGCTCATGCTTTTGATTCCTGACTTTGTCTGAGGTCTTAACAACATGTCTCTACAACCTCTTCACCATCTGTTCTGCCACACTGGTTCTCATCCCCCTTCAACTCTAGTTTAATTTTCGCCACCTCCGCCCCTTCCCCGCCACTCTGTGCAACACTGGGAAACCTTCCCATTAGGGTATTAATCCCGCTCCGGTTCAGGTGCAAACTGTCTCTTCTGTTCAGGCCCCACCTTCCCTGGAAGCGAGCCCAATGATCCAAAAGTCTGATGCCTTCCCTCCTACACTTAGTCACGCATTAAACTGCATGATCTTCCTATTTCTGGTCTCACGAGCATGTGGCATGAGTAGCAATCCTGAGATCAAAACCCTGGAATCCCTGTCCTTTAAATTAGCACCTAGCTCCCTAAACTCACCTCATCACTTTTCCTGCCTATGCCATTGGCACCTACATTCATAACAACTTCTGGATGCTTACCATCCCACTTAAGAATACTGAGGACTCGATCTAAGATGCCCTGGACCCTGGCACCCATCTGGGATTCTCATTCTCGTCCACAAAACCTTCATTGTGTTCATCTAACTAACAAATCCCCTATCACCACATCTAACTTCTTCTCCCCCTTTCCCTTCTGAGTCACAGAGCCAGACCCAGTGCCAGAGACCTGACTGCTGTGACTTTCCTCTGCTCAGTCATTCCCACCCCCCCCAACAGAATCCAAAGTGGTGTACCTGTTGTTGAGGGGGACAGCCAAAGGTGTACTCTGCTTAACCCCTTTATCTTTCCAGACTGTCACCCAGACTCCTGTGTCCTGCATCTTGGGTGTAACTACATCTCTATATCTCCCATCTATCACCCTTTAGCCTCCTAAGTGATCTGGAGCTTACCTAGTTCCAGCTCCTTAGCACAGAGCTGAACGCAGGTAAGAAGAAGAGCTGGTGTAAAGGCATTGGGAGATAGCATAAAAAGGTGCTCAAAGAGAAGTAGGATGTGGGTCTTCAGAACACATAGTGCAGGAAAACTAACTGAAACAATTGGTTAATTATCTCACATCACAGCTGCACAGCTGTGGCTAATCTCCATGTTCAAGGTCTCGGCTTCCAGCACTGTGGCAGCCAGACTTAAACCATCACCCAGAGTTAAACTGTTTCTACAAAAGACAGAATTCATATCTCTGAACATCCCCCAAAAGGATTTTATAACCAATGGAGTAGCGCTTTGTACAGAACCACAGTGACTGTTATAATGCAGAAACAATTAGCACAGAGCAGACCTTCTATCAGTACCTCCAGTTGAGCTTTCTCTTTTTGTATGTATTCTCCCAGCCATCAGTCTGTAGTTCTGTATTACAATGCACTCCTGCTCTACTCCAGCCTCTGTATTACTGAGTACTCTGTCTCACATCTGTTTCTCATTACTACCTGTATTGCTTCCACCTGTGTCTCATTGTGTTCCACCTATCATCTGCCTCTCTGCTTATTGCTCAGTGTACTTTAGTCCTGTGTTTTCACCTGTTTGTTGCTAGATTGTGCTAGTGAGTTTTCCTTAGCCTTTGTATCTGAACTCTGTCTGAATATTGACTCTGTCTGTTTTCCGATTCTGGTTTTTGGATTTCTCTGGATGTTTTGATCTCTGCCTGAACTTTGACACTGACTTTGTTTGTACCTTGGGACTGTACTCTGTCCATCTGAATATCAAATTGGCCTATTTCCTGATTCTGGTTTTTGGATTTCTCTGGATGTTTTGATCTCTGCCTGAACTTTGGCGCCGACTTTGTTTACACCTCGGGATTTGTTACTCAATTAATATCACTGCGTGCACAATACTGGGTCTGCGATTGGATCCCTGCTCCAGCGTCCTGACACCTTCACAAACACCAACGTAACAATGATCAAATAAAGCACTTCTTAGTGATGTTGGTTGAGGGATAAGTTTGGCTGGACCCCTGAACTCAAATTGAAAATCAAAACACTGCAGATGTTAGAAACATGATCCTAAACTCAGATCCTAAACTCTCCTACTGATGGGAACATCCTCTCCCCACCCACAAACCCACTCCATCCAGGTCTTTCTTTCCTCTGGCATCTCTTCATCTTGTAGGTTTCAATAAGATCATCCCTTTCTTCCAGACTCCAAAGAATACAGATTGAACTCCTTTAGCACTCATAATAGGACAAACTTCTCAACTCAAGAATCAGCCTAGTAAGTCTTAATTTCACTACCTCAAATTCTCATATGTCCTTAATCAAAATAAAGGGACCAAAACTGTGTGCAATACTCTAGGTGTTGCCTCACCAACACCCTGTATACTGTAGTTCTAACTATTTCATCATGTCCCACATCTGGATTCCTCCCGATAGTAACAGTGCATCCATCCCATCAACTCATACTATATATGTCATTGTGTATCAAACATCTCAAATTTACAAAACAACCATGATAACCTTCATTTAGATAGTGTTTGCAATAATCTCAGTGTCATTGATAATACTGCAGTCAAACTAGAGATTCAAACCAATCAAAGGGATATTAGGACAGTTGACCAAAAGTATGGATTACTATAAAGGTATTAAGGAACACCAGAGCAAAAGTGGACAGGGAATTTAGAGAAGGAATCTTAGAACTTGCAGCCTTGTAAGTTAAAAGCACAGTTGCCGTTGATGACGCAATTAAATTCAGGAACAGCCAAAAGATGATCATCTCACCTGCCCATTACTTCCCTCTGGTGCCCAACTTCCTCCCTTTTCTCCCATAGTCCACTCTCCTCCCCATCACATTTCCTCTTCTTTAGCATTATGCCTTTTCCACCCATCATTTCCCAGTTTCCTACTTCATCCCCTTCCCCCCTCCCACCCATCTTTCCACTCACCTAGTTTCCCCTATCACCTGTACTTCTTATCCACACCACACTTTTCCCCCTCTACCACACCACCTTATTCTGGCTTCTTCCTCCTTCCTTTCTAGTCTTGATGAAGGATCTCAGCCCAAAATATCAACTGTTTATTCCCTTCCATAGCTGCTGCCTGACCTGCTGAGTTCCACCAACATTTTGCACGCTGCTCTGAAAACCAGCATCTGCAAAATTTCCTGAGTTTTAAGATATGTAGTTGAAAGAGCTCTAACCAAATTGGAAAACATCAAGTGGAGGTGATGACAGAATAAACATCATGATTATATTCCTGTCACAGTTACATTGCTAGTCTAATAAAGCAGACCCATCTCCAACTAACGTCATAAGTGATTCACAGGAAAAGTCCATTAATAGCATAATCTGTAAACAGTTCGACAAGCCTTACACCATTAGCGTCAGAGAGTAACAGATCCCTACAACACAGAAACAGGCTCTTGGACCTAACTTATTCATACCACTCAAGAAACCAACTATTCTATTTGCCCATGTTTGGCCCATGTCCCTCAAAACCAGGGTTTCGCAACCTTTTTTATGACTCTCGCTACCTCCAGCGGCTGGAACTAGGAGGCACAGTACAACACCTTCCTGAATGGCCTCTCTGAAGACATCGAAGATGAGCTGGTCACCCAAGACCTTCCTGCCACCTTTGAAGCCCTGGTGGACTTGGCCATCCGTATTGATATTCGCCTTCAGCAGCCTCACAGAGGGAGGGGGTTCCTGAGGGCGCTGGGTGACTTCCAAGCTCCTCATCAGTCTATATTGCCCTGCTGTTTGCCACCCTCTACAATTCCCGTTCCAGAGCCCAAGGTTATGCATGTTGACCGCACTCCCCTGGCGCCGAATGGAAGACAAAGGACAATCAGCACCCACTCCTGTCTGTACTGTGGCCAACCAGACCATTTCATCTCCACCTACCCAATATAAGCCTAGCGCTCACCAGTAGGACGAGGAGTATTGGTGAGCGTGACCCCTGTCCGGCCCTCCTCGATGCCACTCACTCTCATACCTGCTTCTCTGCAGCGGGGTGTCCAACGGCAAGCAGTCTCCATCTTGGTTGATTCTGGTGTGGAGGGGTGTTTTTTTCGATTCCGGCTTGGCTGCCCAGTGGGGATTACCCACATCTGCTCTCCAGTCACCACTGATGGCCAACACCTTGAATGGTCGGAGACTGGCTAACATCATCCATGTCACGGCCCTGGTGAGCCTCAGTTTATCTGGCAACCATCATGAACAGTTAACCCTTTGTGTTATTGATTCTCCTCAAACTCCCATTGTCCTGAGCCACCCCTGGTTAGTTAAACACAACCCCCATATTGACTGGCTCAGTCACGAGAATGTAGGCTGGAACCCATTCTCACTCCCACTGCCTCTGCCATGCTCATCCCCTTGTCTCCAAGCCCAGATCCTCCCCCCAAGGGATTTCCAGACCTTAGTGCCATCCCTCCTGAATACATGGACCACAAGGTTGTGTTCAGCAAGTCCCAGGCCACTTCCTTGCTGCCTCATCATCCATGTAATTGTGCCATTGACCTCTTGCCTGGCACATCTCCCCCAAGGGACCGCCTATATTCTCTGTCCGCACCTGAAACAGAAGCTATGAGTAAGTACATTCAAGAGTCTCTGGCTGCAGGAATCATCCGGCGGTCTTCCTCCCCTGCTGGTGCTGGTTTTTTCTTTGCTGAAAAGAAGGACAGCTCCTTGCATCCATACATTGCTTACTGGGGACTGAATGAAGTCACTGTTAACAACCGTTATCCTCTTCCGCTCATGACCTCAGCATTTGAACTACTACAAGGAGCCTCTGTTTTCACCAAGCTTGATCTCTGTAATGCCTACCATCTAGTCCGCATCCGCAAAGGGGACGAGTGGAAGATGGCCATCAACACCACCTCAGGCCATTACGAGTATCTGGTCATGCCATTCGGTCTCACCATCGTCTCCCAAGCCCTGTAAATGACATTCTCAGGGACATGCTGAACCAATTTATTTTTGTGTATCTCGATGACATTTTGATTTTTTTTCCTAAGTCCCTTGCTGAACACACAGGTCACGTCCGCGGAATTCTCCAGCACCTTCTGGTGAACCAGCTCTTTGTGAAGGCTGAGAAATGTGAGTTTCACCGCAATACAGTCTCCTTCCTGGAGTATGTAATTTCAGGCGGTTCCATTCAGATGGACGAACAGAAGGTCAAGGCAGTGGTCGAATGGCCCCAGCCCTCAACTCGTCAGGAGTTGCAACACTTCTTGGGGTTCACTAACTTCTTTCGCCGCTTCATCAGAAATTACAGTACACTGGCTGCACAATTCATTTTCTTCTTCTTTCTTTCTTTATTAATCTTTTTATTGATTTAAAAAGAGCATATATACAAATGAAGAGAATTATCTCAAATATATATATATAACAATACAAACAGAAAGTGAAATAGACATTATCAAAATCATACATAGTATTAAGCTAATATATAGTATAAAATAAAAAAGACAACTAATTCTCCTCTTATCAATTCATAGAGAGAAAAAAAACTTCAAATTTTTTAAATGAGAAGAAAAAAAAACACACTACTCTATATGAAAAAAGGGGGAAAAAAGGGACTGGGCAGTCCATTCTGAAGATACGACCAAAAAAAAAGGAAAGACTTTCTGATCAAATCTAAAACTTTGAAAATAAATAATTGGAAGAGTAATAAATCAAATCAAATGAAAATATTGAATAAAAGGTTGCCAGATTTGCTCAAATTTAAAGGATGTATCAAATGTCCGACTTCTTATTTTCTCTAAACTTAAACAGGCCATAATGGAGGAAAGCCAATAAAAGACAGTAGGTGGATTAGAATCCTTCCACTTCAATAAAATGGTTCTCCTAGCCAATAAAGTTGAAAAGGCTATCATACGTTGAGCGGAAACAGGAATATTTCCTTCTTCCGATGGGATAATCCCAAAGATTGCCATAAGTAAATTAGGTTGTAGGTCCAGATCCAAGACTTTTGATAGCGTTGTAAAAACATCTCTCTAAAAATTATCTAGATTTATGCAAGACCAAAACATATGAGTTAAAGTGGCCACCCCAATATTACATCTGTCCCAAATAGGAATGATGTTGGAAAAAATACATGATAGTTTATCCTTCGACATATGGGCCCGATGCACTACCTTGAACTGTATCAAGGAATAGCGGGCACAAATAGATGAGTTATTAACCAAGTGAAAAATTTTACTCCATTGATTATCGGAAAATGACTCCTGAAATTCCAATTCCCAAGCACGTTTAATCTTATCGTTAGATATCATTCGTAAATTCAATACTGTTTATAAATTATAATTATCAACCCTTTTTGAAGTGGTTTAAGCTGAAAGAGTACATCTGTCATATTAGGTGGATAAGCAGAAGGGTAATTTGGCAGCAAACCACGTAAAAAATTCCTAATTTGTAAATATCTAAAGCACTACTCACTACTCTTGCCTCATCAGCTGTCAGATTCTCCTGGTCCCCTGCTGCTGAAAAAGCATTCTCTGACCTGAAGGAACGTTTCACCTCTGCCCCCATCCTGATTCAAACCGACACCGACTGGCAGTTCATTGTGGAGGTAGATGCGTCTGACATTGGTGTAGGAGCTGTTTTCTCTCAGCACTCAGCCAAGGATGAGAAGGTACACCCCTGCGCTGCCTTCTCTCACCGCCTTACTCCCACAGAGTGGAATTACGATGTCGGAAACTGGGAGCTGCTGGCTGTGAAGCTAGCTCTGGAGGGGTGGAGGCAGTGGCTGGAGGAAGCAAACGTGTCATTCTTAGTCTGGACTGATCACAAGAACCTGGAATATATTCATATGGCCAGGAATCTCAACTCCCATCAAGCTCGTTGGTCCCTGTTTTTCTCAAGATTCAATTTTACTCTGTCCTTCTGCCCTGGTTCCAAGAATGGAAAACCTGATGCCTTCTCCCAAAGATTTCCCTCCTCTGAGACCCCCGAGGTAGCCAATGTCATCCTCCCTGCTCACAGTCTCGTGGATGCAACGCAATGGGACATTGAAGCCATGGTGCGAGCTGCTCAACAGAGCGAGGCAGCCCCTAGTCAATGCCCCACTAACCGTGTTTATGTTCCCAGCTCTGTCTGCTCACAGGTATTGCAGTGGGGTCATTCTTCCTGGTTATCCTGTCACCCTGGAACCAAGCGTACTTAGGCCTTCATCAGTCGGCAGTTCTGGTGGCCATTCATGGGAGATGACATCCGCAACTTTGTCTCGGCCTGCTCGGTCTATGCTCAAGGCAAGAACTCTAACCGGTCATCCGCTGGTCTGTTACAAACCCTGTCTATCCCCAAAAGACCCTGGTCTCACATTGCCCTGGATTTTGTCACCGCTCTTCCCCCATCAGGCTGTAATATCACCATTCTCACAGTAGTTGATTGTTTCTCCAAGTCTGTACACTTCATTCCTTTACCTAAACTTCCCTCAGCCAAATTACTAGTACTGCATGTTTTTAAATTACATGGTTTACCTGTAGATGTAGTGTCAGACAGGAGCTCTCAATTCACATCCAACTTCTGGAGGGCATTCTGTAATCTTCTGGGTGCTTCCGTGAGTCTGTCTTCAGGATTCCACCCACAGACCAATGGCCAGACCGAGTGGGCCAACCAACAGCTAGACTGTCTGGTCTCCTAGAACCCCTCCGCATGGAGTCAGCAGCTACGCTGGACCGAGTACGCCATAAACTCTCATCCGTCCTCGTCCACCTGTCTGTCCCCCTTCGAGTGCTGCCTTGGCTACCAACCTCCACTATTTCCTGCCCAGGAGGAGGAGGTTGGCGTTCCATCTGCCAAGGCATTCATCTACCACTGTCAGCGGACGTGGCAGCGCACTGGCTCTGCCCTTCTCTGTGCTTTTACTAGGATCAAGCATCAAGCTGACTGCCATCATTCCAAGGCCCCATGTTACTGCCAGGGACAGCGTGTGTGGCTTTCTACCCGAGACCTGCCCCTCAAGGTGGATTTCTGCAAGCTCGCCCCTTGCTTCTTCGGCCCCTTTCCTAAAGTCATTAGCCCTGCTGTTGTCCACCTCAAGCTCCCCTCCACTCTCTGCCACTTTCATCCCACCTTCCATGTGTCCCGCATCAAGCCTTTCATAAGCCACCCCGTGTCCTGTCCCCAAACCCACCCCCCTCCCCCACAGCTCATCGATGGATCAGAGGCCTTCATGGTGTGTCGACTGCTGGACGGTCGTCGCCGGGGCTGTGGCCTCCAGTACCTTGTGGACTGGGAGGGCTACAGTCCTGAGGAGAGGTGCTGGGTCCCTGCCCATAACATCCTGGACCCCTCTCTCATCAGGGACTTTCATCACCAGCACCCAGCTCTACCTGCCGTGACACCAGGAGATGTCCATGGGGGGGGGGGTTACTGTCAGTACCTCCAGTTGAATTCTGTCTTTTTGTGTGTTTTCCCCCTAGCTGTCAGTCTGTGGTTTTGTGTTGCCATGTGCTCCTGTCCCCACTCCTGCTCTACTCCAGCCCCTGTATTAGTGAGTACTCTCTCTTCTGTTTCTCATTATTACCTGTATTGCTGCCACCTGTGTCTCATTGTGCTCCACCTATCATCTGCCTCTCTGTTTATTGCTCAGTGTATTTCAGTCCTGTGTTTTCACTGTTTGTTGCCAGATTATGCCAGTGAATTTTCCTGAGCCTTTCCAGCATTCATATCTGTACTCTGTCCATCTGAATATCGACTCTGCCTGTTTCCCAATTCTGGTTTTTGGATTTCTCTGTATGTTTTGATCTCTGCCTGAACTTTGACACCGACTTTGTTTGCACCTTGGGATTTGTAACTCAATTAATATCACTGTGTGCACAGTACTGGGTCTGCGATTGGATCCCTGCTCCAGCATCCTGACACCCGTTTGGCACCAACAATCATTTCACAGTCAAAGTCACTTGGATCATATTTCTTCTGCAATCTCATGTTTGGTCTGAACAACAACTGAATCTCTTGACCATGTCTGTATGCTTTTATGCATTGAGTTGCTACCACCTAAATGGTTGAATAGATATTTGTATTAATAAGAAGGTATACCTAATAAAGTGGTCACTGTGTGTATAGAGTCCTCTGATGCTTTATATTTGGACAAAATAAACAGTTTTCAACCACTGAGTGAGTTTCGCTTTGTTAGTTCTGCTATCTGCACAGGGTCAGGTTGTTGTGATTCATGAAACAGCCAGAGACCAGGCCAGTTCTGAATTCCATTCCTACAGGAATGGACAGCTATATTATGGTTTACAAGCGTTTCAGGGCTCTGCAGGGAAATTATAGCCAATTGGTCAAGTGTTGAATAGGCACAAATGGAGTTCCACTGAATCTGAATCTGCATTTCCTCAGGCCTTTTGCAAGGACTGCAGAATTGCCAATAATTGCTCATGTGCACTGACTGTGTTTAATTGATCTGATGTAGCATCTATTGCAGGCAGCTAGAGATATTTCGGAGCAGGCTTCCTTGAGGAATGCCCCACTGTCACCCAAACATTAGCAAATACAGTTGACTATTGGTTATGGTTGAATGTCAGAAGAGTTGTGGATTCTAATCTCAGTGAATGGAACAAGACACAAGATGCTCAGCTGAAAATCCACCGATATACTGAGGGAGTGCTGAGTTGCCACAGGCACCACTTTTGTCTGTGCAGTATTTCATCCCAAGAACCCACTGCACTTCATCAAACATCAGTAAGGGAGTTCTCCATCATTTCTGGCTAATGGTTATTCCTCAATTAACAGCACTAAATGAAATTTACTGGACTGTTGCTTAAGGGAATTGCTGTGCAAACTTTGTCAGCCATATCTGCATTATTTCAGATGCAAAGAGCCTTGGATGTCAAAGCTGAAAGGGAAGGCTCTTCCAAGAAAACTGAAGGCGATAAACTTCAGTACATAAAATCATTGCATGGATAAAACACAGAAACTTAGATAAATGGATTGACTTGGATAAGTAACCCATAAGCCGCACATCAATGCACAGATATAGCTGAACACACTAATGGAAAAGAATAGTCAGGTGAATTAACACAAATAGGAATGATAATTAAAGATACAGACAGCTGGGGACGTAAAAAGCACAAGCAGTTCCAGTCAGACATACAGATGCAATGGAACTCTGTCCCATTGTTCAGAAATCCAAAGATTTGGCAAATGTTTCACTGAATTCAGTTTTCCACATTCTCTGAGAAGTCACTGGGCCCAGTACCCTGCGCTCCTTTATAAACCCTCCAGGACCACATTTCTCATGCTCCCTTTAAATACAGCAATGCCTGGTTTTCAGTGCTCCTTTTAAGCCAGCGGTCCCCAACCACTGGGTCACGGACCGGTACCGGGCAGCAAAGCAAATGCTACCGGGCCACGAGGAAACAATATGAGTCAGCTGCACCTTTCCTCATTCCCTGTCATGCACTGTTGAACTTGAACATGGGGTTGCCAACGGTCCCATATTAGCTGGGACATCCTGTATATTGGGCTAAATTGGTTTGTCCCATACGGGACCACCCTTGTCCCGTATTTCCCCCGCTAAGGTAGAGCGTTCCTATGAAACCGTTCGTGCCGAAATGGCGTGAAGCAAAGAAGCAATTACCATTAATTTATATGGGAAAAATTTTTGAGCGTTTTCAGACCCAAAAAATAACCTAATAAATCATACCAAATTACACATAAAACCGAGAATAACACTAACATATAGTAAAAGCAAGAATGATATGATAAATACATAGCCTATATAAAGTAGAAATAATGTATGTACAGTATAGTCGGGGAGATTAAGGCAAAACTGATTTGTGGGGGAAAAAAATCGGCACGTACACACATGCACATGTCACATATATGCACATCACGCATCCGCACACAGGTGCCCGCGCAAGGCTTCATGGTCATGGTAGTCTTTCTGGGGTAAACGCAAGTGTCCCGAGATTTGACTGCTAATTTTGTCCCTTATTTGGGAGTGCGAAAGTTGGCAACCCTAACTGTAAAAGACATGTTGAGGTGAGTTTAACCCTACTTGAACACCACCCCCACCCACCCCCGGTCGGCCGGTACGCAAGAATATTGTTAATATTAAACGGTCCGCAGTACAAAAAAGGTTGGGGACCCCTGCTTTAAGCAAACCTGATTCACTAGAAAAGTTATCACGCTACTTCATAATATCTTAAAAGAAAGTGAACTAGAGGTGTGTCAGTGTATTACAAGAAGTAACGTTCCATAACTGGGCATTGCCAAAGTCCCAACTGTGGCAGATTAGTTTCAGTGCATCTTGCTGCTGGATAATGACACAATGATCATCATCACCCCATATTCACATGCAAAGCAGGATCTGGACTATCTGGTCAATGAGAGTCACCCAGTAGCATCCAATAAATTGCAGAACATTGAATATGTAATCTGGCCGGGTCACCCATCTGGGTAGCAGTGTCAGTATTTTAAGTAAGATTCTATTTCTAGCAACTGAAGGAAAGCATTTATTTTTATTCCCCAGTCAGATGTTATCAATGCCCTACAATTTGGAATGAACACCAAAGTGAAGAATTGTATTGCTATGGCCAAACTAGTCACGGACAGGTTGTTCAGTAGATGCTAATCCACTAATGAATCCCTAGGCCATGTATCTGAGAGGCGTCCTGTCATCAAGAACTTGAGGATTAAGAGACACAACTGGGTCCTGGAAATCAGTCCACGCCATGGCCTCTTGGATCAGATAGCAAAATTTTAATGAGGGTGGAATTACTGTAGTTGGTGGAACCCAAATGTAATTTTTACTTGGAATGGTACACAGGAGGAACAGGCAGGAGACCATACGACGATGGAAACACTAACAGGCGCATGTAGACTAGAAGAAAAAGAAGGTATGACTTCACAGAAATAAATATATAGCAGACAAGCAGAAAGTAGATAAATGTTGTTTCTGTTTAAATTATCCTACTTAGCTCCAAAATTTAAAAATATACAAAATCCTTTTTAAAGTTAATGCTGGATTAAAGAATCATTATAGTTGGATATTAAAAGCTTAATGTCTTACACATTAATGTGCTGGCAGCTTTAATTATGATTTCTTGGATAGACAGCTCAGAATAAAAAATCAGGTGTTTGCAGTCATTGATAACATATCCATTCTGTTCCTTCCTGAAGTGTTGGTGTTTTAATGAGTTCCCTGAATTGCTCTCTATTTTAAAGAGATGCAATACTGTTTCCACATGGACTGTATGTGGTCCAAGTGTGTTTTACAGCTAAAGATTTGCATACATCAGCTCATGGACTTCAGTAATTACAGCTCCTGATAAACGTTTATAGATTTGTGCATCCTAAAGCAGCACATTAAACATGTCCATCAATATAGAACAAAGTACTTAATGCCAGAAAAGAACAGTCTAATGAGAAGGAAATGCTTTGCTCAAATCCCAGCCTTAAAAAGCTGCCCAGGAGACACATCAAGAGCTCATGAGTTGAATGAATGTTAATATCCACCATCGCATTGTAATGGAGTTACAAAGAAGTCTGAGAGCACAGATAATGTACCAATGTAACATACCTTGCCTATTTATTTACTCACATATTATTTAAAAGCTTGTTGAAAAATTAGCAGCATCAAATAAACTGCTTGCTTTATAAACTTTTTTTTTCAGGTACAAGACATTGGTGAGGCTGAATTTGGCATATTGTGTTCAGACCAGTTAGCCTGACCTCAGTGGTTGGGAAGAAGTTAGAGTCAATCGTCAAGGATAAGATGATGGAGTACTTCGTGACACAAAACAAGATAGTACAAGGTCAGCATGATTTCCTTCAGGGAAAATCCTACCTAACAAACCTGTTGGAATTCTTTGAGGAGATTACAAGTAGGATAGATAAAGTGGATGTTGTATATTTGGACTTTCAGAAGGCCTTTGATGAGGTGCCACACATGAGGCTGCTTACCAAGTTAAAAGCCCATGGTATTACAGGAAAGTTACTAACATGGTTAGAGCATTGGCTGATTAGTAGGAGGTAGTGAGTGGGAATAAAAGGATCCTTTTCTGGTTGGCTGCTAGTGACTAGAGGTGTTCCACAGGGGTGAATGTTGGGACCACTTCTTTTTATGCTGTATATAAATGCTTTAGGTATGGGCACGTGGCCAAGTGGTTAAGGCATTGGACTGAAGGTCGTGAGTTCGAGCACCAGCCGAGGCAACGTGTTGTGTCCTTGAGCAAGGCACTTAATCACACATTGCTCTGCAACGACACCAGTGCCAAGCTGTATGGGTCCTAATGCCCTTCCCTTGGACAACATTGGTGTCATGGAGAGGGGAGACTTGCAACATGGGCAACTGCTGGTCTTCCATACAACCTTGCCCAGGCCTGCGCCCTGGAGAGTGAAGACTTTCCAGGTGCAGATCCATGGTCCCGCAAGACTAACGAATGCCTTTAGATCAAGGAATCAACATGATAAAACTCAGGCTTAGATATTTCCAGCACAAAGGAGGGCACTCAGCCCATCATGTTCTTGCAGAGAAACGGACAAAATGCTGGAGTAACTCTGCAGGACAGGGAGCATCCATGGGTCAAGACTAGTCTTCAGAATCGTATGCAGGCAGAACTACGATGGCGCCAGAGATCAGCTTCTTCGAGCTCATCTGTGAAAACAGTTTAACATCTTCCTTTAATGTCTCTTATTTTTCCTTTTCAAAGTAGATGGGGTCCTGTCAGAGTCCTTGATCTGCAACTGCACTCAAGCTGCGGTTCTTTACAGCAACGGTTCCCGCCCCCAGGAATCACCAATCAGCCATTTATTGATGTTGCAAGGATGCGGCCTGGAAAACGGGCACATCTTCAGGGTTCTGAGGCTCTGTGGTCCTGAGGATGAGCCAATTCTATGTTGGTATCACCGAATGAAGCCCCGTGGGAGAAAACATCTCATCACAAACAGCATGTCAGCTGTTGGAGCCCCCTGTACTTGGATCACTCTCTCTTTCATTCAACGATGGGGGAGAGTTTGCTGCTGATTGCCAAGTCAGAGAACTCAGGAAAAAAAAAATGACGTGGCAGACTTTAACATCACAATCATCGAGTTGCTTTTTGTTTTGTTAGTCTTCCCTCTTGCTGGGTGACACCTCTTTATCAGTAAGAGAGAGCCTGTGGCATGTCAAATTTGTTGGGGTGAATGATCAATTTTTATTGTATTGTAGATCATGATCTCTCTTGAGGGCTTTGCCATTGCTTGCTTGGTGGATGCTGATTCTTTTTGCTGAAATAAGCGGGGGAGGGGGAGAGTTGATGCTTTGCTGCTACTTGTGTGTGGGAGGGGGAGAAGGGGGTGTCGGGGTTCTAACCTTTTTACTGCTACTCATTCTTTGTGGTACTCTTCTGCTTTTCATGGATGTCTGTGAAGAGGAAGAATTTCAGGCTGTATAATATATACATTCTCTGATATTAAACGGAAACATTTGAGATAAGATTAAAGGCTGGAAGTATATTACATGTTTTGGCTTTCACAATTTCCAACAAACGGTGTGGAGTGGAACTATAGCAACACATCCTGTTCGCTCTGGGGCCCTGGTATCAAATTTTAGTAGCTTTCGGTACAGATGCTCATATTTTCGGTCTTGACAAAAAGGTCAATAAAATTAGCAATGGAATCATGTGAGGATTACAGAAATAACACAGTTAATATGAACAACAAAACGCAAGGGGTGAAAACTTCCAAAACATCTGTTTTGAGTGACTAGACTCACAGTGCTGGCTGCGTGGATCTGCTTGTGGAGATCTGAGTGTTGAAGTCTTCATTAAGTAGTTCCCTGGTTTCCAGATCCATGCCTGGGCTAGATTCTGGGAGGGTGAATGGGTTGCCCTCTGTGTCTATCAACAAAACACAGTGGAGGACTGGGAGGAAGAGAAGATTAAGCAAGGGCTTACTCTCATTGTTCAGGTGCTCCCAGTAAATTGCAGAAGATTTTGAGGAGCCTTGTGAAGCAAAATCTGTAAGGATGTGTCCTGTGGCTGGGGTTGGGACGGTGGTGTACTCAGGCAGTCTCAAACATGGAGAAAGAATATCAGAATAAAAATGAATTTCTTGTCTTGAGGTGCTGTGAATCTTTGGATTTTTCTACTCCAGGCAACTGTGGATGTCCAGTCATTAAGCTTATTTAAAGCCAAGATTTGTGGTCTATTAAGAGCTAAAGGGGAATTAGAGTTTAGGCCAAAGCACAGATAAGCCATAATGGTGAATGATAATGCAAGTATATGGAACCACATTGATTGAAGAGGTGTCATATGTCATGGGACTAAGGGAAAATGAATTACATGGGATACAAATGATCAGGTCTCTGCTGGCTCTCAGGGCGTTCTCATCAGTCTCCCTCCCATCTCCCACCACACCACCCACCACATTTCCATGCCACCTCTCTCTCACAAGCCCTTCAAATGCCCCTGGACTCTCCTGCCATCCACCAACATGAGGAGTAATGTTAGAGGACCAATCAACTTGTTGTTGGGATAGTGGGTGAAACCGGAACACCCAGAAGAAACTTGAGCAGCCACCGGAAGAAATGGAAATCCACACAGAACATCTGGGATCAGGATTGAACCTAGTACACTGAAGCTGTGCATTACCTACTGTGCCACTGGTCCATTCTATGCAGAGCATACCAAATGCTTCATTAGAAAAGTAATGGAAGTAGAATCAGAATGATTGGGAATGCATGGGTTAAATATATAATTTATAATAAACCTTTAAAGATGAGATGGTAAAACATGGGAATAGGAGTAAGCAAATAGCTCTCTAGGAGACCTGGCATGGGAATAATGGTCTCCATGATGACAATCTGTGAAATAAAAACTTTGGTGTCACAAGCAGTCTGCTGGGGGAACTCAGCGGGTTGAGCAGCATCTGTGGTAGGAAAGGACATTTCAAGTTGAAGCTCTGCATCAGGAATTTCCTGAGACAGGCTTTTGATCCAAAGTATCAACGAGGTCTTACATGATAATCAGACTCCTGTTTTGTTCTGGAACCCTTTCAAATCCAATCTAGCCTTGCAAAGAAATCTGACCACCAGCACACATTGATCTTGGCAAAAAAAAGAGCAGAACTATTTCCAGCTGACAATTTTCACAGCTCTGATTTGAAAGCATCACGATTCCAAATCATGGCAATTAGCACATGCCAATCTTTCCTTAACTTGCTCAAGTTTTAGAACAGATCCAAGCTAATTAAGACACTTGAATTATAAGCAAATAGTTGCAATAATGACATGCAACTGTCAAACAATAGTGCTGAAGTGATAAATAAATGGATTAATTTATTTGTTAAAACTATAGAAAATTTTACTTTAAAATTAATACTTCAAGCTTCTGTAGTACATTTGGTGCACCTGTTTTTAAATGTGTTCATCTGTAGACACACCTTGAAATACCGTTAAATGTTGCAATGCAATAACCAGCATAGATATTAGCCCCCAGGTAATCACGCAATTTGATCATATTCTGTATGTGATACTCTTCTGAATTTAACAGAATTGGGCTGCAGAACCTGAGTATGCAGTTGATACTGTACGGCACATTTAACCCAAGCAATTGAAAGTGAACTTCCTGATGTACCATTCACAAAAGGCCAATGTGCAGGTACAGCAAGTAATTAGGAAAGTTATCATTTTTTGTGAGGGGGTTTAATGCAAAAGTAGTGAGGGTATGCTTCATTTACAAGCAGTAAGACACTGGTAAGACAACACATCAAGGGGAATGTCAGTCCTTTAGTAGCCATTCAGAGAAGGATTACTGGGTTGATAACTGGAATGGGCAAATTACGAGTAAAGTTGGATGGACTGGCCTCATACCTGCTGAAGTGTGGAAGAGTGAAAGGCAAATTGATTGAAATATACAAGGTTCTTCCTTTCATGGAAGGATCTTGAATTTGGGTTAATGGCTAAGTGACAGATGAGGCACTTTACTAAGGATCGTGAGTCTTTAACTCTCTTCCACAAAGGGTGATGGAAGTGGTCTTTGAGTACCTGAAGGCAGAGATAGATACTTGGTTAGAAAGAATGTGAAATGTTAGCACAAGCACATGAGAATGTACTCACAATCAGATTAGTTGTGATCCTCATGAATGATGGAACAGGGCCAATGGGCCCCTAATTCAAATATTTGCATGTTTATCTCACTATACGAAAGACAATCAAATCAGGCCTATTTCAGAAGCTACAAAAAGATCTGGCGGAGTTATGGAGCAACAAAGAAGATGCCAGAGGAAGTCAGCACTTCAGACAACTGTAAAGGGAAATGAACAACCAACATTGCTTTTTGGACCCTTCAGCTGGACTGAAAGATGGAGGGGGGAATCACTGATATGAAAACTTTCCAGTTTCTGTCACTATTTCTAATCTCATCTCCCCCGTTTGCCTATTACCCCTCATCACCTGAATCTACCCCTTTCCTTCACTTCTTGCACTGGCAATCTCCCCTCTATCTTTCAGTCCAGATGGTCTCGACCCATGCATGACAGTACATTTTCCTCCACAGACGTTACCAGACCAGGAGTTCCTCCAGGTTCTTGTTTGGTTCTACAGATTCTGGCATCTGCAGTCTGTGTCCCTGTCTTGGTGAAATATCTTGTGTTCATTTTGTTTCCCACCTGATACAGCAGACAGGGTGACCCGGGTGTTTAAGACCATTCTTGGGCACTGAATCCCACTGAATTTTCTTCATGGAAAACTCTGAACTGGAGTCACTCACCCTCACGGTCAATGTGAACCCCGAGCTGTAGAGGGGGTTTTCTCGATCCAGAGGGCCATTAAGAGTTAAGGCTCCACTGATGTAATCTAAAGCAAAGATGCTGTTGGTGTTACCTGTAAAAATAAACATCCCAGTAGGTTATTTGGCCAAAGCAAATAAACAAGCAAAGCACATTCAATAAATTTCCATTATCTTATTATCTACTTTCAAACACACTATAGCCATTTTTGTTAGATCTATTTGAGTAATGTGCTCATCTAATCGAGGAATAAGATTATTCTAAATGCTTAATACTTTGGATTTGGGCATATAATGATGCTTTTGTCAAGGTAAAGAAGTGAAACTTGAAGATTAAAATAAACTAATAATTTTTTAACAGAAAATACCCAATCTATTCATTACTTCACCATTTGTTGTCTGATGGGAGATGCCACCTCGATACAGCAACATTGGTGTGAACATGTTAGGTAGCTTCACCTCATTTAGAAGGTGAATTCACTTCATTAAACTCACAATGCTGCTTTGTAAGCATGAAATCACACCCAGCAAAATCAGAATAGTTTGAAACTTCTGCTCAAGGTCAGTTTAAGCGCACCGTTTCCATGAAATTACAAATTCTTAACTCAATCACATGTAACCCAGGGGCTAGAGACCCAACCATGTTACAATGAGCCAAATGGAAACCACCGGCAACATAACTTTAATTTTGAGCCATTAAATAGCCCACACTATCAGCCCCTTAGCACTGCTTTCCACCCAGTTTTATGTTAACTCTCTCCTATTTATTCTGACACTCTGTTATCCTCAGTCACGATTTGCTTCTTCCAAGACCTTCTTCCCATATTAATTTAATTATCTCTTCCTAATTTCCCTTCATACTGTATCTTCTCCTCCATCAATCAATACATTAAAGATGAAGTCAGCAAAGAAATTAAACCTGAGGCTCCCAAGTCCCTGAAGCTTAGTCACATTAATGCTTCATGCTGTCCAGTTTAACAATGAATATGATTACAAATGTAATACACTGTAAATCTTCTCTATGATCCCGAGTGGCAGTTATCATTTCGATAGTACATCCAAGCACACTTCTCTTATTTGTTCCATTCTCTCGCCCTGGCCTTATACTTACTTTTATGTCTGACTTTTCAAAGTTTGACGTAATGTTTTCAATATGAAACACAAGGCTGGATTGTATTCAATTCAACCCATGCTTAGAATTTCTTCACCTCACTCCCCATCCTGTTGGCACTTAGCAGTCATGTCCTCGTTGCCATGGCAACTGTGGAAGGTAGAGGAATCCAAGAGTGGTGACCAGCCTTCAGGCAGCAGATCCTGAGAACCCAGCCATGTACACCTGGATAGCCGTGTGACAGCTTAGGCCTTTTACTTATTTAAAAATGCTTATGATCATAGGTAATGAAATAGAGAGCTCAGTGACATGATGCCATGACAACAACCTTTCCCTCAATGTCAAACGGAGTCATTTACTTCAGAAAAGGATAGTGGGTAATGCACATGCTCCTGTCTACGTCAATGGTGTTGAGGTTGAGAAGGCTGAGAGCTTGAAGTTTCCAGGAGTGAACATCATTGATAGCCTGGTGATAGCCAATGTCCTGATCCAACCACAATGATGTGACAGTCAAGAAACCTCACCAACTCCTCTACTTCCTCAGGAAGCTAAAGAAATTCAGCTTGTCCCCATCAACTTTTATCAACACACAATAGAAAGCTTACTGTCTGGATGTGTAACAGCTTGGTATGGCAACTACTCTGCAAGTGACTACAAGAAGTGGCAAAGAGTTGTGGATGCAGCTCAGCACATCGCAGGAACCAGCCTCCCCTCTATCTCCTCTGTTTATACTTCTCGGTCCCTCAGTAAACCAGCCAGCATGATCAAAGACCCTACTCATCCTTGACATTCTCTCTTTTCCCCTCTCCCATCAGGCAGAAGATATAAAAACTTGAAAGCAAGGATCACTTAACTTAAGCAGAGATTCTATCCCACTGCTATCAGACTATTGAAATGACCTCTTGTACTGTAAGATGGATTCTTGGTCTCATGATCTACTTTGTCACAATCTTACACTTTACTATTTACCTGCACTGCATTTTTTCAGTAGCTTTTCTGCAGTGTTATTGTTTTACCTTATTCTAGCTTGAGGCACTGTGTAATGATTTGATTTTTATAAACAGTATGCAAGACAAGCTTTTCACTGTATCTTAGTACATGTGACAATAATAAACTAATACTAATATGTTTGAAATATTTATATGTTAGAATGAATTGGAATTAAAATATTCATCTAATGTGAATTAAAATATTAATGTCAATTAAAATAATGATAAAGGAGAAAATCTCTTCTGAGCCATCAACAATAACATGTTTCAGGCTATCCATGATCTCTGTTCCTTTATTGATAGTTACTCTCTTCACTGTTAAGAGTTTCTATCCTGATAGAAATTTGACTACAAAAATCTTTTTAGTAACATTCTCACTGAGTCCCAGTGGATAGAGAGCCGCCGTGTCAAAAGCAGGTCCTTCCCAATTAAACAGTCCAAGACTCCCAAGAAAGGTGAGGCTTTGGACAGCGTACTTCCCCTTGAATCAACACCATGAAAACAGATTAGTGGGTTGTCATCCCAGTATAGTCCGTGGGATCTGCTGTGCACAAATTAAGAGTCACGAGGCTGTACATAAAAACAGACCCTCTGGTCCATCATGAACACCAATCATCAGACACCCACTTCTCCCTTTCCAATTTGTCAATCCGTGGTCTTCTCTTGTGCCAAGATAAGCCCACCCTCAGGGTGGAGGAGCAACACCTTATATACTGCCTGGGTAACTCCAATCTAATGGCATGAATATCAATGTCACCTTCCAGTAAACACATTTCTCCCTCTCCCTTCCTCTGTTCCCCACTCTGACCTTTCACTTCTTCTCACCTGCCTATTACTTCCCCCTGGGTCCCCTCCTCCTTCCCTTTCCCCTACTGTCCACTCTTCTCTCCTATCAAATTCTTTCTTCTCCAGCCCTTGACCTTTCCCAACCATCTGGCTTCACCTATCACCATACAGCTAGCCTCCTTCTCCTTCCCCCACCTTTTTTTATTCTGGCACCTTCCCCCTTCCTTCTCAGTCCTGAAGAAGGGTCTTGGCCCGAAATGTCCACCGTTTACTCTTTTCCATAAATACTGCCTGACCTGCTGAGTTCCTACTCTATTGTATTTTATCATTTCAAAGTTCCCCATCAGTACCTCCCCCCATATTCCAACAGTTCCCTGCACACTAGGAG
Source organism: Mobula birostris (assembly GCF_030028105.1). NCBI lineage: Eukaryota > Metazoa > Chordata > Chondrichthyes > Myliobatiformes > Myliobatidae > Mobula > Mobula birostris. The sequence goes on along the minus strand of NC_092387.1, from coordinate 49,086,117 downwards.
CCATTTACAATGGCCAAGCAGCCCACCAGCCTACACATTTCTAGCTCATGGAAGGAATCCACAGTACCTCGAATAAATCCATGTGTTCACAAGAGAACATGCAAACTCCACAGAGATAGCGCCGAAGGTCAAGATTGAATCTTGCTTGCCAGAGTGTCTCTACAACCTGCTCGACTGTGCCACTGAAAATTACTGCCTTGCTTTTAACTTCAAAGTATTTTATTTTCTGTTAAGCCTTTTTGGGACACCTTGAAATCATGGCAGGTAGTTGCTATAGTTATTAAATTTTCAGCCTCTGCACTGGCACTGTACTGTTCAGAAAGTAACGCTTTGCTTATAATCATTACTTGCTGATAGCAACTACAGATGTAGTGAAGAGGGAGTTTATCAATGATAAGAACAAGGAGAGGAAGGTTTGATTACTCTGAAAATTCACAATTAAGAGTGAGTTCTCGTCAATTGATAAATTTCCTGCTGGCAACATGAGAAACTAGGTAAAATGGTAACCAGCAAAAGTGGCAGAGAAGAGATACGCTTAGCACTTTGAAATACATATAGCAGTACAGGTGCAAGTCTTCATGTAAACCCAGTATATACTAAAATTTGTTCCAAGTGTAAGGCACTGCACCAGGAATCTCCATACCCAATGAGCAACACAATTAATAATATTGGATCAGTAATTTCAGGTAATTGGTCAAAACCTTCAGGGGAAATGAGGGTCAGGAGGCAGAAACCTTCAGCACATTTGCAACAGGTTCCTGAAGAGCAGTAACCTCCAGGAGTCACTGTCTAACTCTGCCTTGCTCTTTTTCAACAGGTATGAATGCAATGGGCAGGAAAAACCCACCCCACCATTGAGCACGTCTACAAGGCGTGCTGCCACAAGAAATCAGCAACCATCATCAAGGACCCCCATTGTCCAGGCCATGCTCTCTTCTCACTGCTACCATTAAGAAGGAGCATATGAGCCATAGATTCCATACCACTAGGTACAGGAATAGCTATTATCCCTCAACCATCAGGCTCCTGAACCAGCATGGATAACTTCACTCACCTCAACTCTGAACTAACTCCACAATCTATGGACTCACTCCCAAGGACTCTATAACTCATGTTTTCAGCATTATTTATTTATATACTATTTCTTTTTTTTTTGGTATTTGTGCAAGCTTTTCTTGTTTTACACATCGGTTGCTGATCAGTCTTTGTGTGTAATTTATCATTGATTCTATTGTATTTCTTTATATCTACTGTAAATACTTGCAAAAAATTAATAGATAGATAGATAGATATACTTTATTAATCCCGAGGGAAATTTGGTAAATCTGGTAAGTTTGGTAATCTCAGGGTCGTATACGGTGACATACATGTCCTTTGATAATAAATTTACTTTGAACTTTGAAATAGCCTCAATAGATGGCTATTCAATGAAATAGGGGAGAGCTATTTTACTGTCATGAGACAGCATTTTTCACACACGTCAAACATCACTGGAAACCTTTGATTTCTAAGCCCATTTGAAGCAACAACTACTTTTGCTCTTTTAGCATTACTTATTTAAATATATATATATTATTGTAAAATACTTTATGTATTGCACTGCACTGCATGACATATGTCAGTGATAATAAACCTGATTCATGTAGCAACTTTAACAGAAAGGTTTGCATTTTAGTACCTTGCACCACTCGTAACACAAGAAACACAACATGTGCACTGTAAATTCCCTATAACTAAATGAGCTGATTTTGTGATGCTGGCTGAAGGACAAGTGTTAGCAGCAGGGGAAACTCTGCTTCTTTATGAAGTATTGCTCTGTTATTCACCAGTGGCAAGTCGGAGCCCGAGTTGAAAATTCTCTTCCAAGGGACGGACCTCTGACAGTGCAGTAATCTCTCAGGATTGCATTGAGGGAAGTCAGTCTGGAGTTTGGTTTTCAAGTCTCCAGAGTGTGGCTTGACCCACAACCTTCTGTCCAGCATTTGCCCAGCATTTGCCCAACTAAGGCATACTCACATCTCCCCATGTTCAAGCTCTCTGTAATCTTCCAAATCCAGCCACTTGCACCTCCCGGTTTTAATCACTTTACCATTGGTCTCCATGCATTTAGCTGCCGAGATCCTTAAGCACAGGAATTCTTTCCCTAAACCTTTGTACTGAATTTTTCTTTTATAACACACCTTAAGCTTAATCCCCACCATAGTTGTGAACATCTGTTCAAATATTTCATGTCTAATTTGATGTACGTTTATTAACTACATAAAAGGTACTTTATTTCAAGATGTTGGAAAGGCTTTCTCCCCCTAACTTTACTTGCTTTATTTGAATTTTTCAAATGTTGTCTTTCTGGAACTCCTATTCACATTAGTTTTAAGATTAGCGGGCAGTCATCCAAAACTGAAATGCATAAGAACTTTGTTTTGAAGTGAGTGGTGAATCTTGGAAGTTCTTGGAGGCCAAGTCATTGGGAGTATTTAAAGAAGCAGCAGATAAATTTCTGAAAGACTGGGGTACTGAAGGCAATCAGGAAACGGCACAGAAGAGTTGAGGACTGGGGAAGTTCAAACATGATCGTATTGAATGGTAGGGGAAGCTTGCAGAGACAAGTGGCCTATTGCTGCTCCTATTTTCTGATGTTGTTATGGAACATAGAACATTACAGCACAGTACAGGCCCTTCAGCACATGATATTGTGCCAATCTTTTAATTTACTCCAAGATCAATCTAACCTTTCCCTCCCACTTAGCCTCCATTTTTCTATCATCCATGCGCCTATCAAAGAGACTCTTAAATATCTCTATCATATCTGCCTCCATCACCACCCCTCGCGCATGTACCCACCACTCCACAAAAACCTGACTTCCCCCCTATACTTTCATCCAATCACTTTAAAATTATGCCCCTTTGTATTAGCCCTCTCCAGCCTGGGAAAAAGTCTCCGGCTGTCCACTCAATCTATGCTTCTCATCATCCTGTCACCTCTCAACATTCTTCGTCCAAAGTGGAAAGCCCTAGCTCATTGATTAACCAACCCTCATAAGAAATGCCTTCCAATCCAGGTAGCATCCTAGGAAGTTTCCTCTGCACCCACCCTAAAGCTTCCACATCCTTCCAATAATGAGATGACCAGAACTGAACACAATACTCCAAGTGTGGTCTAACCAAGTTTTTATAGAGCTGCAACATTACCTTGTATTGATCTAATGAATATTAAAACTATGGCAACACACATCAAAGTTGCTGGTGAACGCAGCAGGCCAGGCAGCATCTGTAGGAAGAGGTGAAAACAGTCCTTCCAGGTGAGGCAACACTTCACCTGTGAGTTGACTGGGGTGATATACTGCGTCCGGTGCTCCCGATGTGGCCTTTTATATATTGGCGACACCCGACGCAGACTGGGAGACCGCTTTGCTGAACATCTACGCTCTGTCCGCCAGAGAAAGCAGGATCTCCCAGTGGCCACACATCTTAATTCCACATCCCATTCCCATTCTGACATGTCTATCCACGGCCTCCTCTACTGCAAAGATGAAGCCACACTCAGGTTGGAGGAACAGCACCTTATATTCCGTCCGGGTAGCCTCCAACCTGATGGCATGAACATCGACTTCTCTAACTTCCGCTAGGCCCCACCTCCCCCTCGTACCCCATCTGTTACTTATTTTTATGCACACATTCTTTCTCTCACTCTCCTTTTTCTCCCTCTGTCCCTCTGAATATACCTCTTGCCCATCCTCTGGGTCCCCCCCCCCCCCCGCTTGTCTCTCTTCCCGGACCTCCTGTCCCATGATCCTCTCGTATCCCCTTTTGCCAATCACCTGTCCAGCTCTTGGCTCCATCCCTCCCCCTCCTGTCTTCTCCTATCATTTTGGATCTCCCCCTCCCCCTCCAACTTTCAAATCCCTTACTCACTCTTCCTTCAGTTAGTCCTGACGAAGGGTCTCGGCCTGAAACGTCGACTGCACCTCTTCCTACAGATGCTGCCTGGCCTGCTGCGTTCACCAGCAACTTTGATGTGTGTTGCTTGAATTTCCAGCATCTGCAGAATTCCTGTTGTTTAATATTAAAACTATGTTGCTTACACCTGTGCTTGAGCACACCAGTGAGCCTCATGGAAACTCCTTTGTGAGATTAAGAGAAGACGTAGTAGCTGCGAACAGAAGGGGAAGGCAAATAGTGTCAGCACCTCCCCTGTGATACTTCGCTATGGCTTGGCCTTCCTGACCCAGTCTCTGCTGGGTCCATCAAACAGAAATAGTCTTTAACCTTGAGTTCACAAAGAGCTGCCACATAGGAAGAATTTCGGGTTGAAAAAGTCATTTTTTTTTAAAGAACTGCTCGGAGAGAAGGGTCTGCACTGCGCAGGCGCGTGATGTAGCGCGCCAAGGTTTAAAAAGCAGACCACCATATACAGCGGCCATCGTCGGAGTGGACTGAGTCAGAGTGGGGCGGCTTTGGCTCAAACAGGCTTCGGCGAGAACAGGCACAGGCCAGGGTAGGTTCCAGTAAGTTTTTTGTTCAGATTGTCTAGCGTAGGGAGAATGCCAGGCAGGATGTTGGAATGCTCCTCTTGCAGGATGTGGGAAGTCAGGGAGCCCTCCGGTGTCCCTGACAACGACACCTGCAAGAAGTGCATCCAGCTGCAGCTCCTGACAAACCGTGTTAGGGAACTGGAGCAGGAGCTGGATGACCTGCAGATCATTCGGGAGAATGAGGAGATTATAGATCGTAGCTACAGGGAGGTAGTTACGCCAAAGGAGCAGAGGACAGGAAATGGGGTCACTGTCAGGCGAGGGAAGAGGAAAGGGCAGGCAGAGCAGGGTTCCCTTGTGGCCATTCCCCTCAGCAACAAGTATACCACATTGGATACTGTTGGGGGGGATGACTTACCTGGGACTAGCTGCAGTAGCCGGATCTCTGGCACTGAGTCTGGCTCTGCAGTGCAGAAGGGAGGGAGGAAAAAGAGGAGAGCGGTAGTGATAGGGGACTCGATAGTTAGAGGTGCAGATAGGAGGTTCTGTGGTTGTGACAGAGAATCCAGGATGGTTTGTTGCCTCCCAGGTGCCAGGGTCAAGGATGTCTCTGATCGATTGCATGACATTCTGAAGTGGGAGGGTGACCAGCCAGATGTCGTGGTGCACATAGGCACCAATGACATAGCAAGGAAGAGTGAAGAGGTCCTGGACAGTGAGTATAGAGAGCTTGGTAGGAAGTTGAAAAGCAGGACCTCAAGGGTGGTAATCTCAGGATTGCTACCTGTGCTAGGTGCCAGTGAGGGTAGGAATAGGATGCTCTGGAGGAGGAACAAGTAGCTGAGGAACTGGTGTAGGGGGCAGGGTTTCAGATTTCAGGATCATTGGGACCTCTTCTGGGGCAGGTGGGACCTCTTCTGGGGCAGGTGGGACCTGTACAAGAGAGACGGGTTACACTTGAACCACAGGGGGACCAATATCCTTTCAGGGAGGTTTGTTAGTGCTATTGGGGAGGTTTTAAACTAGATTTGCAGGGGGATGGGAACCAGAGTGCCAGAGCTGACAGCAGGGCTGGGGTGAAAATAGATGATATTGAAAGTTTAAGCAAATCCGCTGATAGGAAGGTTGTGAGTGGTGGTAAAAATCTTCTGAGTTGTATATATGTCAATGCTAGGAGTATTGCAGGGAAGGCGGATGAGTTGAGGGCGTGGATTGACACGTGGAATTACGATGTTGTAGCAATTAGTGAAACTTGGCTACAGGAGGGGCAGGACTGGCAGCTTAATATTCCGGGGTTCCGATGTTTCAGATGTGATCGAGGCAGAGGAATGAAAGGTGGAGGAGTAGCATTGCTTGTTAGGGAAAATATTACAGCAGTGCTCAGGCAGGACAGATTAGAGGGTTTGTCTACTGAGTCCTTATGGGTGGAGCTGAGAAACAGGAAAGGTATGGCCACATTAGTGGGATTGTATTACAGACCACCCAATAGTCAACGAGACTTGGAAGAGCAAATCTGCAGAGAGATAGCAGGCAACTGCAGGAAACATAAAGTTGTGGTGGTAGGGGATTTTAATTTTCCATACATTGATTGGGACTCCCAAACTGTTAGGGGTCTAGATGGTTTAGAGTTTGTAAAATGTGTTCAGGAAAGTTTTCTAAATCAGTATATAGAGGGACCAACTAGAGGGGATGCAATATTGGATCTCCTGTTAGGAAACGAATTAGGGCAAGTGACGGAAGTCTGTGTAGGGGAGCACTTTGGTTCCAGTGATCATAACACCATTAGTTTCAATTTGATCATGGACAAGGATAGATCTGGTCCTAGGGTTGAGGTTCTGAACTGGAAGAAGGCCAAATTTGAAGAAATGAGAAAGGATCCAAAAAGCGTGGATTGGGACAGGTTGTTCTCTGGCAAAGATGTGATTGGTAGGTGGGAAGCCTTCAAAGGGGAAATTTTGAGAGTGCAGAGTTTGTATGTTCCTGTCAGGATTAAAGGCAAATTGAATAGGAATAAGGAACCTTGGTTCTCAAGGGATATTTCAACTCTGATAAAGAAGAAGAGGGAGTTGTATGAAATGTATAGGAAACAGGGGGTAAATCAGGTGCTTGAGGAGTATAAGAAGTGCAAGAAAATACTTAAGAAAGAAATCAGGAGGGCAAAAAGAAGACATGAGGTTGCCTTGGCAGTCAAAGTGAAGGATAATCCAAAGAGCTTTTACAAGTATATTAAGAGCAAAAGGATTGTAAGGGATAAAATTGGTCCTCTTGAAGATCAGAGTGGTCGGCTTTGTGCGGAACCAAAGGAAATGGGGGAGATCTTAAATAGGTTTTTTGCGTCTGTATTTACTAAGGAAGCTGGCATGAAATCTATGGAATTGAGGGAATCAAGTAGTGAGACCATGGCAACTGTACAGATTGAAAAGGAGGAGGTGCTTGCTGTCTTGAGGAAAATTAAAGTGGATAAATCCCTGGGACCTGACAGGGTGTTCCCTCGGACCTTGAAGGAGACTAGTGTTGAAATTGCGGGGGCCCTGGCAGAAATATTTAAAATGTCGCTGTCTACGGGTGAAGTGCCGGAGGATTGGAGAATGGCTCATGTTGTTCCGTTGTTTAAAAAAGGATCAAAAAGTAATCCGGGAAATTATAGGCCGGTGAGTTTAACGTCAGTAGTAGGTAAGTTATTGGAGGGAGTACTAAGAGACAGAATCTACAAGCATTTGGATAGACAGGGGCTTATTAGGGAGAGTCAACATGGCTTTGTGTGTGGTAGGTCATGTCTGACCAATCTGTTGGAGTTTTTCGAGGAGGTTACCAGGAAAGTGGATGAAGGAAAGGCAGTGGATATTGTCTACATGGACTTCAGTAAGGCCTTTGACAAGGTCCCGCATGGGAGGTTAGGAAAATTCAGTCGCTAGGTATACATGGAGAGGTGGTAAATTGGATTAGACATTGGCTCGATGGAAGAAGCCAGAGAGTGGTGGTAGAAAATTGCTTCTCTGAGTGGAGGCCTGTGACTAGTGGTGTGCCACAGGGGTCAGTGTTATTTGTCATCTATATCAATGATCTGGATGATAATGTGGTAAATTGGATCAGCAAGTTTGCTGATGATACAAAGATTGGAGGTGTAGTAGACAGTGAGGAAGGTTTTCAGAGCCTGCAGAGGGACTTGGACCAGCTGGAAAAATGGGCTGAAAAATGGCAGATGGAGTTTGAGACTGACAAGTGTGAGGTATTGCACGTTGGAAGGACAAACCAACGTAGAACATACAGGGTTTATGGTAAGGCACTGAGGAGTGCAGTGGAACAGAGGGATCTGGGAATACAGATACAAAATTCCCTAAAAGTGTCGTCACAGGTAGATAGGGTCGTAAAGAAAGCTTTTGGTACATTGGCCTTTATTAATCGAAGTATTGAGTATAAGAGCTGGAATGTTATGATGAGGTTGTATAAGGCATTGGTGAGGCCGAATCTGCAGTATTGTGTTCAGTTTTGGTCACCAAATTACAGGAAGGATACTAAAAAGGTTGAAAGAGTGCAGAGAAGGTTTACAAGGATGTTGCCGGGACTTGAGAAACTCAGTTACAGAGAAAGGTTGAATAGGTTAGGACTTTATTCCCTGGAGCGTAGAAGAATGAGGGGAGATTTGATAGAGGTATATAAAATTATGATGGGTATAGATAGAGTGAATGCAAGCAGGCTTTTTCCACTGAGGCAAGGGGAGAAAAAAACCAGAGGACATGGGTTAAGGGTGAAGGGGGGAAAGTTTAAAGGGAACATTGGTGGGGGGCTTCTTCACACAGAGAGTGGTGGGAGTATGGAATGAGCTGCCAGATGAGGTGGTAAATGCGGGTTCTTTTTTAACATTTAAGAATAAATTGGACAGATACATGGATGGGAGGTGTATGGAGGGATATGGTCCGTGTGCAGGTCAGTGGGACTAGGCAGAAAATGGTTCGGCACAGCCAAGAAGGGCCAAAGGGCCTGTTTCTGTGCTGCAGTTTCTATGGTTCTATGGTTTCTATTTTCTATAGTTAAGTTGCAACTTGAGGAGCTGACATCCAGAGAAGCTCTGAACAGTGAAATCTTTTTCCATGGTCGTGCAGTAAACTTTTATTCTACCAGATGTTCCAAACCAGCAAGTGACAAGCCCACCATCCAAATTAAATATGCTATTAAATGTTTGGCATATTGGAATGATTCAAATGGACATTGCTTTTAAAATACAAAGTTCAAAGTAGATTTACTATCAGAGTACATACATGTCATAATATACAACCTTGAAATTCATTTCTTGTGGCCTCACACAGTAAATCCAAGAAACATAATAGAATCAAGGAAAGTCTGTAGCCAACAGTATGGACAAACAACCAATATGCAAAAGATGGAAAACTGTGCAAATACAAAAAAGAAAAAAATAAATAAACAAGTAATACATATTAAGAGCATGAGATGAACCTGAGGGTGCACCTGGATGACAGACTTTAGTGGAGCACTAACTCAGAGGCTGTGTACAAGAAGGGCCAGAGTTGCCTGAGGAGACTGAGGCTCTTTGCAGTATGCTGACCTTTCCTTCACATGTTCTGCCAGTACAATCTTCTATGTGTTGGTGTACTGGGGCAATGACATCAACATGGGTGATGCCAACAGCCTCAATAAACTGATGGTGTGGGTCCTGAGACTCCTGTACCTTCTTCCTGATGGCAGCAGTGAAAAGAGAGCATGTCCTGTGTGGTGGGGGTCCCTGATGATGGATGCTGCTTTCCTGCAACGACACTCAGTGTAGATGTGCTCATTGGTGGGGAGAGTTTTGCCTGTGATGGACTGGGCCATATCTACTACTTTCTCTAGGATATTCCATTAAGGGCATTGGTGTTTCTAAACTAGGCTGAGATATAACCAGTCAATATACTCTAAACCACACATCTATAGAATTTTGCCAAAGTTTTACTGCAGATGTCATGTCGAATATTCGCAAACTTCTAAGAAAGTAGAGACATTGCCGTGCTTCCTTTGTAGTTGCACCTATGTGCTGGGCCCAGGACAGATCCTCTGAAATAATAACAGCGAGGAATTTAAAGCTGTTGACCATCTCCAAGTCTGATTCCCCTATAAGGACTGGCTTATATACCTCTAGTTTCCTCCTCCTGAAGTCTATAATCAGCTCCTTGGTCTTGCTGACACTGAGTGAGAGGTTGTTGTGTGGCATCACTCAGCCAGATTTTCAATCTCCCTCCTATGTGTTGATCCATCACCATCTTTGATCCGGCCAATGACAGTGGTGTCAGCAAACGTAAATATGGCATTGGAGCTGTGCTTAGCCACACAGTCAGAAGTGTAAAGCGAGTAGAGCAGGGGGCTAAGCACACAGCCTTGTAATGCACCTACGCTCATGGAGACTAATATACTTTGTCAGCATTCAGTTGAGAGAGCAGACTCGGAATGCCAACAATGCAACAATTCCAGGAGGAAAATAAAGGTAGAGGTAGGAGAGAGGGAGCATTGAGGTACTCCAGCATGATAGAAATAATATGGCTATGTGGGCCAGAAAAGTGCCAGGGAGATCCTCAGTGATGAAGGCATGCAATACTCCTACCAACCCTGCAAACTCCAAGAGGCTCTATGCTAGAGGGCACTAGAATTCAACTACAGGTAGCATCATCGGGATTGCAGTCCACAGATGTACTTAGCTGAGAACTCAAATCCGTATTAAAATGTTTGATCTGATGGCTGATGTCCCCTACATACTCCTAACAGTGATAATTTAGGCACTGGATGCCTGCATTATCAAACCATCAAGATACACAAACAAGGAGTCTCTCAAACACCCAATGAGAAGCTAAGGAGTTCATTGCTTCATGAATTGCAGATATCCCTTTGGCTGTCTAGATCATGAACTTTAGAACTTTAGAACTACTTTCCTTATGTTTCTCTCTTTCCCGTCTTAATCATGATCCCTAACATGGCTCTAGCTTGAAGCCATATGCTTTAATATATACTTATGTGATTTGGTACCAGACAGCTGCATGCTCTCCTTTTAGTACTTTAGAATGCCTTTAACATAATAATGGTGCCAAGTAAATGAGAAGCTCTTTTTTTGCTAATAGTAATAGCAAGACCTACAGTACGTAGCTCACTCAATTTTTCTTTGCTATGAAATGTTTCAAGTTCATTTTAATTCATTATATAAACACAAAGTTCTTGCATAAAATGGCACATTTTACTAATTCAACAACTTCAACTAGAGGAATAACAAGTTTCAATGCAATAAAGTTTTAGACTTAAGCTACAGAATAGCCCAGAACGTATCCATAACAGTTCAAGAAAAAAAAAACAATCAGTTATTGATTTTTAAACCTTTCTGTAAAGGGATGACCTATAAATGATTAAAATACTTTTAAGGAATGCTATCAAAAGGCATTTGGGTTAATAGGTTAATTGGTCACATGGGTGTAATTGGGCAACACAGCCTCACTGGGCTAGAAGTGCCTGTTTTCATGTTGTTTATCTAAATACAAAGACAAAACTCAACATGACTGAAAGCTTACTATAATCTTGACACATTACTGGTTTACAGCCTGACACAATACTGAAAGGTAGTATCAATGAAAATTGGAAGTATCATTAAAGAATGAATGGTTTAATATTCAACAGAAGAAGGACCAACATGTCATCAGTGTAAATAATTCATGGTATATAATGGGCAAAAAAATTCATCTCACCATGACACAATGTCATCCAGTGAATAAATCAGAACTAAACAATATCTTACCCCAGGTAATATGGAGTCAGCAATTCTCTTCTTTTACATTTGAGCCCCATATCTAAGGAAGGCTTTGCTAGCACTGAAGTGGGGCCAAAGGATGTTTATAAGAATGATCCCAGACATGAAAGATTAATTTATGAGAGCTATTGATAGCTCTGGATCTTTATTTGCTGGAGTTTAGAACAATGATGGCTGATATTATCCAAACCTGCTGGATAATGAAAGGCCTGAATAGAATGGACATGGAGAAGATGTTTCTAGTAGAGATACAGTCTTGGGCCAAATGGCACCGCCTCAGAATAAAAAGGCTGTACTTTTTGAACAGAGATGAGGAGAAATTTCTTCAGCTAGATGATAGTGAATATGTAGAATCTTTGCCATAGATGGCTGTGGGGGAGGGGGGAATCATTGGTATATTTACAGTGCCTATAAAAAGTATTCACCCCCCCCCTTGAAGTTTTCATGTTTTATTGTTTTTAAACATTGAATCACAGTGGATTTAATTTGGCTTTTTTGACACTGATTAACAGAAAAAGACTCTTTCATTTCAAAGTGAAAACAGATCTGTTTAGTTGATAGGCGAAACCGGGCAGGGAGGGGTGAAGTAAAGAGCTGGGAAGTTGATTGGTGAAAGAGATACAGGGCTGGAGAAGGGGGAGTCTGATAGGAGAGGATAGGCCATGGAAGAAAGAAAAAGGGGGAGGTGATTGGCAGGCAAGGAGATAAGGTGAGAGAGTAAAAAGAGGACGGGGAATGCTGAGGGGAGGGGAGCAGGGCATTACCGGGTGTTTGAGAAATCGACGTTCATGCCATCAGGTTGGAGGCTACCCAGACGGAATATAAGGTGCTATTCCTCCAACCTGAGTGTAGTTTTATTGCGACAGTAGAGGAAGCCATGGATAAACATATCGGAGTGGGAGTGGAAAGTGGAATTAAAACGGGTGGCCACTGGGAGATCCTGCTTCTTCTGGTGGGCAGAGCATAGGTGCTCGGCGAAGTGGTCCTTTAATCTATGTTGAGCCTCACCGCTATTCAGGAGGCCACACCGGGAGCACCCAACACAGTATATGTTTCCAACAGACTCACAGGTGTAGTGTCACCTCACCTGGAAGGACTGTTTGCAGCACTGAATGATAGTGAGGGAGGAGGTGTTGGGGCAGGTGTAGCACTTGTTTCGCCTGCAAAAATAAGTGCCAGGAGGGAGATCAGTGAGGAGGGACAAATGCTTTTTATAGGCACTGTAAAGTGGGAATTGATAGGTTCCTGTTTAGTAAGGGTGCCAAAGGTTGCCAGGAGAAGGCAGGAGAATGGAATTGAGAGGGAAAATTAAGCCAATCAGGATTGACTGGAAGAGCAGACTCAATGGGTCAAGTGGTCTAATTCTGGAATTATATCTTATCGTGTTGGAGAGAGAAAACAGTCTAAAGAACTATGCAAGATTGGGTTAATAAGGTAGGACACGTTATTGTAGGTAACATCACTCAATCAATTATCTCACCGTACAATCCTTCCATTGATCAACCAACATATTCACAACCACCAAATTTCACATGCTAAATGACAGGTGAATAGGCTTTCCTTTTTTTAATTGGATGATTTTTCCCCTCCAACATGCTCGACGTTGCAATAAGAAAAAAAAATCAAATAATTTTATTTACGATTATTGAAAAATCTCCAAATGATTCTTCCTTATGTCACAGCTTGCAGCAGTGATTCAATGAATTAGATCTTAAACTCCAAGTGACTCTGAGGCAACCCCAAGTCATTGACGGTTGTGGATCATTTCAACCTGAACGTCTTTGGGGTCTGTTAGCCAGCAGGGAGTAGTTGGGATAAGAAAAGCTGGAAGCAGGTCCCAGTCTGTAAGGGGATTTGGGCAGATTACCGGACAAATTGAAATGCAAAACCTCAAACTGCTTTTTTCTTCGCTGATCCAACCACATGCCTACGGTAATTCTCTGCAAGGATATAGAGTTATCACTTGCCAGATACAATTTACATCAAGGAATTGGGCTGACCTGACAAATTAGAAAGTTGCATGTGAATTACAGCCAGCATCACACACTATCAACACAAGTATCTCATAGATATTATTCTGGACAGCATATCAAACAGGTAATTATTGTGGTGCAGCCATAACTTGCACTTGCATAGTGCTTTTGACATGGTGAAATGTCCCCAAATGCTGAACCTGTTTTGCAAGACCCCAGCTAGTTGGCAATTAAGGAAGATCATTAAAACAGTCTCGATGCTTACAGCAGATCCCATGGAACGACACAAGAAAAATTACAAGAGTACTTTTGGCCATCATTCCTTCTCCTGAAATCACCAATACTAAAAAGTGATTAAGGACAAGGGAACGATTAATTTAATTAAGCAAAAGCCATCTCCTATTGCTTCAAATAGGAAATCAGTCGTCAAAGTGAGTGATGGTGGGGGGGGGGAGTGACAGAGTGGGAGGGGGGAGAGAGCAAAACGATGGGGGCCAGACGGGACTGTGTGAGAAGGGTTAAGGTACACAGTTGGGGGGGGGGAGGAGATGGAGTGGGAGGGGGAGGGGATGTAGGAATGGGACGAGGTGGTAGGGGACACAGTAGGAGGGGGAGTGGTGGGGACTGGAGTATCAAGGGTGCAGGATCTACAGGTCCATGTAGAAGGCTGATGAAATTTGCTTCCAGATTTTAGTCAACTGAAGGTATCAAAAGCTACAAACTCGTAGGACAAAATCCCTACAGTTGTAAGTGCTCACAGTAATGCCATCTCCCAGCTGAGACCTTAAACTGAGCTCCTTTAAATTCTGACTGTAGATGGCAAGAACAATACAGCTATCCAACTATTTGCAAATGCAGGAGAAGAGGAGGGAGCATTAAAAGAACTATTTGCTTGATGCCCACTTGAAAGCTCCATCCTACATTCAAGATGCTGAGAAACTCAGCAGGTCAACCAGAATCTATGGAAATGAATAAAGAGTCAATATTTTGGGCCAAATCTCTTCATCTCAGCCTGAAACAATGACTGTTTATTCATTTCCATAGATGCTGCCTGACCTGCTGAGTTCCTCCAGCATTTTGTGTGTGTTGTTCTGGATTTTCAGCACCTGCAGAATCTGTGTTTATTCTATATTCAACCCCCTTTTCTCAAAATTCAAAGTAATTTTATTATCAAAGTATGTATATGTCACCATATACTGCCAAGATTCATTTTCTTGCAGGCATTCACAGAAAAACAAAGAAATACAATAGAAGCATTGAAAAACCACAACAAAGACTGACAAACAACCAGTCTGCAAAAGACAAACTGTGCAAAAGACTATAATCTAAAATAAATAATATTGAGAACATGAGTTGTAGAGTCCTTGAGAGTGAGTCCATAGGTTGTGGAATCAGTTCAGAGTTGAGGTGAGTGAAATTATCCACGCTGGCTCAGGATCCTGACGGTTGAAGGGTAATAACTGTTCCTGAACCTGGTGATGTGGGACCTAAAGCCTGATTTATACTTGTGCGTACAGGCTACACCGTAGGCCTGATTTATACTTCTGCGTAGCCCTACGCCATAGCAAGCATGCGTTGTTGTGTCTGTGTCGCTCTGCAACTCACCGCCAAAACACTAGTTGGCGGTGGGGTTTCTATGCCACTGCGTTGAGTTTCTTCGTGAGAGACATGGACGAGGAAATACATTTCAAATATTTTCGTATGTCGGCAGGTAGATTTGACGATTTGGTTCATCGTCTCCAACCACTTATTTCGCATCAGTTTTCAGACATGGCAGAGAAAAGCAACCGGAAATGCGTAGGAGGAAATGCGATGCTACCAAGTGGACCAACCACAGTTGTTGCGGTCTGCACTGCCGCGACGCGAGTTACTTTTTTGGGGAGGTGCACATCACCCTACAGCATAGGATACGTGGTACCTACAGCGTACATTTGACGCAGAAGTATAAATCAGGCTTAAGGCTCCTGCATCTTCTTCCTGGTGGCAGCAATGAAAAGACAGCGTGGACTGGATGGTGGGGGTTCTTGATAGATGCTGCCTTCTGGTGGCAGCCCTCCTTGTAGATGTGCTCAATGGTGGGGAGGGCTTCTTCTGTGGTGGACTGGACTCTATCCTCCATTTTTTGTATGCATTTTCATTTTTGGGCATTGGTGTTGCCATGATGCATCCTGCAAAGATACATTTCACTGTGCATCTATAGAAGTTTGTCTAAGAATTAGATGACATACCAACTCTGCGCAAACTTCAAAGTAAGTCAAGGTGCTGCCCTGCCTTCTTTGTAATGGCATTTATGTTCAACACCCTCTGAAATGATAATACCAAGGAATTAAAAGTTACTGACCCTCTCTACCTCTGAGCCGTATTGAGGACTGTCTCATGCACACCACCCCACCACCACCACCATTTCTTCAACCTGTAGTCAATAAACAGCTTTTTGGTTTTGCTGACGTTAAATGAAAGCATACTTTTTCTACAAAAGAGAGCCACTTACAGTGGCATGCAAAAGTTTGGGCACCCCTGGTCAAAGTTTCTGTTACTGTGAATAGCTAAGCGAGCAAAAGGTGACCTGATTTCCAAAAGGCATAAAGTTAAAAATAACACATTTCTTTAATATCTTAAGCAAGATTACTCTTTTATTTCCATCTTTTACAGTTTCAAAATAACAAAAAAGGAAAAGGGCCTGAAGCAAAAGTTTCGGCACCCTGCATGGTCAGTACTTAGTAACACCCCCTTTGGCAAGTATCACAGCTTGTAAACGCTTTTTGTAGCCAGCTAAGAGTCTTTCAATTCTTGTTTGGGAGATTTTTGCCCATTCTTCCTTGCAAAAGGCTTCTAGTTCTGTGAGATTCTTGGGCCGTCTTGCATGCACTGCTCTTTTGAGGTCTACCCACAGATTCTCCATGATATTTAGGTCAGGGGACTGTGAGGGCCATGGCAAAACCTTCAGCTTGCGCCTCTTGAGGTAGTCCATTGTGGATTTTGAGATGTGTTTAGGATCATTATCCTGTTGTAGAAGCCATCCTCTTTTCATCTTCAGCTTTTTTACAGACGGTGTGATGTTTGCTTCCAGAATTTGCTGGTATTTAATTGAATTCATTCTTCCCTCTACCAGTGAAATGTTCCAAAATACATCAGGCTTGTTTAGATGTTCCTTTGCAAATTTTGTGGTGAAGATGCTGGAAAAGTTTCTTCTGATGACTCTTCCATGAAGGTCATATTTGTGCAGGTGTCACTGCACAGTAGAACAGTGCACCACCACTCCAGAGTTTGCTAAATCTTCCTGAAGGTCTTTTGCAGTCAATGGGAGTTTTGATTTGCCTTTCTAGTAATCCTACGAGCAGTTCTCTCGGAAAGTTTTCTTGGTCTTCCAGACCTGAACTTGATCTCCACCGTTCCTGTTAACTGCCATTTCTTAATTACATTACGAACTGAGGAAACGGCTACCTGAAAACTCTTTGCTATCTTCTTATAGCCTTCTCCTGCTTTGTGGGCATCATTTATTTCAATTTTCAGAGTGCTAGGCAGCTACTTAGAGGAGCCCATGGCTGCTGGCTGTTGGGACAAGGTTTGAGGAGTCTGGGTATTTATAAATCTTTGAAATTTGCATCACCTGGCCTTTCCTAACGATGACTGTGAACAAGCCATAGCCCTAACAAGCTAATTAAGGTCTGAGACCTTGGTAAAAGTTACCTGAGAGCTCAAATCTCTTGGGGTGCCCAAACTTTTGCAAGGTGCTCCTTTCCTTTTATTCACTCTAAAATTGTACAAAACAAAAATAATACACTAATCTTGCTTATGTAGGATTCTCAGTAATATTAACTGTAATGTTAACTGTTAATTATAAAATGGCTTCTCTGAAGTGTTATAATGAAATGGCTTCTTTGTAATGTTAACTATGAGATAATGTTCTCTGTAGCTGAAATGTTTGGGTTATAGTTATAGATAACGGAGGAACTAACCAATGGAAGCTATGTTATTCCATCTGTACGTGTGGGAACTTGGGTCAGTGCACGAGTTTTTCGGGAGGAGAACCCAAGAGGAAGGACGTGCTGTACGCGCTCTGGTTGACCACCGTGGTTGGTCCAGGGCCGCGGGTTGAGGAGGTCGTAGGAGATCAAATGGTGGAAAGAAGACCCCGTTAATTGAGCTCCACGGTTGTGCACGAAGTGGTCGAACTCTGATAAGTTTGGCACCTTTTACTTTCCTTTTATATTGTATCTTTATTAATTACATACTTCCAGTGTGACGAAAGAGGGTTACAAAAAGTACACATAGACTAAGATGTTAACTGTCCTGTGCTGGCACCAGTGGGATCAGCAGTTGATCTGCCACCTGTCTTCAGGAGAAAGAGAGATAAGGAAGACAATGGAGCAGCATTTGGAGATGTTAATGAAGAGACAAGAGTGTTTAACGGAAGGAGACACCGGTCTGAGAACTGTCAAGATCGGCTCCTGTTTGAACCCTGAACTGTTTGAAGTGTGATGGACAGGCGATACCCCAGCAGGGGGATAAAAAGGGACAGGTTCGCTAAGGCAGAACACACGACACCACGAGGTAACGAGACCCTGGAAGCGGTGCGCCTCCCACAAGTCGGTAGGAGTTTTGGAGGGCTGGTCGCAGGACCAAGCCATAGACGCACAGGGTGGAAAGGTACGATCGGCGGGAACCTGGTGTGTGTCCGCCCTTGCCTGGGTGCCAGGTTCACTGCAGAGGAACGATCGTATCTGAAACAGAGGGGTCACAGTCGGTGACCTCAGAAGACATTACAAAGGGCTCGCCCGAAAGCTGACTGCGAGGAATATCGAAGGTCTGTGTGGAAGCCGTTTTGAATATTCATTCGCTTTCGCCCACTCTCTCCTCCCCGCCCCCCCCCCCCCCGTCCACCGGCACGGCAGTGATTACTGTGAACTGAACTGAACTCAATTGAACTGAACTTTGTGTCACTTTGAAACTGGTCATTTACCCCTAGACGACGATAGGGCTTGATTGATACTATTATCCTAGTTCTGTGTACATGTGTGTTTATCATTGCTGAACTGTTGTATTTATTATCCTTTTGATTAGAGTACTGTGTTGCTTATTTCTTTAATAAAACTTTCTTAGTTCCAGTAATCCAGACTCCAACTGAGTGATCCATTTCTGCTGGTTTGACAACCCAGTTACGGGGTATGTAACACCAGTAAGATCTATAAAGTGTAATCTGTAAATCGTACATTGTGTGCTGTCTGATATTTTATGTGTGAGTTTGTACCAGGGTGCATCACACAGCATCTACGCAAACGTGAGACACGGTTTGGCAGGCGGACAGGGTTTCCCCTAGACAAACGCGAACTGATAGCCCTGTGCGTTACAGTTAAAATGTTGAAAAGAATGTTTCATCTTTAACTTTATGACTTTTGGAGATAAGTTAATCTTCTACTCACTTAATTATTCACAGTAACAGAAATTTTGACCAGGGTGCCCAAACTTTTGCATGCCACTGTATATTCAGAATGTCAAGACGGTGTCAATCACTGATGCTCCAAGACACTAGGCATGAAAAGCTGGAAGCTGCATGCACTATTATCTTCACATGGATGCTTAAGATATTCACGCTAGTTCTTCCTCCAGTAGTTTAACAATATTAATCCAATTTAATGGCTTCATTAAAACAGCAGAGAGAAATGTTGAAGGAACAGATTGAGCATTTCTAAAATAATAATACATTGTAAAATTTCCAGATGTAGAGCTTCAAAAGGTACATCAACCAGTGTCTCAGGAAGCTTTCTGCTGTTTCAAAGCAGCCAGTGCTTGTCATGTCATTTTCATTAAGAGGGGAAGCTGAGACACTCTACTCAGACATCAAAAAGGGTCCCCAAAGGCATTTTACAGCAGTTCGATAATACCAAGTCCCTGTGGGTTTTTAAGACTTGCCACCATTACTGCTTGTGATTAAAATCAAAAGAAGCACAGGATCAGTGGGTTAGTGAGAAATAAGAGAAATGAGGTTTCTGCATCACTGACTGTTTTATCTTTACACCACATGAGAATCTTAAGCACACAGCCTAGGCTGATGCAATGATGCAGCACTCTATGCTGCCAGAGGTGTCTTCCTCAGAGGAGGTATTAAACTCATGCCCATCAGCTCTCTAAGGTGGATATGGAAAGATCCACAAACACTCATTTGACAAGATGTGAGTTGTTATAAACAGTTATGTACTAATATCACAAATGTATTTAACAGGTTCATAACATGTACAGCAGAATTCTTCATCTCAAGTGCAAAGTTCTACAATGTGATAGAGTATTACAGTACAGATACAGTCCATTCAGCCCACTGAGATCATGCCAACCATCAGCCACCCATTCACATTAATCCCAGTTTATTCTCCCACATTGCCACCTGCTCTGTAAATTATGCCACCTGAGCGGGCAGATGAGGCTGCATTCAAACCTTACCCAATACCTCCAGCAATACTGCAATCCTTTAGTGGTAGAATGCAACTTCACATCTGTTACAGCATCAAATCCTAATCACGAGATCAAACCAGAGTGTGGCAGTGCTTTACAAGCTGCTTTCAGCAGACTTACTCAAATACCAAATAGATGACAATGGACTTCAACCAATTCTATAATCACATGCAAGCATCTCTCTTAGCTTCCCCAGGACAACCACAAAGGGTGCAGTTAAACTTTTGGTGTCGTAGTAAGTATTAATCAAAGCTCCAATAAATCAGAGGACAGAGTGTCCAACAACTGTACCAGGTCCAGGTTTAAATCAGGATAGTTTTCAGTGTGAACAGAAAATTGGAACTGGATTTATTAGAAATTTAGCTTGATAGAATGATGAGAAAAGTGTTTGCATTTTCAATAGACTTGCATAAGCAGACAACCTTGAATACTGACTGTCAGGCAAGTGATGGCATACAATCTAACAGAAAATGATGGCTCCAAATTGGTTTGTCTGCTCCATTGCCCTGACTGGATTTGCAGTCGAGAAGTGTTCACATCACTAGCAATATCCAGTCACCTGTATGAAGCCTCGGAGCACATCTAATGTAACTTCTTGCACCCAATTTTTTCTAATAGCTTCATTGCGCATATAAATGCCTGAAGCAGAAATGTGTGTTTAAAGTTAGGTCTCAGGTATACTAAACTCATAGCAGAAGATGTGGAAGTGAGAGGCAGAAAGCAACAAAGTAAGGCGAGGGGCGAGGGATGAGGAGCATAGTTCCCTCTAAGCTGTGCGCACGCACACACGTTTTTCAACCAGCGCACGAAGGAAATTAATGTGCACACAAAAGGTTAGTTACCTAAAATAATGTAGTAGTTAATAATTATACTTACTGAAAATAATCTTTTAGTTAACTGTTTCTGTTAACTAGTTAGTTGGTTTTTCAAATAACAGTACCACAATGCACGTCACTAATTTACGTCACCTCACCTTTCCTGTTCCGGTTTGTACAACTGCATCACGGCGGCAGCCATGTTTGGCGGACAGTGTTCATATCGTAAAGTTTACAAAGATCTGTTTCAAATCCTGTAGATAGCTTAGTAAGTTTTTATTGGAAAAAATATTGATTCACTATGTCAAATTCAAAAGAAGTGAAGGGTGTGAAGCGAAAAAGAACTGCAAATTTGTTTAAAGTTGAATGGCTTAACAAACTAGTAGAAACTGCTACACCGAAAGCTCATGCGGTCATGAACGTTCAGCTATGAGGAATATTTATGTACGATTCGGAAACTGGAATTATCTGTTTGTATTGTCGTGATGCAAAAGTTGCTGGAGAATTTGCTGTGGAAAGAAGTGGGATGATATTTGGAAACTTGACTTTTTGAAGTGTCATTTGGCAAGTAAATTGCATTTGGACGGTGTACGAAAGCTCAGGCAACAGAACCCGTCATTACCCGTTACAGGAATGCTACACATTATGGTTGAGTGCAGATGAGCAAGAGCGAAAACGATCAAACTCAGAGGAGATCAAAGTTGAGGTACAAGAATGGTCAGCTTTTGATTTCTCCACAATTGCAGATAGTGACTTCACATTTGGCGATGAACAAGTTAATGTCTTATGTCTAAAATATCATGATTTTCTAGCTGAAAATATTGTAATAGTTAGACAGTTTAATGATTTCAAATTTTCCATGCAAGAAAAAATTAAATGCAAACCGATTTCAAACTTTTCTCAAATGGTGGCATTTGTACTTCAAAATGAACAGTTTTGTGACCTTGCACAGTTGATGGACATTGGGGGAACCTTTCTTGCATCTAGTGTGGACTGTGAGCAGGGTTTTAGCCTAATGAATCAACTCAAAAACAAGCTGAGAAACCACTTAGGTGAATGTCATTTGGATATGTTAATGAGAATCAAAAGCTATCAATGCGATGGAAGTTCTATTTGTCGAGATAGAGTTTACAAAGAATGGGTAAATGCCGAAGACAGGAGAGAGAAAAAATAACTGAGTGACTTAAATACGATAAAAATTAAATATCTCCAACCTGATGGCATGACTTTTCTAACTTCCGTTAATGCCCCTCCTCCCCTTCGTACCCCATCCCTTTTTATTTATTATTATCATTACCATGATTTTTTCTTTCCCCTTTTTTCCTCTCTTTTTTCTCCCTCTGTCCCTCTCACTATAACTTCTTGCCCATCCTCTGGGCTTCCCCCCCCTTCTTTCTCCCTAGGCCTCCCGTCCCATGATCCTCTCCCTTCTCCAGCCTTGTACCCCTTTTGCCAATCAACTTTCCAGCTCTTAGCTTCATCCCCTCCCCCTCCTGTCTTCTCCTATCATTTCGGATCTCGCCCTCTCCCTTTCACTTTCAAATCTCTTACTGTCTCTTCTTTCATTTGGTCCTGACGAAGGGTCTCGGCCCGAAAAGTCGACTGTACCTCTTCCTATAGATGCTGCCTGGCCTGCTGTGTTCACCAGCATTTTTTTGTGTGTGACTTAAATATGTATGTTATTTTGTTGTTATTCTGTGCAGTTTTATGTCAAATATTTTGTAGACCTACATAAATTGTCCCATGTGTGCATTCAGTGCGCACATACTTTTATCACAGGAAAAAGAATTGCACAACCTAAGATTTTTGCGCACACTGACTACTAAAAATTAGAGGGAACATTGATGAGGAGGAGTTAAAGATAGAACAAATAATGTACAGAGGGAAATAAGTGAGATCTCCAGAAGCTGAGTCATGTTGGTCAGACCGTGGACTCTCCTGTGTTCTCACGCTGATCCTGTATCCAGATGTTTCTGTACCATCTGCCTCATTGTCCATTATCAGGCTTATTGCTAGTATCTGTTACAGCATCATTGTCTACATCAGTTAGAGCTCCTTTAACTCTATCAGGTACCTCAGTCTCACTACTCCCCTTTGGCAGCAAACAATCTGCAAGATGGCACAATTTAATCCATCCTTCTCAACAGCTGGAATCACCTACTCCTGGCACCAGTGCTATAAATATTAATTGCACTTCCATACATCATGAAGTGGGGAGAGAAGGCTCAGTCCGACCCTGGTCTGTAACATCTGTCGCCACTTTACTTTCCCTACGATCTCATCCCCACTGCCACTTAAATAAATCCCAGAGTTAGTTAGCAATGCAGGTGATCTGCTTTAGGTCCTGCCGAAGAGTTTCGGCCCAAAATGTCGACCATACTTTTTTCCATAGATGCTGCCTGGCCTGCTGAGTTTCTTCAGCATTTTGCGTGTGTTGCTCGGATTACCAGCGTCTGCAGATTTTCTCTGTTTGTCAGGTGATTTGCTTGCTACTTGTAATGGTTCATCCACATCCTTTGGAATTTAACCCAATTCCTAAAGTTGAGGTCTCCAAAGTGGGCTTCATAGAGTGCTGAGAGTGGGGCAAGTGGAGATGAGGTGGGCAGTGGGGGAAAAAGATGAAGAAGGAAACAAAAGAAAGCGGGGAGAGGTGCTATAAAGCTATGATGGGGAGAGGGAGGGAAGGAGGGAGAGAGGCAGGGGGGAGAGAGAGAGGGTGGGAGGGATGGAGGGAGAGAGAGAAAGACTGGGGTAGGTGGAGAGAGGAGTGAAGAGAGAGGAGGATAGAAAGAGACTGAGTAAAGTAACAGAAAGAGTGAGTAAGAATTGAAGAGACTGAGGGCCATCAATATTCTCAGACACAAAAACCCATAATTTCCAATCACCATCAACATCCCTTTGATTCAAGCATTATCTCTTCCATAGCCCATGATAAACTCTGAGCTGATACAATAAAGGGCCTCTGGACCTACAAACCTGACCTGAGAAACTGCAGCTGATATGCTCTGGGCAAATTGTCCAATGACTAGAGCTTCTTTCTCCCTTTCAAGTCAGCCAGAAGCCTAGCTGGAATGTTATGTTGTCATGATAAAGCCAGAGAAATACAGAGAATAAACTTCCAGCTAGAAGGCCCACAGGATAGCACAGTTAACAGTGGTGAGAAGCCATTGGACAAAGATGGTCAGCCTCTTCCCTGCTCCAACACAAACAGTGAAGCAGGAATAACACTCACCAGAAATTTAATTCACATTTCTGGCCTTGATTTACCAAAATTTGTCAGGAAGTGAATTTTTAATATTTCTGTGCAAGCCCAATCAATGCCGAAGGATTAAAGCTACAGTGTCATAGGGAAAGGAGCCAGAATTCAGAATTCTGGGCTGTCCGTGGGCTTTAACGGCCAAACTTCAATAACAGCTTAATGTTTAATTTCAGTAAAAATTGCTCTGTTATAATAACAAACACTTTACCACCCTCTGGGCTCTTTGACCAGAAACTGGTGCCTGGCCAGGTCTCCTGTGAACACACTTGAGACTTCACCCTCCTCTGTTCCTCAGCAAACCTGCCCATGACTTTGAAGGAATATGAAGGAAAGGCCCATCAAATCACTCTGTGTCAGAGAATTTATTATTCAAAATCTGCTCTGTCAGAATCTTCACCTGAAATAAATGTTTTCTGATGTGCTTCACAGAGCTTTCAACAGCCACAGTTATCATTATATAAATTACCCATCTATGTTGTCCTGAACAGCCATCTAATACACTGCCAATAACCTTGAATTTGCCTCACAAAATCACCAGGACTCGGGCTTCATTTTAACAGAAACACTGTCAGCATGTAAAAAACATTTATTCTCCGTGTCCTGACTACAGCCAGACATACTATCAAACTCATAAATATTCCAGGCATGTAGCTGTAGAAATTAATAGTGGAAGGAGCTCAACTAAATATCTGCTGCAAATTAGAGACAGAACGCAGTTGACCACATAGCTGAAAAAAAATAAAAAAACATTGGCAGATGCTGGAAATCAGAAACAACAACAGAAGATGTTGGAAAGACATTAGGAAGTCAGGTGGCATATATGGAAAGGAAACAGAGTTAAAATTTTCAGGTCAAAGAACCACTAGAGGTTCATTCATTCAGTCCAGCATCCCTGATGCAATATAATGCCTATAGTAGTGTCCCTTCACTTCTGACAGTGGGTGTGCTCTTTCTGCAGATGCTGCCTGACCAGCTGAGTCTTTGCAGCACTTTTTGTTTTCATTTCTGATTTCTGCAGCAATGGAAGCTGTTCCGTGGCCACACTAGCTGACCAGGACAATAGCATGGACAAAGTTACCTATTTAGGATATGGATAACCGAGTGAGAGGGCATTCCACAGCAGAGTGGGGTGTGAACAGATCCTGAGACCAACCCTAATTTACCCCCTTAACAGTTCAAGTGTATATTTTAATCATTGACGCATTTGTACAAATATATTTACATAATTTAAAATGCAAAGAAATAAATTTAATTAAAGTAATAATTTTAAACAATAATGTAACTCAGAGCAGCGAGCCTTGCCCACAGTGGTAAGGAACCCAGTCCAGTGAATAGTATATGCCAGTCCTCTGAGGCATCAAGCTACGGGCTGGACGTGAAGTACTCTCACCCTTTCTTCTCACTCCCACTGCTGCCTATTGGTGGAGAGGGAAGTCAATGCATTAACATTGACCATCAGCTCATGGACTTTTGGACACCGCAGGGAATAAATGACAGAAAGCTCCAGAAAGTTGTGAGTCAGCTCCATCACTGGTACTAGCCCCTGCAGTATCCAGGACATCTTCAAGGAGGAAAACCTTTAAAAAGTGGCATGCATCATTAAAGACCCCCACCACCCAGGACGTGCCCTCTTCTCATTGGTATCATCAGGTAGGAGGTACAGGAGCCTGAAGGCACACACTCAAGAGATTCAGGAACAGCTTCTTCCCCTCTGCCATCCGGTTCCTAAATGGACATTAGATATATCATTACTGTGATTCAATTTTTTCTCTCATTATGTATTGCATTGTACTGCAGCCGCAAAGACAATAAATTTCACGGCATATGCCGGCGATATTAAACCTGATTCTGATTCTAGCATCTGAGATAGGAATGGGGGTATTTTTATTTAGTTCGTGTTAATTATTGTTGTTGTCTCTATTGTCTTTGTTATAACATTGTGGTAATGTAGAAGTTGGAATAAATGTATTTTTGTAAAAAAAAATGCTCATCTCAGTCTTCTGTGCGTGGATGAACTTGACTGAAAGTAGAAGGCAACCCAAGAGCTAACAGTGGGTGGATTGCAAACCCACAGTCACATTTTTGTTGGCCAACATGTCAATTTAGCAGCCAAACATCAACAGTTTTGACAAATCATGAATTACCAAGTTGTTATTCTACAGTTATTATTTTACCTTGTTCTACCTCAATGCACTGTTGTAATGAATTGATCTGTATGAACAATATGCAAGACAGGTTTTTCCACTCTAGCTCGATATATGTAACAATAATAAACCAGTTTACCAATTATTTCCGCCACTCTTCCTCCAGCCCACACACTGTCCCAGTTTGCAAAGGCACTGGGTGGCACAGTTAGTAGAATTGCTTCCACACAACTCCAGTGACCCAGATTTGATCCTGACCCCCAGTGCAGTCTGTGTACACATTCACCCTGTGACAACATGGATTTCCACTGAGTGCTCCAGTTTCCTTTCATGAACCAAAGGCTTGCAATTAGTATGTAAACTATCCACTGTCAGTCGCTCCTTGCGTACAGGTGAGAGACAGTACCCGGGAGGGTTGATGAGAATGTGGGGAAAATAATTTCTGGCCAACCCTACCCTGAACTACTCATTTGCCGCTTGCTCCTTCATTTCCATCTATACTCCCTGTTCCACAACAGCTTTCCTTTCTAAAGCAAAATACTTTGAGTTGGAAAACAGAAATTTTGGAAATAACAAGTAATCTGAAGGATGAGAAACAACTCAGGTTGATAGGCTTTCATCAGAATTGGGAACAATTAGAAATAAGCTGCAAAGAAAGTTGGGAGGGTAGAAAGATCAAAAGGGAACATCCTTAGTAGGGTAGGGACAAGGAAGAAGTTAATGACCCATGTGGTGGCACCAAGTGAAAGGGGGCACTAATGGGGCAAGTGAAGTTGAGTGAAGTTATCACTATCCAATATATTCAGACAATACTGTTTAAATGTCAAATCTTTTTCTTTCATTGAGGGCGACCCTCTGTAGCACTACCTCATTAAACACAGAATTAGTCTGATCCCATCTCATTAAACTTCTAATCTCTGTGGTCCTACCTCATTAAGCAATGTAACTGTGCAGCCTCAAATCACACATAGCAATAGCTTGATGTACAACAAAGATGCAAAAGGGGAATTGCTTGAAAACCAAAAATCGCTGCTAGATTAATATAAAATATACAAGGTAGATAGTTACTATTTTAATAGATTTCCTGGATTTAATCCAGGGTTCAAGGTTGGTAAAAGGTAGACCCATTTGAACTTTCAGTCTTGGACTGAGATTCTCAGTTACACCCAACCAATGTTGCTGGTATGTATTAGCGATAACCTAACCACAGGATGACCTGAATCAGTCATAGTCTTCAGAGACAATATTACAATGATTGGAGAGAGGGATTTTTATGAAGCAACATTAAAGGAATACAGGGAAATATAAAGTTCTGGAGCAATGCCCTGAGGGAAAAATTGTCACAGAGTAAGGCTGGGGCTGAACTCCACAGTACGGGCTAGAAATGTATAGAAGGGAGACCACCGAGGCCTCCCAGATGTAAACTAAGCCTCTTTTCTCCAATGAATCAAAGATAAAACCAAATTCTCAGCAACCACTCAGATTGAGGTGGTCAATTTCAATAGTATGAATTTTTATTCAGATTATGTTTATTCAAGGTGAATACAATTTGAATCTTCTGAAATCCAATTCAGTGTGAGCTGCTTGGTTACAGGAGCACATAATTGGTAGTGCACGAGTCTATAATGAAAGCAACTAATGATTTTTAATATCAACAGACTTTTAACATCGTAAATCAGCCAGTTGTTTGTTATATCTCCCCTCTCGCTATGAAACGGGGACATCTCTTTTTCCCTTATTAGGGAGAGAAAAAGCCTGTGGTATGTTGAATTACCAGCTGAATGAGTAGTCTTTGGGGTACGCCAAGTCTGTGCCTTTATTGATGCTTTGCTGCATGCTTGAGTGCTCTGTGGAAGGGTGCCGATGCTTTTTTTGCTGGAGAGGGTGGGGGGAATCTTTGCTTTGCTGCTACTGACATGTGGGAGGAGGGAGCTGGGGGGGTTTTGGGTTCTAACATTTAACTGTCATTCATTCTTTGGGGCAGTCCTCTAGTTTTGTGGATGGTTGCGAAGAAAAAGAATTTCAGGATGTATATTGTATACATTTCTCTGATGTTTGAAACCCTTGAATTGCTATTAGTCAATCCTTCATTAGCAGACTATCTGAACTTAACAAGGAAAGCAAGATGAGTTGAAATAGAATGGTAAAACTCTTGCATGCACAATGTGAAGAGACTAAGGTATCATGGAGGTGAAAAAACTATTCAATACGAGGTTTCAGCAAAATGACATGTCCCACTCAGTATCGAAAAATATCCTCATTTGAGTCCAAGGGCACAATAACAATCCTTGTCTTTAGTTAAATGCAGAACAATGGCATGGTGAACTTGCATGATAAAACACTGTTCAGACCACTGACTATGTCGGTTCAGAGTATCAAATTTATGATCTTTTAAGTAAAGTGATATTTTGGCAATCGTCGTGTAGTTGCATCATGTCAATGATGCCTCTAAAACAGCTTACTTTCATGGTGGTATTATCGGGACACAGTAGCTCAACGGTTGGTGCAACGCTTTACAGCAACGGCGAGCAGCAATTGAAGTCCAACTCCCACCACTGTCTGTAAAGAGTTTATAATTTCAACTTGTAACCATGCGGGTCTCTTCCACCAGGTGTTCTGGCCTTGTTGCACATTCCAAAGATGCATGGATTAGGCTTAGTCAGTTGTGGGCATGCTATGTTGGCACTAGAAGCATGGCATCATGTGTGGGCTGCCCTCAGCACACTTTCAGACTGTGTTGGTTGTTGACACCAATGACACATCTCACTGTATGTTTGGTTTTTCGATGTAGTCAAGTCAAGTCACTTTTTATTGTCATTTCGACCATAACTGCTGGTACAGTACACAGTAAAAATGAGACGTTTTTCACGACCATGACGCTACATGAAACGATACAAAAACTACACTGAAATGTGATAAATAAAGCTAATCTTTATGTCTAAGAAAAGCATCACAACAATATTGCTCAGATGGTCAATGTAAACTCTCCCGTGATTAGGGTAGGGTTAAATCAGGATTTGCTGGGCAGTGAGGCTTGAAGAGCTGTATCTCTAAATAAAATAAAAGTAGTGTCACAGCCCAGTCCATCTCAGGCAAATCCTGCACCCCACTGTATTTCTTGCTACAAGAAAGCAGCAACCACCAAAGACCCCTACCAACCAGGCAATGCCCTCTTCTCTCTACAATCATCAGGCAAGAGGTACAAAAACCATAGCATCCACAGCACCAGATTCAGGAACAATCAGGTTCCTGAACAAGTGTGGATGACTTCAATCACAACTCTGAACTGGTTCTACAACCTAAAGACTCAAGTTCAAGGATTCTTTATAACTCATGTTCTCAGTATTATGTCTTATTTGCAGTTTGTTTTCTTTTGCACATTGGTTATTTGTCAGTATTTGCTTGTTTATGTAAAGTTTTTGTTATAAGTTCTGTTCTACTTCTTTATTTTTTTCCTGTAAATGTCTGTAAGAAAATTAGTCTCATAGTAGTATATGGTAACACTGATAATAAATGGAACTAAAAGTAACAAATCGCATTGTTTCATGATGGTTCATGAATCCACTGGTTCCCCCCCAGTGAGATCACTGGTTTGATGCAATGTGCTACTTTTCCCATGCATAGCCACTCTAAACTGACCAGGGTCTACTCTCACTTTGAAACCTCCCCTCACCCCCCCCCAGGTGAAAGATTTTCTTGCCACTTACACAACAACAGCAGCATAAGTGTAGAGGAACAGAGGGACTTTGGGGGTCCATATCCATAGATCTCTCAAAGTTGCTGTGCAAGTTGAGAGGATGGTTAAGAAGGCATATGGTGTGTTTACCTTCATTAATTGGGAGTCTGAGTTCACAAACTGCGAAGTAATATTGCAGCTGTGTATAACTTGTGACGAGAATACACATAAAATTAAGATGTTTGCTGGCCTGGGTTAGCATCAGTGGCATCAGCAGTTGGTCTGCCACCTGTCCTCAGGGGGAAGGAGAGATAAGGAACAATGAAGCAGCATGTGGAGATGTTAATGAAGGAGCCATCAGTCTGGGTATTGCCAAGATCGGCTCCCCCTTTGAACCCTGAACTGTTTGAAGCGATGGACTGGCGATACCCCAGCAGGGGGATAAAAAGGGACCGGTTCGCTAAGGCAGGACACATGACACCCGAGGTAACGAGACCCTGGAAGCGGTGCGCCTCTCACGAGTCGGTGGGAAGTACCGGACAACGCACAGGGTGGAAAGGTACGATCAGTGGGAACCCGGTGTGTGTCCGCCCTCGCTTGGGTGCCGAGTTCACTGCAGAGGATCGACCGCATCTGGAGGAGGGGTCACAGTCGGTGACCTCAGGTGACATCACCAAGGACCTGCCCAAAAGCTGCTCGTGAGCAATTTATCACCGGTCTGTGAGTGGAAGCCGTTTCTGAATGATCAGTCGTTCCCGTTCTCTCTCTCTCTCCCCCCACATTGTCCATCGCCATGGCAACGATTACTGCGAACTGAACTACTAAATTGGACTGAACTTTGTGTCACTTTGAAATTGGTCATTTATCCCTAGACAACGATAGAGCTTGATTGATGCTGTTATCTTAATTCTGTGTACATGTGTGGTTATTATTGCTGAACTGTTGCATTTATTATCCTTTCGATTACTGTGTTGCTTGTTTCTTTAATAAAACTTTCTTAGTTCTAGTAATCCAGACTCCAACTGAGTGATCCATTTCTGCTGGTTTGGCAACCCAGTTACGGGGTACGTAACAAACTCCAGTTAAACTACATTTGGAGTATTGTGTTCTATTCTAGTTGCTTCATTATGGGGAGGTTGTAGAACCTTTAGAGAACCAAGATGCTGCCTGAATTAGAGAATATGTTTGGAAAGGTTGAGCGAGCTAGAGTTTTTCACTTTTGAGTGTAGGAGGATGAGTGGAGATTTGTTAAAGGTGATGAGGCAGAGATAGAATGGAAAGTCAGCACATTTTTCCCAGGGAGGAAATGGCTGCTATGAGTAATCGTACTTTTAAGGTGATTGGAGGAAAGTATAGGGGAGGGGGGGTGTCAGAGGTAGTTTCTTTTTCCCCTAACAGAATGGTAAGTGCATAGAACATGTTGCCACGGGTGGTGATAGATGCTGATACACTGAGGATATTTAAGAGACTCTTAGAGAGAACCATGGATGAAAGAAAATTAGAGGGCTACGTAGGAAGAAAGAGTTAGATTATTCTTGGAGTAAGTTAAAATGTTGGCACAACATCATGGGTCAAAAGGCCTGTACTGTACTATTCTATGTGTTCTATATATCTGTCTACATGACATTCACTGCACATAGAGCACTTCTGTGATAGTCAGACACTACTTTGTAAAGACAGATGTTAGTCCAGTCTCACGAACATTTCCAATTATTGTACCAGCATTGGAAAACACAGATCACATCAAACAAAAAGCCATATTACAGATTCTGTTCAATTTCTCTTTTCAGATAGAAAGCAGCAAGTGAACCTTCAGTCAAGTCTTGCCAACTTAATTAGAAATTGCATGCAACTGTCCCAAGGGAGCTAAAATCAGTTACTTCCAATTTAAAGTCTACAAAAAGACTTAAGTGACTCTCCATGGACAGCAATTTAAAAACATTCTAAATTCAAAATGCACATGATGTGCATACAACATTTTTCAATCATTTTTTTTCCTTTCCATCCAACTCCCATGCTGGATTTTCCTCTTATTGATGTTGGAATCAATAGTTCAAGATCTACGCATAAGTCTACCAAAATTATTCTGCAAATCAATGTGACATGAAAACATCACTCCATTCCACTGTTCATCAAAGGCTGAACCAGTTTCCTATGATGAAGTAGGGACACAGGCAGAGGAACAACATGTTTTTGAAAAAAGAGAAACAGTTCTTGGGTGATTCTTGGTCGTTCTTAATAATGGTTTCTATAAGAGGAAATAAATGGCTGTTATCGAGAACTTAACACTTGCAGGTAATTCACACAAATGGTTAGACTGTACGACACTGGAGCAGAATTAGGCCATCTGGACCATCAGTTCTGCTCTGTCATTCCATCATTGCAGATTTATTACCCCTCTCAACCCTATTCTCCTGCCTTCTCCCCATAACCTTTGACGCCCTAACTAACCAAGAACCTATCAACCACTGACTTAAATATACTCAATGACTTAACTTCCACAGCCTACAATGGCAATGAAATTCAAATATTCACCATCCTCTGACTAAAAAAATCCCTTCTCATCTCTGTTCCAAATGGACATCTCTCTAATGTGAGGCTGTTCACTTTGGTCCGAGGCTCACTCACTATAGGAAGCATCCTCTCCACATCCACTCTTTCTTGGCCTTTCGATATTCAATAGGTTTCAATGAGAATTCACCCCACCCCATTCTTCTAACTCCAGCAAGTACAGGCCTAAAGCTATCAAATATTACTCATACCTTAACCCTTTAATCAATGGAATCATTCTTGTGAACTTTCTTTGGATCCTCTCCAATGTCAGCACATCTTTTCTTCGATAAGGGGCCCAAAGCTGCTCACAATACACCAAGATTGGTCTGACCAATAACTTCTGAACATTAGCATCACATCCTTGCTATTCTAGTCCTCTCGAAATGAATGCTGTTATTGCAATTGACTTTTTTAGCACAGACTCAATATGAATGTAACCCTTTACGGAATCCTCCTCAATGACTTCCAAATCCCTTTGCACCTGATCTTTGAATTTTCTCTCTGATTAGAAAGTAGCCTACACCTTTATTCCTTCTACCACAGTGCATGACCATACACTTCCCGACACCATATTCCATTCACCACCTCTTTGCCCATTCTCCCAATCTGTACCAGTCATTCTGGAGGCTCCCTGCTTCCTCAACACTACCTGCCCCTCCACCTGTCTTTGTATTATCTGCAAACATGGCAATAGAGCCATCAATTCCATCATCCAAATTATTCACATATAATGTGAATATAAGTGGTCCCAATACCTACACCTGCAGAACACCACTTGTCACTGACAGCCAACCAGATTAGGCCCCCTTTATACTGACTCTTTGCCTCCTGCCAAACAGTCAATCTTCTGTCCATGCTAATATCTTTCCTATAATACCACGGGCTTTTATCTTGTTTAACACCCTCAGGTGCGGCAACTTGTCAAAGACCTTCAGAAAATCTAAGTAAACAACATCCACTGACTCTCCTTTGCCTATCTTGTCTGTTATTTCCTCAAAGAATTCCAACAGATTTGTCAAGCAAGATTTCCCCTGAAAGAAATCATGCTGACTTTGGACTATATCATGCGCCTCCAAGAATCATGATACTTCATCCTTAATAATAGACTCCAACATCCCTTCTTAAAGAGTAGAGTGATACTTGCAATTTTTCTATCCTCTGAACCATTCTAGAACCTAGTGGTTCTTGAAAGGTCATTACTAATGCCTCCACAATCTCTTCACCTGCTTTTTTCAGGACCCTCAGGTATAGTCCATTATATTATACGTCATCTCTTTTGCTTTTACACTGTCTTTGACTTCTCTTGTCACCCATGGTTGCCCCATCCTCACTTTAGAATACCTCTTCATCTTTGGGATCTCTCATCCTGCATCTTCCGAGCTGCCCCTAGAATCTCCAGCCACTGTTGTTCTGTTGTCATCTCTGCTTGTGTCTCCTTCCAATCAACTTGGCCAGCTCCTCTCTCACAACTCTGTTATTTCCCTTTTCTCCACCGTAATACTGATACATCTGATTTTACCTTCTCCTTCTCAAACTGCAGGGTGAATTCTATCATATTATGATCACTGACTCCCAAGGGTTCCTTTACCTTAAGCTACCTAATCAAAACTGATTCATTACACAACACCCAATCCAGTACTGCCTTTCCCCTAGGGGACTCAATCACAAGCTGCTCTAAAAAGCCATCTTGTAGGCATTCTACAAATCAACACACTCAACAGGTCAGGCAGCAACAATGAAAATGAATAAACAGTCAACATTTCGGCCAAGACCCTTCTTCAGGACTGCTAAGGAAGGGGGAAGATGACAGATTAAAAAGCTGGGGGTGGGGTGGGGGAAGGAGGATAGCTAGAGGTGAGAGATGAAGCCAGGTGAGTAGGAAAGGTAAAGGGCTAGAGACAAAGTAATCTGATAGGAGAGGAGAGTGAACCATAAAAGAAATGGAAGGAGGAGGGGACCCAGGGCGAAGTGATAGCAGGTGAGGGGCCAGAGTGGGGTATAGAAGAAGAGGGGAAGTGGATGGAATTTTTTTAACCGGAAGGAGAAATCAATATTTATGCCATCAGGTTGGAGGCTACTCAGACGGAATATAACGTGCTGCTCCTCCGCCCTGAGAGTGGCCTCATCATGGCACAAATGTAAGCCATGAAACCACATATCGGGGAATCGGAATTAAAATGTTTGGCTGCCGGTAAGTTCCACATTTGGCAGATGTAGTGTAATGGAGGTGCTTGATGAAGCGGGTCCCCCAATTTACAACGGATCTCACCAATGTAGAGGACACCGCATCTGGACACAATAGATGACCACAGCAGATTCGCAGGTGAAGTGTTACCTCATCTGGAATTCCCTCTCTTGGGAACCAGGACTAACCTAATTTTCCCAATCCACCTGCATATTGAAATCTCTCATGACCATCACAACATTGTCCTTATTGGTTCATTTAATTACCTGTAGAAATTGTTGGATGGTGCTCTTAGCTTTTTGCAAATTTAAAAGAAATAAA
Source organism: Mobula birostris (assembly GCF_030028105.1). Taxonomy (NCBI): domain Eukaryota; kingdom Metazoa; phylum Chordata; class Chondrichthyes; order Myliobatiformes; family Myliobatidae; genus Mobula; species Mobula birostris. The sequence continues at coordinate 49,051,488 of NC_092387.1, read as the reverse complement.
ATTAAAGTAGTGGGGAAACAATGTCAAAAAAAACTTGCACAATCATTCTAAAATTGGAATGTCTCAAAGCAGAAAATGATCAATGTTATTGGAGGATGGGGCAAAAAAAAATACTGGAGGAATTCAGGGGGTCAAACAGCATCTGTGGAGGGAAAGGGTTAGTTGATATTTCAGATTAAGACTCCATATCTGGATGGGAATATACCTGTGGAACAATATCTGAAAATTACTTAACTGATCACAACTTGTAAAGGTTAATGCACATTCTCTTTGCTTCCCATCAGCAGTTGCCCTATCCCAAGGGCCTACAAGTAGCAGAAGTATACTGTTGAGTGTTTGGTGGGGTTGCAGGACATTGGCACCTCAGTACCTTCCACAAATTGTCACCTTGTTCAATGCCGGGCCTCCTGTTTCGGTCTTTGGCCTCAAACATCACCAATGCAATAACCCCCTCTGAAAATGATTTGTAAAGTGGAAGGGTCACATAGTACACTGAGAGAGAAAGCAAAATATAAACTAGTGAAAGAAGTCAGCAGGTTGAGTAGCATTTGTGGAGGCAAAGGGATGGTCAACAAACACAAAAAAATCTGCAGACACGAGAAATCCAAGGCTACACACACAGATATCCTGATGAAGGGTCTCAACCTGAAACGTTGACTGTTTATTCCTTTCCATAGATGCTGCCTGACCTGCTGAGTTCCTCTAGCATTTTGTGTGGGACTTCGGCTTAAACCCCTGCATGAGTTCGCCCACCTGGAGATGAGCAACCAATGGCCCCAACACCCACTTTTCTGAAGTTGAAGAGGTATTATATAAAAACAGAATTGCTGGATCCTGATTGGGATCTTACTCTTTGCAGACAAGCTGCTGTGACAATCAAATTTCTTTATTAGATGTGGAACATCTGGAACTCAGAGCATATAAAGCAATGCAAATAAGATATCTATCCTGTGAATTCAATCTTAAATTTAGCTGTTGAATAGCATAAATTTAAACCTTAAATCAACTATTTTTTGTTAGAAACTAAAGCACTATACTTTCCTTTGCACGACTTAAACAGGAACAATGAAAAGGTAATTTGTAGTCATTACCACATTAGCCAACAATGAAAGTACTGAATGCAATTTAAACGATTGGAATTAAACTGTCTGTAAACGTGATTTTATCCTTGAATTATGCTGAAAGCATGTGGAAGGAGTTTTGACATTTGAATACTTGAGCTTACACCAACAGATCAATCACAAACTGTAGGACCACACCATTAAGGTCCCTTTATTACACAGTCCGTCTTCATGACCACAGCCTGAAAGTATAACATATAACCATATAACAATTACAGCACGGAAACAGGTCATCTCGGCCCCTCTAGTCCGTGCCGAACTCTTACTCTTACCTACTCCCACCGACCTGCACCCAGCCCATAGCCCTTCATTCCTTCAAAGTTGCTGGTGAACGCAGCAGGCCAGGCAGCATCTCTAGGAAGAGGTGCAGTCGACGTTTCAGGACTAACGTTAGTCCTGACGAAGGGTCTCGGCCTGAAACGTTGACTGCACCTCTTCCTAGAGATGCTGCCTGGCCTGCTGTGTTCACCAGCAACTTTGATGTGTGTTGCTTGAATTTCCAGCATCTGCAGAATTCCTGTTGTTTACCTTTCATTCCTTTCCTGTCCATATATCTATCCAATTTAACTTTAAACGACAACATTGAAAGTGAGTTGTCAAGGGAAGCAGTCACTTGGTACAGTCAGAGTAACTGGGTCAGAGGAGTTTAAGAATGAAGAAGGCAAAGTAGAGAGGCCAGAAAATTTCAGAAATACATGAGATACTCACATTCTGATTTGTCATGTATATCAAAAAATACAGTGAAATGCATCGTTTGCATTAAACACCAGCACACCCAAGGAAGTGCAGGAGGCAAGAGTCATCATACATTCTGCCGCCAACATAGTGTACCCATGATGCTCGGCAGAACAACATAACACAACAAAACAGAGCAAGATGAGTGACAATGCCACAACAGTAGAACAAGCCCCGTTACGGAGAACCGGACTTGTTTTACTGCAAGTCCATGATACTCGGAATAAGCAGATTCATACATGTGTCAGCTGGTCTCCTTAATCAAATAGTGACATACTAAGAGAAAATTGAAGAGAACAAGGGTTGAACAACAACTTGGAACAAAAAGACTGGTGCATGTTGGTTGAGATTTAATTCTGGGCATGATAAAGCAGATTGGATTGGCTTGGACAGGCATCTTGGTCAGCATGGACGAGTTCAGAATCAGAATCATGTTTAATATCACTGGCATATGTCATGAAATTTGTAGTTTTGCAGCAGCAGTACAATGCATAAATAATAATAAAAACAATAAATTACATTCAGAAATACTCATATTTTCAAAATCAAATTAAGTAAGTGGCGCAAACAGAGAGTAAGCAAAAGCATTGATGTAGTGTATATAGTAGCGCGTGGCCAAGTGGTTAGGGCATTGGGCTAGCGATCTGACGGTCGTGGGTTTGAGCCTCGGCCGGAGCAGCGAGTGTGTCCTTGAGCAAGGCACTTAACTACACAATGCTCCAGTCTACCCAGCTGAGAATGGGTACCGGCAAAAATGCTGGGGGTTAACCTCGCGATAGACTAGCGTCCTATACGGGGGGGGGGGGTCTCGTACACTCAGTCGCTTCACACCACGGAAACCAGCATAAGCACCGGCCTGATGGGCCACAAGGCTTTAATCTAGTCTAGTGTATATGAGTTCATTGTCCATTCAGAAAATTGATGGCAAAGGGGAAGAGGCTGCTCCTAAAGCATTGAGTGTGTGCTTTCAGGCTGCTGTATCTTATCCTTCATGGTAGCAATGAGTGGTGGGCAATGGGGGGGGAGTGGGCATCGTCCTTTAATAATGGATGCTCCCTTTTTGAGGAATCGCCATTTGAAGATGTCCCAGATGCTAGGGAGGCTAGTGCCTACAATAGAGCTGGCTGAGTTCACAACTTTCTGCAGCTTTTCCTGATCCTGTGCAGTGGCCTCTCCATACTGTTGGAATGTTGCAAGCTGTTGGAATGCTTTTCATGGTACATCTATAGAAATTTGTGAGAGTCTTTGGTGACATACCAAGTCTAATCAAACTCCTGATGAAATATAGCTGTGGTCATGCCCTTTATGTAATTGCATCCATATGTTGGGCCCAGGATAGATCTGCAGAGATGGTGACATCCAGAAACTTGAAGCTGCTCACCCTTTCCACTGCCGACCATTTGATGAGGACTGGTGTGTGTTCCCTCGACTTCTCCTACCCAAAGTTCACAATCAATTCCTTGGTCTTACTGACATTGAGCGCAAGACTATTAGTTAGGACACCACTCAACTGCTGATCTACCTCACTCACTGTACACCTCCTCATCACCATCTGAAATTCTGTCAACAATAGTCATGTCATTGGCATATCTGTAGATGGCATTTGAACTGTGCCTAGCCACACAGTCATGGGTGTAGAGAGAGTACAGCAGTGAGCTAAACATGCATCCTTGAGGTGTGCACGTCTTAATTGTCAGCTAGGAGATCTTGTTCTGATCCACTCTTACTGTAGTCTCCTGATGAGGAAGTCAAGGATCCAGTTGCAGTGGGAAAGTGGACCCTTGCAACTCTGCAGTTGCAGAGGCCCAGTTTTTTGATTAGTACTCAAGTACTGGGTATGATGGTGTTGAATGCTGAGCTGCAATCAACAAACAACAGCCCGATGAAGGTATTGCTACTGTTCAAGTGATCCAAGGCCATGTTAAGAGCATTGAGACTGCAGCAGGTCCAGGTTCTTGCTTAGGTAGGAGTTGATTCTGGTCATGACCAACCTCTCAAAGCAGTAGATATGAGCAACAACTGTGCAATAGTCATTGAAGCAGCTCTCCCTGCTCTTCTTGAGCACTGCTACAATCAAAGCAGGTGAGAACCTCTGACTGCAGCGATGAGAGACTGAAGATGTCCTTGAACACTCCTGCCAGTTGGTTGGACTAGGTATTCAGTACATTATCAGGATCTGACAGCTCGTGAGGGTTCACCCTGTTGAAAGATGTTCTGACATCGGCCTCCAAGACAAAGATCACAGGGTCACCAGATGCTGCAGTGATGCACACAGAAGTAGTTTTATTCTTCCTTTCAAGGCATGCATATAAGGTGTTGAGCTAATCTGGGAATGAAGCATCATGATAATAGGTTTCACCTTGTAGGAAGTAATGGCCTACAAACACTGCCAGAGATGAAGTGCATTTAATTCCATCTCTACCTACAATCAGAATTGTTTTTTCAGCTCTTAAAATAGCCTTCCATAGGTTGTATCTGGACTTCCACAGTTATAGCCCTCAGAACACCATGAATCTCCTGCTTCATCCATGGTTTCAGGTTTGAGATGTCTGGTATGTTCTCCAAGTTACATACTCATCCGCATAGGTCTTGCTGAAGTCAGTGACAACTGTGGCATATCCATTCAGATTCAAAGATGAATCCCTGAATATTGTCCAGTCCACTGACTCAAAGCAGTCCTGTACGTGCTCCTCTGCCTCCCTTGTCCATGCCGTCTTGGTCCTCGCCACAGGTGTTGTGATTTTTAGTCTCTGCCTATACGCCAGGAATAGAAGTGCAGCCAGGTGATCGGACATTCCAAAATACAGGCGTGGGGTGGCACAATAAGTGTTCTTGATAACACATTCTTGAGTGGTATAACACACTAGTTGAGATGGGTTGAAGGGCCTGGTTAGCTGCTGAATAAACTTATTAACGCAAACAACAGGAATTCTGCAGATGCTGGAAATTCAACCAACACGCATCAAAGTTGCTGGTGAACGCAGCAGGCCCGGCAGCATCTCTAGGAAGAGGCACAGTTGACGTTTCAGGCCGAGTCCCTGACAAAGGGTCCCGGCCTGAAACGTCGACTGTGCCTCTTCCTAGAGATGCTGCCTTGCCTGCTGCGTTCACCAGCAACTTTGATGTGTGTTGGTTGAATAATTTTATTTATTTTTTTATTTATTCATTTACAGGATGTGGGTGTCACCAGCTCAGCCAGCATTTATTGCCCATCCCTAGTTGCCCTTGAGAAGGTGGTGATGAGCTACCTTCTTGAATCGCTGCAGTCCTTGAGGTGTTACTCTTAATGATTATTCAGACAAAGGGCATTGAGCCAAATTGAGTTTAAGGTCAAAGCAAGCTGGAAGCCCATCAAGCAGGAATACCCTCCACCAAGACCACACATTCCTCATTACCAATTTCATCTACACATTGGTCTGCTGTACTTTATGGGCTATTCATAAATACAATGTTCCAGCCTCTAGCCCTTGTTCACTAAAATGCTTCAGGATTCATGGGTCTGTGGAGGCTCTGTCACTCAGGGAAGGCTAAAAGGCAACATTCAAAGAGTGTTTAAAAATCTATTACATTGATTTCAGTGGCCGGGATTGATAGAATATTTATACAGTAAAGCTAGGATAATCTGCTCTCTAACTACTCGGATATCCTGATGGCTTGGCACCTGGCTGACTGGTGACTTAAGTGATTTATTTCATTTTAAAATTAAACTTTACTCATAAAATATGCACAAAGGAATAAGCTACCGTGGAAAAGAATGTTTTATGTTCTTAGTGTCATATGGTCAATACATTCAATAGTGGTAACATTTTGTTTAAACCGCTGCCACTCATGTGGGTCCCTGAGGTGATGTATCAATTGAATGTCTGAGGGGCTTCCCCTTCTGACTCTACCCCTAGACTATGATCCTTCCCTGCAGAGGCTTTGCATTGGCTACATTAAGCTCCATTTCATCCCTCAGCACCTATTCCTGCAGCCTGGAATGCGCCAGTCAGCAGCATTCCCTTACAGTTTTACTTGCTGGAAGACCAGAAAGTTTTGGGCAGACCAAAGGCAACTTTCACTGAGTTGATGCTTATCTCGGTGTGTGGGAACAACCCAGAGATCTGAGAGTTCTCTATTATGTAGCTGCTTGGGACAAACCAAAAATTCTAACATCCTTCTTCACACGCTTTTTGTTTTAACCAAAATAAGCTTTATTCATAATTTTAAAATTTACGAGAATAAACTGTCCAATTCCTTTTCATTCAAAAACAATGTGTTAAGTAGTGTCAAATAACGTTTTAACTAATCACACTGTTAAAGATAAGCTTTACTTGTCACATGTGCATCAAAATATTAAAACATACAGTGAAATACGTCATTTGTGTCAAATCCAGTCAGTGATGTTTGTGCTGGGGGCAGCTTGCAAGTGCTGCCATGCTTCAGGCATGAATATAGCATGCTCACAACTTACTAAACCCTAACCCTAAAGTCTTTGGAATGTGGGAGGAAACTTATGTGGTCACGGGGAGAAGGTACAAACTCCTTTCAGACAATGGTGGGAATCAAACCCTGATTGTTGATTGCTGGTGTTGTAAAGCGAATAAGCTAACCACTACACCAGCACTGTCACTAATGTGATCCCCTGGGGTGGTATGTTACTACAATAATTCTCCACTCCCTATTACCAAACCCAAAGGCTGGTAATGCTTTACACGCTTCCTTGAAACCCACTGGGGACCTCTTTCTCCCACTCTCTATAAACTCCTCAAGGCCCTGACCCAAATGCTCCTCCAACTTACTGTGTAGCATTGAAAATTTATGATAATACTGGAATTAATGGTAATTAACTTACCAATTCTCAAGTTTTTCAGATTTGAGAGGTAAAAGAGCAACTTAGAGAAATCAATGCAGAAACATAAAATCTCCACTCCTGCTACAGTGTTGAGCAATGGGCACTGGCATTATGAAGCTTAGCCACAATGTTGCATAACATTTTTTTTAACCACAAGGAGCAGAACTAACGCTTAAGCACTAATTGCTAACATCATGAAAACAGCAGCAGTGAGCAATTACCAATCTTAATGGACCAGATATTTTTTGTTTTGATCTGTTTGGGAGGAGCTAAAGAAAAGGAGATCAAAATAAAAGAGGTGTGGGTATGATCTCTGGAAAGCTATCTTTTAGGCGAAGTGGAAATTCCGACCTAGACTAGAATCAATGAGCGATTCTCCACAGCTGTGATAGGAATGGAGGGTTATAGGCTGAGTGCAGATCGGTGGGACTAGGTGAGAGTAAGAGTTTGGCATGGACTAGAAGGGCCGAGATGGCCTGTTTCCGTGCTAAATTGTTATATGGTTTATATGGTTATATGACTTGAATGCCATAACCTCCTACTAAGTTAAATCCTGCAACACAGGGGACAGCAGAACTTTGCTTCCAGATGAACTCACTGGCTTCTATGCTCACTTTCACCTCCAGAACAGGGAGGAACCATCGCTCACCCCTAGGTCTCCTGATGATCCTTTGGTCTCAGAGTCTGAAGATGACATGCGGGCTGCCTTCAAGAGAGTGAATCCAAGGAAAGCATTCGGTCCGGAAAGCATTCAATACTAAAAACCTGTGCCGACCAACTGTGTATTCGTAGTCATTTTCAACCTCTCACTTTGGAAGTGTGTGGTACCAACCCACACTAAGCAGGCTTCAATCGCACCAGTGCCCAAGAAGAGCATGGTAACCTGTTTAAATGACTATCGCCCAGTGGCACGTATATCCACAGTGAGGGAGTGTTTTGAGAGGCTGGTGTTGAAAAGTACATCCGCTCCTGTCTGAGTGGCGACGGATCTGTTCCAATTTGCCGACCAAAACAGCAGGTCTACAACAGATGCTCTCTTGTTGGCTCTTCACACAAGCCTGGGATATCTGGACAGCAAATATGCATACATCAGGATGCTCTTTATCAATTACAGCTTGGCATCTAACACCATCATCCCCTCAAAACTAATCAATAAATCCCAAGACCTGGGCCTCAATACCCCCTTGTGCAATTGGATCCTGGATTTCCTCACTTGTAGACCCCAGTCAGTTCGGATAGACAAAAACATCTCCTCCGCAATCTCCATCAGCACAGGAGCACCGCAGGGATATGTACTTAGCCCCCACTCTGCTGGCTTTACACTTATGACTGTGTGGCTAAGCACAACTCCAACAGCCTAAACAAGTTTGCTAATGACACCATTGTAGTGGGCTGTATCAAAGGGGGTGATAAATCAGCATACAGGGGGGAAATTGAAAACTTAGCTGAGTGGTGTAATAACAACAACCTCTCACTCAATGACAATAAGTCCAAGGAACTGATAGACTTCAGGAGAGGGAAACCAGAGATCCATGAGCCAGTAATAAACGGAGGATCAGTAACTTTAAATTCCTGGGTGTCGCTATCTCAGAGGACCTGTCCTGAACCCATCATATAAATATAATTGCGAAGAAAGTGTGATAGCGCCTCTACTTCCTCAGGAGTCTGTGGAGATTCTGCGTGTTAGTAGAAACATTGGCAAACCTATAGATAGGCAGTGCTGATTAGCTGCATTATGGCCTGGTAGGGGAACACCAATTCTTTGAGTGGAAAATACTACAAAAGCTAGTGGATTTGGCCCAGTATATCACAGGTAAAACCCTCCCAACCATTGAGCACATCTACATGAAACTTTGCTGTAGAAAAGCAGCAGCCATTGTTAAAGATCCTCACCACGCAGGCCATGCCCTTTTCTCACTGGTGCCATCAGGCAGAAGGTACAGGAGCCTCAGGATTCACATCACCAGGTTCAAAAACAGTTATTACCCCTCAACCATCAGGTTCTTGAACAAAAGGGGATAACTACACTCATTTAAATACTATTTTATCTTGTTATTTCATGCAGGTTAATTTTTGCTATTTACTTATTGCTATTTATTTGTATCTGCATTTGCAGTTCGTTTTCAGCTTACAGTTACTGTTCTGTAGATTTGCTAAGTATGCCGCCCAAAAAGAATCTCAGGGTTGTATATGGTGGCGTGTATGTATTCTGATAATAAATTTTACTTTGAACTTTGAACCTAAAATGCTAAATCTGGCCTGATTTTAATCACAATTGACAGGCACTGTGTCAAAGGCAAAGAGTTCTACACGTTCCACCCTAAACCTTGCTCCTCACCTGCTTTCATTTAAGATCATAGCAGCAGAAGGCCATTCAGCCCATCAAGTTTGCTCTGCAATTTGACTATGGCTGATTTATTTATTTTCTCTCTCAAACCCATTTGCCTGCTTTTGCCCCTTTGATGTCCAGGCTAATAAAGAACCTATCAACCTCTGCTTTAAATATATCAAATGACTTGGCTGCCAGAGATGTATGTGGCAAAGAATTCCACAAATTCACCACCCTCTGGCTAAAGGGACATCCTTCAATTCTAAGGAAGTGCCCTCTCTTTCTTTCTTTTTTCAATCTTTTTATTGATTTTTTCAAAAAGTGTGTATACAAACAAAAGGAATTCTCTGGTATATATGTCAGTAACAGTACATACAGAAGGTAAAATAAACAATATCAGAATCACACATAGTATTGATCTACAAAGTATAAATCTGATACAGAACGTATGATAGAGAAAAAAAAGAATGCAATTCATCATCCTCTTATCAATCTACGAAGAAAGGAAGGACTATTAGAAATTTTTATATATAAAAAAAGAAGAAAAAACCTACTATTGTATTCTAAACAGAAACAAAAAAGGACTGGGCAGTCCTTCCTGAGAGAAAAACCAAAAGAAGAGAGACTCTCTGATCAAATCCAAGGTTCTGAAAAAATAGCTGGAAGAGAATCAGTACTAAAATCAGATCATATGAAAATATTGAATAAAAGGTCGCCAGATTTTTTCAAATTTAAAGGATGTATCCAATGTCCGACTTATTTTCTCTAGACTTAAACAGAACGTGATAGAGGAAAGCCAATAAATGGCCGTAGGAGGGTTAGGGTTCTTCCATTTAAGTAAAATGGCTTTCCTAGCCAATAGAGTTGAAAAGGCTATCATCTGCTGAACGGAAGCAGGAGTATATCCTGCTTCCGATGGAATAATTCCAAAAATAGATGTAAATAAGTTTGGTTGCAAATCCAGATCCAGCAATTTTGATAAGGTTTTAAAAACATTTTTCCAAAAATTCTCCAACTTTATGCAAGACCAAACCGTGTGAGTTAAAGTGGCCACCTGAGTATTACACCTATCATAAATAGGATTAATAGTGGGAAAAATACGGGCTAATTTATCCTTTGACATTTGTGCCCAATGTACTGCCCTGAACTGTATCAAGGAATGGCGGGCACAAATAGATGAAATATTTACCAGATGAAAAATTTTACTCCATTGATTATCCGAAAGTAACTCTCGAAATTCCAATTCCCAGGCAGCTTTAATTTTATCGTTAGATATCATTCGTAAGTTCAATAACCATTTACAAATTGTAGCTATTAATCCTTTTTGGTTTAACCTGGAAAAGGGTATATAATTGTTAGATGGATAAGTGGAGGGATAATTTGGAAGCAAAGTACATAAAAAAATTCCTAATTTGTAAGTATCTAAAAAAGTGTACATTGGATAAATCAAATTTATCTGCAGGCTGAGTAAAAGACACTAAACAATCCTCTATAAACAAATCAGAAAAAGTTATTATCCCTTTAGTTTTCCAAATTTAAAAAGCCTGATCTAAAATTGATGGTTTAAAAAAATCATTTTACTAGAAAGGACAAAATTATTTAATTCAAAAAATCTGCGAAACTGAAACCAAATTCTTAATGTATACCAAAATCTTAATTGTCTACCAATCTTAGAGAGCAGAAAAGGAAGAGGAGCTCCCAGTAAAGAGGCCAAGGAATACCCCTTCATTGAGTTTTTCTCCAAATCCACCCGTAAAGGACAGTCATATATGTCTGAGTAATGAATCCAACAGGTAATATATTGAATATTAATTTCCCAGTAGTATAGTCTAAGACTTGGCAAAGCCATACCACCATCCTTTTTTAATTTCTGCAACAAAGGTTTACTCAATCTAGGATTTTTGTTCCTCCAAATATAGGATAAAATTTTAGAGTCTATTCTATCAAAAAATTGTTTAGGAACAAATGAAGGAACTGCTTGAAATATACAGAAGGATTTTGGTAGAACTATCATTTTAATAGCATTAATTTGACCAATTAATGATAGCGTCATAGGAGACCATTTAGAAAGTAATTGTTGGGTATAATCAATTAATGGGAGAAAATTATATTTTTATAGATCTTTAAAATTCTTCGTAAATTTAATACCAAGGTAAGTAAATTGATTTTTAGTAATACTAAAAGGTAATTGCTCATACTGATCTAAATGATTATTAATGGGAAATAGCTCACTTTTGTATAAATTTAAATTATATCCAGAAAAACTACTAAATTCAGAGAATATGGATAACATAGAAGGAAGAGATTTCTTCGGACCTGAAATGTCATCTGCATACGAAACATTATGCATTTTATCCCCTCTCTTAATACCTTGAATACTATTGGAATTCCGAAGAGCAATAGCAAGAGGTTCTACAGCCAAGTTAAATAACAAAGGATACCTCTGTATAGTCTAAAATAGGGAGATTTTTGATTGTTAGTTATAACCGCAGCCATAGGAGCTTGATAGATCAATTTGATCCAGGAAATAAAACCCAGACCAAAATTAAATCTTTCTAAAAATTTCAAATAAATAAAACCACTCCACCCTATCAAAGGCTTTCTCTGCATCAAGGGAAACGACACATTCAGGTTCTTTGGATGGAGAGGAATAAATAATTTTCAATAGTCTCCGAATATTAAAGTGTGAATATCTGTTCTTAATAAATCCAGTTTGATCGTTAGAGATAACTTTAGGTAAAATATTCTCAATCCTATTTGCCGAAATTTTAGTAAGAATTTTAGAATCCACATTTAGTAATGGAATTGGTCTATAAGAGGCATACCTTCAGATAGATCTTTATCTTTTTTAGGAATTAGTGAAATTAATGCCTCATAAAAAGTTTTCGGGAGAGTCCCAGAGGATATAGAATCAGTAAAAACTTGACACAAATGAGGTGTAAATATCTCAGTAAAAGCCTTAAAAAATTCCACTGTATATCCATCTGGTCCCGGAGCCTTACCTGGTTGAAGAGAGGATATAGCCCTTGTTATTTCCTCTTGGTTAATAGGCGCATCTAATGTATTCATATCTTGAGTAGAAATTTTAGGTATATTCAGCTTTTGCAAAAATCTATTCATAGAAGTAGTATTGTCTGAAAAGTCAGATTTATAAAGGTTAGAATAGAAGTGCCCTCTCGTCCTAGACTCTCCCACTATTTGGAACATCCTCTCTACATCCATGTGAGGAAGGCATGAGTAAAACAAAGGGAATATCCCTGTTAGGGTGAGACCAGGTGAGTTAATAGAGCAGTCAGGATCAGATTATGCTCCTTGGTTTGTATATTGAAGGCTATAAAACATGAAAGAGAAGGTTGTAAAATTTCAAGTTGGAGGTCTTTCAATGTGCATACAATCTGATCCACACTGTACAGTAACTCGTCTGGTGCCACCCTATCAGATATATTCCCTTTGTTTCCCTGCTGAATTTACAAAGTTCCTCCAGCAGATTGTTTGCTGAAACGTTAGCAGATTCTCCATGTTTCCTGTTTGACTTGCTGAGTGTTTCTAGTATTTTCCATTTTTTAATTACTAAATGGTAAAGATGTACAATTTTACAATATAGAAAAATAACCCAGAAATAATATCCTTACTAGGTAGGCAGAGAGGGTGGGGCAGCCCTCTTCATAAAAAATCCTAGAGGTGACATAGAATCAGAAGATGTAAAATCTTTGTGGGTAGAGTTAAGAAACTGCAAGGGTAAAAACACCCTCCAAATAGTAGTCAGGATGTGAGATACAAATTGCAATGGGGGAAGGAAAATGCATGTAAAAAGGACAATGTTACCATAATAACAGGGAATTTCAATATGCAGGTGGATTGGGAAAATCAAGGTGGTGCTGGATCCCAAGAAAGGGAATTTGGAGAATACCTATGAGATGGCCTTTTAGAGCAGGATGCGCTTGATCCCACTTAAGGAAAGTCAATTCTGGAATGGGTACTCTGTAATGAACCATATTTGCTGAGGTAGCATAGGTAAAGGAACTCTTAGGAAGCAGTGATAATAAATACAATAGAATTCACCCTGCAGTTTGAGAAGGAGAAGCTAAAATCGGATCTATCAGTATTACAGTTCAGTAAAGGGAATTACAGAGGCATGAGAGTGGAGATGGCTAAAGCTGATTGGAAGGTGACACAAACAGGGATGACAGAAGGAGAATAACGGCTGAAGTTTCTGGAGAAAATTCAATAGGCGCAGAATAGATACATCCCAAAATTGAAGACGTATTCTGATGACAGGATGAGGCAACCATGACTGACAAGGGAAGTCAAAGACAGCACGAAAGCAAAGGAGAGGGCAGACAATATTACAAACATTAATCAGCAGTTAAAGGACTGGGAAGCTTTTAAGAACCAACAGAAAGCAACTAAAGAAGCCATAAGGAGTGAAAAGATTAAATATGAAGGGGAGCTAGCCAATAGTATAAAAGAGGATACCAAAAGCTTTTTCAAATACACAAGGAATGAAAGAGAGGCAAGAGAGGATGTTGGACTGCTGGAAAATTATTCCAGAGAGATAGAAATAGGAAAGGAACTTAAGAAGTATTCTGTGTCTGTCTTCACGATGGAAGACAGTAGCAGTATGCCAGAAATTAGAGAGTGCCAGGGGGCAGAAGTGTCATTGCTATTACTAGGGGAAAATGTACTTGGGAAAATGAAAGGTCAGAACATAAATCACCTGGACCAGATGGATTACATGCCAGTGTTCTGAAAGAGATGGCTGAAGAGATTTGGAGGCATTAGTAATGATCTTTCAACAATCACTAGATTCTGGAATGGTTCTGGAGGACTAGAAAATTACTAGATTAACTGGCCACGTGATGTGGCCAGTTAGGAAGATGTTGGAGTCCATTATTAAGGAAGAGCTTTCAGTATACTTGGAGGCATATGATAAAATAGGTCAAAGTCAACATGGTTTACTTAAGGGGAAATCTTCCTTGACAAATCTGATGGAATTCTTTGAGGAAATAACAGGCAAGATACACAAAGGAGAGTCAGTGGATGGTGTTTATTTGGATTTTCAGAAGTCTTTTGACAAGCTGCTTAACATGATAAGAGCCTATGGTAATACAGGAAAGATACTAACATGGATAGAAGGTTATCTGACAGTCAAAAGTTAAAGAGTGGGAATAAAGGGGGCCTATCCTAATTGGCTGCCAGTGACCAGTAGTGTTCCAAAGGGGTCAGTGTTGGGAACGCTTCTTTTCATATTTTCATGGGATGAGTTTCCAAGTCCCAAAATCCTAAGAACTTTCTACAGGGGCACAATTGAGAGCATCCTGACTGGCTGTATTACTGCTTGAGATGGTAACTGAACCTCCCTCAATAGCAGGGCTCTGAAGGGAGTGGTGTGGACAGCCCAGCGCATCTGTGGATGTGAACTTCCCACTATTCTGGACACTTACAGCAACAGGGGCGTAAAAAGGGCCCGAAAGATCATTGGGGACCCAGGACACCCCAACCACAAACTGCTCCAGCTGCTACCATCAGGGAAAAGGTACCACACCATCAAAGCCAGGACCAACAAGCCCTGGGACAGTTTCTTCCACCAGGACGTCAGCCTGATTAATTCACACTAATACAATAGCATTTCTAAGCTATATTGACTGCTCTGTTGTATATCTTACTGTACATACTATTTATTACAAATTACTATAATTTGTACATTGTACATTCAGACGGAGGGGTAACGTAAACATTTTCACTCCTCACAAATACAAAGGATGTAAGAAATAAAGTCAATTCCATTCCATTCATATATCAATGAACTGGATGATGGAATTGATGGCTTTGTGGCCAAGATGTGAATGATATGAAGATAGGTGGAAGGGCAAGTAGTGTTGAGGAATCGGGGGGGGGAAGGGGGGTTCCAGAAGGACTTAGACAGATTGGGAGAATGGGCAAAGAAGGAAAGTATATGGTCATACACATTGATACAAGTAATAAAGGTATAACCTATTTTCTAAACAGGAGAAAATTCAAAACTCAGAGGTGCAAAGGTACTTGGAAGTCCTTGCGCAGGATTCCCTAAGAGTTAACTTGCAGGTTGAGTCACTGGTAAGGAAGGTAAATGCCATGTCAGCATTCATTTCAAGCAGACTAGAACACAAGAGCATGGATGTTATGCTGAGGCTTTATAAGGCACTGGTCAGACCACACTTGGAATATTGTGAGCAGTTCCGGGCACCTTATCTAAGAAAAGATGTGCTGGCATTGGAGAGGATCCAGAGGAGGTTCACGAGAATGATTCCAGGAACGAAACAGTTAACATATGAAGAGTGTTTGATGGATCTGGGCCTGTACTTACTGGAGTTTAGAAGAATGACGGGGTGATCTCATTGAAACCTATTGAATATCAGAAGATTTGGATAGAGTGGATGTCAGAAGGATGTTTCCTATAGTGGGTGAGTCTAGAACCAGAGGGCACAGACTCTGACCAGAGGTATGACCATTTTAAACAAAGATGAGGAGGATAGTGAAGCTGTGGAGGAGGGATCAATCATTTGACAAAGAGATCTGCTATTTTGGTGTTCTCAGTGCGAGTAGTAGTTCGGGTGAGTGCTGATACCACAGAGTCTATAGTATACCACATGGATCCAACACCAAATACATCTTTACCTTCCTGCGCCCTCACCCCCCCAGTTTTCTCCACTTTCCACTTTCCCAACTAATCTCCCTCAAGGCACATACCCCTGCAAGCAATCAAAATGCTACACCTGCCCATCTACCTCCTCAATTACCTCCATTCCAGATAGGGCAACATTTTACCTGCATATCTATTGTGATTGCCTACTGTATCCAGTACTCCCAATGCAGCCCCCTCCACATCGGTGAAACCTGATATAAATTGGTGGACTGCTTTGTTGAATACCTCCACTCCATTCACCTTGAGCAGAGTTTTCTGGTGGCCAACCATTATAATTCCTATCGCCATTCCTGTTCCGACACATTGGTCCACGGCCTCCTACTTTGCAATGATGAGGCTACTCTCAGGATTGAGGAGCAACAGCATCTGGGTAGCCTCCAACCTGATGGCATGTACATCAGTTTCTCCTTTCAGTTAAAAAAACATTTCCTTCCCCTTCCTTCTTCTTCTATTCCTCACTCTGGGTTCTTACCACTTTTCCTTGCCTGCCTATCACCTCCCCCTAGTGGCCCTCCTTCTTCCCTTTCACCCATACTCCATTCTCCTCTCCTATCAGATTCTTCTCCAGCCCTTTACCTTTCCCCCCCATCTGGCTTCACCTATCATCTTGAAAGTTCGAAATGTATTATCAAAGTACATATATGTCACCATATATAACCCTGAAATTTATTTTCCTGTGGACATATTCAATAAATCCAATAATCATAATAGAATCAATGGAAGACCACATCAACAGGGCAGACAACCGGTGTGCAAAAGACAACAAACTGTGTAAATACAAAAAGAAAAAAAACAATAATAATAAATAAAAAAGCAATAAATATCAAGAACATGAGATGAAGGGTCCTTGAAAAGTGAGCTCATAGGTTGTGGGAACATTTCAGTAATGGGGCAAGTGAAGTTATCCCCCTGGTTTAAGAGCCAGATGGTAGAGGGGTAATAACTGGTTCTGAACCTGGTGGTGTGAGTCCTGAAGCTCCTGTACTTTCTTCCTGTGGCAGCAGTAAGAAGAGAGCATGATCTGGGTGGTGGGGTCCCAGATGATGAATACTGCTTTCTACGATGACCTTCCGTGCAGATGTGCTTTAATGGTGGGGAGAGCTTTACCCATGAAATTTTCTGTTCATGGCCATTGACGTTTCCATTCCAGGCTGTGATGCGGCCAGTTAATATACTCTCCAACACACATCAATGGAAGTTAGCCAAGGTTATAGATGTCATGTCCAATCTCCGCAGACTTCTAAGGAAGTGGAGGCGTTGTTGTGCTTTCTTCATAATTACACGTGCTGAATCCACGACAAGTCCTCGAAAATGATAACACCAAGGTGTTTAAAGTTACTGATTCACTCCAACTCTGATTCCCCAATGATGACTGGTTCAAAGACCTTCGGTTTCCTCTTCCTGAAGTCAATAATCATCTCCTTGGTCTTGCTGACACTGAGTGGGAGGTTGTTGTTGACGCACCTCTCAGCAAGATTTTCAATCTCTCTCCTATATGCTGATTTGTCACCACTTTTGATTAAGCCAATGACAATGGTGTCATCAGGAAACTTGAATATGGCATTGGAACTGTGCTTGGCCATGTAAGTATACAGCCTTGTGGTACACCTGGTCTGATGGAGATTGTGGAGATGTTGCTGCCAATCCAAACTGACTGGTGTCGGCAAGTGAGGAAATTCATGATCCAATAGCACAAGGAGGTATTGAGGCCAAGGTCTTGAAGCTTATTGATTAGCCTTGAGGGGATGATAGTATTGAATTCTGATCTAGAGGCGATAAAGGACATCCAGATATATGAATCTTTGCTGTCCAGATTTTCTAGGGTTGAGTGAAGAACCAATGAAATGGCATCTGCCATAAATCTTTTAGCTAGTCCTTCTTCCCCTCCCCTCACCTTTTTATTCTGGCATCTCCGCCCTTCCTTTCCAGTCCTGAATACGGGTCTCGGCCTGAAACATCGACCGTTAATTCATTTTCATTGAATCTGCCTGACCTGCTGAGTTCCTCCAGCATGTTGTGTGTGTTGCTCTAGATTTCTAGCTCTGCAAAATATCTTGTGTTTATAGTATTCAGGAACTGTTGATGTGGTGTCAACAAAACTCACTTTCTGTGAAAGAAGTCTGCCTTAAGTAAATATTTTAGGATCTTCTTGGAAGCTTTATGAGTTTATGCAGAGTCCCTTTGTGAACTATCACCACTAAATGGTAAGTTGCACGTTCATGTTTTGAATGTTGACCACATGCCAAATTGAGGATAGGTATGCTACTGAAGATGCTAATGGGTTGAAATTTTTTTTTTAACCCTAATGCATACTGGCTTTAAAAACGCAAACAACAGGGATTCTGCAGATGCTGGAAATTCAAGCAACACACATCAAAGTTGCTGGTGAATGCAGCAGGCCAGGCAGCATCTCTAGGAAGAGGTATAGTTGACATTTCAGACCGAGACCTTTCGTCAGGACTAACTGAAGGAAGAGTGAGTAAGAGATTTGAAAGTTGGAGGGGGAGGGGGAGATCCAAAATGATAGGAGAAGACAGGAGGGGGAGGGATGGAGCCAAGAGCTGGACAGGTGATTGGCAAAAGGGATATGAGAGGATCATGGGAGAGGAGGTCTGGGAAGAAAGACAAGGGGGGGGGGATCCCAGAGGATGGGCAAGGGGTATAGTCAGAGGGACAGAGGGAGAAAAAGGAGAGTGAGAGAAAGAATGTGTGTATAAAAATAAATAACAGATGGGGTACGAGGGGGAGGTGGGGCATTAGCGGAAGTTGAGTACCTGAGATCCTCAGAAGGTCCAAACTGAGAGGCTCGGAAACGAATCCTAAAGCCAACTGGAGTAAGTTGGCGATGGAGGCACGTTCCAAGAAAGGATATATAGCTGTGATAGCAAGTCTGAGTCAAAATGTGGTCGAAAAGTTGAAGAGCCGAAGAAATTACAGATGGGGAGCAGTGAGAGATGGTTTCACTGAACTCCCGTCGAAGAGAAGATCTAAACTTCTTCGCTGTAGGATTCGTTTCCGAGCCTCTCAATTTGGACCTTCTGAGGATCCCAGGTACTCAACTTCCGCTAGTGCCCCACCTCCCCCTCGTATCCCATCTGTTATTTATTTTTATACACACATTCTTTCTCTCACTCTCCTTTTTCTCTCTCTGTCCCTCTGACTATACCCCTTGCCCATCCTCTGGGTTCCCCCCACTTGTCTTTCTTCCCGGACCTCCCGTCCCATGATCCTCTCATATCCTTTTTGCCAATCACCTGTCCAGCTCTTGGCTCCATCCCTCCCCCTCCTGTCTTCTCCTATCATTTTGGATCTCCCCCTCCCCCTCCAACTTTCAAATCTCTTACTCACTCTTCCTTCAGTTAGTCCTGACGAAGGGTCTCGGCCTGAAACGTCGACTGTACCTCTTCCTAGAGATGCTGCCTGGCCTGCTGCGTTCACCAGCAACTTTGATGTGTGTTGCATACTGGCTTTGTCACTTTAGAGGTCAGGGTAGGTTGAAGCCAAGAATGGAATATTGTTGCTTGAGGGGCAGGTGGGGTGTGGAATTGGGAAGAGGGGAGTGAAGGGTCTCATATTGAGAGTAGGAGAGCAGAAAGCACAGCCCAGACACAGATCAGAATCAATGCTACCATCCACAAAACTGCCTTACCACTCTTCACTCTCAGCATTCTGGGCCTCAGGGACATTCCTGTGCTTGGTAAAAAAAACATTCAATCAAAGGATTTCTTCACCGCTCAGCAACAATTTGCCAACCCAGCTCCTGGCAAACCCAACCCACATTAAATCTGAAAGGAGATGGGTTGGAATCTGCCCCAGTCCCCAGCCCACCCATTTTGACTCATCAATTCAAATCTCAAGTCTCCAAATCAGAAGATTCTCAAATTTAAAAAAAGACCGGCAGTTCCAGAGACAGATACATAGCAACCTTCACTAATGACAGCACTGCTCATAGTAACAGTACATTATATCCTCGTTAACTCTAGCCCACTACAGTCAGCACTTCGCACTGAATAAGTAATAAGGCTCTATCTTGCCAGTTGGACAATATATGCTTCACACAATTAGGTTTCCCAGCCTGCTTTGAAGTGTGCCATAATTGTTTAGAGAAGAGGCTACAATGAGCTTGCATCTAAATTGATGATATACTATTGTCATTGCTGAGGGACGGAATGCTGGCTCAAGTTACACACACAGTTCAGAAACCAGTATCGTAGACAGATAAACACACTGACACGTAAACAGCCAGACTGGGACAGACAAGAAATAAATGAGGATAAAAAGGCACTGCACATAAAAAGGATTGTGGTCTCAGCTAAATGACCTAAGATACTGAAGATGAAGGCAAGCACACAGCATGTAGTTTGCAATCAAACACCACTCAAATAACTCACTTGTGACCAGAAGGGGATTAAAGGAACAACGTGTGATTGTACTGTACTGCTGCTGATATGAACAAGCTCAGAAAAGAAACAAGAATATTATTGCCAACAAAGGAAAAAAGATGACACAGGATCAAGGTACAGGTAACCCGAGGCTCAGTTAAGTAAGGTTCTAATGACCACCGTCAAACTCAAAATAAATTTATTATCAAAGTACATAGATATCACTATATACTACCTTGAGATTCATTTTCTTGCAGGCATTTACAGGAAAATAAATAAATACAATAGAATTTGTGAAAAGCTATACATAAACAAAGACTGACAAATAACCAAAGTGTAAGAGACAAACTGTACAAATAAAAATAAATAAACAAGTAAATAATACTTGAATAAGAGTTGTAGAGTCCTTCAAAGTGAGTCTGTAGGTTGTGTAAACAGTTCAGAATTGAGGTGAGTGAAATTATCCATGCTAGATCAAGAATATTATGATTGTAAGGTAGTTATTGTTCCTAAACCTGGCTATGTGGGATCTGAGGCTCCTGTCTGATGGTAGAAGAAGAGAGCATTGTCTGGATATTGGGGTCCTTGATAATGGATGTTGCTTTCTTCTGGCAGCGTTCCTTGTAGATGTGCTCAATGATGGGGAGGGCTTTTCCTGTGATGAACTGGGAAAGCACAGCCACCATCTATGGGTCGATTATTAACAGGACAGCATACAGGAGCTTCAGAGTCAGGAGCATCAAAAACCTCGTAGGCCTAGATAAGGCTGTAAGGACTCAAAGAGTGGGGATGGAGAGTGGCTGTGAGGATTGTGGAATACAAGAAAGGAACGAGAGCAGAGTTTACTTAAGGCTCAAAATATAGTCGTGCGTCACAAATATTCAAAGCTTGGATCCTGCGCTGCAATATTACAGCTAATTTTCACACAGTAACCTTCAACACACAGCAAACAAAGTGACTCGGTTACCTACTTTGCATCTGTTGGTATGTCTAGGAATTCACTTTCTTCCCATGTGCAAATACAGGGCTTTGATTTAATGCTTCATCATATCTCACATTGCATCAAAGTAGACAATGCTCAAATCTCATTCCTCAAAGGCTTCAGTGCTGTTGCTGATCCACAAAGCAAGGAATGCTATGTAACTAGACAAAGAACTTGGAGAAATCCAGGCTAAGTGTAGATGAAATGGTTGCATGCATGTTCTGAAGCTAATCATTCTCAAATCTGTTAACGACCCAAAGGGAAGCCTTAAATCTACATATGATATTAAAATTGAATAAGAAACAATGCAAAATGTTTGTCACTCAGGCAGAAATATCATCTCCTCAAGTAGAACGTCAATTCATTGCTTAAAGCTGATTTTGGCTCACTGTCTCACTGTTTTATGGATGAATAACATTGGGAATCAGTGACAGCCTCTTGGGAAGGATAGGTTGCTAAGAGGTCAGCCCTCTACTGCACATAACAGTTTGTTTAATGCACCTGAAGCTTGATGAGTTAAAAATATTGATTCATTTTGGCATGCAAACCACTGGAGTAGGATAAATTGTGATGTGAACTGAGCTTCCTCACCTCACTGCGGGTTGCAAACTGCTAGAACACAGTGTGCTGCAATGCCAGAGCCACCAATACTACATCGGAGACCTCACAGATATTGCAATACTGGTATATCTACTTAACCTGCAACAGGAATATAAGGATCAAGAAACAAGGCAAGAAGCAGCAATAACTTGGAATAACAGCAATAATAAGGAGCTGCTCCGGCCTATAGTTAGGCCACACTTAGATCCCCTCCAGTTCGCCTACCAGCCCCGACTAGGAGTTGAGGATGCCATCGACAAGCCAGCGAGCACTGTGAGGGTCATGTTTTTTGACTTCTCCAGTGTGTTCAACACCATCTGCCCTGCTCTGCTGGGGGAGAAGCTGACAGCAATGCAGGTGGATGCTTTCCTGGTGTCATGGATTATTGATTACCTGACTGGCAGACCACAGTACATGCGCTTGCAACACTGCGTGTCCGACAGAGTGATCAGCAGCACTGGGGCTCCACAGGGGACTATCTTGTCTCCCTTTCTCTTCACCATTTACACCTCGGACTTCAACTACTGCACAGAGTCTTGCCATCTTCAGAAGTTTTCTGATGACTCTGCCATAGTTGGATCATCAGCAAAGGAGATGAGGCTGAGTACACAGCTATGGTAGGAAACTTTGTCACATGGTGTGAGCAGAATTATCTGCAGCTTAATGTGAAAAAGACTAAGGAGCTGGTGGTAGACCTGAGGAGGGCTAAGGCACCAGTGACCCCTGTTTCCATCCAGGGGGTCAGTGTGGACATGGTGGAGGATTACAAATACCTGGGGATACGAATTGACAATAAACTGGACTGGTCAAAGAACACTGAAGCTGTCTACAAGAAGGGTCAGAGCCGTCCCTATTTCCTCAGGAGACTGAGGTCCTTTAACATCTGTTGGACGATGCTGAGGATGTTCTACGAGTCTGTGGTGGCCAGTGCAGTCAGGTTTGCTGTTGTGTGCTGGGGCAGCAGGCTGAGGATAGCAGACACCAACAGAATCAACAAACTCATTCCTGGCATAATTGACGTATTACTATTTAATTATTTATGGTGCAACTGTAACAAAAACCAATTTCCCTCGGGATCAATAAAGTATGACTATGACTATGACTAACATACAAAAGAAAGGGGGAAATGGAATTATATAAAGCCAGGAAAGAGACAACTAAAAAAACATAAGTGTTATGTGAGAATGCTGTTCTTGGACTACAGTTCAGCATTCAACATCATAATTTCATCAAGGTTCGACAGGAAGCTCAGAGATCTCAGCTTTGATCCTGCCTTGTGCAGCTGGATCCTAGGCTTCTTGTCAGATGGCCAGCTGGTAGTAAAAGTGGGCTAGCTCACCTCCACCCCTCTGACTCTCAACACAGGAGCCCCTCAGGGCTGTGTAATAAGTCCCCTCCTTTACTCCCTGTATACCCATGACTGTGTTGCCACCCACAGCTCTAATCTGCTAATTAAATTTGCCGACGATATTACACTGATTGGCCTAATCACAAACAATAACGAGGTGGCCTACAGGGAAGAAGTCATCTCTCTGACACAGTGGTGTCAAGAAAATAACCTCACCCTCAATGTCACAAAAACAAAGGAGCTGGTTGTGGATTACAGGAGGAATGGAGACAGACTAACCCCTATTGACATCAATGGATCTGGGGTTGAGAAGCTAAACACCTTTAAGTTCCTCGGCATCCACATCACCAAGGACCTCACGTGGTCTGGACATACCAGCTTTGTGGTGAAAAAAGCACAACAGCGCCTCTTTCACCTCAGATGATTGTGGAAGTTTGGTATGGGCTCCCCAAATCCCAGAAACTTTCTACAGGGGCACAATTGAGAGCATCCTGATTGGCTGCATCACTGCCTGGTATGGGAACTGTACCTCCCTAAATCACAGGACTCTGCAGAGTGGTGCGGACAGCCCAGCGCATCTGTAGTTGTGAACTTCCCACAATTTAGGACATTTACAAAGACCGGTGTGGAAAAAAGGGCCCGAAGGATCATTGGGGACCCAAGTCACCCCAACCACAATCTATTCCAGCTGCTGCCATCTGGGAAACAGTACTGCAGCATAAGAGCCAGGACCAACAAGCTTGGGGACAGCTTCTTCTACCAGGCCATCAGACTGATTAACTCACACTGATTTGTTTTTATTTCTATGTTACATTGACTGTTTTATTTATTATATGATTGCACATTGCACATTTAGACAGAGACGAAACATAAAGATTTTTACTCCTCATGTATGTGAAGGATATAAGAAATAAAGTCAATTCAATTCAAACTCCCTTGCCACAAAACTGCAACTTCACTATTCCCCCCATGACCTTCATACACAAGGACCATATCCCAAGCAAAAAGAACTAACTGCTGGAGGCACTCAATA
The DNA here is from genome assembly GCF_030028105.1 of Mobula birostris. Lineage (NCBI taxonomy): Eukaryota > Metazoa > Chordata > Chondrichthyes > Myliobatiformes > Myliobatidae > Mobula > Mobula birostris. The sequence continues at coordinate 49,027,439 of NC_092387.1, read as the reverse complement.
ATTCAAGCAGCATCTCTAGGGGTAAGACCCCACATCAGGACCTTTATGCCCCAGATGCCAGGATCTGCAGTCTCCTCCTTCTATGATCAGAGTCAGAATCAGGTTTATTATCACTGGCATGTGACATGAAATTTCTTAAAATTTTGATTCTGATCACATCTCACCTTGTTTTCAGGCTCCATTTTCTAAATGACCGTAGTAAGTTTAATTCACATTCAAATTCAACAATTTCTTAGCATGAATGTTAATTAAAAGGATTACTAAGGCACCAATTTTTATTTTTTATTTGTGAGATTAATGATGAAGCTAACAGCCAGATGTTCTGGAAAAATGGCCATCAGCCATTCAACCATTAGAAAATCTCAGATATCCTGGCATGAATAGTCAGAGGTAGTATTCTGAAATATCCTGCAGATCAAACCCCAGTACACCTGAGCATCTATTTCAAATTCCAGTACATCTGAACATGCATTCAACAATTGCCAAGGTTAGGATTCAGAAGAGCTTCAAACCCAGCCCTCAGTTTTACATCAAGGAGATCTGGAGTGGGAAGGGCTTGCCCAGTATATTAGAATGTGCAAAGAAATAGGTGCATGCAACTGTTTGGTTGCTTGATTTTTATTGCCAGTTCTAGCTAGATTTTCATACATTGTTTAATTTGCAATAAATCCATTTTAAATATTTTTATCATATCTGATTATCACAAATGTTTGAAAATTCTTAAAAGATCTTTGACAGCTGGTAAGCTGGGTACAGTACCCAAGGCTGATTCTCATCTCAGTGCCACTCTGAGGTCACATCTTGTCTGACCTCCACAACTAGAGAAACGAGATCTGGGCAATGGCCTAATCCTTGAAAAATAAAAATGCTGTAAATGCTGGAAATCTGAAAAACCTTGACACTACCTTGGACTACCTAGGTTTTTGTCTTGCACTCAGTGTCAATATGTTTATTTTATACATGTGTAAGTTAAACATCTGTTAAATTAGACCATATGACCATGTGATATAGGAGCAGAATTATGCCATTCAGCCCATCGAGTCTGCTATGCCATTTCATCATGGCTGATACAATTTTCCTCTCAGCCCCAATCTCCTGCTTCATCATGCCTTGACCAATCAAGAATCTATCAATCTCTGCCTTAAATATACACAAAGATTTGGTCTTCACAGCTGTCTGTGGCAAATAATTCACAGATTCACCACTCTCTGACTAATGGAATTCCTCTTCAGCTCCATTCTAAAAGGACACCCTTTGGTTCTGAGGCTGTGTCCTCTGGTCTTAGGCTCTCCCACTAGAGGAAATATCCTCTCCACATGCACTCTATCAAGGCTTTTCACCATTCAATAGGTTTCAATGAGGTCACACCTCATTCTTCTGAATTCCAATGAATACAGATCCAGAGCCATCAAACCCTCTTCATATGACAAGGCGTTCAAACCTGGAATCATTTTTGAGAACCTCCTTTGAGTCCTCTCCAGTTTCAGTACATCCTTTTTAAGAAAAAGGGCCCAAACCTGCTTAAAATACTCCAAGTGAGGCCTTACTAGTGCTTTATAAGTTCTCAGCATTACATCCTTGATTTTATATTCTAGTCCTCTTATATTTAACCACTGCTTTATCCATGCTAGAATCTTTCTTGTAATACTATGGGTTTATAACTTGTTAAGCAGCCTCATGTGTGTCACCTTGTCAAAGGCCTTCTGAAAACCCAAGTACAAAACATCGACCAATTGTCCTTTGTCTATCCTGCTTGTTATTTCTCCAAAGAATTCCAACAGATTTATCAGGCAAGATTTTCTCTTGAGGAAACTATGCTGGCTATAGCCTATTTTATCATGTGCCTCCAAGCATCCTGAGATCTCATCCCTAATAATCGACTCCAACATCTTCCCAACCACCGAAGTCAGACTAACTGGCCTACAGTTTACATTCTTCTGCCTCTCTCCTTTCTTGAAGAGTGGAGTGACATTTGCAACTTTCCAGTCTTCTAGAACCACTCCAGAATCAAATTTAAGTTAATGTTAACTTGTATTTACCCTCAAGTTATAATGTACTGTGATGCTGCTTCAAAAGGTATTTTTCATGGTATTTATCTCATGTGTATGTATGCCTATGACAAAAATAACTTTAAGTGTGAACTAGAAACAGAAAATCCTGGAAAAACTCAACGGGCCAAGCGGCATCGGTGTAAGAAAAAAAGAGTTAACATTTCAGGTTGATGATCCTTCATCAGAACCATTTCTTTTGAGAAGGGTCCCAGTCCAAATCCAGAATTAGACCATAAGACATAGGAGCAGAATTAGGCCATCTGGCCCATCATTGGCTCCACCACTGAACCATGGCTGATCCTTTTTTCTATCTCCTCCTCAACCCCAGTACCCAGCCTTCTCCCTGTAACCTTTGATGCCATGTCTAATCAAGAACCTAGAAATCAAAGTAAAGGTGTTATCTAAGAGCATATATGTTACGATATACTACCGTGAGATCCAGTTCTTGCAGGCATTTACGTGAATAAAAGATATACAATAAAATTTACAAAAACTATACACGAAGACTGGCAAACAGCCAGTGTATAAAAGAAAACAAACTGTGTGAATAAAAAAATGATGAGAATATGAACTGTAGAGAATCCTTGAAGGTCAGTCTATAGGTCATAGAATCAATTCAGAGTAGTGGTGAATGAAGTTCTCCATACAAGTTCAGGAGCTGATGATGGCCCAACGTAATCAGCCCAAGAGAATGTGGTGACTAGAAACAATGGTGTTACTCATGATTCCAAACCGGTAAATTTTCTTCTTCCCACTCCCCTCCACCCCCAACAATCTAATAGAGGTCATGAATCTAAAGTGATTTTCTCAACTATCTATAAGCCAAAGATAAAACTCAACATGCAGTTAAACAAAGAAGTGAGAAAGTGCAATGTTAACCCACAAACAGAAGTAAGTACAAGATAAATAACGCAAACACGAGGAATTCTGCAGATGCTGGAAATACAAGCGACACACATCAAAGTTGCTGGTGAACACAGCAGGCCAGGCAGCATCTCTCGGAAGAGGTACAGTCGACGTTTCGGGCCGAGACCCTTCGTCAGGAGGGTCTTGGCTCCATCCCTCCCCTCCTGTCTTCTCCTATCATTTTGGATCTCCCCCTCCCCCTCCCACTTTCAAATCTCTTACTAGTTCTTCCTTCAGTTAGTCCTGACGAAGGGTCCCGGCCCGAAACGTCGACTGTACCTCTTCCTAGAGATGCTGCCTGGCCTGCTGCGTCCACCAGCAACTTTGATGTGTGTTGCTACAAGTTAAATAAAATGAGTCTGTTGATAATACACAGAGAGATGAGTGAGGCAGTCTTGACAAATCAAACACTAGACCAGGAGTGGACAAGTCTGCCCCTTAAACCTGTCCTATGACTAGGTTCATGCTGAAGTTTGAACCACACATAGACCAGCCTGTTCCTCACATCCATTAATACCACGGCTGTCAAAATTCCATCCAAGTTTAAGTTAAGTACTGAACTGGTTTTAATCCCCATGTGCAGCAAATACAAAGGATTTTGGTTATAGGCGCCTCTTCTGTGCTGTGCAAGAGGGCAAAAATAGGACATCGATTTTTTTTGATAGAGGATCAATAGTGTCAAGTCCAAATTAGACTGTGAGTATCTGCAAATTATCCTCTCAAAGACTTGATACAAACTAAGTGAATCCCAGAGAAGCAGAGTTTAGCTGAAAACTAACGGTTCTGTGATAAGGAAGGCCTATGAGACAGAGGCTGACTGTGATAAACAGGCCACAAGGAAAGAATCAGCTGTGTGACAAAGAAATGTTAACGAATTGACTTCCAGTAAGCAGAAGAAAAATCATGTCATGCAATTGGCAATCAACACAGGTTGATGGCCCAAATGGCCTACTTCAGGACTTCCATCCAACTGCAAAATGATGGCAGCTGCACATAGCATGCAGCAAATTCTGACACTCCAGCACAGTTACTATCAGGCACAGACTCAAGGACAATCAGAAAATACTTCCATTAATAGTGAACCATGTTGAAGAATTCACAGACAGTAAAGAAATAATATACTCGGCAAACTTCAGGCATCTCCAGTGAAGAAACCCAAAGGAAGGAGCTATCCTTATTTACTACTAACAGCTATCAATGCAGTAATATACTTCATTAGGAGATTTGGCTTATTACCAAACTTCTACCGATATATGATGGAGAACATTCTGATTAGTTATATCATAGCCTTCACGTGACCACAGATTTCCTCTAGCTGCTCCGGTTTCCTCCCACATTCCAAAGACGTATAGGTTAGTAGGTTAATTGGTAACGTGAGTGTAATTGGATGCTGGACCGGAAGGTCGTATTACTGTGCTGTATCTCTATATAACAATAAATAATATTAAGTGCATGATCACAAAATGGTTGTAGATTCAGCCAGCTCCATTGTGGGCACAAGCCTCCCCACCATCGAGGACATCTTCAAGAGCTGGTGCCTCAAGAAAGTGACATCCATCATTAACAACCCTCATTATCCAGGGCATGCCCTCTTCTACCAATACGGAAGAGGTACAGGAACCTGATGACCCACACTCAATGTTCAGTTTCTGCACCTCTATCATTAGATTTCTGAATGGTTCATGAACACTACCTCATTATTACAACTTTTGACAAACAGGAGAAAATCTGCAGATGCTGGAAATCCAAGCAACACACACAAAATGTTGGAGGAACTCATCAGGACAGGCAGCATCTATTGAAAAGGGTACAGTCAACATTTTGGGCCAAGACCCTTTGGCGGAACTGAAGAAAAAAAGATGAGGAGTAGATTTAAAAGGTGGGGGAGGGGAGAGTGAAACATGAAGTGATAGGTGAAACCAGGAAAGGGAGAGATGAAGTAAATAGCTAGGAAGTTGACTGGTGAAAGAGATACAGGGCTGGAGAAGGGGGAGTCTGATAGGAGAGGACACAAGACCGTGGAAGAAAGAAAGAAAAGGGAGAGGAGCACCAGAAAGAGGTAATGGGTCAGTAAGGAGATAAGATGAGAGAGTGAAAAGGAAATGCGGAATGGTGAAGGGGAGGTGGGGGGCCACTAACAGAAGTTTGAGATATCGATGTTCATGCCATCACTTTGGAGACTACCCAGACAGAATATAAGGTGTTGTTCCTCCAACCTGAGTGTGGCCTCATCGCGACAGTAGAGGAGGCCATAGATAAACATATGGGAATGGGAATGGGAAGTGGACATTAGATGGGTGGTCACTGGGAGATCCCACTTCTTCTGGCGGACGGAGCATAGCTGCTCGCCAGAATGGTCTCCCAATGTCGGGTCTTACCAATATACAGGAGGCCACACCGGGAACACCGGACACAGACTCAAAAGTGAAATGTCACCTCACCTGGAAGGACTGTTTGGGGCCCGGAATGATAGTGAGGGAGGAATTGTAGGGGCAGGTGTAGCACTTGTTCCGCTTGCATGGATAAGTGCCAGGAGGGAGATCAGTGGGGAGGGACGAATAGACAAGGGAGTCATGCAGGGAGTGATCCTGCGGAAAGCAAAAGTTGTGAGGAGGGGGGGAATGTGCTTGGTGGTGGGATCCTGTTGGAGATGACGGAAATTTCAGAGAATTGCACAATTTATAGTAACTTATAGTAATCTTATGTTTTGCACAGCACTGTTGCTGCAAAATAACAAATTTCACAATGTATGTCAGTGTTAATAAACCCGATACTGATTCTAGCCCTCTAATATACCCAAGGTTTCCAAATGCTATACACCAGCAATGATTTTGAATATCACAACAAACTACCAAAATGCATTTAAATTGAAATTCAAATTAAGTTTTAGTGACTTTTTTTTAAGCGAATAGAGTTTACAGATTTGTGAAGCACAAAGGTGGGGTACCGTGTATAAGTAAATGCAGTTTATTCTCTGGACATGTTATATTTAACACTGGCTCACTGTGGAGTTTCTCGCACTTAATTTCTGCAAACTGGGATAAGTTTCACATATCATCATTAGTTGTCAGCACGGCACAGAGCAGCTCAATGAGTATTCTCCCTATCCACAAACCATCAACCATTAAAGACAATGCATATAATCTTTCCCTGAAGGACATGAGCATTTTGTTAAACTTACCGTGAAGAGCATGATCACAGCCATTTCCTTGATCTTTAAATTTAGCGTATAATGTCTGGACATCAAAATAATTACACCACCACCCTGCAATGATAGGAACTACAGGATTCTGCTCATCAACTGTATCAATGTTTGCTGATCTTTTCCTGCAGTACTTTTCCATGAGCAAAAATGAAAATAAATATAAAATAATGGAAATACAGTAGCAGACAGCCAGGATCTGTGGTGAAAGCTTATGTATCAGATAATGATTTGTTATCAAAACTGGAAGAAAATTAAGTGATGTATAAGTTAGAACAGGATGCCATAAGCTGTAGAGGAAATTTATGAGAATACTGCTGCCAGGAGATGGGATGTTATGTTGAAGTTGTGTTAGACACTGATGAAGCCTAATTTGGAGTATCACGGGCAGTTTTGGTCGCCCACTGAAAGGAAAGATGTAAATAAGGTTTAAAGAGTACAGAGAAAATTTACAAGGACGTTGCCACGTCCAGAGGACCTGAGTTATAAGGAGTGATTAACTAGGTTAGGACTTTATTCAGTATTACCGTTGAGTAAAGGGAATTACAGAGGCATGAGAGAGAAGTTGGCCGGAACTGAATGGAAAAGAACACTAGCAGGGATGACGGCAGAGCAGCAATGGCTGGAATCTCTAGAAGCAATTCAGAAGGCACAGGATATTTACATCCTAAAGAGGAAGAAGTACTGAAAAGGAATGATGACATAACCATGGCTAAATAGAGACATTAAAGCCAACATAAAAGGCAAAGAGAGCACATAAAATAGAGCAAAAATTAGCGGGAATTTAGAGGATACAGAAGACAACTAAAAAAGTCATTAACAAGGTGAAAATGGAATACGAAAGTAAGCTAGCCAATAACATTAAAGAGAATACCAAAGTTTCTTCAGATACATAAAGTGTAAAAGAGAGGCAAGTGTGGATATTAGACCACTGGAAAACAATGCTGGAGAGGTAGTAATGGGAGACAATGAAATGGCGGATGAACTGAATAAGTATTTTGCATCAGGCTTCATGGTGGAAGACATCAGTAAAATAATGTAAGTTCACAAGGTGCAGAATAGATATGTCCCACAGAAGTCCCACAGAAGTATGAGTTCTCAAATAGCAGGGCGAGGCAACCATGGCTGACAAGGAAAGTTAAGGACTACATAAAAGCAAGGAAAGGGCATATAAGGTAACAAAAGTGAGTGGGAGGTTGGATGATTGGGGAACTTTTAAAATCCAACAAAAGGCAACTAAAAGAGTTATAAAAAGGGAAAAGATGATATATGAGGGAAAACTAGCCAATAATATAAAGCAAGATACTAAAAGTTTTTTTTCAATTATATAAAAAATAAAAGGAAGGTGAGAGTTGATATTGGACCACTGGAAAATGATGTTGGTGAGGTAGTAATGGGGACAAAGAAATGGCAGAGGAACTTATAAGCACATTGCTTCATTCTTTACTATGGAAGGTATGAACTGTATGCCAGAGGTCCGTGAGTGTCAGGGAGCAGAAGTGCCATTGCTATTACAAAGGAAACAGTGCTGGGCAAACTCAAAGGTCTTAAGATGGATAAGTCACCTGCACCAGATGGACTACATCCCAGAGTCCTGAAAGAGGTTGCTGAACAGTTAACAGATGTATTGGTCATGATCTTTCAAAAATCAGTTGATTCTGGCACGGTCCTAGAGGACTGTAAAATTGCAAATGTCACTCCATTCTTTAAGAAGGGAGGAAGACAAAAGAGAGGAAATTATAGGCCAGTTAGCCTAATCTCAGTGGTTGGGGAAGTGTGGAGTCCATTATTAAGGATGAGGTTTCAGGGACTTGGAGACCAATGATAAAATAAGTCAAAGTCAGCATGGTTTTTGTAAAGGGAAATCTTGCCTGACAAATCTGTTAGAATTCTTCGAGGAAGTTACAAGCAGGGTGAACAAAGGAGAGGCAGTGGATATAATTTACTTAGATTTTCAGAAGGCATTTGATAAAGTGCCTCACATGAGGCTGCTTAACAAAATAAAATCCTATGGTGTTACAGGATATATATCAGCATGGATAGAGGAATGGTTGACAGGCAGGAGGCAGCAAGAGGGAATAAAGGGAGCCTTTTCTGATTGGCTGCCTGTGACTAGTGGTGTTCCTCTGGGGTCAGTATTGGGACCACTACTTTTCACATTGTTTGTTAATGATTTCGATAGTGGAATAGATGGCTTTGTGGCAAAGTTTGCTGATGATACGAAGTTAGGAGGAGGGATATGTAGTGCTGAGGAAGCAATATGTTTGCTGCAGAACTTAAAACAAATTAGAAGAATGGGCAAAAATGTGGCAGATGGAATACAGTGTTGGGAAATGAACAATAACGCATTTTGATAAAAGGAACAATAGTGCAGACTATTACCTAAATGGGGAGAAAATTCAAACATCAGAGGTGCAAAGTAACTTAGTAGTCCTCATGCAAGACCCCCAGAAGGTTAATTCACAGATTGAGTGGGTGGTAAATACAGCAAGTGCAATGTTGGCATTAATTTCAAGGGGAGCAGAATATAAATACAAGGAGATAATGCTGAAGCTTTATAAGACTGGACTTGGAGTATTGTCAACAGCTTTGGGCCTTTTATTTCAGAAAGGATTTATTTTCATTAGAGAGAGTCCAGAGGAGGTTCACGAGGATGATTCTGGGAATGAAAGTGTTGACATATAAAGAGTGTTTGGCAGCTTTGGGCCTGTACTCACTGGAATTTAGAAGAACATGCGTTGGATCTCATTGAGACCTACCAAATGCTGAAAGGACTAGATAAGGTGGACGTGGAGAGGATGTTCCCTCTGGTGGAGGTATCCAGAACTAGAGGGCACAGCCGCGAAATTGAGGGGCAACCTCTTAGAACAAAACTAAGGAGGAATTTACTTTAGCCGAAGAGTGGTGGATCTGAGGACAAAAAGAGGATATGTAAAGCATTTGACAGGCAAGCTGAGGCAAAATCCCAAGAGATTCCATAGATATATTAAGAGTAAAAGGTTTACTTGGGGGAGGACAGATGCTCTTAAAGACCAGTGTGGCCACCTATATGTGAAACCAAAGGAAACTGGCGAGATTTTTTAATAAATATTTCTCTTCAGTTTATACTATGGAGAAAATGATGTAAGCTAAGGAAATCGGAGAAGTGAGTATTGTCTTCTTGTCATACAAGTCAGCAGGGACTGGGTACTGGAGGCCTTAAAGTGTATTCACCCCCAGGGCCTGACTTGGAGCATCCTGGGATCTTGTGGAAGCTGGAGAAGAAATTGTGGAGACCTTTGCAGAGATTTTCTCTTCACAGAAGAGGTTTTGGAGGAAAGGAGAGTGGGTAATGTGGTATCATTGTTTACAAAGCATGGCCAAAACAAACCAGGAAACTAGGCCAGTGGAGTGCATATTGTTAGAGGGGATTCTGAGGGGCAGGAGCTACTAAGATCTGGAAATTCAGGATCTGATTCGGGACAGACAGCGTGGCTTTGTGCAGTGGCCTGATAAGTCTCTTGGCGTTCCTCAAGAATGTAACCTCAGCATTTTAAAACTAAGGACCACCTCTTGCACAACCATGGACATCTCTTATTGCATGTGTGTGTGTTTTGTCCTGTCTTATTTTGCACTACTTTTTTTCCCACTTCACCGTCTCACGTGATTTGTAGTCTGTGCATTGCCTGAGCCTATGTGCCTGTGATGCACATGCCAGCAAGATTTTCATTGTATTTGTTCCTCACTTCATTTGCACACATGACAATAGACTTGACTTGACGAGTACTCAGCTATGCTGACCCCATTTACCAACATTTAATTGGTAGCCCTCTCTGCCTTAGTGATTTACATGATTGTTCAGATGTTTTTTAACTATTGTAAATCTCTGACTCCAACATGACCTCAGGCTTTACTTTCCAGATCCCAACCAGCATCTGGGTAGAAAATACTCCTCCTCAGATCCTCTTCTCATGACCACAAATCTATGCCCCTAGTTTTAAGCACGCTGATTGAAGAGAATGTTCCAATAATCCATTCTATATATAGCCCTCATAATTTGATGGAGCCTAATTAAACTGTGGAACCTCACAACCCACACAGCCTCAACTCCAAGGAAAACAGAAATAGTTTATCCAGTCTCTCATCTCTTCTTTACCTTCTTTGTCCAAAAAAGATTTTCAATTCCCCTTTCAAATTTGTAATGGAATCTTCACACCCTTTCAATCAGCATCTGACAGACAACATAAAGAAGAAAATAATGTACTGGAATTTACTGAGGATTTCTCTGATTATTGCGATGCTTTAACAGGACAGAACACATTGGCAACTAGATGGCGAGTCTCAATAAAGATTAGCTTTATTTGTCATATGTACATTGAAACAGAGTGAAATGCACCACAACTGACACACAAACTGACAATCTGCAGTGCATGCATCAGTGTACTTTCATTTCCTTTGCCTATAAAGAACCTCCTGGAATTCAGCAATGCATTAGAGGTCAGAGGTCTGGAGTGTTTGCTAAGCTGTTGTATCAAGGGACCAGATGCATTTCACACCTGACCCTTCAACTTTACCCCAGCCATGCTGATCTCTTCCTTTGGATCGGGGGACACTGATCTTCATTAAAGTTATTTTGTTTAGTGATCGTACTTCACAATGTGTTTTTAATTTACATCAGTTTCCACTTTTTAAGTATTTTCTTTATTTCCTGAATAATATGTTTTTAACGGTTTATAATTTTTCAAACATTTTCAAATGTCTCTGACGTTAGGATACATTTAGAAAAGACAGAAAAACCATAAGTGCATCATCTGTCACAGGCCACCATAGTATTCCTGGATAGGGCCTCAGCCTGAACCAGCTGAGGCCTAGCTGTCACTCAGACTGATTAATCAGTTCATGATTAGTACTGCAGTGTGTCTCACTTTGAGGGTTCACCACAAGGGACCAACAGGGGCCCCAATGCATTCTAATCTAACTCATCTTACAGCAGATAACTAACTGGATCGCATCTCTGAGTGATTAGCAGAAATAGAAAACAGCAAGCATTTGGGAAATCCTTTGCTCTTCTTTGAGTGATGCAATATGATCTAATTAACATTATTCCAAGAGAACAAACCAGGTTGAACATCTCAACTAAACCTCCAACAGCTACGTGCTGCAAACACTCAGCACGGATCTGGTCCCAGCTTGGGTTAAATGTTCAGTCCCTGTAAACAGATGGATAACAGCGTGTTCTCCACTTCAAAACATACTTATTCTTAAATCAGCAGCTTGACACTCAGTAGTACACTCCTGCTTTCAGGATCCCTTGCCCAGTAAACTCCACTCAATGCTCAGCTATTTGAAGAAAGGGGTCTTTCCCCAAACTGTGAAATGATCTGAGAATAATCATTAAGTACAAGAGAATAACTGCAGAAATCAACATTTAAGATTTGATAGTGCTCCTTTCTTTTAATGACTATATTTGTGGAGGCTTATGGGGTTGCTCAATAAGAAAAGGCAATTGTTAAGGAAAGGAAAGGTATCAGGGATTCCTAGACCAAGTGTAACAGGAACCAGATATCCATTACAGCAAAAGCCCTCCTCACCATGCAGCACATTTCAAAATCACAATCACTGGCATGTGACATGAAATTTGTTAACGTAGCAGCAGCAGTTCAATAATCTAGCAGAGAGAAAAAAAATAAAAATAATAATAATAAACAATTATAATTTCTAAATGACAACAAATGAGGAATGAGTGTCCTCATAATCTAATCTGAACAAACAAGTAAACCAATTACAATATGTATATTGAATAGATTTTTTTTAATGTGCAAAATCAGAAATACTGAATATTAAAAAAAGTGAGGTAGTGTCCAAAGATTCAATGTCCATTTAGGAATTGGATGGCAGAGGGGAAGAAGCTGTTCCTGAACCACTGAGTGTGTGCCTTCAGGCTTCTGTACCTCCTATCTGATGGTAACCGTGAGAAAAGGGCATGCCCTGGGTGCTGGAGGTCCTTAATATTGAATGCTGCCTTTCTGAGACACCACTCCCTGAAGATGTCCTGGGTACTTTGTAGACTAGTACCCAAGATGGAGCTGACTAGATTTACAACTTCCTGCAGGTTCTTTAGGTCCTGTGCAGTAGTCCCTCCATATCATACAGTGATGCAACCTGTCAGAATGCTCCCCACGGTACAACTATAGAAGTTTTTGAGTGTATTTGTTAACATACCAAATCTCTTCAAACTCCTAATAAAGCATAGCAGCTATCTAGCCTTCTTTATAACTATATCTATATGTTGGGACTAGGTTAGACCCTCAGAGATCTTGACACCCAGGAACTTGAAACTGCTCACTCTCTCCACTTCTGATCCCTCCATGAGGATTGGTATGTGTTCCTTCATCTTCCTGAAGTCCACAATCAGCTCTTTTGTCTCTATGGCACTACCTCACTAGTTGGCACAGGGGTAGGCAACCCTAAGCACAAATGATTTTCTAGCATGCGTTATTCATTAATTTGAGGCAAAACATAACTAGATGTATTTAAGCGGATAATTCCCATATTTCAAGTTTTTTATGGCATTTATCTGGTCTACCGTCCGCTTATTAATACTCGATCCGGCCCACAGAGGCAAAAAGGTTGCCGACCCCTGAGATGGCATACCTCACTCCTGTACACCCTCTCATCACCACCTGAGACTCTACCAACAATGGCTGTATCATCAGCAAATTTATAGATGGTATTTGAGTTATGCCTAGTCACGTAGTCATGTGTATATAAAGAGTAGAGCAGTGGGCTAAGCACACACTCCTGAAGTGCATCAGTGTTGATCGTCAGTGAGGAGGATATGTTATCACCAATCTGCACAGTTTGTGGTCTTCCGGTTAGGAAGTTGAGGATCCAATTGCAGAGGGAGGTACAGAGGCCCAGGTTCTGCAACTCCTCAATCAGGCCCTGCTGCAAGAAATCCGTACTGTCATCAATGACCCCCACCATCCAAGCCATACGGTCTACTCACTACTTCCACTGGTCAGGAGATACAGGGGCCTTAGGTGCCACACCACCAGATTCTGGAAGTTATTATCCTGTAACCAACCAGGCTCCTGGATGATTTCACTCATCTCATCTCTGAAATGATTGCACAACCTGTGGACTCACTTTCAAAGATCCTACAACTCATGCTCTCAGTATTATTTAATCACACAACTTGGTTTCTTTTGCACATTGGATGCTTGTTCATCTTTGTTCATAAATGCCATTGCACTTGTTTATTTTCCTGTAAATGTCTGTAAGATAATGAATCTCAAGATAATATATGGTGACATCTACATACTTCGATAATAAATTTACTTTGACTTTGATGTGGAATAAAACTACTCCTCTACAAACCAAACTGCCCTCTATTCTCAGTTTGTTATTGCGTTATGACCTTTACATTTCCTCTATTACATCCCTGAAGCTTGTGATTTTGATGCATTTCAGTCTGAAATTAAAGTCAGACTCAACTTTAAATATCTCCTAAAGTTGGAGAAGGGCAATTACCAAAGCTATTTTGACAGCAGTTTTAACTTCAAATCCTAGCAGAAGAAATGCAGCCAGTTAAACCAAAGTGGCTCACAAGCAGTCATCAAACAATTGTACATTATAAATAACTGTTATTTAACTGCTCAACACTTAACAAAAATATAACTGTGAAAAGGCTAAATAGTTGATCAACCCCATTCTATCAACAACAAGAATTACGGACTTAACCAACCTGATTTATCAACTAAGCATAAGGGAGGTATTCTTGGTGATAAACTTTTAACAGTTAATACCATCCCAAGGGTTCTCATAGGCATACACCATTCACTTTAGTCAATGGCAGGAAACCATCCATATTTCTTACTATATTTTAGTATTGTTCCTTGGCCAGATACCAGCCCTTTTTATTTAACCTGATGCTTATTCCACTTTGACAGTGGCACACTAACTGGTTTATCATTCATTGAAGATCAGCTTTATTTGTTGTATGTACATCAAAAGGCACAGTGTTGTTTACATCAACAGCCAACACAGTCCCAGAATATACTGGAGGCAACTTGAACGTGTTGCCGTGCTTCTGGCGCAAACATAGCTTAAATAACCGGTACGTCTTTTAGAATGTGGGAGGAAACCCATGCATCCGGAGGAAATGCTTGCAGTCACAGAGAGACCATGCAAACTCCATACAGACAGCAGCAGGAATTGAACACTGATTGCTGGCAGTGTTAAGGTAACCGCTACATAGAAACATAGAAAATAGGTGCAGGAGTAGGCCATTCAGCCCATCGAGCCTGCACTGCCTTTCAGTATGATCATGGCTGATCACCCAACTCAGAACCCTGTACCTGCCTTCCCTCCATACCCCCTGATCCCTTTAGCCACAAGGGCCATATCTAACTCCCTCTTAAATATAGCCAACGAACTGGCCTCAACTGTTTCCTGTGGCAGAGAATTCCACAGATTCACCACTCTCTGTGTGAGGAAGTTTTTCCTAATTTCGGTCCTAAAAGGCTTCCCCTTTATCCTCAAACTGTGACCCCTCGTTCTGGACTTCCCCAACATCGGGAACAATCTTCCTGCATCTAGCCTGTCCAATCCCTTTAGGATTTTATACGTTTCAATCAGATCCCTCTTCAATCTTCTAAATTCCAATGAGTATAAGCCTAGTTCATCCAGTCTTCCATCATATGAAAGTCCTGCCATCCCAGGAATCAATCTGGTGAACCTTCTTTGTACTCTCTCTATGGCAAGGATGTCTTTTCTCAGATTAGAGGAACAAAACTGCACACAATACTCCAGGTGTGGTCTCACCAAGGCCTTGTACAACTGCAGTAGTACCTCCCTGCTCCTGTACTCAAATCCTCTTGCTATAAATGCCAGCATACCATTCCCCTTTTTCACCGCCTGCTGTACCTGCATGCCCACTTTCAATGACTGGTGTATAATGACACCCAGGTCTCGTTGCACCTCCCCTTTTCCTAATCGGCCACCAGTCAGATAATAATCTGTTTTCCTGTTTTTGCCACCAAAGTGGATAACCTCACATTTATCCACATTAAATTGCATCTGCCATGAATTTGCCCACTCACCTAACCTATCCAAGTCACCCTGCATCCTCTTAGCATCCTCCTCACAGCTAACACTGCCGCCCAGCTTCGTGTCATCCGCAAACTTGGAGATGCTGCATTTAATTCCCTCATCCAAGTCATTAATATATATTGTAAACAACTGGGGTCCCAGCACTGAGCCTTGCGGTACCCCACTAGTCACTGCCTGCCATTCGGAAAAGGTCCCGTTTATTCCCACTCTTTGCTTCCTGTCTGCCAACCAATTCTCTATCCACATCAATACCTTACCCCCAATACCGTGTGCTTTAAGTTTGCACAGTAATGTCCTGTGTGGGACCTTGTCAAAAGCCTTCTGAAAATCCAAATATACCACATCCACTGGTTCTCCCCTATCCACTCTACTAGTTACATCCTCAAAAAATTCTATGAGATTCGTCAGACATGATTTTCCTTTCACAAATCCATGCTGACTTTGTCCGATGATTTCACCGCTTTCCAAATGTGCTGTTATCACATCTGTGATAACTGACTCTAGCAGTTTCCCCACCACCGATGTTAGGCTAACCGATCTATAATTCCCTGGTTTCTCTCTCCCTCCTTTTTTAAAAAGTGGGGTTACATTAGCCACCCTCCAATCCTCAGGAACTAGTCCAGGATCTAAAGAGTTTTGAAGAATTATCACTAATGCATCCACTATTTCTTGGGCTACTTCCTTAAGCACTCTGGGATGCAGACCATCTGGCCCTGGGGATTTATCCGCCTTTAATCCCTTCAATTTACCTAACACCACTTCCCTACTAACATGTATTTCCCTACCATGCCACCCTTTATTCATTTTTTACCCTCAACGCTACGAATTGGAACTCATTAATGAAAGTTAAGGTACTTGCACAATTTATGCCCCAGCCCCTCACACCTTCACCTCAAATAGTAGGCTTGGGTCCCCCAACAAAAATGAGTACACAAAAATCTAGGTCAACACGCCTGCACAGTGCCAGCAACAAATTCTTTCAGATGTGCTACTTCTCAGGTGAAACATTAAGCCAAAGATCATTTGCTCCTCCGGTGGTTGCTAAAGATCCCATTGATTATTCCACAGAGAAACAGAGATTTTCCTGGAATGTTGGCCAACATTCATGCCTTAATGTCATCGAAACAAATTATCTGATTATTATCACTTTGATAATTGTGAAAATTTGCTGTGAATAAACAGACTTGCCACATTTCCTTTACTACATATGAAAAATAATTCATCAGTTGTTGAGTATTATGAGGTTCCAAGGATCTCAAAGGTGCTATGTGAATGCAAATCTGCTTTTTTTCAATACAAAACATTGTCACCTACCTAAAACATTAGAATATCGAACAGTATAGCACAATACAGGCCCTTAGGTACACAATGGTGTGCTGGTCTTTTAACTTACTCCAAGATCAATCTAACCATTCCCTCCTCCATAGCCGTCCATTTTACTTTCATCCATACGCTTAAAAGTCTCTTAAATGGCCCTAATGCATTTGAGTCTGGCAGCACGTTCCACACACCTACCACTCTAAAAATATTAGCTCTGACATCCTCCTCCTATACTTCCCTCCAGTCACCTTGAAATCATGCCCTCTTCTATTAGCTATATCTGGCATGGGAAATACTCGCTGGTTGCTCACTCTATCTATAGCAACACACACGAAATGGTGAAGGAACTCATCAGGTCAGGCAGCATCTATGAAAAATGAAGGGCCAAGTCCTTCATTTCTTGAGGACTGGAAAGGAAGGGTGAAGATGTCAGAATAAAAAGGTGGCGAAAGAGAAGGATGACAAGCTAGAAGGTGAAGGTGAAGCCAGGTAGGTGGAAAAGATAAAGGACTGGAGAAGAAGGAATCTGATAGGAGAGTGGACCATGGGAGAAAGCGAAAAAGGAAGGACACCAGAGAAAGTTGAAAGGCAGATAAGAAGATGTATGAGGGTAGAATGGGGAATAGAAAGCCAAAGGGAGAAGAAGAAAGAAGAAAAAAATTATCAGGAGAAATTGATGTTCAGGTCAGCAGGCCGGAGGGTCCCAAGATGAAATATGAGGTGTTGCTTCTCCAACCTGAGAGTGGCCTCATCGTGACAGAAGACTGACATGTTGGAATGGGAATGGGGATAGGAATTAAAATAGTTGGCTACTTGGAAATCCCACTTTTGGCAGATGGAGTGCAGGTGCTCAACAAAGCGGTCCCCCAATTTATGTCAAGTCTCACTAATGTAGAGGAGTCCACACCAGGAGCACTAGATTCAATAAATAACCCCAATAGATTTGCAGGTGAAGTCTTGCCTCATCGGGAAGGACTGTTTGGGGCCTAAATGGAGATGAGGGAAAAGATAAGTAGACAAGCATAGCACTTCTCTTGCTAGCAGGATTATGTGCCAGGATGGAGATTAGTACGAAGGGAAAAATGGACAAGGGATTCCTGGAGGAAGCAATCTCTACAGAAAGAGAAGACGTGAGGGGTGAGAAGGAGGAGGTAAAGATGTGTTTGATGGTAGGCTGCTGTTGAAGATGGTGGAAGTTGCATTCAGTGATGCGTTGGATGTGGAGGCTCCTGTTAAGGTGGCAGGAAGACGGGATGAGTGTGGATATCTGGGAAATGGATGAAATGGTTTATGATTTCCCACTCTATCTATACCTCATATCATCTTACACACTTCTATCAAATCACCTCTCAACCTCCTTCACTCCAAACAGAAAAGCCTTAGCTTCCTCAGTCTGTCCTCATGGGAAATGCTCTTTAATCCATGCAGCATCCTGGTAAATCTCCTCTGCATCTTCACTAAAGCTTCCTCATCCTTCCAATAATGAAACAACCAGAACTGAACACAATACTCCAAGTGTAGTCTAACCAGAGTTTTATAGAGCTGCATTATTACCTCATGGCTCTTGAACTCAATCCCCTACCCAAATAAAAGCTATCACACTATATGCCTTCTTAGCCTCCTTATCAACTTGCATGGGAACCTTCAGGGATCTATGGACACAGACCCCGCGATCCCTCTGTTCCTCCACACTGCTAAAGATCATGCCATTAACCCTCTACACTGCCTTCAAGTCCAATTATTTTATCATCTTATACACCAGCATCAAGTTAGCTCCTATCCTTCTTCGCTCCAAAGGGAAAAGCACTAGCTCGCCCAACCTTTCCTCTAATCCAAGCAGCATCCTGGTAAATATCCTCTCCACCCTCTCTAAAGCTTTCACATCTTTTCTATAATGAAGCAACAGAACAGAACAGAGTATTCCAAGTGTGGTCTAACATTACCTGTTTCTTTCTCCAGAGTGGCTGCTCAGTCTTCTGAGCAGCCCCAAAATTTTCCACTGTTGACATTAATATTTTTTTCTCTGCTTTTTGATGGGTATTTAACAATTTATCTCCTTTGATTAGCAAGTATCTCTTTAAACAAACTATAATCACCCATCGCACTCCTGTCTAAAAGCATATTGCTTATGTTCACATTCTTCCTCAAACAAAACTCCAAACTTACAAACAAGACCTCACTAATAAGCAGAATATTAAAGAAACCAGACTCAATTTACAATCAAACATATCTAAGATTAAATTGCATTGAGAACCGCTTCAGGTTTAATACCACTTTCTGTCAGTAGTTACTGCTTTTGCTAATAGATACCAATTTATTAGTTTTAAATATTTGAAATATCAGTCTAATTCGCACAGTAAGAGATCATTAATTTTTAATTAAAACTCATGATCTCAGCATGAGATACACAATTCATATATGGAAGGATATGAGCTGCTAATTGTTCTGCATATGTTACAGAATAATTTTTGCTGAGACTCGTATTTTGATATTGTATCGCTTTGCATTTATCCTTAAATCAACCACACAAAATAAAGTTTGCTGTTTATGGGAGCTTCATGTGCACTGATTCGTGCAGCGTTTTGGATGGACAGTGAAAGCACCTCAAAAGTCCTTCATTGGAGGGATAACGCCTTAGTCAGAAAAGGACTTACATACTGTAAGTTTTTCCTTATAGTTTGACATCAATTCCAGATGGCCACCTGGAGCCTCCAGTTGCTAGTTATTTTATTTCTCCTCCCCATTCTCTCACTGACATGTCTACCCTCAGACTCCTCCACAGCCAGGGTGAGGCTAAATGCAAACTGGAGAAACAGTGCCTCTTATTCTGCCTGGGTGGACTTCAATTTGATGGCATGAACATTGAATTCTCCAACTTCGGGTAATATGCTCCCTTCTGTCTCTTTTCTCTTTCCTCTTTCCACATAATCTATCTAGTTCTTTCTCCACTCACCCCAACCTCCATCACCCAGTTTCTTCCCTCTGCCTTTAACCTGTTGATCATTTACATACTCCTCCTACTGTTTCTCGTTCCCCACAATTCCCATCTGTCCTCCCTATCTCCCTCACTTGATTCCATGCTCCACATTCGCCTCATAGCGATTCCATTATTTTCATCCCTTTGTCACCTCCACCTATCACTTCCCAGCTTCTGGCACTATTTCTACTGTCCCCTCCCCCATCTCCACTCTCACCTAAATCCACCAAATATGTGCTAGATCTTGCTTCACCCCTTCCCACCATCTTTTTATAATGGCTAGTGCACCTCTGACTTTCGGTCGGAATGTAGGGCCTCAGCCCAAAACGTCAACTCTCCATTTTCCTCCACAGATGCTACCTGACTCCCCAAGATTCTCTGGCGCTTTGTGTGTTGCACCAGATTGCAGCACCTGTGTCTCTTTGTCTCCCATTCCAGGATTATGGATTGCTAAACACCTTTCAGTGGACTGCGTTTATATAAACAGACGTGGTACTTACAGAGCCAACCCATGCCCTCATCTTGGCCTCTCTGACCACATCTCCATAATGTTAATCCCAGCATACTGACCACTGCTGGAAATGAAGAAACCAGTCAAGAGGACCATCACTGTGCGGCCTAATGAGGTAATCTCTGTGCTTCAGGGCTGTTTTGAACAGACTAACCATCAGATGTTCAAGGAGGCTGCCACAAACGGAAAAGACACAGACCTCAAGGAATATGCCCCATCTGTCACCAGCTACATCTTCAGGTGTGTGGATGACGTTGGTACCTCAAGAACAGTCATCTCACTGCCCAAACTGAAGCCCTAGCTGAATGCAGAGGTGTGTCCCTATTAAAATCCCAGGACACTGCCTTCAAGCCAAGAGACAGAACAGCTTTCAGAACAGCCAGATGAAACCTCATCTTAGGCGTCAAGGATGCAAAGACCTCCTAACCACAAGAAATTCAAGAACACTTTTCCAATTAAGATCCGCGGTGCATGTGGCTGTGCACCAAGGGCATTACTGATTACGAAAGGAAAAATAGTGTTGACTGTACCAGTGACGCCTCCCTCCCTGACACTCTAAACAACTTTTAGGCACTCTTCAAGGCATGCAACACAGTGCAAGCCATGAAGGATACCACCGCACCCCCCACCCCCTTCCAGGTGAGCAGCCACTGTCTGTAACAGGAGAAGACATGAGGAGGACTCTGCAGAAATTCAATCCCTGAAAGGCAGCCGGACCAGATAACATTCCAGGCCAAGTACTTAAGGAGTATGCGCACTAGCTCACTGACACCTTCACGTACATTTTCAACACTTCACTCAGCCAGGCTGCTGTCCCCACGTGCTTCAAATCAGCCACCATCATCTTTTCTACACTGTCAGAACCATACAGCTATCGCCCAGTGGCAGTGATGCCAATCATCATGAAGTGCTTTGAACAACTGGTAATGGCACATATCAAAAACTCTATTCCTGCCAGATTGGGCACTCACCAATACGCTTACTGACAGAACCACTCTACGATAGAGGCCATAGCATCTGTCATACAGCTGGCACGAACACACCAAAAATACAAGGACACTTACGTCAGAATGCTGTTTCTGGATTTCAGTTCATCATTCAACAAACTCCTGCTCCTCAGTCTAAATACACCACTGTGCCCTGGGGTGTTGGGATAGACTTCCCAACCAGCAGTCCCAATATGGTCGTGATGCACAACCGCTCCTCCTTTCCCATCATCCTCAACACCGGTGCCCCACAAACCCCCCGGGGCTGTGCACTGTGCCTATTGACATATACTCTGCTCACACATGAGTGCACGGCCAAATACCCGAGCAATTAAGTTCAAGATTATTGTCATCCGACTGCATATAAATTAATCAAATGAAACAACATTCTTCCAGACCATGGTGCATCCATACAACATATCAGATACAGCACACAAACCAAAATATTATACTATAAATAATTTAATAAAATATAATGTAAAATGTATGTAGTAATGCACAGCACAGTAAAGAGCTCACTATCCTAGCGATGAGACCTTGGTGGTGGTAGGGTATTCGTTAGTCTCATCGCCTTAGGGAAGAATCTATTACCCAGTCTGGTAGTGCTAGTCATGATGCTGATGTTTCTATACCTCATTAGTCAAGCTCAGCAATGACACGATGGTGGTGCAGCTCATCACCAACAACAATGAGTTGGCCTACAGAGAGGAGCTGGAAGAGCCTGAGGACTGGTGCCAGGAAAATGGCCTCTTTCTTAATGTAGACAAGACAAAGGAGATGGTTATCAACTTCAGGAGAACTCACACCACCCATACTCCTCTGTACGATGGTGGCACAGCAGCAGAGACTGCAAGCAATTTCAAACTCCTGGGAGTACACAATTCACACAACCTCACATTGTCTCAGAGCACATCCTACACAATTAGGAAAGGTCACCAACGCCTCTATATTCTGAGACGGCTGGAAAGCTGGACTATGCACATCTACATTCACATCCTTCTACAGATCTGCAGTAGACCTTAAGATCATAAGAGACCGTACTAATATGCTGCATCACTGTACTGCAGCAAACAGGCAGGTTCTACAAAGGATAGTCAAAACGGCTTAACACATCACCAGCACCATCCTACCTGCCATCAAGGACGTAGGGATGGGCAATAAATGCTGGTTAGTTGGTGACATCCACATTACGTGGATGAATAAAAATAAATAAATAAATATACAGAAAGGTGCCAGAAAAGGACCAGTAACATTTTGAAGGATCCCACCCACTCTGCACAAGGACTGTTTGTTCCACTTGCATTAGGGAAGAAGCTACGTAACATCGATGCCATGACAAGACTGAAAGCCGGTTACTTTTCCCAAGCAGTAAGGCTGGTTGCAACCTCCACCCAGCAGCACACCAACCACCACACTACTTTATCATTTCCTCTCTCACCTTATGTACAGACACTCCAATGGCTAGCATCAGTTTATGGACATACAGTCAATCTATGTATATAACTATTGTATGTATTTACATTTATTGCATGTTTTTTATTATTGTGTTCTTTATCTTAGTGTTTTTTTGGGCTGCATCAGGTCCAGAGAAACAATTATTTCGTTCTCCTTTACACTTGTGTACTGGAAATGATACTAAACAGTGTTGAATCTTAACTACATCATTTGTTTGAGGGCTTGAGGGTCATACAGCATCGATATCCAATGCAATATTAAGTTAGATAAGACAAGCCACTCAACACACAGACGGTAGACAGATTTTCCCCTGAATTATAACATTCACATAATGACAGAATATACTGTAAATAGTTATCATTACTACTGGTTTTGCATGGCCTTTGATGGTTCCTTGCTCAATGGATTAACACTCACTGCAGTTTAGAAGAGTAAGTGTTGATCACATCAAAATAAATAAAGCTCCAAAGGAGTTGGAAAAGTTGAACCCCAGATAAAGAGTTGAGAACCTAGTGGAGAG
Source organism: Mobula birostris (assembly GCF_030028105.1). Lineage (NCBI taxonomy): Eukaryota > Metazoa > Chordata > Chondrichthyes > Myliobatiformes > Myliobatidae > Mobula > Mobula birostris. Next base: position 49,004,418 of record NC_092387.1, on the reverse strand, counting down.
TGTGGAGTAGTCAGGAGAGTTATGGATAGCTGTTCCCTTGGATGTAGATTTCAGAATCTAATGGAGAGGGTGGGGGCAGTCAGAGAGTTATGGATTATTTGGAATTCCCTGCCTCCAAGAGCTATCACCACCACCATCGAGTAAAGACAAGGAAATTAGGAAAAGGGTAAAAGTGGAGCTGAGAAAGGTCAATCTGATCTTACTGCAAATACCGCCACAGACTTACTTAACTAACCAAATGTAATGGTGGGGTGCGAACTCACATCACAAAGTCAGTGGTTCAGGCCATTATATAATAGCCCAGTAAATTAACTACTCTGCTGCAGTACCCTGTACTACAAGTGTCCAACATACTTCTTTTTGCAATAACTTGCTTTGCAATTTGTTATCATCCTCCAACCACCCAGGAGACAGCAAGTATCTGCTTAATTGCAGCAGCAGATGTGAACAGTACAGAGGTTATGCCGATAATAATGCCAGGATCTAAACAGATATCACAGTCGCTTAAATAAACCTGTTTATTAAGGTTTCAGGAGCAGAATATGCTCCAAATTTTCTACATACTCAGCACTCCTAAAACCTGCAGGGCATCAATGGGCAAAGTTCCTTTTAGAGAGCTCAAGCCAGGTAAAAACATTTCAGTATTTATTCACACCTTGGAGAATATTCTTTGAACTCAAGGTACAGTGAGCATTTTAATCTTCCGTTTATTAAAATATCACAATCATCCTTTGCAGGCTAAGATCAATAGACATTTGCACACTAAGGAAATCAAGAGACTATGGGGATTGGTCAGAATATGAATTCAATCATGATCCTACTGAATGGTAAAGTGGACTCAAAGGACTTATGATCTACTCTGCTCCTATTTCATATATTCTTATTTAATTAAGAATGATTAATTTTTTATAAAGATATGTTTTCAGGCCTTTTTGATTCCTCACGACACACACCCTTTAAAGCCCATAATTTATTGCACCATTGTAAAATTTAAGAATTACACATACACTTCAAAAAAAATTGAGCGAATAAATGAACGACAGTCATGAACAAGGTCAACGATCTAATTATGTAATATAATCCTTTTTAGAGTTTACAAAGCACACAAAAATATAAGAGAAGATTTTGATTTAAAATTTGATTTAATTTCTGGCTTTGGCTCAAACAGGCCTGTTATAATAATACAGAAATCAGAGGGCTTCTGTACAACTGTGATGATTCAAACCTATCATAAAATTCAGCACTTTGCAGGCAAGCTTTCAGTTCTTATGAACTGAATGATGTGAGACATTGTGAATAGAGAACTCTGGGCTGGGACACCCAGAGCAAGCAAAAAAATAACACACATCAACGTTGCTGGTGAACGCAGCAGGCCAGGCAGCATCTCTAGGAAGAGGTACAGTCGACGTTTCAGGCCGAGACCCTTTGTCAGGACTACCCGAAGGAAGAGTTAGTAAGAGATTTGAAAGTGGAAGGGGGAGGGGGAGATCCAAAATGATAGGAGACGACAGGAGGGGGAGGGATGGAGCCAAGAGCTGGACAGGTGATTGGCAAAGGGGATATGAGAGGATCATGGGACAGGAGGCCCGGGGAACCCAGAGGATGGGCAAGGGGTATAGTCAGAGGGACAGAGGGAGAAAAAGGAGAGTGATAGAAAGAAGGTGTGTATAAAAATAAATAACGGATGGGGTACGAGGGGGAGGTGGGGCATTAGTGGAAGTTAGAGAAGTCAATGTTCATGCCATCAGGTTGGAGGCTACCCAAACGGAATATAAGGTGTTGTTCCTCCAACCTGAGTGTGGCTTCATCTCTACCGTAGAGGAGGCCGTGGATAGACATGTCAGAATGGGAATGGGATGTGGAATTAAAAACGTATTTTGATTTACATGTAGGATTTTGAATCTGTGCCTGCCTCTCCAGATAATGATTAATATCAATCACTTTCCTAAGGGATCAAACTTCCTTTGTTTATGGATTGGTGTTTTCAGAGGAAAACTGTCTCAATCAGTTATTTAGTCAGCTGTTGATTTTCATCCAGTCACCAAAAGGTTAAAGAGACAAATCAGTCTGTTTAGCTTTGTTGGAAGGATGAAGACAAGAAGAAAGCAATCCAACAGCATTTTCCATGTCCTTTTCAGGATTTCCTGAAGTACTCCACAGCCAATGACAATTCTTGGAAGTGTAGTCATGTCCCATTGTTAGAAATTTGGCCATCAATATACCCAAGAAACTCCCACAGATACAATGTGGTGGCAGACGGACATGGTTTACTATGGTTGGTAGAAAAACATTGCCCAGGCCAAGGGATATCTCCCTGATTTTTTTTCACAATGTAGTTACGGGATTTAGGACCAGAAGGCACATCCTCAGAACAGAAGGTTGTCTCTTTAGAACAAAGATGAGTGGGAATTTCTTTAGGCAATGGGTGGTGAATTTATGGAATTCATCGCCACAAGCAGCTCTGGAGACCAAGTCATTGAGTATATGTCAAGCAGAGGTTGTTAGGTTCTTGAATAGCAAGGTGTCAAAGGTTAAGGGGAAAAGGCAGGAGAATGGGCTTAAGAGGGAAAATAAATCAGCCAATGGAATGAATGGCCTAATTCTCCTTCTATGACTCATGGACGTTTATACCTGTCTGGCGTAGCAGAGAGGGCCTCAGTTTAATGTTCTAGTTATAAGACATGGAGACACTGGGGCACTGACAATGGATTCATGTCATAATTTCTCTGGGCAGAGATTTGAGCTTGCAAAAGTCTGATCAAGTGGCAAGGGGTCAAACCACCCCATTAATGTGTCCAATCATGGAGTCAAATTCTTCTACTTTAACAGTTCTGAGGATGACTAGTGATTAAGTTTGCACATCATCATTATCTATATGTAGCTCTCTTCCACTGACTGTATTTTGCTGGGAGAAGTCACTTTGGTTTTAACAATGGACCCAGCTGCATTAAGGGTCATGACTAGGACCAAGAGATTGAATTAGCACCAGGTTTAATATTAGATTAGATTAGATTATGAGGACACGCAGTCCTCTTTTATTGTCATTTAATAATGCATGCATTAAGAAATGATACAATGTTTTTCCAGAATGATATCACAGAAACACATGACAAACCGACTGAAAAACTGACAAAAACCACATAACATATAGTTACAACAGTGCAAAGCAGTACCGTAATTTGATAAAGAACAGACCATGGGCACACGGTAAAAAGTCTCAAAGTCTCTCGAAAGTCTCATCATCTCATGCAAATGGTGAACCTCCAGCGCCGCAAACTTGCCACTGCAGCATCCTGGAAGCATCCGACCACAGTCCGACTTCGAGTCCGTCCGAAAACTCCAAGCCTCTGACCAGCTCTCCGACACCGAGCACCGAGCACCATCTCTGCCGAGCGCTTCGACCCCGGCCCCGGCAACAGGCGATACGCAAAGCCGAGGATTTGGGGCCTTCCCCTCCAGAGATTCTCGATTGCACAGTAGCAGTGGCAGCCAAGCGGCCATTTCAGAAGTTTCTCCAGGTGTTCCTCCGTGTTTCTCACGGCTGTCTCCATCAAATCAGGATTGTGCACGGCCCCTAGTTACACATACGAAATCATTCGGAATGGCTGTGCACGCTGCGTCGGGTCGGCATCTTCTCCTCCCTCCTCCCTTAATATCACTGGCATATGTTGTGAAAATTGCTGTTTTGAAGTAGCAGTACATTGCAATGCACAATAATAACTATATTTATATCTGGTCACCTCATTACAGGAAAGATGTGGATGCGACCTTCCTTGGAGCGACAGAGGATGAGAGGTGACCTGATAGAGGTGTATGGGATGAGGCATTGATCTTGTGGATAGCCAGAGGCTTTTTCCCAGGGCTGAAATGGCTAACACGAGGGAGTATAGTTTTAAGGTGCTTGGAAGTAGGTACAAAGGGGATGCCAGAGGTATGTTTTTCACACAGAGAGTAGTGGGTGTATGGAATACACTGCCAGCAAAGGTAGTAGAGGCGGATACAATAGGGTCTTTTAGCAGACTCTTAGGTAGGTACGTGGAGCTTAGAAAAATAGAGAGCTTTGTGGTAGGGAAATCCTATATATATAAATAACTATTGTCCAGGTGACCCAAGGCACAGTGGACAGCCAGTGAGATTGCATCCGCTGTAGACCTATTATGGCCATTGGCAAATTGCAGCAGATTGAAACCAAGAGAAATTGCACGTACACTGAAACCTTTTTTTTAAGTGGATTGTTTCACTACATTAATGGATGGCAGACCCAAGGGAGCTAGAAGTACATTAGTCTGAAGTTCCAGTACAGACTGAACCAGCAGCACTGGATTTTTGCCAGAGTGGCATCTGCTTCACACTTGCTCCGGCAAAACAAGCAGTACTGTCATTTAATATCCATTCAAAGTTGCCCGTGCACTGAGTGGCTCGGTATCATTCTGTGACACTGAAGATACATACATGCCAGGGCAAGGGAGAACAGCAGAGTCCTTTCCCTTGAGGATATTAATGAACCACAAGAAATTTGATTGTTTCATAACCATGGGACTCTGGTGCCCCAATTCCAGATTTTCCAAATAAATTGAATTCAAATGTCACAAGATTTAGCCTGTGAAATCCTGTACCACAACTACAATCTCACAACAAGTGACTTGTATCAACTGCAGTTCAGTTCCAAGTGAGTAAAGCCCTTGGATAGATCACTTTTCCCTCCATCTATTAACAATGATCACCCACCGTGAATTTCACTGAGCCGCTGATGTAGTTGCTATCAGGAATCTACAGAAATGCTTCGCATAGATACTACAGAGTGTTGCACAATTGTGCAAAAGTTATTTCCTCTTTGCATGATGTCTTTTTCAATGTCTTTTCTCCACACTCTTTTGTAAATAAAGGCATTATATTCCAGAAAAAAACATAAAGAAATTTATTTTGCAAGCCCATATCACTGTGTGGGAGCAGAGCATGAAATTCTCTCTTAACTCCTGTCATCTCTGTCAGGCTTCATGATAAGGCATTTCCACTTGGCAAAAAACCAAGTTTACAAAATGTTCTCATTTGTAATGGTTATATTACTCAATAAATCTATTATTCACTCCATGCTTTTCATACGATTGCAAATTTTAGTACAAAATTGAAAATGGAGTTTCTTATTCATTTTTCTTCAAAGGCAGAAAGACTAATGCAAGGCTAATTCTCTTACCCGAAACGATGGTGTAACCAATCCTACGAGGTCTTCCCCTGTCCTGATCCAATGCTGTAATTACTCGTACGGTCTGCCCCTGAAATATAATTGCAGACAAACAGAAACTTTGACTTAGAAGGAAGAATTTGCAGTCGCATTTTGCTTTTCACAGTGGACACTTTCATAAAGCACTTTGAGATGAATAATGTGGGTTTATGGAAGATGGGTAGGACTTTACTTGTCTGCATAGCAAACAGCACATTGTACAACAATCAATGTGTCGTGAAAGCTGTCCACTTAAATAGTTGAGGAAAAAGATCTTAAGAAATCATGGCAAATCCCTCCAATATACTAACCAGATAAAAGTGAATGGTCACAGTCTCCTTTCAAAGTTAGGACAGCCTAAAACTAGAGGACATAGATTTAAATTGAGAGGAGAAAGATTTACAATAGACCCAAGGGGCACCTTTTTCTGCACAGATACAGTGGCATGCAAAAGTTTGGGCACCCCTGGTCAAAATTTCTGCTACTGGGACGGGAGAGAGAGAATAACAGAAGGAGAGAGCTGTCAAGAGCAGCTCCCCCTTTGAACCCTGAACTGTTTGAAGTGATGGACAGGCGATACCCCAGCAGGGGGATAAAAAGGGACAGGTTCGCTAAGGCAGGACACACACACGACACCCGAGGTAACAAGACCCTGGAAGCGGTGCGTCTCTCACAAGTCGGTGGGAAGTACCGGGCCATAAACGCACAGGGTGGAAAGGCACGATCGGCGGGAACCTGGTGTGTGTCCACCCTTGCCTGGATGCCAGGTTCAGCGCAGGGAAACGATCGTATCTGGAAACGGAGGGGTCACGGTCGGTGACCTCAGATGACATCACAAAGGACTCGCCCGAAAGCTGACTGCGAAGGTCTGTCTGGAAGCCTTGAATATTCATTCGTTTTTGCTCTCTCTCCTTCCCCCCACTGTCCATCGCCACGGCAGCGATTACTGCGAACTGAACTGAACTAAATTGAACTGAACTTTGCGTCACTTTAAAATTGGTCATTTACCCCTAGACAGCGATAGAGCTTGATTAATCCTGTTATCTTAATTCTGTGTACTTGTGTGTTTATTATTGCTGAACTGTTGCATTTATTATCCTTTAGATTAGAGTACTGTGTTGCTTGTTTCTTTAATAAAACTTTCTTAGTTCTAGTAATCCAGACTCCAACTGAGTGATCCATTTCTGCTGGTTTGGCAACCCAGTTATGGGGTACGTAACATTCTGATGACTCTTCCAGGAAGGTCATATTTGTGCTGGTGTTGCTGCACAGTAGAACAGTGCACCACCACTCCAGAGTCTGCTAAATCTTCCTGAAGGTCTTCTGCAGACAAACGGGGGTTTTGATTTGCCTTTCTAGCAATCGTACAGTTTTCTTGGTCTTCCACACCTCAACTTGACCTCCACTGTTCCTGTTAACTGCCATTTCTTAATTACATTACGTACTGAGGAAACGGCTGCCTGAAAACACTTTGCTGTCTTCTTATAGCCTTCTCCTGCTCTGTGAGCATCATTTATTTTAATTTTCAGAGTGCCAGGCAACTGCTTAGAGCAGTGGTCCCCAACCACCAGGCCGCAAAGACGTGCTACCAGGCCATGAGGAAACGGTATGATTTCGCGATATGAAACAATATGAGTCAGCTGCACCTGTCCTCATTCCCTGTCACCCACTGTTGAACTTGAACATCACCCCTCCCGTCTGTCGGTCCACAAGAATATCGTCAATATTAAACTGGTCTGCAGTGCAAAAAAGGTTGGGGACCCCTGGCTTGGATTAGAGGAGTCCGTGGCTGCTGATTGTTGGGACAAGTTTTGAGGAGTCTGGGTATTTATAAATCTTTGAAATTTGCATCACCTGGCCTTTCCTAACGATGACTGTGAACAAGCCATAGCCCTAACAAGCTAATTAAGGTCTGAGACCTTAGTAAAAGTTATCTGAGAGTTCAAATCTCTTGGGTTGCCCAAACTTTTGCATGGTGCTCCTTTCCTTTTTTTCCACTCTAAAATTGTACAAAACAAAAATAATACACTAATCTTGCTTAAAATGTTGAAAAGAATGCTTTATCTTTAACTTTACAACTTTTGGAGATCAGTTCAACTTCTACTCATTTAACTATTCACAGTAACAGAAATTTTGACCAGGGTGCCCAAAATTTTGCATGCCACTGTATATAGCTACTATATTTGGAATAAGCTGCCAGGGGAAGAGGTAGAGGCAGGTGCAATGTTTAAAAGAGGTACATGGGTAGGAAAGGTTTTGAGGGAATGGGGCCAAACACAGGGAAGTTATACTAGCTCAGGTAGGCAGCTTGGTCGGCATGGATGAGATGGGCTGAAGGGCCTGAGTCTGTACTGCATAACTCTGTCACTCTATTAATTCTGCAAGAGAAATGGAGCAAAGGGGGATCAGTCCTGTAAAAATAATTGCATAAAACAAATTTCCATACTATATTCTCACAGGTGTCACAAATTAGGATGCGCGGGTTAGAAATAGAACATGGAACAACCTGCGATGTTGTGCTCAACTAATTAAACTAGTAATTAAACCCGTAACTAAACTAATCTCTTCTGCCTTCTCAGTATCAGCATCTCGCCATTCTTATAACATTCATATGCCCATCTAAGAGCTTCTCAAATGCCTTTATCACATCTGTTTCCACCACTACCCCGGCAGGACATTCCAGCACCCACCACTCCCTGTGTAATTTAAAAAAAGCTGTCCTACACATCTTGATTGCCCCCTCTCAACTTAAAAGCATGCTCTCTAGTATTGGACATTTTGGTCCTGGGAAAAAGATACTAGCTGTCTATTCTATCTATGCTTCTCACAATCTTTTAAACTCTTATCAACACTCACCTGCACTCCCTCCCTCCCCCCAGCTTCTGTACTCTCCGTCACTGATTCTGGGATTCATCCTGCTGCAATGTGTAGCCTGTTATGTTTGTATTATTTTGTATGACATAGAGGGCCATTCTGCCCATTGAGTCTATGCCAACTCTCAAGAGTATTACCACCATCTATTCCTGCATTTATTTCCATGCAATCTAGTCTCCCTCTCATGCCCATCAAGTCCCCCTCTCCTCCGATTCTCCTGCAAGTCACTCACATTAGAGCTAGTTAACAACAGCTAATTAATCCTGCTAATAAGATTAAGTTGTGAATGTGGAAAGCCAGTGGAGCACCTGGGGTTACAGAGAGAACGTGCAAACTCCATGCGGACAGCAGTGGTTGACTGAACTTAAGTCACAACGTCCATGAGGTAGCAGCACTACCTGCCGCACCACTGTGCCGCCTACTTAACTGCAGAGATTGCCATAAGTCAACAAGACAGCCACTTTATGCACAGAAAGCTCCCATAAACAGCAACAGTGGTCAGGTGGCCAAACCTTGCTTAAAAAAAATTCAAAAGACTGTCAAGGAATCGTCTATCATGGAGCAGACAGGTCCTTGAGTAAATGTCTCTCTGTACTACATTAAACCTTCACCTCAGACTTTTCCTTCCTTTGTCTTGATGAAGGGTTTCAGCCCAAAACATTGCCTGTTTATTTCCCTTCATTGATGCCGCCTGACCTGCTGAATTTCCTCAGCATTTTGTGTGTGTCTGCCTCCCTTTTTGCCTTTACCTTTATCCTTGGGACAGACTGGTCCTTGACTAAATGTCTCCTCTGCACTATATTCAAACCTACAGTCCAGATTTTGCCTCCTTTTTCCCACAACCTCATCACTCAACATCAAGAATGTTGCCTGTGGGGGTGGGGGGGGGTGTAGGCTAAAAGAAATACTGAACCAAGTAAGAAACCTTCTCAGGTAGCACAGTGTATCAGTACTGCATGGAAAAGCTGGCTTGAACTATGATCTGTCAGCTCAACCTCATGTTCCACCACAACCCAGCTTTATTCACAGTGACTTAAACCATCATTCCATTTTCCTCTCACATACTAAGTACAATCTAATGAGTAGGTCAAACCACAACCAACACCATTCAGTCCATTTCACCTAGTCACTACAGGACATTATGCTGCAGTTGTCTAAGGCTACGTCCACACTAGACCGGATAAATCCGTAACTGAAGCTTTTTCTCTTTGTTCTGACCCTCTGTCCACACTGAAACGGCGTTTTCCTCCCCCGAAAATGGAGCTTTTCTAAAACATTCTCCAGAGTGTTTAAATCTGAAAACGCTGGTTGGGCGTTGTAGTGTGTACGGGGTAACTGGAGGTTTTAAAGAACCTTTTGTCCCTTTCATCGATAAAGAGACTATGGCTGTAGGAAATGTTTCCAGGGTGACCCCTCTGTGGGAGTGGGGAAGATGTTGGTGGGGCCACCCCGGGGGTCTGTGTGTCCATATGTGTAGCTGTTATAGTGGCTGTGAGGCTGGTATGGTGTCAGTTTTTCAATGGTCGTTGCCAGCCGGGTCATACTGTCTGTGAACTCCGTCGGTTGCCTCCATACGCTCCAGTATTTGTTTTTTTTGTTTTAAGTGCTCCTGTGCGAGAGCCAACAACTGTCTGTGATTTGGCAATTTCCTTTTAAGTTTTTCCAGTCTGTAACTGGACAAACGCGCACAAAGTATACCATTTCTTCGTCGCTTGTTTTCCGCAGATGTGTCCTGCGCATGCCCAGTGGGAGGCGAATTGCCCAAGTATCTGTTTTAATGTGGACGGAGGTATTTTCAAAAACGCCTGGTGTGAATGCCTATCATTTTTACACAAAACCGGCGTTTTCAAAATTATCCGGTCTAGTGAGAACGTAGCCTAAGTCATTGGTGAAGTCACACTCAGAATATTGTATACAGTTTTGGTCACTTTGTAGGAAAGACATAGAGTGCAATACAAATTTATGAGAATTTGCCAGGACTAGAGTGCCTGAGTTAAAGGGAGAGGATGACGAGGTTTTCAAAAGTAGGACAATGAGGGACAATTTTATAGCAGTGTTTAAAATTATGAGAGGCATAGTAATAAAATTCTTTTCCCCAGATAGGGGTGTGGAAAAATCAAGGGATGGAGATTTATAGTGAGTCAAGAAAGATTTAAAAGGGATCTGAGGGACAACATTTTTATGCATAGGATGGTGAGCTCCCAAAGGAAGTGGAATATGACCAAACACAGAAATTGGGACAAGCTGGGTACTCAATGTGGTCAGAATGGACAGGTTGAACCAAAGAGATTGTTTCCATGGTGTGCAACTCTATGAACTCTGTTATCACTTGTAGGTTGTGGCAGCCAATGTTCCATAATTCCTGCATTACATCAATGCCTATATTCCATATTTCTCACGTATTTTTTAATGACAGTGGAGACTATTCAGTCCATCTAGTTCATGCTAACCCTCATTCATTTGATAGTATTTCAGTGCCTTGTAGCATCTGGACAACACAGAGATTACTATAGAAATGAAAGGCTCTCTGCAGTACTAGAGAGGGTTTGCTGCTCTTGGTTATGAGCAATTCAAGGAGAGGCACAAGAGGGAGGTGGGAGGAAGGTGAGGAGAAGGGAAGGGGTAAGGGGGAGCCAAAAGAGAAGAGGGAGGGGGAAACACTTTTGGAAGTTGGAGAAATTGATGTCCATGCCATCAGGTTGGAGTCTCCCCACATGGAATCAGAGGTGTTGCTCCTCCAACCTGAGAGTGAACTCCTTGGGATAGTAGAGAAGGCCATGGGCCACAGCAGATTCAGTAGATGACCCTGACAGTCTTCCAGGTGAAGTGTTTCCTCACTTGCATTATTTCAGCTACACATGAACACGAACCAAAGTCTTACACTAATTACAAGAATTGTAATGGCAATTCCTTTCAAACAGAGCCTATACATGATTTGCTTCCACTGTGAAGTACAGCAGACAATTCTGACACCAAGCCTCAGTGAAAATGTACACAGCTATCACAGCAAGTTCCTCTCAACATGCTATAGCTATTAGAGGAAATGCTGGGTGAAATTCATTTTGCTTCCCTGTATACTGGAATTTCACACCACGGCACCAACATTCTTGTAACTTACACTCATTCAAGTGTTCCACAACACTGGGCAATAAGCGTCCCCTGACTACCAAAGATGTTAGTTATTTTTATAGAAAGTCAGCATCACTGATTAATATCTCCCCTGCCCTGCCTTTTAACAAAAAGGGCAAAATATTACACAAATATTGTCCATTCATGTGGAAAATGCCAAACAGAACAATCATATTTTAATTGCTGAACCAAAGATGATGCAGCATAAGTGATCTTCACTGCCAGCAAATAGTTTTGAAATGTCAAAGGGCGCATTACTTCTTCAACTGGTCTCTTATTCTGTTTTTAACTGCAGTGGAGCAATAATTATTTTTTAAATTTTGATTTAGCAAAATCAAAGCAAAATGAAAGAACAAAGCAGGAGAAAGCTAAATAGTCTGAAATAAAATTATGCCGCTAACCCTGGGAAAGATCTTTCACAGCACAGCAAACAAAAACTTGTATTTTTTTCAGTTAAACATGTGAAGCCCATGTGAAGTTCTTTCTCAAGTGCCACAATATTAGCTATGGTACTGTGGTTTCCGTCTTAGCAGGTTGATGGTTTAAGATCTCTACAGACAGTGGTGTGACATTGGAGAGACCTGATACAGATTAGGGGACACAGATTCTGTCCAATGAATAAGGCAGAACCTCCCTGTGGCTACTACTTCAATTCAGCTTCCATCTCACGTTGAGATGTCTATCCATCGCGCACTCTACTGCCACAATGAGCCCAAACTCAGGTAGGAGGAGCAACATCTGATATTCCATCTGGGTAGCCTCCAACCTGATGGCATGAACATCAATTTCTATAACTTCTAGTAATTTCTTCTTTCCCCCCTCTCTTTTTCCATTCCCCACTCTGGTCATCCTCTCACCCCTTCTCTTCTCCTTACCTGCAAATCACCTTACTTTGGCTTCCCTCTTCCTTTCCCTTCTTCCATGGTCAACTCTTCCCTCCTATTAGATTCCTTTTTCAGACCTTTACCTCTTCCACCTACCCCCTCCCAGCTTCTTACCTGATATCCTCCCACCAATCTCCTCACCTATTCTCACATATCACTAGCTAGCTTATACCACTCCCTCTCCTATTTTCTTATTCTGACTTCTGCCTTCTTCCTTTCTTGTCCTGATGAATGGTCTCAGCTTGAAACATCGACTGATTAATAGACAGAAACATAGAAAACATACAGCACAATACAGGCCCTTCGGCTCACAAAGTTGTGCCGAACGTGTACTTACTTTAGAAATTACTTAGGGTTACCCACAGCCCTCTATTTTTCTGAGCTCCATGTACCTATCCAGCAGTCTCTTAAAATTGTATCCACCTCCACGACTGTTGCTGGCAGCCCATTCCATACACTCACCACTCTCTGCATAAAAATACTTACCCCTAACATCTCCTCTGTACCTACTTCCAAGCACCTTAAAACTGTGCCCTCTCATGTTAGCTATTTCAGCCCTGGGAAAAAGCCTCTGACTATCCACACAGTTAATGTCTCTCATCATCTTATACACCTCGATCAGGTCACCTCTCATCCTCTGTCACTCCAAGGAGAAAAGGGCAAGTTCACTCAATCTCTTCTCACAAGGCATGCTCCCCAATCCAGGCAACATCCTTATAAAAGCAACGCACACAAAATGGGTCTCGGCCCGAAACGTCGACTGTGCTTCTTCCTATAGATGCTGCCTGGCCTGCTGCGTTCCACCAGCATTTTGTGTGTATTGCTTGAATTTCCAGCATCTACAGATTTCCCCATTTTAACATCCTTATAAATCTCCTCTGCATTCTCTCTATAGTTTCCACCCTTCCTGTAGTGAAGTGACCAGAACTGAGCACAGTACTCCAAGTGGGGTTTGACCAGAGTCCTATATAGCTGCAACATTACCTCTCAGCTCTTAAACTCAGTCCCACGGTTGATGAAGGCCAATACACTGTAGGCCTTTTTAACCATACAGTCAACCTGCGCAGCAACTTTGAGTATCCTATGGACTTGGACCTCAAGATCCCTCTGATCCTCCACACTGCCAAGAATCTTACCATTAATACTATATTCTGCCATCATATTTGACCTACCAAAATGAACCACCTCACAATTATCTGGGTTGAACTCCATCTGCCACTTCTCAGCCCCATTTTGCATCCTATCGATCTCCCACTGTAACTTCTGACATCACACTATCCACAACACCCCCAGCCTTTGTGTCATCAGCAAATTTACTAACCCATTGCTCCACTTCCTCATCCAAGTCATTTATAAAAATCACAAAGAAAAGTCGTCCCAGAACAGATCCCTGAGGCAGGCCACTGGTCACTGACCTCCATGCAGAATATGACCTGTCTACAACCACCCTTTGCCTTCTGTGTGCAAGCCAGTTCTAGATCCACAATGCAAGATCCCCCTGGGTCCCATGCCTCCTTACTTTCTCAATAAGGCTTGCATGGGGTACCTCATCAAATGCCTTGCTGAAATCCATATACACTATATACATCTACTGCTCTACCTTCATCAACGTGTTTAGTCACATCCTCAAAATTCTCCTCCACAAATGCTGCTCGACATCCTGGTTCCTTCAGCATGCTGTGTGTACTGCTCAAGGTTTCTAAATCTGCAAAATTGCTTGTGTTGTAGACAATGGGGTGCTATGGGACTGCTACAATATTGGATGAGGTAAATTCTGGCCATCTTTTTTCTTTCCAATAATTGTTAAACAACCAATGTGAAGAGTAGTCACTAGTGTCTCGGTCAAAGTACATTTCTCTGTCAGTTTTAAGGACCAATTTGCAGGGTGTCATCATATGTGGAACTGTAACAGTGTACAAATTTGCCACTATATTTCCTTCATCACATCACTGACATTTATGGAGGTTTTAATTTGCTGAAAAATCACTTTGGGATAGGTGCCATAGAAATGTTATCCTTATTCCAATACCAATTAGCCTGGGCCTTCAATGTAAAAAAATAAATAATTCTCAAGTGAATTTTATAATGAATTTATCTGATCACAAACCTACTGATTTATAACTTACAGAGATTCAAGGAGAATTCAGTTAATATTTTTTTCCAGGGAAATATCACTGGGGTCATTGCTGACGGGTTCTGGAATTGTTAATGGGAATAAGGGTAAAGGGTCAAAGAACAAAGCTCATAGATTCCAGTCTTTGAATGGGGGGCTATTGTGAAGTGAATTAAAACAACCGTACAAAAACAATTTTTAACAGATTAAACACATTACTATATTCTTTTCTAATTTTTAACAAAGAAAGTTTGCAATTTCTAGTTGAAGAGATTCAGTTATCCTCAGGAATCAGTGGGAATGCATGGGACAGCTTGAGGAATGCCACGTTAGTTAGGGTCCAGGGCTTTAGAGAGCATGCAGAGATCTACTAGAATGGTCTCAGGGATGAATGACTTCAGATGCAGAGGGAGACAAGAGAATATGAGATTGTTTTTCTCATGAAGGAGAATACCAAAGGGTTTCAATATAAAGGGTTTGGCTTGGTTTGGATTAGTTCATCATTGTCCCATAAACTGAGGTACATACAAAGTGAAAAGCTTCTCTTGTAAACAACAGGAATTCTGCAGATGCTGGAAATTCAAGCAACACACACATAAAAGTTGCTGGTAAACGCAGCAGGCCAGGCAGCATCTCTAGGAAGAGGTGCAGTCGATGTTTCAGGCCGAGACCCTTTATCAAGCTTCTCTTGTATACTGTTTTTACAGGTCAAATCATGACACAGTGCATTGAGCAAGAATTATATAAAACAATAGCAATGCAGAATAAAGTACAAAAGCTACCAAAAAAGTGCAGTGCAGGTAACCGATCAAATACAAGATCATAATGACTTAAACTGTGACGCCAAGCGTTCATCTTATTGAATAAGAGGCATGTTCAACGGGATAATAAAGTGGGGTAGAAGCTGTCCTTGAGCCTGGTGGTCCTACCAATACTTGATCATTATTTCTTCCAGGTTTAATGTAAAGTTGCCCCTTTTACACTGAGACGTTTGATGTTGTTTGGTTTAGAAAGGTAAACCAGACTCTTGGAATCCTGCAGAACTAAAGGAAGACATTTGACCCAGTATATCTCCATTTACTCTGAAAGTATACTCTGTTTAATGGCACTCCATTGTTTTTCGCTGTATGTAGGTAAATGATAGAATCTGGATAGAGTTGATGGGGCTGCGGGAAGAGGAAACATTGTTTAATTTGGTATTGGGTACTGTACAGATATCATTGGCCAAAAGCTTCTTCCTGTACTGCTCTACATTCTAATCAAATGGGATTCATGTGGGTGGATGCTTTATGGCCAGCAGAGACTTGGTGGGCAGAAAGGCCTATTTCTATGCTCTATGAATCTATAAACAGAATGCAATTACCATCTGCCCATCACTGCTTCAAAACAGCACCAGGTTTGCACTGTTAAAAACACTTATCTTGTCTTGAGGTCCAACAGCAGTAATGTACACACATGGATTGCTCTGTTTCAACAACTGAAATTTTAGGTCGATTTGCAGTGTGTTTACCACGCTTTCAAAATCAAAAGTGCATTCGACTTAAACAGTGACACCCATAAATCCAAGGCCACTGACCTTTGCAGATGTAGAGATACAGCAGAGGGGGTGGGGAACAAACTCAAATGGTTTCTTGTGGCAATAATTCACTCCAGTAATTGTCCTTCAAATCAGCAAGTGTATTAAAGAGCATAGCACAGGAAATAGAAGCAACGTGTAATATTCAACATCCCATTTCCAGAATTTATGGTAGTTAATTTACTGTTCTGGGAGATCTATCTCAGAATCTCTCGTTCAGTGAAAGACTGATATTCTATTTTCTTAGAGCGAGTAAACAGTGTCTGACAGTTGTGTCAGGCTGGTTAACTGGAGTAACCTTCAGGGGAACAATCTCCACAATCTACAGCACATTTCAGAAGCTTTCACTGTGAAGCATAAAAGCCGATTGCCAGGTATAAAACTACTGAAGCAGTCTGCTAGAATCTCCACCAGCACCATCAAATGAGCAATGTACATCTTATTTGGTGAAATAGCGTACCAAGTCTTTATCATTTCACCTTAACTTGCCGAAGTGAAAAATCCAGGATGCTTCGATGGACACTCTGCGAAAGCCTCCTTGCAAGTAACATCAAACTATCAGAAGAAAATAGGACAGGGGCATGGTACTGTTGCGCCATTCAAAATTATTTTAGCTGATCTGCCCTATGCCTCATCTTTTTTTTTCTGACAGTTTCTCAGAGCTCTCAATTTCAAATATGATTCTGCTTCCTTATTAAATCACCCCTCTTCCACGGACAAGTCTCACAAATACAGAATGTCACAAATACAGAATACAAAAGGGTTCAGTTTTTGTGGACGCCCATAGGTAGATTTCACCCGCAAGTTAGAAATTACACAAAAATTACTCAATACGGTCACCATACCTCCACAGAGTTGCAGTGAATGGCATCTGAAGCACACAAGTCTGATAACAAAAGATGAATTACTAAAAGTGGAGAGGGAGAGGAAACTAGTTTGCTATTTATTGAAACAAAGATGGTAAGTTAGTCAAACTTTTAAAAGGTAATATCATGGGAACTTATTTATATGTGGGGGTATCCAGAAGCTGAGTGTTAGTAACCCAGGACAGCTGTAATGGAAATCAAGGACTCCCCTTTCTCGTAGTTGCAAACACTCCCTGCAATACAAAAATTCCCCAAAATACCCCATCAGGAAGGACAGTCACACTCCCAGGGACAACTTCACTTCATCTCAATTAAGCTTCTTAGGGTGAAAACACAGTACAGTGAACTTTTGCATGTACAGACAAAACCCTCAAGACATCCCTCCTTATTCCTGTCACTAATCTGCAGAGGCAGAATTACCAGTGGAAGAATTAAATACATTAGTCAACCAATTGATACAAAAACTGAGGAGGCAGAAATCTGGCAAACCACGATGATCATTTTGAAAAGCAGCTCCTTTATGCTGTCCTAACAGCAATGTAATATTTCAAAACTGGCATAATAAAAATATCAGAAAACATATAGTATGCTGCATTATATTGCAGATTTTGAAAATTATGCTCTTTCCTAAAGGCAGAAGCATGAAGCACAGTTCTGGATTTAATTGACTGCAGCTGTCTCACAGTGTTAGTTAAAAACTCTTAAATTATCGATGAATAACATTTCTGTTCACATAATGCCTTAATGTTAATTACTCTCTTGTAAGTAGTGACACTGGAAGCCCATCCCCTGAAAATACTAACACCCACAGGAATCCCCCTCTCCTACAAATTCTACCATAACATTGAATGCCACCCCCACCTCCTCCCACTTGCAAATCCTTAGTAATCCTAGCAAATACACTTTTAGGTACCGACAGACAATACGTTTATAGATGTATTTCCCTTGTTCACTACACTCTTTCAATCTGAAATGTCACCTGCCAATCACGTAACCCCATAATCTGTTTTAAAGAGAATCTTTATTTCCAAAACCATCCACATTACAAAGACAGAGATTGCTTTTACCAATTAACATTGATTGAACAAATGACAAAAGCACTTCAACACACATCAGTATGAGTCTAACATCATCGACATAATACCTGTTTGCATCACACTGTATGTGGGCAAAAGAATATGCAGTTATGCAATGCCTTTCAACACCTTGAACCCCTAAAGCTTGCTGCAAGAAGTGCCTTTGAAATAAAGCTGCTGATGAAAGGTTGGAAACTTAGCAGCTAATTTCCATACAACAATGTTCCCTAAACAGCAACAATTTGCTTTACAGATTCAAGTTGGAGGACCAAAATTGGCCAAGTTTTCAGGGATAAATTCCCTGCTCATATTCCAACAATGCCTTGAGAATTCCATGGAACAAAGGCGACTGAAGAGAGATTCAATTGCAGTGCTTAAAACAACTGAGGGGCTGTGACACAGTAAATGGAGAGGACGTGTTTCCATCAGCACCATATCCAGTTTAAAAATCTCTTTTCAGACAAGTGAGGTGAAATTGTTTCTCTGAGGACTGTGAACCTTTAGAAGTCCCGTCCTCAAAGAACGGTTCAAAGGTTCAAAGGCAGAGATAGAATAAGTTCTTGATTGGCACAGTAGGAAACCTTTTCACAGATAAAGAGGGAAGTGATGTTGAAGTGCTCTTCTAGGTTCCTTTTAAAATTCCTTTCTCTCACCTTAAACCTGCACTTTCTCCTTTCTGATACCGCTACCATGGGGAAAAAGGTTTGACTTTATCTATCCCTCTCATTATCTTAAATAATTTTATCAGGTCACTCCACAACCTCCTTCGTACTTTTGCATTTAGTTGGATGATGACATTTTAATCATAAAATTACTGGATTATAAACTCATCTCATTCTCAAATCTGCCATCCCTATCAGATTTGGTCATTGAGACTTCCAACACTTCAATGTGGTTAACACCGAATTGCCTACTGAAATGTGCTAGAAAAAGACACTCTGTTCAAGGTGAACTATGAATCTTGATGGTCTTCCAAGGTGATACCTCAGGCACTGCACTACACTGTAGTTTGGAGACTAACCTACACCATATTGAAAAAGGATTCACCTAGAATGGGGTCAGAAATTAAAAGCAAGAGATCCATGTTAAGCCAAATTATGAAGCAGCATGATTAACAGGTGACATTTCAGACTGAAAAGGGGTACTGAACAAAGGGTTAGCCAACTCTGCAAAATAGGGCAGTACAGATTCAGAATCAGATTTAATATCACCAGCAGCAGTACAATGATAATATAGGAAAAAAAAAGTCAATTACAGTGAGTATATATATATATATATATATATATATATATAAGAATTAAGTTAAAAATAGTGCAAAAACAGAAATAATAAAAATGGGGTAGTGTTTCTGGGTTCAATGTCCATTTAGGAATCCAATGGCAGAGGGGAAGAAGCCCTTCCTGAGTCACTGAGTGCCTGCCTTCAGCCTTCTGTACCTCCTTCCTGATGGTAACAATGAGAATAGGGTATGTCCTGGTTAATGGGGACTCTTAATGATGGACACTGCCTTTCTGAGACACCGCTCCTTGAAGATGCCTTCGATACTATGAAGGCTAGTACCTAATATGGAGTTGACTAATTTTGCAACTTTCTGTAGCTTCTTTTGATGCTGTGCATTAGCACCCCCCCCCGCCATACCAGTGATGCAGTCTATCAGAGTGCTGTCCACAGTACATCTGTTTCTAGTTTTTGAGCGTCTTATATGAAAAACCAAATCCCCTCAAACTCTGAATGAAATATGGAGCTGACTTGCCTTCTTTATAGCTGCTTCGCAATGTTGGGACTAGGTTGGATCCTCAGAAATCTTGACACCCAGGAACTTGAAATTGAAATTGCATCTATAAACAGTGCCTTTTCCAGTATATGCATACTCTTGTGTCTCTTTTCGCACCTTTCCATATACACTGAGCTTGTCTATTCTAATGTAGGAAAAGCAGCATCTAATTCGGCAGTTCCAAAGCTGGGGCCCTTAATGGTATTGGTCCATGGCATAAAAAAAGTTGGGAATCCCTGATCTAACTTGCAGGTTCCAACCACTGACAGCTCATTTATGACAAAATTATTTTGGGGATTAAAACAGTTGTAGATTAAAATATTAATCAGAACACCAGACATACTGTAACTCTTCAAAATAACGCCATGACACTTTATATATCTACTCAAAAGGACAAACAACATTCCAATTTTAAGCTGTCAGGCTGAATTCACAAGTTTTCATCTCTGAGCTTTTCTTGAACCCAAGGTTCTCAGATTTAAAAACAAGGTCTCAGGGAATATGAAACTACTGGATATCAGGACAAGCCACCACATCTGTGGAGGGAGGTAGAAGACCTAGAAGGCACATGGCATTACATCTGTGTCAAGGCATAAGTTGCTGCAGAGAATGTTCCTGGAGTGTGAAGCAGCTGGTGTGTTTGTTTATTTCTGAAGAATTTGTTATGGGAAATAATTACTTGTTAAGATGAATCAAAAAGTTCAAAGTTCAAAGTAAATTTATTATCAAAGTACATATATGTCACCATATACAACCCTGAGATCAAGAAACAATCCAAGAAACACAACAGAATCAATGAAAGACTACACCCAACAGGATGGACAAATAACCAATGTGCAAAAGACAACAAACTATGCAAAGACAAATGAAATAAAATAATAATAAATAAACAAACAATAAATATCAAGAACATGAGGTGAAGAGTCCTTAAAAGTGACCTCCATAGGTTATGAGAACAGTTAGTGATGGGGCTAGTGAAGTTATCCCTTCTGGTTCTAGAGCCTGATGGTAGAGGGGTAATAACTGGTCCTGATCCTGGCAGTGTGTGTCCTGAGGCTCCTATACTTTCTTCCTGATGGCAGTAGTGAGAAGAGAGCATGGCCTGAATGGTGGGGATCCTTGATGATGGATGCTGCTTTCCTGCAACACGGCTCCAAGTAGATATGCACATTAGCATTGCCCTTCATGGACTGGTCAACATACTCTCCACTACACATCTATAGAAGTTTATCAGAGTTTTAGATGTCATGCCGAATCTTCGCAAACTTCTAAGGCAGTAGTGGTGCTGCCATGCTTTCTTCATAGTGGCGCTTGGGTTTTAGACTCGCTTAGTCTCGCTGACACTGAGTGAGAGGTTGTTGTTGTGGCACCACTCAGCCAGATTTTCAGTCTCCCTCTTATATGCTGATTCATCACCACCTTTAATTTGGCTTACGGTAGTAGTATCATCAACAAACAAATATGGTATTGGATCTGTGCTTAGCCTCACAGTCACAAGTAAAAAGCGAGTGGAGCAGGGGAGTAAGGACGCAGTCTTGTGGTGCACTTGTGCTGATGGATACTGTGGAGGAGATGGGAATCTGAACAAATGAGGAAATCGAGAATCTAGTTGCACAAGGAGGTATTGAGGCCAAGGTCTTGAAGCTTATTAGTTAGTTTGGAGGGGATCATAGTATTGAATGCTGAGCTCTAGTGATGAAGAGTATCCTGATGTACGCATCTTTGCTTGCCAGATGTTCCAGAGTTGAGTGAAGAGCCAATGAAATGGCATCTGCTGTGGACCTGTTGTGACGGTAGACAAATTGGAATGGATCCAAGTCACTTCTCAGGTAGGAGTTGATATGTTTCATTACCAACCTCCCAAAGCACTTCATCACACTGGATGTAAGTGCTATTGGACAAAAGTCACTGAGGCAGGTTACTATGTTCTTCGTAGGCACCGGTTTAATTGAAGCCTGCTTGAAGCAGGTGGGGTAAGTTCATTAATGAAACACAAGCCTATGTGCATCATGTAATTTGCTTGATATTAAAAAAAGGATTAAGAGATTTGGAGCTGGTTGTAATTATGCTTATAATGACTGTCAGAGCATTGGTTTGAAATCCTTCTTAACTATTTAAACACATTAACCTCACACAGATAAAAACACACAGGATAGACACTGAAGGCCTTGCATCAGAATACAGAATACGGGGACTTATTATTCTGTTTTAGCAGTGTAGCACAAGTATGCTAGTAATTACATCTGACCAAAAGCACATGAGTTGAATTTTTAAAAATGCCAAAACTGACACAACAGCCCTTCTATCCCATTAATGCAATGAAGGAAGTGCTCGATTGAGGCTCATTGATACATGAGCACTTAATCTTTACTATTCACTCTAATTATCTTTAAATATTTAATTAAAGGGATTGATGCACTGCTGAGCAAGGCTGTATACAAATATAGGGCTGTAATGAGGATATTAACTGAAATACCTCAGGAACATTTGCTTTAAACCAAGTAGTGCAGCACACATTTACATTTGTAAATAAGGAGTTCCAGTTCTATTACAGGTTCAAGCCTTGTACATTCTTAGGAATTTCACATGGTTGTAGAATTTATATGGAACTTGTGGGCTACAATAAACCTTAATGACATCAGTAATAAACAAGCTACTTTGTCACATCATTAATTAAATTAATTACCACATAAAGTAATTTCAAACCAATGCTTTGACATACCCATTATAATCATATTTTAAGATCTCTAATTTATTTAGTCCCTTTCAGAATAACACAAATTATATGATACGTAGGCTTATATAATTAACTCCCTACGTCTCAAAAATTAATTATTTCACTGTTCAACACAGGAGCCATTTTACACTATAACAAGATTACCCAAACATTTAGTTAGTTCATTTATTTTTAGTGGCACTGGTTGGGGAAGCTGCCACATTCAATAATTTTATTGTAATCTACTCAACAAAATATTAAGTTACCATCCAGCTGGATCATGACAGAAAGCAGCATTACACAGATGTTAGGCTAAATCAGGTGATCACTTCCAAGAAGATGCCCACTTCCCCTCCCCTACTCTGAAAAGATAGCTGGTCAATTCAGCAATGCATTAAATACTAAGTAAAGATAATTATTCCAAAAATAACATGTGTAAGTGTTTCTAATTCTGAGCAAGAGACTGCAGAATTGAAATCTGCAGTGACAAGCAACTTCTGGAGGAACTACAAATGAGAATATCTGCAGGTGCTAGAAATTCAAGGAACACACACAAAATGCTGGAGGAACTCAGCAGGCCAGGCAGCATCTATGGAAAAGACTACAGTTGATGATTCAGGATGAGACCTTTCAGCAGGGCTAGAGAAAAAAAACTTCCCTACTTTCTAACTGACTCCATCTTTTTTCCTCCCCCTCCCAGTTTCACCTATCATCTTGGGTTTCTTCCTCCCCTCCCCCCACCTTCTAATTCTGACCTCTCATCTTTTTTCCTCCAGTCCTGCTGAAGGGTCTCAATCCCAAACGTCGACTGTACTCTTCTCCATAGATGCTGCCTGACTTGCTGAGTTCCTCCAGCATTTTGTGTATGTTGCTGGAGGAACTAAGTGGGTCAGGCAACACAACATCTGTAGAAAGGAGTTGTCAATATTTCAAGTCAAAATCATGCATGAGGACCAAGAGTAGAGAAGGGAGATGGCCAGTATAAAGAGGAATGACGACTAAGCAAGTGCTAATGGAGCTGATGTTCAACTCCATTTTGCTGATTAAAGCATCGAGGAAGACTGAGACATCCAGATGAATGTGGAAGGCGAGTGAGAGTTCTGCACCAACTACCTTCCTTTTAATCACTGCTGAGAAGGAGTCTGTGAGCAGTCTATTGCTGTATTGTTTGCTGTGGCAGATGGGTAGGCCATTTGTGTGGTGTCCCTCTCATTCTATGAATGTCGGTGATATAAGAGGGTGGTATCCTGGTTCTGCGTTTATGGACTGGACTATTGCATTTATGGACTGTGAACTTTTTCAGACTTATGGTTTTTATATTCTGTGGTTTTTTATCACCCATTCCTTTCCCCTTTTGCTGTGCGAGGGGAGGGTGTTCAGGGGTTGATGTTCAGTTATGTTGTGTTGTTTTTTTGTGCGGGGGAAGGTTTGTTTGGGGGGGGGGTCGATGCTCTTGTTCCATTTTGTGTAAAGGAAGGGGTTTTGGGGGTTGATGTTTGGGATGCTGTTCCTTTTTATGCGGGGAGGTTGGGGTTTATTGTACTCTCTACACAACTTTCATGTTCTTTCTTTGTTTCGTGGCTGTCTGGAGAAGATGAACTTCAGTGTTGTATATGGATACATGCTTGGATAATAAATGAACCTTCGAACATTTGAAAGATGTCCATCCCCACCACCTACTCCCCATCAACCAGTCCCAACAATCACCTATAGACTCTGTCTCAATGCCTATCCTCTCCTCTTTTAATTGGCCATCTCCCCTTTCAGCCTTAATGCAGGGTTTCAATCTGATTCATGAACAGTTCCCTCCCCCAACCTCTCCCACAAATCATGCTCGACCCAGCAGTTCCTTCAGCAGATTCCAAACACAAAACTTTCTGCGCAGGAACAAACACAAAATGTCGGAGGAACTAAGCCGGTCAGGTAGCATCTATAGAGAGGAATAAACAGCCAGCATTTCAGGTCTCCAGAATAAGAAGGTGGTGGGAGGGTGCAGGGAGAAGGAATACAAGAAGTATCCTTCTTGATACTAAGATAGGTGGTGTTGTGGATAATGAAGTAGGTTTTCAAAGCTTGCAGAGAGATTTAGGCCAGTTAGAAGAGTGGGCTGAAAGATGGCAGATGGAGCTTAATGTTGATAAGTGTGAGGTGCTACATTTTGGTAGGACTAATCAAAATAGGACATATATGACAAATGGTAGGCCATGAAAGAATGCAGTAGAACAGAGGGATATAGGAATAATGGTGCATAGTTCCCTGAAGCTGGAATCTCATGTGGATAGGGTGGTGAAGAAAGCTGGCCTTTATAAATCAGAGCATTGAATATAGGAGTTGGGATGTAATGCTGAAATTGTACAAGGCATTGGTGAGGCCAAATTTGGAGTATTGTGTACAGTTCTGGTCACCGAATTATATGAAAGATGTCAACAAAATAGAGAGAGTACAGAGGAGATTTACTAGAATATTACCTGGGTTTCAGCACCTAAGTTACAGAGAAAGGTTGAACAAGTTAGGTCTTTATTCTTTGGAGCGTAGAAGGTTGAGGGGGGACTTAATAGAGGTATTTAGAATTATGAGGAGGATAGATAGAGTTGACATGGATAGGCTTTTTCCATTGAGAGTAGGGGAGATTCAAAAAGGAAGACATGAGCTGAGAGTTAAGTGGCAAAAGTTTAGGGGTAGCACAAGGGGGAACTTCTTTACTCAGAGAGTGGTAGCTGTGTGGAACGAGCTTCCAGTAGAAGTGGTAGAGGCAGGTTCGATTTTGTCATTTAAAAAAAAATTGGATAGGTATATGGACAGGAAAGGAATGGAGGGTTATGGGCTGAGTGCAGGTAAGCGTTCGGCACGGACTAGAAGGGCCGAGATGGCCGGCTTCCGTGCTGTAATTGTTATATGATTATAAGAAGTGTTTGCGAGTCTGGATGAGCACATGGTCAAAGAGTCGGAGAGCAGCAGAGATCACAGAGGGGGAGCAGTGAGAGGGGGTCTCACTGAACTCCCATCAAAGAGAAGATTTAAACTTCTTCAGGGTAGACATAAGTTTAAGAGACTTCACAGTGGAGCAACAAATCATAAACACAAGACTAAATGCTGGAGATACTTGTTTGTTACACTAATTCTGAACAGTTTACAACAAATCATAGACTCAAGAAATTCTGTTAAAAGCAATGTATCAACAGGAAAGCTCTTATTTAATTTGAAATTATACAAAAATAACTATGTCATTTATATATTCGAGGTATCCAATGATACTAGGTAGCACTGGAAGTTTTACAAGCTTCCACATGTGGCAGCAAGTTACAATAACAGTACAACATATCTACATGAATAGCTTACAATGTGAGAAGCTAAAGCCAGCAGGGTGTGCATTTAATGCTTAAGCAAGGAAAATAACATTTGACAAACTTACTGGAAGGTGTGACTAGCAGAATGGATAAAGGAAAACCAATAAATATGGTACATTTAGATTCGAAAAATAAATTTAAGTTATCACACCAACATTTGTTTTTTTTTGAAGGGGTCATGGATTGAGTTAATGCATTAAATATGGTCTGTGGATTGATTACTGAAGGAAAAACAATAGGCAGGGTACAATCAGGTTGACAATCTGTAAGTGATGTGCAGCTGAGTACCCCTTATCTAAAAGACTGGGGGCTGGAAATGCTTCGAATTTCAGATTTTGGAAAATGTAGTGAGATAGCTTGGGATTCCCAGCATTTTAACTCTAAATTTATGTGCTACTGGTATGCAGTCTTTGTCTTGCACTTGTTCATCACACTTATGTACTTAACAGCAAAGATTATTGTATACCAGTAATATAATGGAAACATAGTGAGTGCAAGGTAACAAAAACAGCACTGCAGCATTGAAAGACTCCTTGAATCAGCTGTTGAACAGAAACAACAGGCTTTCAGTCTCCACCTACAACACTGTGTTTTGATTAAAAGGTTACAGAATATTGTATTTGTATTTTACCTTTTTTAATGTTTTGTGTAAGGTTAAAATTAATCAACATTTTAGACTTGTGGTGTTAGATTTTCATCAGCAATGATCTTGGCAAACTCATAAATGAACTAATCTGCTGCTTCATGATCAGCAGATGCTTTATCATCACAAATCTTTAAATTTCTGCAACCATCCTCTGAATATTCACAATTATCTTCAATTTTGAGTTTGTCCTGATGGATCATTGCTGGTTTGATGGTCACCATTCCGTTAAATAGCTTATGTTCATCCGATGCTGATGAATCCATTCTTCCAATACACAATCAAGATATTTATTTTTCACTTTATGCAGTTTTTCTATTTTTCATTAGCTTCTGTTCATTATAAAGTGCCTATTAAAGATATGAAGCCCCCCTTGGAAGTTTTCATGTTTTATTGTTTTAGAAACATTGAATCACAGTGGATTTAATTTGGGTTTTTTGACACTGATCAACAGAAAAAGACTCTTTTGTTTCAAAGTGAAAACAGATATCTAAAAGTGATCTAAATTAATTAGAAATATAAAACACAAAATAATTGATTACATAAGTATTCACCCTCTTCAAACGCACCTTTGGCATCAATTATAGTGTTGAGTCTGTGGGATATGTCTCTATCAGCTTTGCACATCTGGACACTGCAATTTTTCCCATTCTTCTTTACAAAACCGCTCAAGCTCTGTCAGATTCCATGGGGATCATGAGTGAACAACCCTTTTCAAGTCCAGCCACAAATCCTGTATGGGATTGAGATCTGGACTCTGACATGACCACTCCACGAATTAACTTTGTTGTTTTTAAGCCATTCCTGTGTAGTGTTGGCTTTGTGTTTCAGGTCATTGTCTTGCTGGAAAACAAATCTTCTTCCAAGTTGCAGTTCTCTTGAAGACTGCATCAGCTTTTCCTCCAGGACGTCTCTGTATTTTGCTGCATTCATTTTACCCTCTACCTTCACAAGCCTTCCAGGGCCTGCTGCAGTGAAGTATCCCCACAGCATGATGTAGCCACCACTATGCTTCACGGTAGGGATGGTGTGTTTTTGCTGATGTGTGGTGGTTGGTTAACAGCGTTTAGCCTGATGGCCAAAAAGCTCAATTTTGATTTCATCAGACCACAGAACCTTCTTCCAGCTGACTTCAGAATCTCCCACATGCCTTCTGACAAACTCCAGCTGAGATTTCATGAGTTTTTTTCAACAGTGGTTTTTTCTTTGCCAATCTCCCATAAAGCTGTGACTGGTGAAGCAACTGGACAACAGTTATTGTATGTGCAATCTCTCCCATTCCAGCCACCGAAGCTTGTAACTCCTCCAGAGTTGTCGTAGGTCTCTCGGTAGCCTCCCTCACTAGTCCCCTTCTTGCTGTCATTCAGTATTTGAGGACACTTGTTCTAGGCAGATTTACAGTTGTGCCATATTCTTTCAAATTCTTGATGACGGACTCAACTGTAGTCCAAGGGATGTTCAATGTCTTGGAAATTTTCTTGTAACCATCTCCTGCCTTGTGCTTTCCAATAACCTTTCTGTGAAGTTGCTTGCAGCATACTTTTGTCTTCATGGTGTAGTTTTTGCCGGGATACTGACTCACCAGCAGTTGGACCTTCCAAATTTTTACTACGATCAATTGAAACACTTTGACTGCACACATATACAGATCTCCATTTAACTAATTATGTGACTTATAAAACAAATTGGCTGCACTAGTGATGATGTGGTGTATCATATTAAAGGGGGTGGGGGTTAAAATTGACACAATTATTTTGTGTTTTTAATTTGCAATTAATTTAGATCACTTTGTAGAGACGTGTTTTCACTTTGACATGTAAGCCTTTTTCTGTTGATCAGTGTCAAATAAGCTAAATTAAATATACTGGGATTCAATGTTGTAAATCAATAAAATATGAAAACTTCCAAGGGGTGAATGCTATTTATAGGCACTGTATATGTGAGGTCATTTTGCAGAATGGTCTGTGGTTGAGCAGAGACTTGCATGTCACTTGCGACCCTTCCTAGCACCCTGTAGAATTTTCTAATTGTGATGTCATGTCTGCAATCAAAAAAAAATTCAGATTTCAGAAGTTTTTGAATTTTGGACTTTCGGATGAGGGGTACTCTACCTGTCCCACAAGAATGACTGTTGGGACTTCTTCTGTTTACAATCTATGCTAATGATTTGAAGAGATCAGTTGTAATATATCCAAGTTTTCTGACCCCTTATGTGCAGCCTAATGCCAAGTCCCAGGAACAAGGTTTGCAAATCTAAATACATTACATTTACATTCCACCTATGTTCTATTCCTATTAAAAACAGGCCCACGTATGTGAATTTGAACTAATTCCACAAATGACAATGATTTTGCAGAGTAGATGGGAGTGGCAGAAGTTTGCCCTTTAAAATTAAGTGTCGTTAAAACTAGCTTTTCAGAACAAAAGCACACGTTGCTTATGAATATACTGATACCCCGGCCACTTGGCTCCTCAAGCCTACCTGACCTTTCAATATGATTGCTGAGCTGCCTCAGCACTTGGTCTCTACTCTGTGCCAAATACCTGCAGCTCTCAAACGTCCAATCCTTCAAAACTTTATCCAGTTCCGATTCAGAAATTCTAATGAGCTGACATGAATAACTCCCTTGGGAAGAGAACTCCAGAGATTCCCTACTCCTCTGTAAGAAGAATTCTTTGTACCTCAGCTGTCACTCAATTGTTCCCTTATTTTAAAACCATAAGACCATAAGACCAAGGCGCAGAAGTAGGCCATTCGGCCCATCAAGTCTGCTCTGCCATTTTATCATGAGCTGATCCATTTTATCCTATTTAGTCCCACTGCCCCGCCTTCTCACTATAACCTTTGATGCCCTGGCTACTCAGATACCTATCAATCTCTGCCTTAAATACACCCAATAACTTGGCCTCCACTGCTGCCCATGGCAACAAATTCCATAGATTCACCGCCCTCTGACTAAAAAAATTTTTTTGCATTTCTGTTCTGAAAGGGCGCCCTTCAATCCTGAAGTCATACCCTCCTGTACTAGACTCTCTCATCATGGGAAACAACTTTGCCACATCCACTCTGTCCATGCCTTTCAAAATGTTTCTACGAGGTCTCCCCTCATTCTTCTAAACTCCAAGGAATACAGTCCAAGAGCGGACAAACGTTCCTCATATGTTAACCCTCTCATTCCCGGAATCATTCTAGTGAATCTTCTCTGTACCCTCTCCAACGTCAGCACATTCTTTCTAAAATAAGGAGACCAAAACTGCCCACAGTACTCCAAGTGAGGTCTCACCAGCGCCTTATACAGCCTCAACATCACATCCCTGCTCCTATACTCTATTCCTCTAGAAATGAATGCCAACATTGCATTCGCCTTCTTCACTACCAACTCAACCTGGAGGTTAACTTTAAGGGAACCTGTACGAGGACTCCCAAGTCCCGTTGCATCTCAGAACTTTGAATTCTTTCCCCATTTAAATAATAGTCTGCCCGTTTATTTTTTCTGCCAAAATGCATAACCATACACTTTCCAACATTGTACTTCATTTGCCACTTCTTTGCCCATTCTTCCAACCTATCCAAGTCTCTCTGCAGGCTCTCCGTTACCTCAGCACTACCGGCCCCTCCACCTATCTTCGTATCGTCAGCAAACTTAGCCACAAAGCCACCTATTCCATAATCCAAATCGTTGATGTACAATGTAAAAAGAAGCAGCCCCAACACTGATCCCTGTGGAACACCACTGGTAACCAGCAGCCAACCAGAATAGGATCCCTTTATTCACACTCTCTGTTTCCTGCCAATCAGCCAACGCTCTATCCACGTATGTAACTTTCCTGTAATTTCATGGGCTCTTATCTTGTTAAGCAGCCTCATGTATGGCATCTTGTCAAAGGCCTTCTGAAAATCCAAATATACAACATCCACTGCATCTCCCTTGTCTAGCCTACTGGTAATTTCCTCAAAAAATTGAAATAGGTTTGTCAGGCAGGATTTTCCTTTAAGGAATCCATGCTGAGTTCTGCCTATCTTGTCATATGCCTTCAGGTACTCTGTAACCTCATTCTTGACAATCGACTCCAACAACTTCCCAACCACCGACGTCAAGCTAACAGGTCTATAATTTCCTTTTTGCTTCCTTGCCCCCTTCTTAAATAGCGGAGTGACATTTGCAATCTTCCAGTCTTCCGGAACCATGCCAGAATCTATCGACTTTTGAAAGATCATCACTCATGCCTCCGTAATCTCCACAGCTACTTCCTTCAGAACACGAGGGTGCATTCCATCTGGTCCAGGAGATTTATCGACCTTTAGCCTATTCAGCTTCCTGAGTACTTTCTCTGTCGTAATTGTGACTGCGCACACTTCTCTTCCCTGCTACCCTTGAGTGTCTGGTATCCTGCTGTCTTCCTCAGTGAAGACTGATGCAAAATACTTGTTCAGTTCCTCTGCCATCTCCTCATCTCCCATTACAATTTCTCCAGTATCATTTTCTATCGGTCCTATATCTACTCTCACCTGTCTTTTACTCTTTATATGCTTGAAAAAGCTTTTAGTATCCTCTTTGATATTGTTTGCTAGTTTCCTTTCATAGTTAATCTTTTCTCTCTTAATGACCTTCTTGGTTTCCTTTTGTAAGGTTTTAAAGACTTCCCAATCCTCTGTCTTCCCACTAATATTTGCTTTCTTGTATGCCCTCTCCTTAGCTTTAACTTTGGCTTTGACTTCTCTTGTCAACCACGGTTGCATCCTTTTTCCACTCGAAAATTTCTTCTTTTTTGGAATATACCTGTCTTGCACATTCCTCATTTCTCGCATAAACTTCAGCCACTGCTGCTCTGCCGTCTTTCCCGCCAGTGTCTCTTTCCAGTCAACTTTGGCCAGTTCCTCTCTCATGCCACTGTAGTTTCCTTTACTCCACTGAAACACCGACACATCAGATTTCGGCTTCTCTTTTTCTAATTTCACAGTGAACTCAATCATGTTATGATCACTGCCTCCTAAGGGTTCTTTCACCTCAATCTCTCCAATCACCTCTGGTTCATTACACAATACCCAATCCAGTACAGCCGATCCCCTAGTGGGCTCAACAACAAGCTGTTTTAAAAAGCCATCTCGCAGACATTCTACAAATTCTCTCTCTTGAGATCCAGTGCCGACCTGATTTTTCCAATCTACTCGCATGTTAAAATCCCCCACAATTATCATAAGACTGCCCTTCTGACAAGCCTTTTCTATTTCCAGTTGTAATTTGTAGTCCACATCCCTGCAGCTGTTTGGAGGCCTATAAATAACTGCCCTCAGGGTCCTTTTACCCCTGCTATTCCTTAGCTCAACCCATAAAGGTTCTGCACCTTCCGATCCTATATCACCTCTTTCTAATGATTTAATATCATTTCTTACCAATAAAGCCACGCCTCTCCCTCTGCCTACCTTCCTATCCTTCCGATACACCGTGTATCCTTGGACGTTCAGCTCCCAGAGACATGCGTCCTTTAGCCAGGTTTCAGTGATGGCCACAATATCATACCTGCCAATCTGTAGCTGTACAACAAGATCATCCACCTTATTTCTTATGCTGCGTGCATTTAAGTACAACACCTTAAGATCAGTATTTGATACTTTTTGCTTTGATTTCACTGCAACCTTATTGCACTGCAACTCATCCCAATGGCTACACATTTGCCCCATCACCTGCCTGTCTTTCCTGACATCTTTACTGCTCACTATCTTAGATTTATTTCTGTTTTCCCCTTCCTCCGCTCTATCATTCCGGTTCCTATCCCCCTGCCAAATTAGTTTAAACCCTCCCTAACAGCTCTATTAAACTTTCCCAAAACTGTCTCATCACAACTTGCCCTTCCAAGACTCTCTTTGATTCTACTTCTAATGAAAACATCTCAATGTCATTCCCATTATGGTTGATGTTTCGGGCTGAGACCCTTCGGCAAGACTTGCGTTTTTCTCTCCCTTCCACCCCCCACCTTTTAAACCTACTCATCTTTTCTTTCCTCCAGGCCTGCCAAAGGGGCTCAGCCCAAAACTTCGACTGTACTTTTTTCCATAGATACTGCCTGGCCTGTTCCGAGTTCATCCAGCATTTTGTGCGAGTTGCTTTGATTTCCAGCATTTGCAGATTTTTTCTTGTTTGTCAATCCCGTTAAGCCCCCTTAGGATCCTTATTCTTAATTCTGAATTCCAAAGAATTCCTTTTCAAAATTGCAAAGGATACGGACCCAATCTGTTTAGTCTCCCTTCACATGACTACCTACTCATCCCAGGAATTAGCCCAGTGAATCTCCTTCAGACTGCCTCAAGACTGCTATATCCTTTCTTGGGAAGGGGATCTACAAGCGTGTGTACTACTTTACACGTGGCCTTGCAAGACCTTATACAAAACCTCCTTATTTATTAGCTCCAAACCCTTTGAATTAATGGCCAACTGGCTACTAGCTCCCTCTTATCTCCTTGTTGCACCTGCCTGCCTGTGGTTCATGTACATTCATCACTAGATCCCTCAGCATTCATTTGTGGTCTCACTCCATTAAGATAATCACTTCCCTTTTAATTTCTCTTCCCAGTGCATGCCCTCATACTCTTCCACACTGAACTCCATTTGCCATATTTCCATGCATCAACTCAACTTATCCCATTGCAGGGTCACAATGTTCTCATCACAACTTGCCCTTCAAACCCCTCACTCAACCTCCATTTCTGTCTTGATAGCAGTCAAGGAGCAATATAAAAACACTCTTACTCACAGGAGGGGAGTTTTCATGTATGTTTGTACTGTAAGGAAGGTTGATGAAAATTGGGTCCATGTCCTGGATGTCTGTTATGGTGATGGCGAGGTTGGCCAATGTAGACAAGGGGTGGTCTTTGTCCTGGTCCTGCAATAAATAGGAATAAACTTACATTCATCTGAATTTATTACATTGCATTAGTTGCTTTAATCTCGCAATTGTTCAATTTGTAAGACACAGGAGCAGAAGTAAACCATTCGACACAGTGTGTCTGCTCCACCATCTTATAACGGTCCCCTCCAACTTTTTCCCTATAAGCCTCAACCTCTTTACCAATCAAGAACCTATCGATCCCTGTCTTAAATACACCTAATAACTTGGGCTCCACAGCCCCCATGACAACGGATTCTACACAATCTTTAGCTGAAGAATCTTACCCTCTTCTCAGCTTTAAAGGATGTTCCTTACTTCTGAAGCTATGCCCTTGTATCCTAGACTCTCCTACTTTCCACATCCACTTTATTCAGGCCTTTCAGTAGCCAGTAAGTTTCAATGAGATCCTCCCCCTTATCCTTCTGATAAGCCCACAGCCATCAAACATTCTCTGTACGTTAACCTTTTCATTTCTGAGACCATTCTTGTGGTTGTCATTGGACCTCCTGCAAGGCCAGCACTTCCTTCCTTAGATCTGGTGCCAAAAATAAAAATAACACATTCTGCACATTCTCCCTGTGATCACATGTGTTTGCTCCAGAAACTCCAGCCTCCCTTCACATCCCAAAGGTGTGCTGGTTGGTAGGTTAATTGGCCATTGTAAATTGCCCTTAGTTGGTATGTAACTGGTAGAATGTTGATCGATCATGTGGAAAGAACAAAATAGAACAGAGATGAGGCAGAATTTCTTCAGCCAGAGGGTGGTGGATATGTCGAATTCATTGCCCTGGATGGCAAGTCATTGGGTATATTTAACGTGAAGGCTGATAGGTTCTACGTCAAAGGTCACAGAGAGAAGGCAGTGAAAAGGGGTTGGGTGGGTTAATATCAGCCATGATGAATATCTTAGGATAAGTGTAAATGGATACTTGCTGACTGGCATGGAATTAGTGGGCTAGAGGGTTTGTTTCCATGCTTTGAGTCACAGACTATGACGGTAAAATATTCTATGATGTCCAGAGGCACTGAAACTCAATACTTAACTCCAAGTCATGCTTTTACAAAAATGTTAATAAATTTCTCTTTGGTTTCTGCAATGCACTTGCTCATTTGCAGGAGAAATCTAGATCGTCAGAAAGAAGTTACTCTAATTCCTTTCATGCAAAGCTAAAAACATCATTCAGGTCAAACTGTAACATGTGTACGATGATGACAGTCTGCAGACATGAAGTCCAGCTGCATGCTTGGGTAGATACTAAGGAATGGGCTGTGTTTCTTTGAGAGACATGCTAGTCTATTAGGCTGTGGGAAGCTGTAAAATGATTCACAAGGATCCTCTAAATTCTATTGTTTGTACTTTTAATCTTCATTGGTTGACCATTCCCAAAATGAGAGACTCACAGGAGCCATGATAAGCAACTGTTTGCTTTACACAAATTTATCAGGCAATAAACCATCACTTATCAAATGACTTAATAACCTTGAATTCAGTCTGTTTAACTTCTCAGATTTGTATTTCACTGATCTCAACCAATGTGTTCAGTAAATGCACATTTACCCTTGTTTCCCAGGTACAAAGTAGGCATCTACTTCTCCGATGCCACGGTAGTGTAATGGTTAGCGTAATACTTTACAGATCGAGCGAACTCCGATCAGTGTTCAATTCCTGCTGCTGTCTGTAAGGAATTTGTGCATCTCCCTATGGCCATGCAGTTTGCTCTGGCAGCTCCAGTATCCTCCCACATTCCAAAAACGTACGGTTAGCATTAGGGTTCCCAAGCAGTCACTGGGAGATGTATAAATTCCTTACAGATAGCAGGAAAAACTGAAACCCGATTTTAAAGCTGGTGCTGTAATAGATTAATAATACCAAACAACGCCCAGAAGGCATAACCAGTGGAAGTTTTCTATGCCTAAATTGGCTGGCAAGTTTCCTGCAATAAAACAATGAGCATATGTGAAAAAGTACTTCACATTCTATGGCTCACATTTGGTCTTTGCTGTATGTGGTTTTTCATGGATTCTATTGTATTTCTTTGTTTTGTGGCAGCCTGCAAGAAGAGCAATCTCAAGGTTGTGCATACTTTGATAATAAATTTGAACTTTGAATTTTGAAGCTACGTTGCAATGTCCTATGGAGTGAAAGGCACTATACACCCAGTGGCCACTTTATTAGATACACCTGTACACCTATCTAATAAGCCAAACGTGTAGCAGCAACTCAATACATAAAAGCATGCAGACACGGTCAGAAGGTTCAATTGGTGTTCAGACCAAACATCAGAATGGGGAAGAAATGTGATCTAAGTGACTGACTGTGGAATGATTGTTGGTGGCAGACTGGGTGGTTTCAGGATTTCAGAAACTGCAGTTCTCCTGCGATTTTCCCTCACAGTGGTCTCTTGAGTTTACAGAAAACGAGAAAACGGTGCAAAAAATACAACAGATCCAGTGAACGGCAGTCCTGTGGACGGAAACGGGTTGTTAACGAGAGGGGTCAGAGGAGAATGGGCAGGCTGGTTCAAGCTGACAGGAAGGGTTCAGTAAGTCAAATAACCAAGCATTACAATAATGGTGTGCAAAAGAGCATCTCTGGGTGCACAACATGTTGAATCTTGAAGTGGATGAGCTACAGCAGAAGACCACACCTGCTTCTAATAAAGTGGCCAGTGAGTGCATCTCAAAAAGCACTTCACGTTATAAGCTATGTTGCAACATCCTAAAGTTGTGAAAGGCAGAATATATATTCAAGTCTTTCAGAAGCACAGAGGTCAAATTTAGCCACAGCAGATGAACATTCCAAATGCATCGAGTCAAATGGCATCTCTTTTCCCTGGTGCCGGAAGTCATTATTAATTGCAAATTAAATTTTAAATAAATGAATAATAAATGCCATGGACTTCTAGGTTATTTGTCACCACCTCTGATTAATATGCTAACACTGATAAAGACTACAATGGAATTGCCTGCCATCACACTCTGTTGCATGAGAAACAAATCCAGTCAAATTAATTTTAATGCTGATTAGTTTATGTATGATTTTCCCTATTGATTTTCCTTTGAGCAGTTTGTATACTACCACATTCAATAGATTTTCTCCCACTAAAATGTTTACGCCTACATCTCTCTCCTTTCCTCCAGAAAATTACGG
This sequence comes from Mobula birostris, assembly GCF_030028105.1. Classification (NCBI taxonomy): domain Eukaryota; kingdom Metazoa; phylum Chordata; class Chondrichthyes; order Myliobatiformes; family Myliobatidae; genus Mobula; species Mobula birostris. The sequence goes on along the minus strand of NC_092387.1, from coordinate 48,968,160 downwards.
TCTCGAGAAGTGCACTATTTGTCATATTTCTCATCTTCAAAGTCTCGTCTAAACCTTCACCAACAATTGCAGAAGCATCTAAATCTGTCATTCAGTGCCTTTATCTTCTCTGTATGCAGCACTGTTGCATTGGAAAGCAAATGTTTATGGGTTTGCTCCACTCCAGAGATTTGAGCATAAAAGACTCAAATGCAGCTTCGGGGGATTGCTGCTGTGTCAGAGGTCTTGCAAATGATTTTTAAACCAAAACCAGACCTATTCTCACAAGAAATCCTATGAAGGCCCAATGGCATTTTTGGGCCAGGAAAGAAAGGAATTCCCAACCAATTGTTAAAACATTCATGTCACTGAAATATGTAATCCGATCATTATCAACAGTTAACTTTCAGTAAAATCTGGGAGCCTAGTCTGTATAAATTATCACCTATGCTTCCAATTTTCCAACAAGGAAAACACCTTAAAGGCTGAAAGCACTTTGAGACATCATGATGCAGTGAAGCCTTTGTATAAGTGTAGATTATTTAAAATCTACACACATGTAGATCCTTGGTATAAAAGCTTAACAGAATACCATGCTCTCAGAGTGAAAAGAGGTCAAAGGTATGCTCTCGCTGTGCAAAGCCCAGATTAAACCACATTGGAGCTACTCCAAGCGTTTCTGAGCACCACATCTTAGGAGGAAGAATGATTCAGCCTTGGAGAGAAGACATTGATTTATCAGATTCAGAACTGAATCCACGGTTAATTTACTATGAGACAATACATGAACCAGGATTTTATTCTTTTTAATTTAGAAAGTTAAAGAAGATTTTACTGAAAATTTCAACATATTTGGGCAGACAGAGAAATTCACACTGTAGGTTGTAGAGTCTAGGACTTTGAGACAGACTCAAAATTGGTGCAATATTTTCAGGAATGGTTGGGAATCATTTGACACAATTGAGAGTATAGAAGTGGGAGAATAGTAACCAAGACTCATTGTTTGTCAAACAAAGAAGGGGTATACCATAGAAGCACAAGAGACTGCAGATGCTGAAAAGTGAAGCAACAAACAATTTGCAAGAGGAATTCAGAGGGTCAAAATGCCTCTGTGGGAGTAATTCCCGCACCACTCATGATCCAGGGATTGGACCCAAAACACTGACAATGCTTTTCCATTCTCACCACCAGCACCCAGGGCACTTCCCCAAACCCCCAAAAGGTGCTGCTTGACTTGCTGGATTCCTCCAGCAGATTGCTTTTATTGCTAAGAGATAGACCATTTATGTCAGGGATGAGGCCATTTTTTTTTCAAAGTTCAAAGTAAATTTATTATCAAAGTACATATATGTCAACATACACTATCCGAGATTCATTTTCTTGCAGGTATTCACAAAGGAGCACAATAAAATCAATGAACAATGGACAAACAACCAATGTACAAAAGACAACAATTTGTGCAATTACCAAAAAAAACTAAATAATATTGAGAACATGAGTTGCAGAGTCCTTGAAAGTGAGTCCATAGGTTGTGGAATCAGTACCGTGTGGGAGTGAGTGAAGTTATCCACTTTGGTGCAAGAGCCTGATAGTTGAAGGGTAACAACATCTACCCCTCCTCAGGAATTTGCAAAGACTGGTGCTTCCTCTGTCCTTTGAGGAAAAGAGTTCCAAAGATTCTTAGATGACTGGCTTTAATTCAGTCATAAATTGCCTCCCTATTTATTTTCATAAAGAGAGCCCTAGTCATAGATTCATCCCAAAAGTAAACCCTCTCTCCACATCCACCCTGTCAAGATCTTCAGGATTGTTTCAATTATATCCTCCTTACTTTAAACTCCAAAATAAATGTAGCCTGTCCAACCTACACTAACACCAGAGCCCCTCATTTCAGGTATTGTTGTTTATGACTCTATGTCCCATATATTGGAAATTAAATACAAAATTTCATCTGCCTCCCACTGCTCAAGGGATCTGCCCCCAGTTCTCTAATATGCTTCACTAAGAGTGATGATGAAGTCATACCGTTGCATTGACTTGCAGCTGATAGGCTTGAGCAGTCTCATAATCCAGTGGTCTTTGAACAGTCACCACTCCTCTGGCTCCATCAATGGTGAAAAAGCGCGATGGAGGCTGGAATGAATACAGCACACTACCTCCAGTTCCCTGATCGCGGTCCGTGGCATTCACTATGAAAATTGGCGTCCCTGCTGGTGTGTTCTGCAAGGAAGAAAAAGGAAATACTTAACACAAATATCAAAAAAACACAGAACTGAGATACCTCTGCGTCCATTTTGATGCATAATCAAACTGGTCAAAACTGCAGATACTGGGTGCCTGAAATAAAACATGATGCTGTAAATATTCAGCAAGCCAGGCGGCATACCTGGAGAGAGGAAGAGTTAATGTTTAATGACAATTAACTTACATTCATTTTGTTACCATCAACAAGTTAGTCCAGAGGGTCTGCTTTTCTGTGCTGTATAGTTCCGCAATTCCCTAAATAAAACATTGACTTCTCAAACTTCCGCTAATGCCCCACCTCCCCCTTGTACCCATCTGTTATTTATTTATTTATATACACACATTCTTTTTCTCTCTCTCTCCTTTTTCTCCCTCTGTCCCTCTCACAATACCTCTTGCCCATCCTCTGGGCTTTTCCTCCCTCCCCCTTTTCTTTCTCCCTAGGCCTCCTGTCCCATGATCATCTCATATCCCTTTTGCCAATCAACTGTCCAGCTCTTGGCTCCATCCCTCCCCCTCCTGTCTTCTCCTATCATTTTAGATCTCCCCCTCCCCCTCCCACTTTCAAATCTCTTACTAGCTCTTCTTCCAGTTAGTCCTGACGAAGGGTCTCGGCCCGAAACATTGACTGTACCTCTTCCTAGAGATGCTGCCTGGCCTGCTGCGTTCACCAGCAACTTTTATGTGTGTTGCTTGAAATTCCAGCATCTGCAGATTTCCTCGTATCTGAACCATTAACTGTTTAGTCATAGTCATACTTTATTGATCCCGGGGGAAATTGGTTTTCGCTGCAGTTGCACCATAAATAATTAAATAGTAATAAAACCATAAACAATTAAATAGTAATATGTAAATTATGCCAGGAAATAAGTCCAGGACCAGCCTATTGGTTCAGGGTGTCTAACCTTCCAAGGGAGGCGTTGTAAAGTTTGATGGCCACAGGCAGGAATGACTTCCTATGACGCTCTGTGTTGCATCTCGGTGGCATGAGTCTCTGGCTGAATGTACTCCTGTGCCCAACCAGTACATCATGTAGTGGATGGGAGACATTGTCCAAGATGGCATGCAACTTGGACAGCATCCTCTTTTCAGACACCACCATCAAAGAGTCCAGTTCCATCCCCACAACATCACTGGCCTTACAAACGAGTCTGTTGATTCTGTTGGTGTCTGCTACCCTCAGCCTGCTGCCCCAGCGCACAACAGCAAACATGATCGCACTGACCACCACAGACTCGTAGAACATCCTCAGCAACGTCCGGCAGATGTTAAAGGATCTCAGTCTCCTCAGGAAATTGAGATGGCTCTGACCCTTCTTGTAGACAGCCTCAGTGTTCTTTGACCAGTCCAGTTTATTGTCAATTCGTATCCCCAGGTATCTGTAATCCTCCACCATGTCCACACTGACCCCCTGGATGGAAACAGGGGTCACCGGTACCTTAGCTCTCCTCAGGTCTACCACCAGCTCCTTAGTCTTTTTCACATTAAGCTGTAGGTAATTCTGCTCACACCATGTGACAAAGTTTCCTACAGTAGCCCTGTACTCAGCCTCATCTCCCTTGCTGATGCATCCAACTATGGCAGAGTCATCAGAAAACTTCTGAAGATGACAAGACTGTGCAGTAGTTGAAGTCCGAGGTGTAATTGGTGAAGAGAAAGGGAGACAAGATAGTCCCCTGTGGAGCCCCAGTGCTGCTGATCACTCTGTCGGACACACAGTGTTGCAAGTACACGTACTGTGGTCTGCCAGTCAGGTAATCTAGAATCTGTATCTGTATCTACACATGCTGCTTGATATGCTCAGTGCTTCCAGAGATTTGTCACATTTCCTAACTTATGCTGGTCAGCAGCCGGTTCCAAGCGTTCTATTGCAGAAGGAATTTCAGAATAAAAATGTTAACTTAAGTGCTTGCCACATGCAACAATAAAACCATTTGACCAGCCATTGCTATAGCTGATCATTGGCTGAAGTTGTGCCAAAGTTTATTGCAGAGGTGACTCAGATGGTTGACCATTTTCTTGCCTCTATGATATAAAGCTCTTTCAAATGTAAGTTGCAGCTAGTCACCTACAGTACATCGAGTACAATGGGGGCAAAGGGCAGTGGAGAGGAGAGCAAGGTTCTGTTGAAGAGGGAGAGACTCGGTAGCATTACTTCACTTTCAGTCTCTAAATCAACCAAACTTCAACCCTTGAATTAGTGGGATTCCTTGAAATTCTCTCTTAGAACTGTTAATTCTCTTAGATATAGCTGATGTAATCAGTTCCATAAATCATACATAAGCTATTAATTAACCAAGCTGGATAATCCTGCTAAAATACGATAACTTCATGAAACAAAGCTGCCAAAAGGAAGGAGCTATTCCAAGGGTAATCACATCAGAAGACTGGCATTGATTGACTGCCTCACTTTAAATGTCCTCCCCCAAAGCAACTTTTGTCACTGAAGATTGGTTCTCGAGTAACAGTTACACACCTGCAAAACTGGGCTGAGAAATGGCAGGTGGAGTTCAACCCAGATAGGTGTGAGGTGGTTCATTTTGGTAGGTCAAATATGATGGCAGAATATAGTATTAATGGTAAGACTCTTGGCAGTGTGGAGGATCAGAGGGATCTTGGGGTCTGAGTCCATAGGACGTTCAAGGTAGCTGCGCAGGCTGACTCTGTGGTTAAGAAGACATACGGCGTATTGACCTTCGTCAATCATGGAATTGATTTTAGGAGCCAAGAGGTAATGTTGCAGCTCTATAGGACCCTGGTCAGACCCCACTTGGAGAACTGTGCGCAGTTCTGGTCGCCTCACCTCTGGAAGGATGTGGGAACCACAGAAAGGGTGCAGAGGAGATTTACAAGGATGTTGCCTGGACTGGGGAGCATGCCTTTTCTCCTTGGAGTGACGGAGGATGAGAGGTGACCTGATAGAGGTGTATAGGATGATGAGAGGCACTGATCATGTGGATAGTCAGAGGCTTTTTCCCACGGCTGAAATGGCTGTCACAAGAGGGCACAGGTTCAAGGTGTTTGGGAGTAGGTACAGAGGAGGTGTCAAGGGTAAGTCTTTTTACGCAGAGGGTGGTGAGTGCGTGGAATGGCTGCCGGCAACGGTGGTGGAGGCGGATACGATAGGGGCTTTTAAGAGACTTTTGGATAGGTACATGGAGCTTAGAAGAATAGAGGGCTATGGGTAACCCTAGTAATTTCTAAGGTAGGGACATGTTCCGGACAACTTTGTGGACCGAAAGGCCTGTATTGTGCTGTAAGTTTTCTATGTTTCTATGTAACCCTTGTATAATGGAAAATAAACAAACTTCTGATGCTAAAAACAAGAAATAAAAAATGAGAAAATGCTGTAAGATATTCAACAGGTCAGATAGTATCTGTGGAAAGAGATACAAAGTTAATCTTTCAAATCAAGTCCATCTATGAGAATTAGATCACAAATAAGAGAAAGTCTGCAGATTCTGGAAATCTGAGCAACACACACAAAATGCTGGAGGAATTCAGCAGGCCAGGCAGATCTATGGAAAAAAGTACAGTTGGCATTTCGGACCAAAACCATTCGGCAGGACTGGAGACTCTGGTTGAAGGCATTGACAGAAAATATGAACTCTGTTTTTCCCCATAGATGCTACAGAGTATTTCCATTTTTATTTCAGATTTTCATCATCTGAAGTTTTATTTTCATTTTTTTTTCTGTGCAGCTGCCCACTCATCACTGCCTCAGTACATGTCGCTTGCACCTCTTACAGCCTTCATCCACTAGCTGGTTGAGAGCAAAGGCACCCAGATCAACAACTGCAAACTGGAACTTCAATAGATGGGAGGCCATTGGGCCCAATGAGTTAATCCTGCAATCCCACTTTTTCCTTTGTAACCTATTCTCTCTCACACTAGTCAACTCATCCTGATCACTTTATCACCCAGCTTGTGGCCAATCAACCTATCTTTGTGATGCTGGAGGAAAGAGGAGCATCCAAGGGAAACCCAAGTAATCACAGGAAGAATGTACAAATTCCACACAGGCAGCACCTGAATTCAGGATTGACTCAGGTCACAAGAGCTGTGGCACAGCAGCACTACCTGCTGCACTGCAATGCCACCCCACTGGAAAACAATTTATTGGCTTTTCTACCTGGGCTGCAACTTCTTATCTGGATTATTCTATACAATACTGAATACACATTGTATCTGACAGGGGGAACTGAATCCCAGGGAATTCTATGCTCCAGCAGGTGAGTCAGCAACTAGTGGGCATTGATTTATATAACAGGGAAAAGAACCAGATGCTTCATTGGGATTAATTTTTAAGTAGCATGGGACAATCTGGGATTCAGTTCAGGTTGCAAGCAGAAACTTACAAAAGAGATGCAAATTAATGCAGATAGAGGTGTCTAAGATGATAACAGGCATAGTTAGGGTGGACAAGCAGCCCTTTTTTCCCCATGGCAGAAATGGCTAACACAAGAGTACATAATTTTGAGGTTGTTGCAAGGTATATTGGAAGCGTCAAAGGTAATTTCTTTTTGCAGAGTCGTGAGTGCAGAGAATATACTGCAAGTGGTGGTGGCACAGGTTGATACATCAGGGATATTTAACAGACGCTTAGATGGGCACATAGATAAAAGATAAACGGTAAACTATGTGGGAAGGAAGGGTCAGATTGATCCTGGAGTGGTTAAAAGCTCAACAAAACATCATGGTCTGGGGGGCCTGCCTTTTGACAGCTCTGATGAAATCAATGACTTCATCAGAGCTTTCAAAAGAGAACTGGAAGCACTTGCAAAAAGTGCAGATTTGATGAATTCTTGGGCAGAGAAGGTAACTAGCTATACATATTTCTTCAAAGCAAAAGCAAAAAAGAGGCAAGCTAGGATGTAATAATGAAAAGGGCTGACCATTGACCTCAGAACGTGGGGTGGCGCACACACTTCTGAGGTCAAGAGGGTTCAGTGCTACAAGTTCGTATGAGTGAACATCACCTATAGCCTATTATAGTCCAACCACAGCCAAGAAAGCGCAGCAACATCTCTACTCCCCCAGGAGGATAAATAAATTTGGCATGACCCCCTTTGACCTTCACCAATTTATATCAATGCATAATATTAATCATCCCATCCGGATGCATCATGACTTGGTATGGCAGCAGCTTTGTATGTGACCGCAAAAAACTGCAGTGAGTTATGAACGCAGCTCAGCAAATCATGGAAAGCAGCCTCTCCTCAATGGGCTCTGTCTACACCACACTGCCTCAGTAAAACAGCCAACATCCTCAAAGACCCCGCCCACCCTCTCTTCTCCCCCTTCCCATTAGGCAGAAGATTCAAAAACATGAACTCACTTACCACTGGACCCAAGGACAGCTTCAATTTTGCTGTTACAAATTAATGAATGGTCCCCTAGTACGATAAGATAGAGTCTTGACCTCATAGTCTACCTCATTGTCAGCCTGCAATGTACATTCTCTGCAACTGTAATACCTTATACTTGATCAACACCTCCACCCACTAACACACCCCACCACCATTATTGTATCATTTCCTGTCAGTCACCTCTTGTATAGACACTTCTGTGCCTATTACCACTTCATGTACATAACAATCTATGTATGTAAGCTATCCTATGTATTTATTTCTACTGTGTTTTTATCATTGTGTTCTTTATCTTATTGTTTTTTGGGCTGCATCAGATCTAGAGCAACAATTATTTTGTTCTCCTTTACATTTGCATACTGGAACTTATATTGAACAACATTGAATCTTGAATCGTATTCTACATTATTTCACTGTTTTCCCTTGTACTACATGAATGCACAACTGTAATGAAATCATCATTGTGGATGACATGCAGAACAAAGTGTTTCACTACACCTCACTACCTATGACAATAAAAATAAACCAATAAGTCAAATTACCATTGCCTCGTTTTTTTACAATGTGATTACACAGAACAGCACAGCAAATTATGGGGCTTTCAGACTACAATATTGTGCCAACCTTTTAAACTACTCCAAGATCAATCTAACCCTTTGCTCCTGCCTCACCCTCTATTTTTCTTTCATACAGGTGCCCTTCCAAGAGTTTCTGAAATATCCCTAATGTGTCTGCCTCTGCCACCAACCCCACAAGTGCATCATAAACTCTTGGTACAAAAAACCTACCTTGAACATCCCCCTTATACTTTCCTCCAATCACCTTAAAATTATGCCCACTTGTATCAGACATTGCCATCCTGGGGGGGGGGGGAAGCACTGGCTGTCCACTCTACCTGTGTGTCTTATCATATTGTACAGTACACTGCTATCAAGTTGCCACTCACCCTCCTTTGCTCCAAAGAGAGAAGTCCTAGGCTGCTCAACCTATCCTCATAAGACATACACTCTAATCCAGGCAGCATCCTGGTAAATCTCCTCTGCACCCTCTCTAAAACTTCTACATCATTGCTATAATGAGTTGATCAGAAATGAATACAATATTCTAAGTGTGTTCTAACCATGTTTTTATAGAGCTGCAGCATTACCTCAGCTTTTGAACTCAATCCTCTGACTAACGAAGGCCAACACACCATATATCTTTTTAACCACGCTATCAACTTCACCTGGCTACTTTGGGGGATCTACAGATGTGAGTCCCAAGATCCCTCTGTTCCTTCACACTGCTGAGAATCCTGCCATTAATCTTGGACTCTGCCTTCAAGTTTGACTATCACTTCACCTTCTCTGGATTGAACTCCATCTGCCACTTCTCAGCTCAGCTCTGCATGCTATCAATGACCCTTTGTAACCTGTGATAACCTTCTACATTATCCACAACACCACCAACCTTTGTGTTGTCTGCAAACTTATTAACCCACCCTTCCGCTCCTCATCTAAGTCATTTATGAAAATCACAAAGAGCAGGGGTCCCAGAACAGATCCCTGCGGAAAACCACTAGTCACAGAACACCGGACAGAATATTGCTCCATCTACTATCACCCTTCTGTGGGTAAGCCAGTTCTGAACCCACATCACCAAGTTCCATGGATCCCATGTCTCCTGACTTTCTGAATGAGCATGGGAAACCTTGTCAAATGGCTTACTAAAATCCATATACACCATAGCTAACTCCATCGATTTGTTTTGGCACTGAAGAAATCTACAAGTCTCCAGTTTCAAAGTCTAATCAATTTGTGCAAAGCCAGACAAGTTTTATCTTAGAACAGGAACACAAGATCTGGAAGCATGGATCACAATAAAACTATTTCAGAAACAAGAGATAAATGCAATCACTCGGAACAAATAGTTTGAGAAGATCAGATGGCTTTAAAATCGTTCCACTCTTGGTGTTGCATGTTGATTTTATACTAGATTTCATGATAATTATAGGCCTACTGGGCAATTCTAATGCACATAAATCATTCAGTGTTCTATTGCTTATACTTTGTTGTATTATTTATTTGAACCTTGTGCTGTATATTTTGGTTTTAGGTGGAGAAATTTTCAAGATCCTTAAAAACTGCTATCTGCAATGTGCAGAGATCACAAAAGAACGACACTGTTAAAACTGGCCGTGAAGAGATTAAAGTCAGAGCCCTAACAGCACAAAACATGGTGCTTGGTCCACCAAATCCACACTAGTCATCAAATGTCCAGCCACACCAATCTGATGTTATTCTCCCCATATTCCCAACATCTTCCACATTTTACCTATGAGTTTACATGGCCAATTAACCCAGGGGCACGCACACCTTCAGCATGTGAGAGGTGGATGTGACTTGGGTGGTGTTAATCCCTAAGGTGATTAAGGGAGAATATGTGAACTTGACACAGACTGTTGTAATGTTGAATCAGGTTCACTGATCTGGTGAGTGAGACAAAAAACACTGTCTGCAACTAGGTATATTAATCATTTATTTATATACTAAGACAAATGCGCTGTGATGCTACAAAGAGCACTATACGAGGTCACTCTTACCCTCGAAATTAGGCTCTATAATGAGTCAACCTTTTGCTGGGGAAGTGGTGACCCCCCTCCTGTTAGACAGTTTGAGGTAACTTATTTTTTAATCTTCTTACTTCTATTCTAAAATTTGTATATTTGTATATCTCTGCACTTGTAATGCCACTATGACACTGTAATTTCCTTTGTGATCAATAAAATTTTTATCTATTTTTAATTGCAGTAAAATTTGACCAAATATTTATGTTCCCCAAGTTAGAGACACTACAAAGTTGAATTTTCAATATACATACTTAGTAAAAAGCAAGCGTAGAGCATATGTTCCCAATGCCTATGTGCACTGCTTGTCTTAAACAAAGGAAGAGAGACAGAACCTCTCACACATGCTCTCTATATACCCACGACATTTGAAACTAGACTCCAGGCAGCTAACCATTGGGAAAAGCAGCTGCAGTTTCTAAACTAACCAATCATCATGGAAGCCACTTTCGACAATCAGAATAAGCCATGCTGCCAGAGGACAACTGTACCCAACGTCAGGATTGAACCCAGGTCCCTAGAACTGTGGGGCAGCAGTCCATTACCTGTGCCATCCTAAAGTGTCAAGAGTTACCTCTTCAAAAGGGACAACTTGGAATGTGAACATTGTCAACACCCAGGAGACTCGCCTAATAACACAGCCCAGCCACATCTCACACCTGGAATAGAGTGTGCCTAAGACAAAGAAATCAGATAACTTCTCTTTTCTGTATGCCAATTTTATGGTTCTATAGTCTTTGATTTGAGATTTCTAAGATAAAAGGCAAGCCTCTCTCTCTAAAATCTCCCCAATGTTCAGCCCCTGGATTTTTATTTGTTGTACTCATCTCTTGACAAAGTCATTGTGAATTCTCTTAACACCATTTGGTCTCTGCTTCGTGAGTGACTGACCGCTGCTGAATACAGAAACACCACCCAAAGCCACCTTGCATTCAAAATGAGGCTTCAATGTGCAGTCACATGTGGCCAGTGCTGGGAGATAAAACTCAGCACACGGGGATGAAGCTGAAGATTGGGAGATGGAATTTAAGAGTTTAATAGAACAGAAGCTTATTAAAAAAATCCAATTTCTAAGATCAAGCGATCAATTTGAAAGGTCAGATGTAAGGAGAAGGTAGAGAGGCTGCAGAATGCAGAGTAGAGACCGGAGAGAAACAAAATATAGGAACCTGGAGAGTTGAGACAACTACAGAACTCGGGGGAAAAAAATCACCAGAGGAAGGGAACTCTCCATAAATGTACAAATGAGAGGGGAAGCAAAAACAATAAAACAGGAAACATAAAAACAATAAATGGAATACTGAAATTATACCACCCATGAGACTTTTTTTGTTGGAATACGATACATATCGCTCCGCTCCACAGACAGAATCTACAACATTTAAAAATGAAGTAATAATTATTTTTGATTCAATCGCCCACATTAAACTATATCAAGACAATATTTTTGTCATTAAAATGGGAGAATGACACATTTTTGGAACGACCAAACTTGAAGTGAAATTCTAGTTGAAAATAACATGTCTACTATTTTGAGTGTCCGAAAGAACGAGAAAGTCCTCTTACTTTCCAAGAGGAATTTATAGCCCTGGGTAAAATTGCAATTATCTCACTGTCCTGACCAACATTTCTCACCCAAAAGAGCAGAGCAGGTTGGCCTGCTCATCGGCAAGTTTTGGATTGAGGAAGTTTGCACTGTGCCTACAGCATTTCCTATATTATAACTATGATAACACAACAGAGGCCCTAATGCACTTTCTGACTTGACATGTCCTCTGTACAATACAAACATAAGCTTTCAAAAATAACCTTTACTCTGAAAACAAATACCCAAGAACAAATATATTTAAATAAAATTGCAATTTACAGCCAATAAATTTGCTTTATGTTGTTCCTGTTGTAATGTAAAGAATTACGCTGCCAAACCTTGCACAGCAAGATCCCAAATTATCTATGTGATAATAGGCAATCTATCATTATAGATTTCATTGGAGATTGAAAATTTAACATCAATGCAAATGGTGACAGTGTTGATTGGGAATTTAATGTTGGCCGGGGCACTTGGAGTTTCTTCAAACTAAGCCCATGGAATCTTAATTTTTTTTCCAGCAGCCCAATCAAATCAGGAGCAAGTGAGGGGTGACTCACAGCTCTGTGAGTGAGATTTAAAAAGGAGCTTTCACATGTTTTCAGCATTTTTCTGGTGGCCCAGTCGAATCTGGAGTGAGACAGGAGGTGATTCACAAGTCCATGAGTGAGCTTTAAAAAGGAGCGTTCTCAGATTTTCAGTGTTTTCCAGTGGCCTAATCAAATTGCAATTCATTAGCAAGGACAAATAAAAATACAGCAGGGACAGGCAGAGAGCCATTGTAGTAGTGGACCAGTGTTAGAGTGCTTTGTCTTATCAGGCTTTGGCGAAAACAGGCTTGGACGAGTATCTAGCAGCACACACAAAAGAAATGCTGGTGAACGCAGCAGGCCAGGCAGCATCTACAGGAAGAAGTACAGTCGACGTTTCAACTTTTGGGTGTTATGTAATGAACCAGATTTGATTCAGGAGCTTAAGGTAAAGTAAACCTTAGGAGGCAGTGATCATAATATGATAGAATTCACACTGCAATTTGAGAAAGAGAAGGGAGAGGCAAATATATCAGTATTACAGTGGAGTAAAAGGAAAGTACAGAGTCATGAGAGAGGAGCTGGCCAAAGTTGATTAGAAGGGAACACTAGCAGGAATGACGGCAGAGCAGCAATGGCTGGAGTTTCTAGGAGCAATTCAGGAGCAGCAGGATAGATATGCCCCAAAGTAGTAGTAGTATTCTAAAGACAGGATGACACAACCATGGCTGAAAAGGGAAGTCAAAACCAACATAAATGCAAAAGAGAGGGCATATAACACAATTAAAATTAGTGTGAAGTTAAAAGGATTGGGAAGCTTTTATAAACCAATAGAAGGCAACTAAAAGCCATAAGCAAGGAAAAGATAAAATATGAAGGTAAGCTAGCCAATAATATCAAAGAGGATCCCAAATTTTTCTCAGATATATAAAGAATAAAAGAGAAGCAAGAGTAAATGATAGACCGCTGGAAATTAATGCTGGGGTGGTAGTAATGGCGAACAAGGAAATGGCAGACAAACTATGTAAGTATATTGCATCAGTCTTCCGTGTGGAAGACACCAGTAGTACGCCGGAAGTTCGAGAGTATCGGGGGAAGAAGTGAGTAAAGTTGCTATTACTAGGGAGAAGGTGTTTGGGAAGCTGAAAGGTCTGAAGGTAGATAAGTCACCTGGACCAGATGGATTATACCCTAGAGTTCTGAAACAGGTAGCTGAAGAGATTGGGGAGGTATTAGTAATGACCTTTCAAGAATCACTAGATTCTGGCATGGTCTTGGAGGATGGGAAAAATGCAAATGTCACTCCACTCTTCAAGAAGGGTGGGAAGCAAAAGAAAGGAAATTATAGGCCAGGTACCCGGACTTCAGTGGTTGGGAAGACATTGCACTTAATTGTTAAGGATGAGATTTTAGGGTATTTGGAGACACATGATACAATAGAAACCATAGAAAAACTACAACACAGAAACAGGCCTTCTGGCCCTTCTTGGCTGTGCCAAACTATTTTCCCACTGACCTGCACACGGACCATATCCTCCATACGCCTCCCATCCATGTATCTGTCCAATTTATTCTTAAATGTTAAAAAAGAACCCGCATTTACCACCTCGCCTGGCAGTTCATTCCATACTCCCACCACTCTCTGCGTGAAGAAGCTCCCCCTAATGTTCCCTTTAAACTTTTCCCCCCTCACCCTTAACCCATGTCCTCTGGTTTTTTTCTCCCCTTGCCTCAGTGGAAAAAGCCTGCTTGCCTTCACTCTATCTATACCCATCATAATTTTATATACCTGTATCAAATCTCCCCTCACTCTTCTACGCTCCAGGGAATAAAGTCCTAACCTATTCAACCTTTCTCTGTAACTGAGTTTCTCAAGTCCCGGCAACATCCTTGTAAACCTTCTCTGCACTCTTTCAACTTTATTAATATCCTTCCTGTAATTTGGTGACGAAAACTGAACACAATACTCCAGATTCGGCCTCACCAATGCCTTATACAACCTCATCATAACATTCCAGCTCTTATACTCAATACTTTGATTAATAAAGGCCAATGTACCAAAAGCTCTCTTTACGACCCTATCTACCTGTGATGACACTTTTAGGGAACTTTGTATCTGTATTCCCAGATCCTTCTGTTCTACTGCCCTCCTCAGTGCCTTACCATTTACCCTGTATGTTCTACCTTGGTTTGTCCTTCCAAAGTGCAATACCTCACACTTGTCTGTATTGAACTCCATCTGCTATTTTTCAGCCCATTTTTCCAGCTGGTCCAAGTCCCTCTGCAGGCTCTGAAAACTTTCCTCACTGTCCACTACACCTCCAATCTTTGTATCATCAGCAAATTTGCTGATCCAATTTACCACATTATCATCCAGATCATTGATATAGAAGACAGATAACAATGGACCCAGCACTGATCCCTGTGGCACACCAGTAGTCACAGGCCTCCACTCTGAGAAGCAATTCTCTACTACCACTCTTTGGCTTCTTCCATTGAGCCAATGTCTAATCCAATTTACCACCTCTCCATGTATACCTAGTGAATGAATTTTACTAACTAACCTCCCATGCAGGACCTTGTCAAAGGCCTTACTGAAGTCCATGTAGACAACATCCACTGCCTTCCCTTCATCCACTTTCCTGGTAAGCTCCTCGAAAAACTGCAATAGATTGGTCAAACATGACCTACCACGCACAAAGCCATGTTGACTCTCCCTAATAAGTCCCTGCCTATCCAAATGCTTGTAGATCCTGTCTCTTAGTACTCCCTCCAATAACTTACCCACTACCGACGTCAAACTTACCGGCCTATAATTTCCCGGATTACTTTTCGATCCTTTTTTAAACAATGGAACAACATGAGCTACTCTCCAATCCTACGGCACCTCACCCGCAGACATCGACATTTTAAATATATCTACCAGGGCCCCTGCAATTTCAACACTAGTTTCCTTCAAGGTCCGAGGGAATACCCTGTCAGGTCCTGAGGATTTATCCACTTTAATTTGCCTCAAGATAGCAAGCACCTCTTCCTTTTCAATCTGTACAGTTTCCATGATCTCACTACTTGTTTCCCTTAACTCCATAGATTTCATGCCAGTTTCCTTAGGAAAATCAGACGCAAAAAACCCATTTAAGATCTCCCCATTTCTTTTGGTTCCGCACATAGCCAACCACCCTGATCTTCAAGAGGACCAATTTTATCCCTTACAATCCTTTTACTCTTAATATACCTACAAAAACTCGTTAAGGATGAGTTTTTAGGGTATTTGGAGACACATGATATAATAGGCCAAAGTCTGCATGGTTTCCTTGAGGGGAAATCTCACCCGAGAAATCTGTTGGATCTCTCTGAGGAAATAGCAAGCAGGATAGACAAAGGAGAATTGGTTGATGTTGTGTACTTGGATTTTCACAAGGCCTTTGACAAGGTGCCACACATGAGGCTTCTTAGTAAAATAAGAACCCATGGTATTACAGGAAAAATATGAGCATAGAAGGATCATGGCTGATTGGCAGAAGGCAAATAGTGGGAATAAAGGGAGCGTTTTCTGATTGGCTGCCAGTGACTAGTGGTGTTCCGCAAAAGTCAGTTTTGGGACTGCTTCCTTTACATTGTATGTCAATGAATTGGATGGTGGAATTAATGGTTTTGTGGCCAAGTTTCTGGACAATACAAGGATAGGTGGAGAGGCAGGTAGCATTGAGGAAGCAGGGCAGCTGCCGAAGGACTTTGGCAGATTAGGAGAATGAGCAAAGAAGTGGCAGATGGAATACAGTGTTGGGAAGTGTATTGTCATGCAGTTTGGTAGAAGGAATAAAAGTGCAGACTTTTTCTAAACAGGGAGAAAATACAAAAATCTGAAGCACAAAGGTATTTTGGAGTCCCTGTGCAGGATTCCCTAAAGGTTAACTTGCAGGTTGAATCAATGGTAAGAAATGCAAATGCACTGTTAGCAATCATTTTGAGCGGACTAGAATATGGAAACAAAGATGCAATGCTGAAGCTTCATAATGCACTGGTGAGACCTCACTTGGAGCATTGTGAGTAGTTTGTGTCCCTTATCTAAGAAAGTGCATGCTGACATTGGAGAGCTTCAAAGGTTGTTCATGAAAATGATTCCAGGAATGAAAGGCTTATCATATGAGGAGCATTTGATGGCTCTAGGCATGTACACACTGGAATTTAGAATAAGGCGGGGGTGTCACGGAAACCTATTGAATCTTGAATGGTCTAGTTAGAGTGGATGTGGAGAGGACGTTTCATATAGTGGATGAGTATAGGACCAGAGGGCACAGCCTCAGAATAGAGAGACAGCCAGTTAGAACAGAGAGGAGGAGGAATTTCTTTAGCCAGAGTGGTGAACCTGTGGAATTTGTTGCCACAGGCAGCTCTGGAGGCCAGGTAAATGGGTGTATTTAAGGTGGAGGTTGCTGGGGTTGATAGGTTCTTGATTACTCGGGGAGTGAAAGATTATGGGGAGAAGACAGGGGAATAGGGTTGAGAGGGAAATGGATCAGCCATGATCAAATGGTGGAGCAGACTCGATGGGCCAAATGGCCTAATTCTGCTCCTATGCCTTATGGTCTGAAGGTCTTAAATCCACCTGTAGGAAGAAACAGGGCTTCTATTTCTTTTCAAAAACTCTGTCTGGGCTCCCAACATGGTGTTGCCTGGATTTCTGTCCCTGGAGTGGGATTTGAACACTCAAAAATCCCTGCTCAAGGCCCTCAAGAGGTATCTGTTGAGTCACAACTGGACAAGCTTACATTCTGAACCAAAAATTCAGAAATGTCACTGCTAATTTTAGAACATAACAGCACAGGGAACAGGAACAAATACACACCATATGTCTCCAGATCACCATTCAAATCTCAAGGCCAACTTGGAGATCCTTAGGCATTGACCTAATACGACTCCCATTCCTTTGTGAAAACAATTTCTGGGCAATTAAGATGCTCATCCTCCACTGTGCTTGCACTAGGGTCCAAGACTGGTTCTTTTCCCCTGGATAATAAAATATCCAGCATGTACTCTTCCCCTCAAGGAATGGAATATACAAAGAACATCAGTCAAGCTACAGTAATGAGATGGTGACAGGTCACACATCATTGAATTTATCAGATGTAAAACAAATGTATCAACAGAAATAAAACACACCGGCAGGTTTGGAGTATTTCCGATTAATGGGTGGACCCCAATTGTAAAACATTTTCTCTGTTAAAGAAAAACACAAACTATTGAAATTCATTGGATAAAAAGAATCATATCTTTAAATAAATTTAGAAAACAAAACTAAATTTCACCTACAAGAAATGAATTGTTTTGTAAATGGAAACTAGTTGATATGTAACTATTTATTTTGTGTTGGTTAATAGGACAAGGAATTATGAAATGCTCCTTTTTCTTCTAATTGTGTTGTTCCATGTAAAAATTGCATACAAGCTTAATTTATATTTTTCGTGTGAATACATTTTATCTGATGCAATGTGCCTCTGGTAGTGCTGCAACTAAGTTTTTCATTGTACCTCTGCATACACGGACATGCACTGAGTAGCCGCTTTATTAGGTACATCTATACACATGCTTGAAGTGGATGGGCTACAGTAACTGAAGACCATAAACATGCATTCAGTGGCTACTTTATTAGGCACAGGACATACCTAAAAGTGGCCAATGAGTGTATGCATGACAATAAACTCAACTTTAAAAATAAAAATATCAACATCACTGAGCTTCACAACAGCAGCAACACACACACACACACACAAACACACACACAAACACACAGGAGATTAACTACCTGCTAATGGTTACATTATTTCATCCGATCACAGGCTTTACCTTTGTTCCACCAATTCCATTCCCCCCACCATTTTAGCTACCTAGACGTTTGTGTGTTCTTTCTTGCTCTCCCCTCTCAATCCGCTCTAATGAGGATTTACAGTCTGAAACATTAACTGTTCCTCTTTCCACAGATGTTGCCTGACCTGCTGAATTTTATCTGTTTTCATTCAAGAAATTATGAAGTTTGTTAGAGATGGGACCTACTAACAGGGAATGCAAGAATATATAACCAGTTGATATTAAGACTTAAACGCAAGATATTCTGCAGATACTGGAAATCTTGATCAACACACACAAATGCTGAAGGAACTCAACATGTCAGGCAGCATCTATGGAGGAGAACAAACAGTTCACATTTTGGACCAAGACCCTTCAAGGATTTGAGTCCTGATGAAGAATCTCGTCTCAGAACACTGCTGTTTCTTCCCCTCCATGGATGCTGTCTGACTTGCTGATTTACTCCAGCATTTCATGGGTATTGCTAATATCAAATCTGTTTTGATTTACCTAAAGCATTAGCTCAATTGTGTAGTGCTTCCATTTACAAGTTAGATCGCAAAATGAATGATGTTCAAATGATATCACAATGGGTAATTTTCAGCCTGCAAAAATGCTGAATAAAATACAAGTCAACTTACATTCCCCCCAGTGGATTGACTCACTCTACCAGGCTGCAAAGCCAAACATAATAAAGACCAACAGAGATTGCCAAGAGACTGACTTGTCCTGATTCACATTAGCCTTTACCCTTGTGTTTACATTACAAAGGCACCAAGCTTTGGAAACATAATTCAGAACCCAGAGGCTAAGCATTCTGAGTGCACAATGAGTCAAAGTGTTTCCGAGCCCCTGGAGTACTACTGAGCTGGACCTTTAGCTGCTGGTCTGTGAGATGAGGAAACAGAATGAATACAGAAAGCACAAATGCAAGACACTGTAGATGCCAGGGATGGGAAATAAAAACATCACTGGCTGGAAATGATCAGCAGTTCAGGCAGTAGGGGAGGAACAGATGGCACATTCAGGTCAATGACCGTTCATTAGAAAAGCTTTGAGGATAGGTCACCGACCTGCAATGTTATCTTTTGAGTACATAAAGCAGGCTGGTACTTCAGTCCACAGAAGGTGAAGCTGCTGCACTGTCAGAGATGGCAGCTTTCCACTGAGATATTGAATCACAGACCAGAATCATAATGTACCGTATGGGAGACCATTCAGCCCACCGGGTCAATGCCAGTGGAATGAAAAGCTGAATAAAAACAGAAAATGCTGGAAACATTCAGAAGGTCGGACATCTGTGTTTTTCCTGCATTTTTGCATTCCTGCATTTCCTGCAGTTTTACAAGCATTTTTATTTCTTACATTTGTACTTTTTAAATTTTCAGCTTAATTGCACCTTCCAGTAATAAGTCTAAAACCATGTGGGTCACCACTCTTCACTACTCACCAAAGGGCTCTGAATGAAGAAGGGGCTCCAGGCCCTACAATCTCTGATTGTTTTGTCCTCTTTAACCCTTTCACTGTTTACTTTCAAACTGTGTCCTCCACTGAGGGAAACAAATCCTTCCTATTTACTCAGTCTCAAGTCCAGACCCTGCATTGAGATGTTCACTAAACACAATGGATTTCACGCTTGTTGAGGCTCAGCTTTAGAACACAGAACATAGAACAGTACAGCACCCTATAGGCCCTTCAGACCATGATGTTGTGCTGACCTTTTAACCTGCTCCAGGATCAATTTAAACCTTCCCTCTCACATAGCCCTTCATTTTCTTTTTATCCATGTAACCACCGAAGAGTTTCTAAAATGTCCCGAACATATCTGCCTCCACCACCCCAGGCAGTATGTTCCATGCACCCAACACTCTGCATAAAAAAAACCTTCTTCTAACATCCCCCCATACTTTCCTCCAATCATCTTAAAATGATGACCCTTGTATTGGCCATTTCTGCCCTGGGAAAAAGTCTCTGGCTATCTACTCTGTGAATGTGTGGTAAACCATATATATATGTTGTAACTGGGTTAACTGTCTGGACACGCCCCTCTGCTAACTGCCCCTGTGGCTCCTCCCACAGATCCCTGAATAAAGGCATTTTCGCCCTGCTCCTCCCCCTCAGACCAGGGGCAGACACTCAGCAAGGAGGTCACGTCTTACTGCAAATAAAAGCCTTTCAGTACTTACCCTACTTCAGCCTTTTGGAGTTATTGAAGGAACTTCAGTATGCCTCTTACCATCTTATACAGCTCTATCAAGTCATCTCACATCCTCCTTTACTGCAAAGAGGAAAGCCTTAGCTCGCTCAACCTCTTCTCATAAGACATGCTTTCTAATCCAGGGAGCATCCTGATAAATCTCTTCTGCACCCTCTCTAAATCCTTCCTATAATGAGGTGACCAAAACTGAACACAATACTTCAAGTCTGCTCTGACCAGATTTCTACCCAGCTGCAACAGTTCTCGAACTTTCAATGCCCCAAATATGCATATACCGTATGCATTCCTAATCACCCTGTCAAACTTTGTGGCAACTCTTGAGGGATCAAATGTTTTCCAGATTGAACTCTATTCCATTTCTGGATGGCAATGACATCATGATACAAGGGATCAGGTAAGAAGTATATCTGTACGGAAGACCAGCTGGGATATGATCAAATGATGGTTCTGCCTCAAAGGAGCTACTCCAGTTTACGGCAGCTTATTGGCAGGACACTCACCTGAGGCAGAAGACTATGGATTCAAATTGCAAAATCAATAAGGTAAATCAAAAGAACACTGAAGGGATGCTGTACTGTCAGCGGTGCCATCTTTCAAATGGGACATTAAACTAAGGTTCCTGCTGTATTTGCATATAAAGATCCCTTGCCAATAATGGTGTAAGAGCGGGTGAAATTTCTCTATCACTTTCAGACAAAACTGCTTAGCTGACTACTACATCAAAGTGCTTAGTACAGGCAAACAATGGTACCTCAGCAACCACACTTCAAAATGATTCCTTTGGCTGTAACTGCATGATGGAACATCCTGAGCTTGTAAACTTGTTTGTAGAATGCAAGGTATTTCCAACAATTTCAAGTTCACCCTTTTATGTGTGTGCTGGTTGTCCATCATCTCTGACAATGACGTTTGTCTGTGCAGCTCATCAATTGTGCGTTCTGAGGAGGCTCTGCAGTCCAATTCCAGAAATACTATATATACATTGTCAGTAAGGGTAGGTAAACTGTCTCATGTTGTTGGAGCAACAGATGTAGCCATTCTTCTCCTCTCTCCAGCAGTGAACAGATCTGCAAGGCTGCTATTCTCGAAGTTGCTGGAGGCTCGTCTTACCAGGGCACGCCATCCAGTCCGGTCCTGCGCACTCCGCTCAAACTGCTTCAGTGCAATGTCAACATGCGGGAGGACAGTCCTTAAACCTCTTACGAGGTCGTCCCCTGTCTCTTCTTCCTTGCGACAGCTCTCCATATAGCAATTGCTTGGGTATTCTGGAATCCTCCATGTGTATAACATGTCCTGTCCAGCAAAGCTGGGCTTGCAGGATCATTGCTTCAATGCTTGTGCTCTCTGCTCTTTCAAAGTCTTCCATGTTGGTGACACGCTCCTGCTGACAGATACCCAGGATTGATCTCAGGCTACGTGTATGGAAGGGTTCCAGCATTTTAAGGTGCTTTCTGTATACAGTCCAGGTCTCACAGTCATATAATAGACTGCTAAGGACAACTGCTTTGCACACCTTGAGCTTCGTGGCTTTTTGGATGTTATACTGGTTCAGTACATGTGATTGCAGGTGCCTGAGGGCTTGACTGGCCTTGCAAATCCTAGCGCTGATTTCTTTGTCTAGGCCAGGGGTAGGCAAATATTGGGATACTATGCTTATCTGGCCCACAAGCTATTTTTCCTTATTCTGAGTGTTTCAAGCGACCTCACTGATGGACATGCATGGCGTCTTGTTACACTGACCCCAGGTTCCGTTTTGTTCCAAACCAAACACTGGTATATACGACTGATGGGAAGGCAGACTACTTTGTTAATAATGTATTAGATACTGTCCGTGCACGCGCAGGTTTCCAGATGGGATCGTTCAAATTTGTAAACAGAAACAGCGTCACTGTGTTTTAACAAGAAATCCACACTAAGTATCCAGATATTTACATGTGCTATGATACTTGTTGAATAACTCGCATTTCGAAATAAAATCGAAGAAAAAAATTTCAATGGCAATGAATGCAAAGCGCAGGAAGGTAAACAGTGAGTGCTGAAATTTCCAAGGCACTTGGACACTAGGTTACTTCTTCATTGAGCAAGCTGGGAAACCAGTTTGTCTCATCTGCCTGGAAAATGTTGCTGTGAAGAAGGTGGTAAATATTAGGCGACATTACAAGACCCACCATAGTGGAAAGAAAGCTGCAACTGTGGGAGTACCAACTTCAAAAAGGAAATTGTGTGTGGCAGCTCGCCCACGTGGCAAGCGAACCGGTTCCAGCAGTCGCGGGCGAGTCCGCAGCCAGCGGCAACTGAGGAGGCTCTGAGTGCGGGGCAGACCTCGGCCCAGAAGCCGACGTCACTTCCGTCCCGCAAAGAGTGGGGGATGCTGGGAGCAGGCACTTAAGTGCGCGTGGATTGAAACAGTAACAGTTCAACCAGACCCTGCTTGACTCAGTGTGTTGCTTCCACTCGTTGCGTATCAGCGCGACTACACTGGTGACCCCGAAGGTCCAATGGCATTTGGACCCAGCATGAACGACTCTGCTCTACAGAATGCAGTTTCCCTTAAAACTGCCAACCTTCTGGACCACTCAACCCCTGGTCTGGTTCGAGCAAGCAGAGGCTCAGTTCCAGGTCAGGCAAATTGTCTCAGACGCCACCAGGTATTACTACGTGGTGGGCGCCCTCGACCAGGAGACAGCGGACCATGTTATCGACTTTCTGCATCAGCCCCCGGCAACAGACAGGTATGAGGCACTCAAGGCCCTCTTAATCCACACATTTGGCCTCTCCTGCCGCAAACAGGCCGCGCGGTTTCTGCATATAGACGGCCTGGGCGACCGCGCGCCATCAGCCCTGATGAGCGACATGCTAGCACTGGCAGACAGCCATAAGCCTTGCCTGCTTTTTGAACAGATCTTCTTGGAGTAAATGCCAGAAGATATCCGCCTCCTGCTAGCAGATGAAGACTTCAGAGACCCGCGGAGGGTGGCTGCCCGCGCAGACGTGCTTTGGCGCGCCAAACAAAATGGTGAAACCACCATCAAAATTAGTGCTGCGGCACAGCTGAAAGTCCAGCCCTCCCACACCCCAGCACCGGACACCCACACCAAGGGACAGCACCACTTCTGAGTCTTGGTGTTCTTATCATCAAAGGTGGGGTTCCAGGGCCCGCCACAGCCAACTGCCACGCTCGTTCCAGGGAAACACCAGGACCAGCTGGCTACAGCGGCTGGTCACTGTGATAGCCTCCTCTACGTTTGGGACAAGCACTCCGGGCGTAGATTCCTGGTGGACATGGGGGCAGAAATCAGTATCCTACCCCCCTCGAGCCACGATACCCGAACTAGAAGAACAGGACCAGAAATTACGGCAGCCAACGGCAGCACCATTTGCACCTACGGCATGAGAACCATCCCCTTGCAGTTTGGTTCTGGCCGCTTTACATGGACACTTACGCTGGCCGCAGTATCACAGCCACTGCTGGGTGCGGACTTCCTCCGCGCGCACTGCCTGCTCGTGGATTTGAAGGGATGACGATTGGTCGATGCGAAGATGTTCCAGTCTTTCTCCCTCAGTGAGGCCAGGTTACCGGCCCCGCACCTGGACTCCGTCACTTATTCCGACAATGAGTTTGCCAGAGTGTTATTGGAGTTCCCATCTATCATCATGCCGCAGTTTTCCTCTACAGACCCCAAGCACGGCGTGATGCACCACATCCCCACATAGGGACCTCCCCTTCATGCCCGGGCCCACAGGCTACCGCCCGATAAGCTCCACCTCAGGAAAGAGGAATTCCAGAAGATGGAGAAGATGGGGATTGTGCAGCATTCCGACAGCCCGTGGGCCTCCCCACGCCATATGGTGCCCAAGTCCGCTGGAGGGTGGGGACTGTGTGGCGACTACAGGAGGCTGAACGACGCAACCACGTCCGATCACTATCTGGTACCACACATCCAGAACTTTATGGCCAACCTGCACGGGGCGCGCATCTTTTCGAAGATTGACCTGGTCCGATGGTATCATCAGATCTCAGTCCACCCGGACGGTGTACCCAAGACGGCTCTCATTACCCCCTTTGGCCTGTTCGAGTTCCTCAGGATGCCAATCGGGCTCAAAATTGCGGTGTAGATGTTCCAGCGCCTGGTGGACGCAGTAGGGTGAGATCTGGACCTTCTGTTCATCTACCTGGATGACATACTTATCGCCAGTGGCTTCCACCAGGAACACCTAGCACATTTATGCCTGCTCTGCCGCCGCCTAAGCGACTACAGCCTGGTTATCAACCCCGCCAAGTGCCAGTTTGGCCTACCCGCCATCAACTTCTTGTGACACCAGATCGATCGCCATGGAGCTGTGCCCCTGCCGGCAAAAGTTGAGGCCATCCGCCAAATCGCCAGACCCAGCACTGTTAAAGGCCTGCAGGAACTTGTTGGGATAGTTAACTTTTATCACCGTTTCCTGCCCTCAGCAGCCCGGATTATGCGGCCCCTTTTCGGCTTGATGTCCGGCAAGGTCAAAGGGGTCACCTGGACATAGGAGGCGACGGAGGCTTTTGAACAAGCCAAGAACATACCAGCAAACGCCACGCTCCTGGTCCACCCCCGGGTCGACATCCCCATTGCCTTCACTGTGGATGCCTCTGACGCAGCAGTTGGCGGCGTGCTCAAGCAGCTCATCGAAGGCCAGTGGAAGCCGCTCGCTTTTTTCAGCCGGAACTTAGGTTCAGCGCTTTCGACAGGAAGCTGCTGGCCCTGTACCGTGCCGTCCGGCACTTCAGTTATTTCCTGGAAGGGAGGGAGTTCACGGTCTTCACAGACCACAAACCCCTAACTTCGCGTTTGCCAAAGTGTCGGACCTGTGGTCGGACTGCCAGCAACGCCACCTGTCATACATCTCGGAGTTTACCACCATGATCAAGCACATCTCCAGGAAGAACAACATGGTAGCCGACGCGCTACCTTGCACCTCCATCCAATCAGTGTACTCTCTGTCTCCTAGCGCTGGTTCTGGGGGGGGGGGGGAGGGTGTCATGTGGCGGCTCGCCCACGCGGCAAGCAAGAGGGCTCTGAGTGCAGGGCTGACCTCGGCCCGGAAGCCGACGTCACTTCCGCGCCGCAAAGAGCAGGGGATGCTGGGAGCGGGCACTTAAGCATGCGCGGATTGAAACAGTAAACAGTTCAACCAGGCCTTGCTCAACTCAGTGTGTTGCTTTCACTCGTTGCATATCAGCGCGACTGCACGTGCACATTTTTCCACTTTTCAAAAAAGTAAAGCACAAGATCCAGGCATTTTTGTGAATATGGTCCAAGAATTGAGAAAAGAGTTTTCATCTCGTTTTGCTGATTTTCGCTTTCATGCAAATGAGTTCAAGCTGTTTGCTACTCCATTTGATGTGGAAGTGGACACTGCATCAGAAATTTTTCAAATCGAATTGATTGAGATGCAGTGTGACGATATATTGAGATCAAAATTTCATTCTGAAGATGTGTCAGTGCTTGACTTCTGTAGAAAATCATAACTTAGTGGACCATGCAAAAAAGATGGCATCATTGTTTGGCAGCACTTATCTGTGTGAGCAATTACTTTCAAAAATGAAGCACACCAAGAACCATTTGAGAACAAGATTGACTGATGCCCATCTGGATAATGTCATCAACAAGTCTGACACCCAATACTGAGAAGCTTTCAAGCAACAAACAGCATCAAATTTCACATTGATTTATCGACTGTTTGCGTTAAAATTTTCTTTTTTATTATACTTAATTTACCACCATTCAATGCATCATGTTCATACGTTTTATGTTTAAAGATTGTGTCCTTTCAATAGATTCAAAAGATGCCTTGATTGAAATAAATTGCAACTAAACTGAGTTCTTTGATTACTAATTGGCATCCTTGGTTAAGCACAGATGATTTTCTAGCATGCGTTATTCATTAATTTGAGGCAAAACATAACTAGTTGTATTTAAATGGATAATTCCCATAATTCAAGTTTCTTATGGCATTTATCTGGGCCACCGTCCGCTCATTAATACGCGATCCGGCCCACAGAGGCAAAAAGGTTGCTGACCCCTGGTCCAGGCAGCCATCACTAGAAATAACACTTCTGTGGTATTTGAATTCCCCCAGTGTTCTAACTTGTGTACCTTCGACGCAGGTGGATGAGACGGGGGCAGCAGACATTGGACTGGGTTGGAACAGGACTTCCGTCTTTTGTAGGCTGATGGTGAGGTTGAACAGACGAGTGGCTTCTGCAAACATATCAATAAGCAGATGAAGTTTCCGTGGGGGCCCTAAGGGTACAATCCTCAGTGTGCAGGGTTTCTCGAATGCGATTACTCATTGTTTTCATACGGGACTTCAAGCAACGCAAATTAAAAAGTGATCCGTCCATCCTGTATATCCCATGTTGTACAGTGCCTAATGTGTGGTGTAATATGCACATGAGGGACAGTTTAAACAGTACTGGCACCAGTATGCTTCACGCCTCTTGAAATACTGAATGACAGCGAAGTCTCCCCATTTGACAGAATAAAGCCACTCATGTCATTATGGAAGAGAATGACGAGATTGACGAATCTGCACAGGCATCCATGTTTTGACAGCACTTACCATAGGGACTCCCTGTCGACCATATCGAAGGCTTTGGTTAGATCCACAAAGACAGCAAGTCGTTGCAAATTCTGTTCAGTATACTTTTCTTGAATCTGACAAATGGTGAAAACCATTATTGATAGGAATCCGACCTGGTCAAAAGCCACATTGTACCTCAGGAAGGTTCGCCTCTGACATGCTGGTGATCAGCAGTTGAAGATAATGTGAGCTACAATTCTCTCCTCTCCCCCCACCCTGATGGACAGAAAAGATACTGTATGACCCTGGTAGTTGCCATGTGTGCCCTGCTACCTTTGCTCTTGGCATCCCTAAAATCCTCAGGCATGTCTTCTTCCTCCCATATGCTTGTCAGGATGTCTTGGAATGCTGTAAGTGCTAGTGGACCTGCTGAATTAAAGAGCTCATTAGAAATTCCATCCTTCCCAGGGGTATTACCAGAGTTTGTCTGAGAAGTGGCTTTCCTGACTTCAAACAAGGTAGGAGGAAGGAGAAGGAAGTTGGTAACCGGCTTCTGGGGAATCTGATCAAGCACGGTTTGATTGACAGTACCCGACATGTTCTCTCCATCTCTCATTGACGTTACTCCTCGCCCTGTTCACGGTTTTACCATCTGTCAATAAGAGGGATGTTGAGGAGAAATACCTATTGTAAGAATCGATCCAACCAGCCAATGATCAGTCCAGCACTCTGCTCTGCGCATCGCTCTTGTCTTCCTGAAGTTGCCAGCGACCCGCCTTCGAGTGATGACAAAATGTATCAGGTGCCACTGTTTGGATCTCAGATGCTTCTGTTATCTTGTATTTGTCAGCTTGCCTAAACAGGGTGTTGGCAGTAACCAGACCACTTGCTGCACAGAGGCTCAATGGCAGCAGCAGAACGTTACTGTTCGTTTCACCAACACCATGCGGACCCAGCGCCCCTTTCCAGTTTCTGTAGTCTTTGCCACCCTCACATTAAAGTCACCAAGCAGAATTAGTTTACCTTCTGGAGGTGTTGATGAAGTTGTCAGTAGAGGTTTTCCTTGACATCATCACTGCAGGTTATAGTGGGTGTGTTGGCACTGATGACCGATGTGATGAGATGGGTTGAGAGGAAATCAAAGTTTCTGCAGTCGCTCCTTAATGCAGGTTGGAATGTTCGGTAATTGGTGAAGGAGTGAGGTTTTGATTGCGAGTCCTACACCATGGATTCGGTCTTCGCTCACTGACTTGCCCTTCCAGAAGAGGTTGTAACCTCCTTTGGGTTCTGTGATGGATCCATTTTCTGCTAGTTTGGTTTCACCAAGGGCAGCAATGTCAACCTGGTAGCGAGCCAATTCTCGCGTTATCAGAGCCATCCTCCACTCATGTCTTGTGCTGTTTTCATTGTCCATAAAGGTTCGAACGTTCCACTTTCCAAAGATCGTTTTCTTTGTGATGTGTTTTCAACCGCTGGTGGGTAAAATCTGCCAGCCATGGTATGCTATCTAGTTGGCTTGGGGCAAGCAATTTTTGAGACACCTCTTCTAGTCCCTCCATTTGAGGGTGAGCAGTGCTGATCCTGAATAGGGCCGCTCAGTCACATGGGACATGCCGAACTACTCCATTGCCCCAGGGTCAGAGTCAGATGACCAAAATATCCAGGCTGCCTGCATGTAGGTTTGAAGCTACGACTGCCAGTGGCTACCTCCATCTGTTGCTCTGCCCCTCTCCCATCGCCACAGGACTTGAATTGGGTAAAGAGCTGCACAGAGAAAAACCCTTTTCACCCTTTTATGGTCATAGATATCCCTCAACATCATCCAGCATCAGCTGATAGTACAGGTACCCCCACCACACACACCTTCTGAACCCCCATGGTCACAACCAGAAAACACTCTACATTCCACATAATAACGACCTCTCAGCCAACTGCAAAAACCACTAAATGCAACTCACAAACTCATCTGAGTGATGAAGTCCAAGACGCTATCTTATGGGCTCTTCACACAACTCTGGAACATCTGGACAGCAAAGATGCATGCATCAGGATGCTCTTTATCGATTACAATAGCATTTAACACCTTCATCCCCTCAAAACTAATCAGTAAACTCCAAAACCTGGGCCTCAATACCCCCTCGTGCAATTGGATCCTGGGTTTCCTCACTTGCAGACTCCAGTCAGTTCACATTGCCTAAAACATCTCCTCCAAAATCTCCATCAGCACAGGAACACTGAAGGGATGTGTACTTATCCCCTTGCTCTACTCGCTTTACACCTTTGACTGTGTGGCTAATTACAACAAGTTTGCTGATGACACCACTGTTGTGGGCTGTATCAAAGGGGATGATGAACCAGCATACAGGAGGGAGATTGAAAACTTGGTTGAGTGGTATCATAACAACAACCTCTCACTCAATGTCAATAAGACCAAAGAATCGATTGCAGACTTTAGGAGAGGGAAACCAGAGGTCCACGAGCCAGTAATCATCAGAGGATCAGAGGTGGAGAAGGTCAGTAACTTTAAATTTCTGGGTGTCACTATCTCAGAGGACCTGTCCTGTACCTATCATATAAATATTATTGCGAAGAAAGCACGACCACACCTCTACTTCCTTGGGAGTCTGCAGAGGCTTGGGATTCCATCAAAAATAATTGGCAAACTTCTATAGATGTATGGTGGAAAGCGTGCTGACCGGCTGCATTACGGCCTGCTAGGTATTTCCATACCTAATGCCTTTGAGTGGAAAACCTTACAAAAGGAAGTGGATTTGGCCCAGTACATCACGGGTAAAACCTTCCCAACCATTGAGCACATCTACATGAAACGTTGCTGTAGAAAAACAGGATCCACCATCAAAGATCCTCACCAGCCAGGTGAAACTCTTTTCGCACTGCTACAATCAGGTAGAAGGTACGAGTGCCTCGGGACTCACGCCACCAAGTTCA
Source organism: Mobula birostris (assembly GCF_030028105.1). Lineage (NCBI taxonomy): Eukaryota > Metazoa > Chordata > Chondrichthyes > Myliobatiformes > Myliobatidae > Mobula > Mobula birostris. The sequence goes on along the minus strand of NC_092387.1, from coordinate 48,938,270 downwards.
AGAGCAGTTACTACCCCTCAACCATCAAGCTCTGGAACAAAAGAGGACAGCTAAGCTTATTTAAGAACGCCATTACATTGTTACTTCCTGCTCATTATTTATTGCTATTTATTTATATCTGCATTTGCACAGTTTGTTTACAGATTATAGTTTGTGATGTTTACGGTACACAGTTACCATTCTATAGATTTGCTAAGTATGCCCACAGAAAAAGAATCTCAGGGTTGTCAGTGGTTTCATATATGTACTCTAATAAATTTTACTTTGAACTTTAAATCTTCCGAAGAGAACTGAGACAGGAGAAGCTCATGACACATACAAGATCCTGAACATGAGGACAGCATAGATGTGGGGACAAGTGAGTGTCAATCTGGAAATGGAGGTCACTATTAAAAATCAAGGGGTTCCCCATTTAGGAGAGATGCTAAACAAAGGCACACAAAATGCTGGAGAAACTCAGCAGTAATGGCAGCATCTAAAGAAAGGAATAAACAGTCAGTGTTTCAGGCTGAGACTCTGATGAAATTGATGAGGATCTCAGCTGGAAACATCAACTGATTGTTCCTCTCTGTAGATGCTGCCTGACCTGTTGAGGTATACAACAGCAGAGACCCTTCGGCCCACTATGTTGTGCCTTCCCTTTAACCTATTCCAAGATTAATTAAACCCCTCCCTCTCTCTTAGCCCTTCATTTTTCTTTCATCCATGTGCCTATCTAAAAGTCTCTGAAATGTCCCTAATGTACCTATCTCTACCACTGCTCTTGGCTTCACATCCACCACTTTCCATGTAAAACAAAACTGTGATATCCACCCTGTAGGTTCCTCCGATCTCCTTAAATTATGCCTCCTCATATTAGTCATTTCTGGCCTGGAAAAAAATCTAGGAATCTTTCTGAAAAGCAGCAGCAAACTTAATTCAACTCTTTAAAATGGTCCTGTTCATTCCTCCAGCATTTTGTGACTGTTCCTCAAGTTTTGCAGCATCTGGAGGCTCTCTTATCTACTAAAGAAACTTTTTCTTTCTCCAAGAAAGTTTTGTGTTTTTGGAGTTCTTTTCCTCATAGTCCATTTTACATTTCTTGGTTTATTTCCAAGCGCTACATTTGATGGATGATATATATACCTATCATGCCCTGAGGTTGTCCCAAAGTGCATGACTAATATGCAATTATTATTGATGTGCTGTCAGGGGAGGTAATGAAATTGCTGCGAATATTTCAAAGACAGAGGTTGACAGATTCTTTAAAAGGGGGTGAAGGTTTACCGTGGGTGAGCTGGAATGTGAAGTTAAGGTTATATCCAGAGCAACCATTATCCGACTGAATTCCAGAACAGGCCTGAAGGGCAAAATGGCCTGGTCCTCCTCCTAATTTCTATCTTCAAATAAACTTTCATACTTCTTACAATATTCTTCCCCGACTGCATTTATGTGAGGAAGAGTTAATTTCAAGGGTGCATCTATTAATTTACAAAACCATCTGAACATGACTTTTACTCTTAAACCACCAATTCAACAACTTTAAGTAACACATTCTATTGACTTCCAGCTATTGATTTTTTTCCATCTACATCCCCAATGGCTCTGCAAAAGTGAATATGGCATTGTCATTCACACTTGGCTACCTTTTCTCGTCACTTATCACAACTCCAGTATTGATTTCTCTCCAGTAATCCATCCCCTTTCTAATGACACAACTAGTTTCACCCCAATACAACAAACCCATCCCCATACAATCCCCCACAATTCACCTCCATCCACACCTCCTTTACACTTAACTCTCTCACACAAGGTACTCCTTTCCCTCCTCCCCACCCTCATATTCAGCCTTCTTCCCCTTCCTTTCCGGTCCTGAAGAAGGGGTTCAGCCCAAAACATCCACTCTTTATTCCTTTCCATAGAGGCTACCTGACCTGCTGAGTTACTCCAGCGTTTTGTGTGTGTTATAAAACATCACTGTCATCTTCACTGGCCCCATATAAAATCAGAATCAGGTTTAATATCACCAGCATATGTTGTGAAATTTGTTAACTTTGCGACAGCAGCACAATATAAATGATAAATACATGATTCGAAGAAGGCAGTCTGAGAATCGGAGCGGGAGTGCGGAGTTTTGAATTTTTCGTTTTTTTTCCATCGGCATTCAGAGAGGCGGGACTGCGCAGGCATGTGACGTTGGGCAGTGAAGCGCGGAAGATTTAAAAGGAACAGAGCCTCATACAGCAGGCAGCGTAGTTTGCGGGCTGCGGAGTGAGCCGGGAGCAGAGTGAAGGCTTAAGGGCTTCGGCTCAACGGGCTTAGGCGGAAACGGGCGAGGCGAGGAAGGTTTGGTGTTCATTTTTTTTTGTTGTTATTTGAGGAGAGGGGCAGTATGAGTGTGAGGGCAGTTTGTTGTTCTCGGTGCCAGATGTGGGAGGCCCTGGAGTCTCCAAGCCTCCTGGACCTCCACATCTGCGCCAGGTGCGCCGAGATGCAGCTCCTAAGGGACCGCATTAGGGAACTGGAGCTGCAGCTCGATGACCTTCGTCTGGTCAGGGAGAATGAGGAGTTGATAGAGAGGAGTTACAGGCAGGTGGTCACACTCGGGCCACGGGAGGCAGACCAGTGGGTCACGGTTAGGAGGGGGAAGGGGAAGAGTCAGGTAATAGAGAGTACCCCGGTGGCTGTGCCCTTTGACAATAGGTACTCCTGTTTGAGTACTGTTGGGGGGGACAGTTTACCTGGGGGAAGCGACAGTGGCCGTGCCTCCGGCACAGAGTCCGGCCCTGTAGCTCAGAAGGGAAGGGAAAGGAAGAGGAGGGCAGTTGTAATAGGGGACTCGATAGTAAGGGGATCAGATAGGCGATTCTGTGGACGCAGTCCAGAGACCCAGATGGTAGTTTGCCTCCCTGGTGCCAGGGTCCGGGATATTTCTGATCGTGTCCAAGATATCCTGAAGTGGGAGGATGAGGAGCCAGAGGCCGTGGTACATATAGGTACCAATGACATAGGTAGGAAAAGGTCCTGAAAGGAGAATATAGGGAGCTAGGAGGGGAGTTGAGAAAAAGGACCGCAAAGGTAGTAATCTCGGGATTACTGCCTGTGCCACATGACAGTGAGAGTAGGAATGCAATGAGGTGGAGGATAAATGCGTGGCTGAGGGATTGGAGCAGGGGGCAGGGATTCAAGTTTTTGGATCATTGGGACCTCTTTTGGCGCAGGCGTGACCTGTACAAAAAGGACGGGTTACACTTGAATCCTAGGGGGACCAATATCCTGGCAGGGAGATTAGCGAGGGCTACTGAGGTGACTTTAAACTAGAATGGTTGGGGGGTGGGAATCAAATTAAAGAGGCTAGGCGAGAGGAGGTTAGTTCACAACAGGGGGATGGGAACCAGTGCAGAGAGACAGAGGGGTGTAAAATGAGGGTAGAAGCAAAAAGTAGTAAGGTGAAAAGTAAAGCTGGCAGGCCGACAAATCCAGGGCAAGCATCAAAAAGGGCCACTTTTCAAAATAATTGTATAAGAGCTAAAAGAGTTGTAAAAACGCGCCTGAAGGCTTTGTGTGTCAATGCAAGGAGCATTCGTAACAAGGTGGATGAATTAAAAGTGCAGATTGTTATTAATGAATATGATATAGTTGGGATCACAGATACATGGCTCCAGGGTGACCAAGGATGGGAGCTCAACATTCAGGGATATTCAATATTCAGGAGGGATAGATATGAAAGAAAAGGAGGTGGGGTGGCTTTGCTGGTTAGAGAGGAGATTAACGCAATAGAAAGGAAGGACATAAGCCAGGAGGATGTGGAATCAATATGGGTAGAGCTGCATAACATGAGGGGCAGAAAACACTGGTGGGAGTTGTGTACAGGCCACCTAACAGTAGTAGTGAGGTTGGGGATGGTATTAAACAGGAAATTAGAAATGTGTGCAATAAAGGAACAGCAGTTATAACGGGTGACTTCAATCTACATGTAGATTGGGTGAACCAAATTGGTAAGGGTGCTGAGGAAGAGGATTTCTTGGAATGTATGCGGGATGGTTTTTTGAACCAACATGTCGAGGAACCAACTAGAGAGCAGGCTATTCTAGACTGGGTATTGAGCAATAAGGAAGGGTTAATTAGCAATCTTGTCGTGAGAGGCCCCTTGGGTAAGAGTGAACATAATACGGTGGAATTCTTCATTAAGATGGAGAGTGACATAGTTAATTCAGAAACAAAGGTTCTGAACTTAAAGAAGGGTAACTTTGAAGGTATGAAACGTGAATTAACTAAGATAGACTGGCAAATGACACTTAAAGGGTTGACGGTGGATATGCAATGGCAAGCATTTAAAGATCACATGGATGAACTACAACAATTGTTCATCCCAGTTTGGCAAAAGAATAAATCAAGGAAGGTAGTGCACCCATGGCTGACAAGGGAAATTAGGGATAGTATCAATTCCAAAGAAGAAGCATACAAATTAGCCAGAAAAAGTGGCTCACCTGAGGACTGGGAGAAATTCAGAATTCAGCAAAGGAGGACAAAGGGCTTAATTAGGAAGGGGAAAAAAGATTATGAGAGAAAACTGGCAGGGAACATAAAAACTGACTGTAAAAGCTTTTATATGTACGGGGTCTTTCTTTTGTTACATTTAAAATGGCGATTTTGTTATGTTAATTTGGGGAATGCGGCTTTGTTGTGCTTTAACGCTGAAGGGAGTTTGCGCTAGCAGTTTGTTTTACTTTAAAATGAGATAATAGGGTTCTAGTAGCCAATGGGTGGTTATGTATCGTTTTGTTTTCGGATACCATGCTGTATGATATGCCTGTGCACTGAGTTTTGGCGGGGAGTCGGAGGAGAGACGAGGAGGACCGCGGACGTGCGGAGAGGCTCCGGTCGATCACTCAGGGTGGTCCCGAGCCGTGAGTCGACGGAATTCGGATGGTCGTCTGAAGTCGGATTGAGCTCCAACGTAGCGCGCAAAGAACTTGGACTTTGATAAGTGCTGGCGCCTTTTTTTTTCATTACTTTCCTCTCTGTATCAAATGTATATTAATGTCATAGAATTAGTAATATCTATAAAGTGTATTTGTTAAAATTTACTGGGTGTGCTGGCCGATGATTGATGTTTGTGATTGATTCGGGCGGCGACCACCCCTGTGGGGAGTGTTGAGGCAGGTGCTGGGCTGGATTTCCCCTAGACATACACGAGCCAATATAACGGAACGTTACAAGTGGGGGCTACCGTCCTGGATTTGGACTTTTCGGGAAAGTTGTACGTCGTTGTGGTAAGTGGTGTGAAGATGGATCGAGATAAGATTGTAAGTTGGTGTGAAATGGAGGAGGTACCGGTGAATCATGCGTGTGTGGTAAGCGGGGTCGATTATCGCATTCCGGCAGAGGTACTGGTGCGAGGGTTGAGTTTGATTAAAAGTATCGGGCAGGTAGAACTTGTAGCTAGAAGGGGTGGGAAAGAACTGGAGGCTAGCTGGATGTTGGTGCGGACGAGTGCCGACGTCATGACTTTGGAACTACCAGCGACAGTCCACGCCCTGGGGGAGGCGGAGCCGTGGGTTCTCCACACCCTCCCAGAGGACGCAAGTGAGAAGGTGCCGGAGGAGGAGGAGCTAGATGAGGTGCCAGTAGCCAGGGGTGGAGGTGTGGAGTGGGAAGGTTTGGCCAGGCCCGGCCCCCATGGGCGGGATGAGACTGCCGAGTTAACGGCTGCCATTACCTCCCTGGCGAGAAGGGTTGAGGGGCACCGCCCGAAGCTGAGAATTTTCTCGGGAGCCAAGCTCACCCCGGAAGGGGAGGATGACTATGATACCTGGGTTGAAGATACGTCCCAATTGTTAGAGTTGTAGCCAGTTTCGGATGAGGAAAAGAGACAGCGATTGGTGGAAAGCTTAAGGGGCGGGGCGGCCCGGGTGGTCCGCGATCTGAGAGCGGCACGCCCCTTGGCTTCCCTATCGGAGTGTTTGGACGCTTTGGAGGAAGTGTTTGGACTGTCAGGGGATCCCTGGCGGCATTTAGCGGAGTTTCAACGGATGGAGCAGAGAAGAGGGGAAAAGCTCTCAGACTATGCTTTCAGGCTGGAAGGAAAGTTTACGGGGTTGCTGCGACAAGGGCTAGTGAAGGAGGACAAAGTGGCGGAGTTAAGGATGAGCCAGATATGTAGCGGTTCCCGGGAGGATGACAGAGTGGCTTGGAGTGTACGGCAGTCATTTAAGCAGAGCCCCCCTCCATCATTCGGACAGCTGATCCGAGAGGTACGGGCCGAGGAGTGTGCTTTGGGCCGACCAGGGGGCTCGGACCCTCAGGGACGGTCTTCAGCGGTTCAGGAGGTGGTAGTCGGGGTGAGACCAGAGAAATCCAAAGGGTCTCCGGGGGGCCGTATCGGGAGGAGAGAGGCGGCGAGTAGTGGGTGCTATAACTGTGGGAGAGAGGAGCATTTCCACCGGGAATGTGAGTGGCCGGGGGCGTGCTACCACTGTGGGGAAGCTGGCCACTTGCGGAAGAATTGTGAGAGACGAGATGCGCCGAGGGGGGAGGGCCCCCGGGCCACTAAGAAGGGAGAGGTGTCGGGAAACTTAGGAGAGGCTCAGTGAGGGAACGGACTGGAGTCTCGGGAGGAACACGTTCCCAGAAAACCGCTATGGAACCCCAGAAAGAACAAGCCCAAATTCCTGATGGACTGATGGGACCCCGTTCCAGCGTGTCCCTACGGATAGAGGGAATCTTTGCGAAAGCCATCCTTGACACCGGGTCGCAGGTTACCTTACTGTACCAGTCGTTCTACAACAAATATCTGAAACATTTGGCAGTCACTCCGTTTAAAGCATTGGAGATTTGGGGCATAAGTGATGGTGATTACCCGTACGATGGATACTTGTCAGTGAGATTGGAATTTTCAGAGGGAGATGTGGGAGTATCGGAAGCCTTTGAGACGCTGGTGTTGGTTTGTCCGGACCCGGTGGAGACCGGTGGTGCTGCTCTGTTGGTGGGGACTAACTCCCCTCTGGTGCGATGGCTCTGGTGCGATGGCTCTTGGGAGCCTGTAAGAAGAAGGGGGGGAGAACTTTTTAGAGACCCTCTCGGTACACCCCGTGTTCCGAGCGGTGTACGAAGGAGTGAGTGACCCCCAGGGGCTGGATCCTGAGTGCAAATGAGGGACGGGGTGGTGCACTCAGGCAAGGCCTAAGGTGATACGGCCAGGGGAGGCGGCATTAGTGATGGGGACCCCCAGATTCCCCGGATTACCGCCAGGCGAGGCCCTGCTAGTAGACACCCCCGACGACCTGGAAAGGGAGTCCCGGTTCCCGGCTGGGGCGCTAGTGAGACCTGAATTGCAGAGGCCCTCAGCTGTACAGGCATGGCGGATGGGGGTGATGGTAAGGAACATAACGGAGAGGGAGATCACCTTTAAGCGCAGGATGCCCCTCGCGCACTTGTTCCTGGTGACGGTGATGTCCAGCACCCCCGTGAAGCCCACTGGAGGGAAACTATTGGGAAACGGGGGGCGGCTGACCGAGGAGGCCTTTAATTTTGAAAACTCCCCTGTACCGTCGGAGTATAAGAGCAGACTGGTGGAGAAGATGCTGAAGTTAGGGGGTGTCTTTTCTCAGGACAAGTTTGATGTAGGGTGTTCCAAGAGCACTCGGCACACCATTCGGGTAACAAATGACACCCCGTTTAGGGAGAGGTCACAGCGGTTGGCCCCAGCAGATGTGGAAGATGTGCAGCAGTTGAAAGATGCAGGGATTATTGTGGAGTCCTGAAGCCCCTATGCGTCCCCCATAGTGGTGGCAAGGAAGAAAAATGGGAAGGTACGCATGTGCGTGGACTATAGGACCCTGAACCGCCGCACTGTTCCCGACCAATATACGGTCCCGAGGGTGGAAGATGCCTTGGCCTGTCTGAGTGGTGCACAGTGGTTCAGTGTATTGGATTTGCCGAGTGGGTATTACCAGATTCCGATGAGCAAGACTGATAAGGAGAAGACAGCCTTTATCTGCCCCCTGGGGTTTTCCAGTTCGAACAACTGCCCCAAGGCATCTCGGGGGCCCCAGCCACCTTCCAGCGGCTCATGGAGCAGACAGTGGGGGACATGAACCTGCTGGAGGTATTGGTGTACCTGGACGACCTGATAGTGTTTGGATCTACGTTGGAGGAACATGAGGAGCGGCTGCTGAAGGTGCTGGGTCGGCTGAAGGAGGAAGGATTAAAACTTTCCCTGGATAAATGTCAGTTCTGCAAGACGTCAGTCAGTTATGTTGGGCACATAATCTCGCGAAATGGAGTGACCACCGATCCAGATAAGATAGCCGCAGTCACCACCTGGCCGAGACCTCAGAAGGTGAGTGCCTTACGCTCGTTTTTGGGGTTTTGCGGATATTACCGGCGGTTCGTGAAAGGATATGCGAAAATGAGTCATCCATTGAACCAGCTGCTGTGTGGCTATCCACCTGTGGGGAGGAGGAGGAAGGGAGACCGACGGTCGGAGGTAGGAGGATACTTGAACCTGGGAGAGCCTTTTGGATTGAGGTGGGATGCTCAATGTGAGGAGGCGTTCAACTCTCTAAAAAGGGCGCTGACGCAGGCCCCAGTGTTGGCGTTTGCTGATCCCCGGAAGCCGTATGTTCTACACACTGATGCCAGCCACGACGGTCTGGGGGCTGTTCTGTACCAGGAACAGGGAAACGGATTGAGGCCGGTAGCGTTTGTCAGTCGGAGTTTGTCACCATCTGACAGAAACTATCCCACTCACAAGCTGGAGTTCTTGGCGTTGAAATGGGTGGTGGTGGACAAGTTGAGTGACTACCTATATGGGGCCCAGTTTGAGGTGAGGACTGATAACAACCCCCTCACTTATATCCTGACCTCGGCGAAGCTGGACGCTACTGGGCACCAGTGGTTAGCAGCCTTGTCTGCCTATGAGTTCAGCCTGAAGTACCGCCCGGGGAGTCGGAACATCGATGCAGATGCCCTGTCTCGTCGGTCACAGCTGAGGAGTGGAAGAGTGTCCCTGCCCCGGGAGTAAAGGCCATGTGTCAGGTTGGGAGCGATGGGGAAGTAGGAGCACAAATGGAAACGGATCGGGCAGTAGATCATCTGGGGGCTGACGATGACGCGCTACCCACTGTTTACTGTAATGTGACTGCTCTGAGGAACAGGCAGCTGCCGGAGTTGAGTCCCCAGGAAGTAGAGGCGGTTCAGTGTGATGACCCAAGCATTGGCACTATCTGGTACGCGGTTAGCCGGGGTGATATGGGGCAGGTGGAGAAGGCGAAACATGCCTCCGTTCCCCTACTACTGAAGGAGTGGCCCCGGTTGAAGCTGAAGAACCATGTCCTGTACCGGGTCACGTCGCCTCCGGACCACCCCCGGCGCTGGCAGCTGGTCATGCCTGAGAAGTATCGGAAGACTGTGCTCCAGGCTCTACATGATGATTCCGGGCACTTAGGGGTAGAGAAGACCTATGGATTAGTCAAGGACCGGTTTTACTGGCCCCGGATGAGGGGGGAGGTGGAAGAATACTGTAAGACCTGTAGCCGTTGCGTCAGGAGGAAGACCTTGCCTGCGCAGGCGGCCCCGTTATCCCACTTGTAGAGTGCGGGACCCATGGACCTGGTGTGTATGGATTTCCTGTCTATTGAGCCAGACACCAGCAATACCGCGAATGTCTTGGTCCTCACGGATCACTACACTAGATATGCGCAGGCTTTTCCTACTAAGGATCAGAAAGCGACTACAGTGGCGAAGGTGTTATGGGAGAAGTACTTTGTTCATTATGGCCTTCCCCGGCGGATCCACAGTGATCAGGGACGGGACTTCGAGAGCAGGCTTATACATGAATTGCTGGGTATGCTTGGGGTTGAAAAGTCCAGAACCACCCCCTATCACCCGCAGGGTGATCCTCAACCCGAGAGGTTTAACCGGACCCTGCTGGACATGCTCGGCACCTTGGAGATTGGACAGAAGAGTAAGTGGAGTCAGCACATTGCCCATTTGGTTCATTGTTACAATTGTACTCCAATGATGCTACGGGGTACTCGCCCTACTATCTGATGTTCGGACGGGAAGCGAGGTTGCCCATTGATCTGTGTTTTGGGACTGAAGCGGGGGAAATACCTTCGAAGCCATGTCTGAAGTACGTGTCCGATATGAGGAGAGAGTTGAAAAGGGCGTACGAGTTGGCTGAGGCGGCAGCCACCAAGCAGAACCAGCGGAATAAAAGGAGGTATGATCAGAAGGTAAAGTTCGTCCAGCTATTGCCAGGAGACCGAGTCCTTATCCGGAATTTAGGACTACAGGGTAAGCACAAGTTGGCGGACCGTTGGGCAGCCACCCCCTATGTGGTGGAGAGTCAGATGCCGAATCTCCCGGTTTACCGGGTGAGACCTGAGGGCGGGCGGGGGCCTGTCAAGGTACTCCATCGGAACCACCTGTTGCCTCTGGGTCGAGAGATGAAGATGGACCCAGAGCCCGAATGGGAGTTTACTCCTATTACGAGGACTCTGCGAGGGCGCGGGGCGCGGGAAGAGCCCGCTGCGAAGAAAACGGGGCCAGTCCCCACCTCGAGAAGGGATACGTCATCGGAAGATGATGAGTTGGACGTGTGGTACCTGCTTCCGTTCGCTGATTCCCTGGTGCCGGGAGAAGAGTCTCTTGGCCCTTCCATTACTGAGTCAGGGGAACCGAGGGAGGGTGTTGCAGAGCCGCCTGTATTACAGCCGGGATTGGGGGAGGAGAGGGTGGAGGCAGAACCCGAGTAAGAGGGCTCACAGGGTCAGAGGGATCCTGGTGAAGGGGAAGGTCCGATAGATAGGCCCGAGGGGTCAACTGGGGTGTCCGAACAGGGAGAGTCAGCAGAGGAAGTACAGAGGCCTCAGAGGAGTAGGCATTCCCCGGAAAGACTAACTTATATAGCGCCGGGAGAGCAGGGTGTGACCTCTACTGCCCTGCAAACTTATGTCACTGCTTTATGCACCTGGGTTGGGTTTTGTGTTTTACAAGGAGCACTGGTGAACTCTGTTAACGTCATGAGGGCATGACTTTTTGTGGTGGGGGGAAGAGTGTACGGGGTCTTTCTTTTGTTACATTTAAAATAGCGATTTTGTTATGTTAATTTGGGGAATGCGGCTTTGTTGTGCTTTAACGCTGAAGGGAGTTTGCGTTAGCAGTTTGTTTTACTTTAAAATGAGATAATAGGGTTCTAGTAGCCAATGGGTGGTTATGTATCGTTTTGTTTTCGGATACCATGCTGTATGATATGACTGTGGACTGAGTTTTGGCAGGGAGTCGGAGGAGAGACGAGGAAGACCGTGGACGTGCGGAGAGGCTCCGGTCGATCACTCAGGGTGGTCCCGAGCCATGAGTCGACGGAATTCGGGTGGTCGTCTGAAGTCGGATTGAGCTCCAACGTAGCGCGCAAAGAACTTGGACTTTGATAAGTGTTGGCGCCTTTTTTTTTCATTACTTTCCTCTCTGTATCAAATGTATATTAATGTCATAGAATTAGTAATATCTATAAAGTGTATTTGTTAAAATTCACTGGGTGTGCTGGCTGATGATTGATGTTTGTGATTGATTCGGGCGGCAACCGACCCTGTGGGGAGTGTTGAGGTGGGTGCTGGGCTGGATTTCCCCTAGACATACACGAGCCAATATAACGGAACGTTACATATAGATATGTGAAAAGAAAAAGATTGGTTAAGACAAATGTAGGTCCCCTACAGACAGAAACAGGTGAGTTGATTATGGGGAGCAAGGACATGGCAGACCAATTGAATAATTACTTTGGTTCTGTCTTCCCTAAGGAGGACATAAATAATTTTCCGGAAATAGTAGGGGACAGAGGGTCCAGTGAGATGGAGGAACTGAGGGAAATACATGTTAGTAGGGAAGTGGTGTTAGGTAAATTGAAGGGATTAAAGGCAGATAAATCCCCAGGGCCAGATGGTCAGTATCCCAGAGTGCTTAAGGAAGTAGCCCAAGAAATAGTGGATGCATTAGTGATAATTCTTCAAAACTCTTTAGATTCTGGACTAGTTCCTGAGGATTGGAGGGTGGCTAATGTAACCCCACTTTTTAAAAAAGGAGGGAGAGAGAAACCAGGGAATTATAGACCGGTTAGCCTAACATCGGTGGTGGGGAAACTGCTAGAGTCAGTTATCAAAGATGTGATAACAGCACATTTGGAGAGCGGTGAAATCATCGGACAAAGTCAGCATGGATTTGTGAAAGGAAAATCATGTCTGACGAATCTTATAGAATTTTTTGAGGATGTAACTAGTAGAGTGGATAGGGGAGAACCAGTGGATGTGGTATATTTGGATTTTCAAAAGGCTTTTGACAAGGTCCCACACGGTCCCACACAGGAGATTAGTGTGCAAACTTAAAGCACACGGTATTGGGGGTAAGGTATTGATGTGGATAGAGAATTGGTTGGCAGACAGGAAGTAAAGGGTGGGAATAAACGGGGCCTTTTCAGAATGGCAGGTAGTGACCAGTGGGGTACCGCAAGGCTCAGTGCTGGGACCCCAGTTGTTTACAATATATATTAATGACTTAGATGAGGGAATTAAATGCAGCATCTCCAAGTTTGCGGATGGCACGAAGCTGGGTGGCAGTGTTAGCTGTGAGGAGGATGCTAAGAGGATGCAGGGTGACTTGGATAGGTTAGGTGAGTGGGCAAATTCATGGCAGATGCAATTTAATGTGGATAAATGTGAAGTTATCCACTTTGATGGCAAAAACAGGAAAACAGATTATTATCTGAATGGTGGCTGATTAGGAAAAGGGGAGGTGCAACGAGACCTGGGTGTCATTATACACCAGTCATTGAAAGTGGGCATGCAGGTACAGCAGGCGGTGAAAAAGGCAAATGGTATGCTGGCATTTATGGCAAGAGGATTCGAGCACAGGAGCAGGGAGGTACTACTGCAGTTGTACAAGGCCTTGGTGAGACCACACCTGGAGTATTGTGTGCAGTTTTATTCCCTTAATCTGAGAAAAGACATCCTTGCCATAGAGGGAGTACAAAGAAGGTTCACCAGATTGATTCCTGGGATGGCAGGACTTTCATATGATGAAAGACTGGATGAACTAGGCTTATACTCATTGGAATTTAGAAGATTGAGGGGGGATCTGATTGAAACGTATAAAGTCCTAAAGGGATTGGACAGGCTAGATGCAGGAAGATTATTCCCAATGTTGGGGAAGTCCAGAACGAGGGGTCACAGTTTGAGGGTAAAGGGGAAGTTTTTTAGGACCGAAATTAGGAAAAATTTCTTCACACAGAGAGTGGTGAATCTGTGGAATTCTCTGCCACAGGAAACAGTTGAGGCCAGTTCATTGGCTATATTTAAGAGGGAGTTAGATATGGCCCTTGTGGCTGAAGGGATCAGGGGATATGGAGGGAAGGCTGGTACAGGGTTCTGAGTTGGATGATCAGCCATGATCATACTGAATGGTGGTGCAGGCTCGAAGGGCTGAATGGCCTACTCCTGCACCTATTTTCTATGTTTCTATGTTTCTATGATAAATATAGAAAAAAACTGAGTTATAGTAAGTATATATGTATATTAAATAGTTAAATTAAGATAGGTAGTGCAAAAACAGAAATTTTTAAAGAAGTGCTGAGGTAGTGTTCACAGGTTCAATGTCCAATTAGCAATCAGACAGCAGAGGGAAAGAAGCTGTTTCTGACTCACTGAGTGTGTGCCTCCGGGCTTTAGTATCTCTTCCTGATGGTAACAACGAGAAAAGGACATGTCTTGAGTGGTAGGGGTCTTTGATGTTGGAAGCTGCTTTTCTGAAGCACAGTTCCTACTAATTAATTTTCTCCACAATTTAGACAAGTAACACTTTTGATAGCTGTATTGAGATCAGAGGTACTCTCCCTCTGCAACCTGCAGGTGTTTAGCCAAAGAATCAAAGTGTGCACAGAAACAGGCTTTTTGGCCCATCATATTCATGCCATTAACCAGCACTTGATTCAGCAGGGTTTTGAAGGCTGCAGACCAGGTGCTCATCTAGATACCTACTTCTGTTTCCCCCACAAGCTCTGACAGTGCAGTTCAGATTACAGATCCCTCAATGTGAAAAAAAATCATCCTCACACCTCCTCTCAACCTTTTACCCATTATAAGACCATAAGACATAGGAGCATAATTAGGCTATTCAGCCCATCAAGTCTGCTCTAACATTCAATCATGGCTGATCTATTTTCCCTCACAACCCCATTTTCCTGCCTCTCCCTGTAACATTTGACACCCTTTCTAATCAAGAAGGTATCAACCTTCACTTTAAATATTTAAATTTCTCATCTGTTCTAAAGGGAAATCCTTCTATTCTAAGGCTATGCATGCCCTCTGGTCCCATACTCTCCCATGATTGGAAACGTCCTCTCCATGTCTACTCTATCTAGGCCTTTCAATATTCGATAAGGTTTTGAAAAGATCCCCACTCCACTCTTCTAAACTCCAGTGAGTACAGGCCCAGAGTCATTATCTTAAACTCATATCTCTCAGCTTTAGATACCTGCAATAGAGAAAAGTTTCTTCCTATCTAACTATCCATGCCTCTCATAATTTTGTATAAATCCATCAGCAGGCACCCCTGTCTCTTCCTCTCTGAGGAGCACAAACCAAGCTTGTCTTGTGTCTCTTCAAAACTAGAATATGATCCACACCACCCTACATATTCTAAACCCAACCTTGCAGACTTTGAACAGTTTTTTTCTACCTGTTCTCCAAGTCAGTTTCAGATCAGAAATTAAAGTCTTAGGTTTTTATTATCAGCATAGATGTGATAGCAGTATGTGGGTTATTTCAGCTTAATGTAGAAGTTGAACTAACATCATGAGCAGAGGCACCATCCCCCTCTGTTTAATATACTTCCTAAATCTTATTGAACGTAAAAACAGAAGCCAAGGCATTCATGTAATCAGTTTAATCCATCACAATTTCATATACCCTTGCTGCTTTGCTAAAAAATATACAAATGCAGTTTTATTTCACTAAATGAATAAATTTTTGCAATTTGTCCTCTGGGTTATGTTAAAAAAGGTATGAAAGTAAACAGATAAACATCTGGAAGTAACAAAAATATTCAAGTGTTAGTGACTGGGAAATTGGCTACATGTTAACTCTAATGTGAGCACTTTAATTAGAGCAACCAGAAGTGCAAAATGCAACTCAATGGATTTTAAAGCAGTGTTTTTTCCTGTGTGCTTTGTAGATGGTCAAAACAGATAAATTCAGTGTTCTGCACAAACTGTATTCTTATTCTCAGTCAGACAGCAATGAAACAGTCCAGTCGGCCCACTCAGTCCATACCAACCATTTATCAACACACACAAAACGATGGAGGAACTCAGCAGGCCAGGCAGCATCGATGGAAAAAAGTACAGTCGACATTTCAGGCTGAAATACTCCGGCAACTCCTTACCAATCCTATTTCTTTTCTCCCCACACTTCCATTAACTGCAGTCAGACTCCTGCACTCACCTATTTAACAGGGACTATTTACAGCAGCCAATTAACCTACTGACCCACACATCTTTGGGACCTGGTGGGAATCCTGAGCAGCTGCAGGAAATCAACACGGTCACGAGGGAACGTGCAAACTCCACAACAGTCAGAACCCAAGATCAGGACCAAAGCCGGGTCACTGGATCTGTGAGGCAGATCTGTATGCAGTCACATCTTCAACACTGAACAAAGCAATGCAGAATATTTATTAATATTGCACTGGGAAGCTGGTGTTCCCAAGTCACTGTGCTGCTTAGCATTACAAGTATTACAACAGGTTACCCGGAAACTTAAGGGGCCAAGCTGAGCATTGTCCATTGGAATTCCCAGACAAAATGCCCTATGACATTTTTCAATGAACATATGTATGGATGTTAGAATATTATGGATCTATGTGACAGTAGAGATTATACCAAATCTGTTATGAGCAGTTTAAACATGGAACAGATTGTGGGATTAGAACTCGTAATTTTTTCTCAATTTTGGCTTGAATATCCACAGATAAATTAAGGTGGAGGGATGATAAGCAATCTTGCCCAAAGATTTGTCACTGCCCAATATGCAGCTAAAACTGAAGGCATTCCCTGTGAGTGGGACCTGCTGCAATCCATAAACTGAGAAGCAGAAATTTGTCTCTGTTATTAACTGTCAGCATCGCTGTAGGTAAACAGTGCAATGACCTGGTGATCGGAGAAGTTAATACAAGCTGGCATTTGTGCAAAAGTATATTCAGGAGACGGTGAAGGGCAAATTAAATGTTTCACCATGATTTAATCCTGCTTCTGTAAATGAGAAATTCCAATTAAGTATTTCACCTAGTAATTGTTTCCACAGTTGTGCTGTAACTGCTTAATTGAAAGGGTTTAATTTATGGCTTAATTTCCCACTTGGCCTGTCACGAACCCAAACAGAAACCAACACAGCTGAAATTTGCTGTTGATTCAGTTCTATGATACACAGAAAATCTGAGATGCAACCACTACAATCACCATTCACAAAAATGTTCACCACCAAAATTTAATGCTAACCTAATCACGGGACAATTTACAATGACCTATCAACCTACCAACTGGTAGGTCTTTGGCCTGTGGGAGGAAACCCTCATGGTCACAGGGTGAACGTACAAACTCCATACTGGTTTAACCTACCAACCACTACATCTTAGCATTGTGGGAGGAAATCCACCCGGTCACGGACAGAACATACAAACTCCTTACAGGCACACTGGGAGTTGAAGCCAGGTTGCCTGTACTACGCTACCATGCCACCCCAAGAACAAAGGAGCAAAGGTAAAGACTTGCATTTGTATAGCAATTTATGGCCACAGAACAAGTCAGTCAAGAAGTACTTTTGAAGTGTAGTTTTATCAAAGTTGAATTCAACTGAATAAATTAAGATTTTGCTATCATTTTTATATTTTCTAATTTTGAGAAAAACCAAATGTTACAATGAGATTTTTGAAGTAAAAATTTAAACACAACTTTTCAAGACTCCAGATCTGTCTATATGGTTTGATAGAATGGTGGAAGAAAGGTGATTAGATGGGGGGGCGGGGAGGCAACATTAAAGCAATTAGAGATTTCTACAAAGCTGACTTTGTCTAATGAACAGAGCTGCAAGAACACAGCTCCACTGTGCTACCCCCAATACTACAGTACCCAAAATATTAACCCCAGTTTACATATCCTAAAGATCAATAGATTAAAGATTAGTTTTATTTCTCACATTAGTAAGGATTGTACTGAGCAGCACAGCTCTAACATAACATGCCCATCCTCACTAACCCCAACCACATGTCTTTGGAATGTGGGAGGAAACTAGAGCACCTGGAGGAAATCCACACAGTCACAGGGAGAATGTACAAACTCCTTCCAGACAGTGGCCAGAATCGCATACCGGTCTTACAGATGGCACTCTAAAGCATTGCGCTAACTGCTACACTAACATACAACCCACTTTACAATCTTTACAATTCCTTGAAGTTTCACAAGTGTACTTTACCATGAATCAATCTCTTGTAGGTTCCTGCATGAGCTCCACTAACTTTCTGTACAACATACATAACATTGATCTTGGTATATTGTAGTAGGTTTTAGTACAGTATTATACAATAAATGGTGATCATAGCTACACCATGATCCTTGAATTCACAATCTTGAAAACTTTCTGTCATAACCCTTAATTCTTGAATAAATGAAAAATCTATCTTGGCCTTGGAGGAACAATAGCACAGAATTCCTTAGCGTGTTCTCCTGAAGTTCCTCTGTCACTTTGATATTCAATTGTACATCAGTGCCTGTGACAGAACAACACTCCTGATACACTCTTGATATTGGACTGCAACCTGAGATCTTGAATCTTGAATCTCTCCATAGCAGCTGACGAACTTAAGCTCATATGAGGTGCCGCATATGAGGCTGCTTAATAAGATGAGAGCCCATGGAATTATAGAAAAGATATTGAAATGTGTGGAGCATTGGCTGATAGGCAGAAAGCAAAGGGTGGGAATAAAGGGATCCTATTCTGATTGGTTGCCGGTTACTAGTGGTGTTCCGCAGGGGTCGGTGTTGGGGCCGCTTCTTTTACGGTTTGGATTATGGATTAAATGGTTTTGTGGCTAAATTTGCGGATGACACCAAGATAGGTGGAGGAGCAGGAAATGTTGAAATGGAAAGGTTGCAGAGAGACTTAGTCAGTTTAGGAGAGTGGGCAAAGAAATGGCAAATGAGATACAACGTTGACAAATGTACGGTTGTACATTTTGGAAGAAGAAATAATCGGGCAGATTATTATTTAGATGGGCAGAAAATTCAAAAATCGGAAGCGCAAAGGGACTTGGGGGTCCTCATGCAGGATACCCTAAAGGTTAACCACCAAGTTAGATCGGCGGTAAGGAAAGCGAATGCTATGTTGGCATTCATTTCAAGAGGAATAGTGTATAAGAGTAAGGAGGTGTTGATGAGGCTCTATGGGGCATTAGTGAGACCTCATTTGGAATACTGTGTGCAGTTTTGGGCCCCCTATCTTAGAAAGGATGTACTGATGTTGGAGAGAGTTCAGAGAAGATTTACGAGGATGATTCCTGGAATGCAGGGGCTAATATATGAGGAGCGTTTGTCGGCTCTTGGACTGTATTCATTAGAGTATAGAAGAATGAGAGGGGATCTCATAGAAACATTTTGAATGTTGAAAGGGTTGGACAGAGTAGATGTGGAAAGGTTGTTTCCCTTGGTGGGTGAGTCCAGGACAAGAGGCCATAGTCTTAGAATTAGAGGGTACCCAGTTAAAACAGAGATGAGGAGAAATTTTTTTAGCCAGAGGGTCGTGGATTTGTGGAATTCGTTGCCACATACAGCTGTGGAGGCCCGATCATTGAGGGTGTTTAGGGAGGAGATTGACAGGTATCTAATTAGTCAGGGTATCAAGGGATGTGGGGAAAAAGCCGGAAATTGGAACTAGATGGGTGAATAGTGTAGCTCATGGGGGAGCTGCGGAGCAGACTCGATGGGCCGAATGGCCTACTTCTGCTCCTTTGTCTTGTCTTGTGATCTTGTGATATACTTGGAAGAAAAGGCTAGTTTTAGTCACAGTGGCCATGACAACATCAATTTGTCATTGTGAGCCTGTCAGGGTCACTTCTGCATTCCAGGAAAGGGAATGTAGTGTCCTCTGGCCTTTTGAAAGTTCAAAATAAAGTTACATATGTACATATATGCATATTTATATACGAGTACATACATGTTACTATATACTACCCCGAGATTCATTTTCTTGCAGGCATTCATAGTAAATACAAAATAACACAATAGAATCAATGAAAAACTGCACACAGAGATGGACAACCAACCAATGTGCGTAAGATAGCTAATTGTGCAAATATAAAAAAGAAAAAGCAAAATAACAATAATAAATAAATAATACCTATCAAGAGCAGGAGTTGTAGAGTCCTTTAAAATGATTCAGTGGTTTGTGGAATCACTTCAGTGTTGGGGTGAGTGAAGTTATCCACTTTGGTACAGGGGCCAGATGGTTGAGGGATGATAACTGTTCCTGAACCTGGTTGTGGTCGACTCATTTTTTGCTCTCCGAAATGGAGCAGCGAGACATCCAATTCAGGGAATAATTACAGTTGGGCGGTAAAGGCTGCTTTGCCAGCAAAGTCAATCTCACATCAACATGTAACAACAGTGTTAGTTGTCATACATTTAAACAGGCAAGGCGCAGAATATGGTGCAAATGCCCATAAATTAGATCAGTGTAGATGGGCAAAAAGAGGTGAGCATGGATGTGGTGGGCTGAAGGTCCTGTTTCTGTGCTGTCATTCTATCATTTATAACATCGAAGGTTGGATATTCTGCAGTTGGTAAGACCCCTCACAACTGCAAGTCACAATTGGGAGTGTGATGAAATGGTCTCCACTTACCTGGATGAATGCAGCGCAACATCAGGATGCAGTGACACGCCACTGACCACTCCCTTCCCCACTGGTGCACTGATCTAGAAACTGAACTGTACTAATTTGGTCTTGGTCTGACTTAGTCCTCAAGCTTGGGACAGCTGACATTTAGATACACATGGCCAATTACTAAATAAGAACAATATCACTTGCAAATTCTTTAGCACCGCACACACTCAGAGATCTTTTACCATTCCTTCAAGCACTTGTAAACCCAAGACATCTGCTGGGACATCCAATTTGGTCAAAGAAGATGCATTTTGAGCAAAGGTCTAAAGGAGGAATAAAGCAGGGAAGCTACTCTGTTGATTGGAAGGGAACTGGCAGCTGAAAACTGTGAATGAGGCCAGAACTGAAGAATTGCACAGATGTTGCAGGGTTGTGGAGCTTGGGGTGTTTACAGAAATAGGGAAAGAAAAGACGATCAATTTGAAAATAAGAACAAAGCACTTAAAACCCTGCTTAACTGGGAGCCTGGGTGGCACAGTGCTGCTAATTATAGAGCCACTATCTCTCAGTGCCAGAACTGACTGTTGTTGGCTCTTCTCATTGCTACCATCACAGAAGAGGTATAGGAACCTGAAGCTATACACTCAACATTTGACGAACATCTTCTCCACCCCTACCATCTGAGTCCTGAACGGACAATGAACCCATAAAAGCTACCTCACTAATTTTGCTCTTTTTTCACTACTTATTTCATTTGATTTCTTAATACATATTTCTTATTATAATGTATAGCATATTTTATGTATTACACTGTACTGTTGCCTAAAGATGAAATTGTCAGTAATAAAAAAATGGATTCTGATTGAGACTCTGGTTCAATCCTGACCTCAAGTGCTGTCTGCACGTTCTCTTTGTAACTATATGTGGTTCCCCTAGGTGACCCAGTTTCCTCCCACAGAGAAAATTGCCTATTATAAATTGCCCCTCATGTGTCAGTCACAGCAAAATCTCGGAGAGTAGATGGTAAATGTAGGGAGAAAAATAATGAATTGAATGTAGGAATGGTGCAAATGGGTGGCCGTTGGGCAGAGTGGACTTGGTGAGCTTAAGAAACTGTTTCCATGATGAACCTCTCTAGGAGCCATGCTGGGGAACAATGGGCTAACAGAGCTTGGCAGAACATTTGAACATGAACAGCACAATTTCAGTTATCCTCAAATTTTTACAGGGCAGATATAGGAACAGAAGAAGCAGATGGAGATTAACCCATGCAAGTGCGAGATGTTTCACTTTGCAAGGTCAAATAAAAGTAGAAAGTATACAGTTAATGACAGGCCCCTTAATAGCACTCAGGTACAAAGGGATCTTAGAGTCCAAAGTGACTCAGCAAGTGAATAAGATGGTAAAGAAGGCAATATGGCATGCTTGCCATTATTGGTAGGAATGTTGAGTATAAGATTAAGGAAGTCAATCTGAAGCTACAGTAAACTTACATCAGACCACATTTGGCATTAACTTCTTGTCACTCTATTACATTAATTTCTCGTCTCCCCAGTATAGAAAGGATGTTGAGACTGTGGAGAGGGTACTAATTAGGTTTACCAGGATGCTGCCTGGATTAGAGAGCATGTGGTACAAGGAATGCTTGGACCATCTTGAGTTGTTCTCCCTCAAGCATCAGAGGTGGAGGAGAGACCAAAGAGGTTTTTAAAATTATGAGAAGCATGGACAGTCAGAATTGTTTTAGAAATGTTGAACAACAAAGCACATGCTTTTAAGGTTAGAGGGGAGAAAGTTAAAGGCAACAGCAGGGACAAGCATTTTTTTTTTGCACACACACATAGTAAGTGCCTGAAATGAGCAATGAGGGGCAGCAGCTTTTAGATAGACACATGAATATGAAAGGAAAGGAGGGATATGGATAATACACAGGTGGAAGACACTTAAGATAAACTGGCATCAAGAGCAACACAACATCATGAGCCAAATGGCCCATCCACTGCTGTACTTTCTATTACCTATAAGTAGGTTGGAAGATGTAGAGATCTCAAAATGTAAGAATGAAGGTTTCAGCAGATGAGCAAAGGCAGTGACTTGGGTACTGTTGATATTGCGGAATTCATGCAACACTAATGAGAATAGGAAATTATGATGAGATAGCTGGAGATGTTACATGTTCAATATGTCAGATGTCCAATTCCAGTTACTTGCTAAGACTTCATAATGCCCTCTTTAGGGAACTACATAAGAGGGGTTTAATGCAGAAAAAAAATCTCAGAGCAGCAGTGGCTTCCTGCAAAGTTGGTCGAGGCACCCTTGAAGTGTGATGCTAACGCAGTGCCCTTCTTTTAAAACTTAGTGGAATTACTGAAGCAGAAAACAGCAGGGCCTTCAGTGGGGAATTATATGCCTGAACCAAATCCCTTGGTGAATGCTACTGTCAAGTCATACTCTATGAAGTTGAAATAAAACAGTTAAACATGTTTTTGTAGTCAAGTTATTAAAATACAGACAAGCAAAATTATTTGTTCCAGATTCAAATTTGCTCAGCATGTGTGAATTTAATTAAAACACATCCACTGTATGCAATCTTCGATGCGTGTTAGTAAATTAGCTTCATCAGCAATCCGAACTTCGGCTCCTTTTACGACAAAAACAATGTTTATGCTCTATCAATGAGTAACTTATTGCAGAGTAGATACAGTGACATGCAAAAGTTTGGGCACCCCAGTCAAAATTTCTGTTACTGTGAATAGTTAAGTGACTAGAAGATGAACTGATCTGTAAAAGTCATAAAGTTAAAGATGAAACATTCTTTTCAACATTTTAACCAAGGTTAGTGCATTATTTTTGTTTTGTACAATTTTAGAGTGAGAAAAAGGAAAGGAGCACCATGCAAAAGTTTGGGCACCCCAAGAGATTTGAGCTCTCAGATAACTTTTACCAAGGTCTCAGACCTTAATTAACTTGTTAGGGCTATGGCTTGTTCACCATCATCGTTAGGAAAGGCCAGGTGATGCAAATTTCAAAGCTTTATAAATACCCTGACTCCTCAAACCTTGTCCCAACAATTAGCAGCCATGGGCTCCTCTAAGCAGCTGCCTAACATTCTGAAAATTAAAATAAATGATGCCCATAAAGCAGGAGAAGGCCATAAGAAGATAGCAAAGTGTTTTCAGGTAGCCGTTTCCTCAGTTCGTAATGTAATTAAGAAATGACAGTTAACAGGAATGGTGGAGGTCAAGTTGAGATCTGAAAGACCAAGAAAAATTTCCGAGAGAACTGCTCGTACAATTGCTAGAAAGGCAAATCAAAACCTCCTTTTGACTGCAAAAGACCTTCAGGAAGATTTAGCAGACCCTGGAGTGGTGGTGCATTGTTCTACTGTGCAGCGACACCTGCACAAACATGACCTTCATGGAAGAGTCATCAGAAGAAAACCTTTCCTGAGTCCTCACCACAAAATTCAGCATTAGAAGTTTGCAAAGGAACATCTAAACAAGCCTGATGCATTTTGGAAACGAAGTCCTGCGGACTGATGAAGTTAAAATAGAACTTTTTGGCCGCAATGAGCAAAGGTCTGTTGGAGAAAAAAGGGTGCAGAATTTCATGAAAAGAACACCTCTCCAACTGTTAAGCACGGGGGTGGATCGATCATGCTTTGGGCTTGTGTTACAGCCAGTGGCACAGGGAACATTTCACTGATAGACGGAAGAATGAATTCAATTAAACACCAGCAAATTCTGGAAGCAAACATCACACTGTCTGTAAAAAAGCTGAAGATGAAAACAGGATGGCTTCTACAACAGGATAATGATCCTAAACACACCTCAAAATCCACAATGGACTACCTCAAGAGGCTCAGACTAAAGGTTTTGCCATGGCCCTCACAGTCCCCCGACCTAAACCTCATCGAAAATCTGTGGATAGACCTCAAAAGAGCAGTGCATGCAAGACGGCCCAAGAATCGCACAGAACTAGAAACCTTTTGCAAGGAAGAATGGGCGAAAATCCCCCAAACAAGAATTGAAAGACTCTTAGCTGGCTATAGAAAGTGTTTACAAGCTGTGATGCTTGCCATAGGGGGTGTTACTAAGTACTGACTATGCAGAGTGCCCAAACTTTTGCTTCTGGCCCTTTTCCATTTTTGTTGTTTTGAAACTGTAAAAGATGGAAATAAAAAAAGTAACCTTGCTTAAAATATTAAAGAAATGTGCCATCTTTAACTTTATGCCTTTTGGAAATCAGGTCATCTTTACTCACTTAGCTATTCACAGTAACAGAAATTTTGACCGGGGTGCCCAAACTTTTGCATGCCACTGTATGTGGCACATTTGAAATATTTATTATCTGAATTATTGTATCATAATAATCTCTCAACAAACTTCTCACAACTTTGGATCTGTCTTCACAATGGACCAAGGAAGTTGCATTGATAAAAATTACAGCCTCAAACTGGCAAATATCTCAGGGGGCTTTACAGGAATGTAAGTAGCATGCCTTCATACCAAAGCAACACAAATCCAGGAGGAACTCAGCTGGCCAGGCTGCATCTATGGAAAAGAGTAAACAGTCAGCCTTTTGATAAGAGACCCTTCAACTGTTTACTCTTTTCGACTGATGTTGCCTGGCCTGCTGAATTCCTCCAGCACTTCGTGTGTGTTGCTCTGGAATTCCTGCATCTACAGGTTTTCTCATTTTGTGATATCTTCATACCAGCCTAAAGTGAAATATAGACAAAAGTGTCATACACTAAGATGGATTTTAAGGAGCATTCTAAAGGAGATAAGTGATGGTTTAAAGACAGAATTCCAGAGTTTTGACTCTTTGTAGCTAAGGCAATATCACCAATGGAACATTTATATTTTAGGATGTCAAAAAAGGCCCGAATTGGAGGCCCATACAGTTCTTTAAAGGGCAGTAGGAAGGGAAGGACCCAAGGTTCTCAGTCTGTAGGATCCACTAGCTCTTCTCAGCAACCAGCAAGTTCTGTACTTTCATTTCTGGTCTTTGGAGACCAAGTGGTTTGAAGTCTGCCCAAGTTTAGATGATTAACACCCTGCTTTTTATTGATTTATTTTAGCCAATAAAGGAGAAATTTTTATCTTTGCAGCAATCAGAAAATATGAGCCCAAAGGTTGAAAGATTTCCCAGAACTCTTGGTTGCAGACCAACTGAAGTCATCCTTGCAACAACAATTCCCTCCTGCACTTAGTGTCGTCTTCAAGAAATTCCATAAGTACTCTGCAGCCAGATATACACAATGAATTGTAGTGCAGAAAACCTGGAGATTACAAAACAGCATCTAGATATGGTCACGTTCCAATAATCCAGCATCTGGTTGCTTACAAATGCTTTTGATTTGTCAACTCGCTAACTTATTAGTCCGAATGTGAGCTGGGCTTCCAGTATGCAAGCCTGGGTGAGTGATCAGAGCTGAAATCAGAGACCAGTGTGCTGTATTTTTCTCATTCCCTTTAGAACTCAAATGGTTCACTGGAACATTTATTGTACGACTGGATACCATGTAACAATAGAGAAATAAAATTGTGTTTGGATATTAATAAAATTAACACCGAATATCGAGTAGGGCACTCCAAAGTCCCAAGGATGCCAAATTATTGGAGCTTTACTAGCAGCGATAGGGTCACCATGGAAGAGCAAAGAGGTTAACTCATTTGGTTGGAGTTAAATCACTGTAATATTCTACACTGTGGCACTGACGGATTCTGTGCAATCTTTATCGGTTTTCTTTGCCTCCAGGAACACTGTGTAATGTGAAATCACATAATAGATGGCTGTGGCTAGTCCCAAGTCTATCATATGAAATAATGGATCTTCCCCAGTTTGCTTCACATGACGAGCATTAGCTGAGTCAACAGATAAAAGCTGAGGCAGGAAGTGGAACCATCTGAAATGTTAAGCCTCACAGGACCTAATCTGCCAGAGCACAATCTAAGACAACACATTGTTTCCAGTTTCCCCGATAAAAATCTTTCAAAGCATGGTGATTGGTTGGAAGCATTCTTACATCTCACAGTTTGAAGCCTCTCCCCAACATGAAGTACCTTAACCTCAGCTAACAGACCAGAGCAGAAGGTATGCTGGCATAGGTACAGGGAGGGTACTTCCCTTGGCTAAGCTTAGCACAAGGAGATCAGAGAGAAGGGTTAGTAATTCAAGAACTTCAATGGATTTATTACACCTACTTAACCCTTTCTCAGTCTTCCTTAAAACAGGAAGTTGGGATTTTTTGTTCCACCGTAAGAACTGTGAGCACTGCATGCATCTCTTTCCTTCTCTGCCAAAATCTTCATGATGAATGGCACCACAAGTTTACCACTGCAAATGGGAACTGAAGGTCAGTTGGGAACATATTTTAGACTTTAACTAATGTGCAACAAAGGCTGCTGAGCACCATGACAGACAGAACACATTCCACAAATTGGAGAGTCATAAAACTCTATTACCTCAAATCAAATATTAATCAGAGGACAGTGATTAGCATAAAATGAATACATGCAAATTTAATGAGGTTTGTCACGTTTAACTTCAGGAATCAGTTTCAGCTATTCCAATACTCAATGATCCTTTAAGATGATGAAAGAATCATTATAGTTTCACAAAGAAAATTTTATGGAATTGATGAAATCATTTTCCTACTTTATTCATGAATAAACAGTTTGATTTTTATTTCATAAATTAAGCTATGAATTTATTCCTGGTTGATAAATAATTTATACAGATACACTTTCCAAGCTGATGATTCAGGTTTCTGCTGTAAGATTTCTGATTCTTGTACTTGTAACTGGCCATTAGTCGGGTTAATAAAACAGATTACCTGCAATTGTCCTTTCTACTGAGTATCTTTAATATTTTCACATAGCCTGATTTACAGTGAGCGTAAATACAACTAACTCATCACTTTGGAATCAGAAAGATCCCGTAAGCAAATTGTTCATAAGTAGACGATCAGTGGTCAACGTCTCATAACTGGAAAGGAGAGGGGGAGGGAGAAAAAAAGGATGTAACACTTGTATGCACATTTAGTAGCTGAAATTAACTTTGATTGTTAGTGTAAACAGTCAACATTTCAGGCCGCAACCCTTCATCAGGACTAGGAAGGAAAGGGAGAAGTCAGAATAAGAAGGTGGAGGAAGGGGAGGAAGAAGTACAAGGTAGTAGGAGATAGGTGAAATGCAGAGGGGGAGGGGTGAAGTAAACTGCTGGGCAGTTGATTGGTGTAAGAGATAAAAGACTGGAAAAGAGGGAATCTGATAGGTGAGGACAGAAGGCTGTGGAAGAAAGCGAAGGGGGAAGAGCATCAGAGGGAGGTGATGGGCAAGTAAGGAGATAACGTGAGAGAGGGAAACAGGAATAGGGAATGGTGAAGGAAAAGAGGGCAGGGGTACAATTATTGGAAGTTAGAGAAATTGGCATTCATGCCATCTGGAAGGAGGCTACCCAGATGGAACATAAGGTGTTGCTCTTCCAAACTGAGTGTGACTTCATCATGCCACCTTCTTACTCTAACTTCTCCCCTCCCTTTCCAGTCCTGATGAAGGGTCTCAGTCCAAAATGCCAACTATTTACTGTTTTCCATAGATGCTGCCTGGCCTGCTGAGTTCCTCCAGCATTTTCTATGTGTTGCTCGGTTTTCCAGCAACTGCAGATTTTCTTATGTCTTTGAATATTTGTGTTTTTATTGCTATACTAAAGCATCATATGGGATGGGGTGGAACATGTCCTTCCAGGAAAGAATGCTGGTAGACATTGCTTTGTTGCAATCATATTGCATTTTCTACTACAATGATACATGTTTTTTAAGTCTCTCTCATTGGTTATTTATTTTCCCCACCCTGAATAACATCACCTCAAACTAAGCAAGGTCAATCCACATAACATCTCATTCCAAGTCTGTGCTTCAAGTTTTAATCAAGTAAACTGGCCCACACCCAAGGAGAGGTAAGCCCAACACACAAAATGCTGGAGGAGCTCAGCAGGTTAGGCAGCATCAATGGAAAAGAGTAAACAGTCTACGTTGAGACCCTTCAACAGGACTGGGTGAAGGGTCTCCCAGTCCTGATGAAGGGTCTCGGCCTGTTTACTCTTTTCCATAGATGCTGCCTGGCCTGCTGAGTTCCTCCAATATTTTCTACGTGTTGCTTTGGATTTCCAGCATCTTCAGATTTTCTCACGTGTGAAGCAAGTTCTATCTGCCTAGCCTTCCCTTGCTGTCACTGCCTTGTGAACGTCAGCTGGGCTTGGTGCACTTAGCTAACATCTGAAAGAAGTCAATTCACATGACTAGCAACAGATGGCACTGGACAAAGTGTACATGAATTCAACAGCTTTCCGACAAACTCAAAATACCCACCCTACATACACACATACATATGTACACACATACTGTATATGGGCAAATACTGTACATACAGTATATCCCCATGATAAGCACAGAAGGTGGAGACATATGGGTAACCTTATCCAGACTAACCAAGCAGAAGTTCTCCCTAAAGAGTAAAATACACAATAAAGTAACATTCCTGCAATGTGGATACTTGAATGATGAGGAGGCATACACTGAAAGAATATTTCTCTCATTGGAGCCAAAGTGCTGGTTATTTCCTGGTGAAACAAATGCAAGGATTTAATGAATGGCCAATGCAAAACAGAGATCATTGCAAAGCTATATATTTGATTGTGAACTAAATCTAATTCACATTAGATGCTTGAGCGAGGTTAAGCTTGAAAGGCAGTTCTGGAACACGCACTATAGACTGCAGGTTTACATTTTTCCATGCACATGATTCTCAAGGCAGTATGAAGGTCAAAAGAATACTAACTCAAGGTAGTGGGCTCCCTGGGAACAATAAAGAAACAGGAAAACTTATAGTTTAATGTTATGCATGTTATTGAACACTGCTGCAAAGAACACATATTTGAAATTCCAAAAAAAACAGTATCGATATATACATACTGATCTTGTACATGTAACCCATTGCAAGAAAGCTTGTCTAGTGGCTTATTACTCACATCATAGTAAAACAGTTTAGATTATATGGTGATGTGAATCTGTATCTTACTTTGACTGGTAATCAAAGAAAATGTTGACTTTAAACTGTATCAAGCAGACTAAAAGCTTGCTCAGAGCTAAGTTTGCAAACCTAGTTTGATTTCAGTCAGGACAATTTTTGGAGAAAATTCCGAAGTCTGGGACCTTGGCAGCTGAAGGCATGGTCACCAGTGGTGGACTAATAAAGCCAGGGAAATCTGACATCCTCATGTTGATTGGTTTGGCAATCACAGCCCAGCCCCTCCTTTGTCACTCCCTCTCCAGTCTGGTGACATGAAGTGACATTTCAGGATGCAGCACTGCTGTGTATCTGCATGGCATTTTCTCTGAAGCCTGTGGGTTATGAAAGGATTTAGGATTTTCTGTCTACTACACCCTGTTCTATTATTCTATTGCTTATTCTAAATATTCACCACCCTCTGTATGAAAAGCTTATGCCTCCAATCTCCTTTCGCAATTTTTCCCTTCACACCTTAAATCTGTGCCCACTATCTCTCAACTCCCCTGCCCTGGGAAAAAGATTTACTCCATTTTACTTATGCCCCTTGTAAATCTGTAAACCTCCAAATACCCCTCGGCCACATAGTAGTAAAAATAAACCCAGTTAATTTAATCACTCCTAAAAGTACAACTCTCCATTCTAGGCAACATCAGGAGAATCTCTTCCGTACTGTCTCTATTGCTGCCACATCCTTCCCATAGCACAGTGACCAGAACTGTACACAATACACTAAGTACAGCATAACTTTGTAGAACTGCAACATGACACTACTAGTGTTATATTCAATACCTTAGTCTACATCTGAAAGGATACCATTTAATTTTTCACTCCCCTATACAGCTGTGTCAAAACTTTTATGGAGATATGAACTAGCACCCTAAGGTTTCTCTAAACATCAACATTTCCATGGTCCCAGAGTATCCTACCAGAATTTGTCTTCCCAAACTACTTTCCCTCACACATCTTGATTAAATTCCATCTGACAACACTCCACCCAACTTTCATAAACTTCTTCACGATCTACAATTACACCAATTGCTTTGCCATCTGTAAACTTACTAATCATACCCCATACATTCATATCCAAGTCTTTTACTGTATGTATTATTGGATCACCAGCTTTAATTATTCCAGACGATTAGTCATTGTCTCTACAATCTGAAAAGCTAACAAAATCAATGTTTTTGGTTCACCTGCAAAACATTTCAATTTTTTATCCAGAACTACACTGCATTTCATCAACCATCATTGACACCAACATCGTCATGCACCACCAATTTAAAGCAAGCTCATAGTTCATAATGCTGCTGCAATTTTTTTAACCCATGTTATGAGTGAGGGGAGGTTTTTCATAGAAAACTATCCATATTGCAATTGTAATGTAACACAATTAATTGTAATTAAACACAATTAAAAATATATACTTATACATTCTTTTCCATCTAAATTACACGACAGTAAATTTTATTGCAGACCTCAATTTTTCAGGTAAAGATTTGTGAATTCTGTAAAGGTGAATTACCGATAAATAGGCAACCATAAAGTGGGTCACATGTAACTGAGATTGTGTTCTTCTGCAACCTATAACTCCAATGTCATTTTACAAACAGCAATTGTATCCCAAGTCCAATCTAATTACACAAAGTTGTGCCTTCTGGACACAATCTATCTAATTGATTTTGGACTACTGTTCCACTTAAACTAATAGCAGCCAATAATATACAGTCAAAAACTGCAGATGGAAATGCAAAGAACCTATATTTCTCTTGTTGGCATCAACAAATGGACAACAATTCTCTCCATTGCTTTTAGAATTTGCTTTCTGATAAGGTGCTTAATTTTTATCCATAACTTAAGGATATCTTACAGGATGAGCAGAAAATTGTTAGCTCTCTCTGGCTCACCAAAGGGAAAGATTATGTTAAAAAATATTATGGTTCAAAACTACTTTTCTACTCAGTCAAAAATAAATATCTTTTTAGAGAGTTCAGTAAGGCATATTCTCAAGGCTGACAGATACAACACATATTTGTTTGGTACCTTTAATGCTGCAAAATGTCCTAACATGTTTTGCTGGAGCTTTGCCAACCAAAATATGATGTTCAACAAAGTTAGGAAATAGAAGGGCTGATGAGCAAAGTTTCATCAAAGAGGTGCACCTTAAGGAGCAGCTCAGAGGAAAGGGAAGAGGCAAAGACAGAAGAGACACAAGAGAATGCACATGTTGGAACTTGGAACAATAACCTGAAGCAACTCAGTGTGTCAAGCAACATCAGTGAGAGGAATTGCTCATGTTTTAGATCAAAACCCTGCATCAGGACTGCAAAAGAATAAGAGTTTGGAAGCAAATCCTGAAGCTTCAGATTATAGTGACTGAATGCACAGTCATAACCTGGGAAATGCAATAGCCCAGAAATTGAGCCGTGTAGGAATGTATTGTCAAAAATTGAGGAAGATAGAGACAGACAAGACTATGAATGGACTGAACACAATAGTTTTTGCAATGCAGCTAAAAACCTTGGGTGTAAAATAAATAAACTTTCCTTAATCTTGTTTCCTACAGAAACTTTCAGGACATCAGGAAGATATTGGCATTCTTCTGGAACCTATAAATTCAAAAAGGGCAATGAAGAGCAATAAAATACTCTGAAAAGAAATATCACTCATTATGCCTTCCAAATGCCCCTGAAATGCTGTCATAAAATTAAGTAATTTAAAGTCCTGGTGCTGGGTTTCAACCTTTCCTCTCCTCCAACAAATGCTGCTTGATCCGTTACTGTATGTTCTCCAGCAAGTTGTTTTGTTACTCCAGATTCCAGCATCGGCATTTTCATGTCTCCTAAGTACTTTGTAGGTTTTAGTTGTGTATATCTGCCAGCTACACTCAGTGGACACTTTGTTTCGTGCACTTGTACATCTGCTCATTAATACAAATATCTAAGCAGCCAATCATGTGGTGGCAACTTAATGCACAAAAGCATGCAGACATGGTCAAGAGGTTCAGTTGTTGTTCAGACCAAATATTAGAATGGAGAAGAAATATGATCTAAGTGACTTTGACTATGGAATGTTTGCTGATGCTAGACAAGGTGGTTGGAGAAACTCAGAAATCACTGATCTCCTGGGATTTTTCACACACAACTGTCTCTAGTGCGCAGCAGAGCATCTCTGAATGCACAACACACAGAACCTTGAAATGAATGGGCTGAAGCAGAAGACCACAAACATGAGCGCAGTAGCCTCTTTATTAGGTAAAGGAGGTACCTAATAAAATGAGCCAGCTATCTCATACTTTGTAAACTCTGGGTTTGGTTACGAGATAAATAACAATTTCACCCAAAATACTCTGGCAGCATTTTATGCAGAGAGAGAGAGGGAGAGAGAAAGAGAAGAACAGGATGACTTTGCAAGTCGATAACCATCCAGCAGTATTGAAACAGTGAAAAACAAATACAGAGAGGAGGAATGGAGAGAACAGTGGGAAAGTCTGTGACAGGTGGAGAGCAAGATAGTCCAGGTAACAGATGCTTTTGGAGCAGTTCAGTTAATAATTCAAAGAGGGAAATTAGTCAATGAATAATTACAACCATTTCACCTGGTTTTGCTGGTTAATGAGCAACAACAGATTAAGTACAAGGAAAACCTGCAAATAATGTCATTACGTCTTTTGTGAATTCTGAGCTATCATATCTTACCTATAAAAAGTCATCTGTCTGACACAGCGGTGTCAAGAAAACAACTTCTCTCTCAATGTCACAAGAACAAAGAAGCTGGTTGTGGACTACAGGAGGAATGGAGATGGGCTAACCCCTATTGATATCAATGGATCTGGGGTTGAGAGAGTAAACAGTTTTAAGTTCCTCAGCATCCACATCACCGAGGACCTCACGTGGTCTGTAAACACCAGCAACGTGGTGAAAAAGGCACAACAGCGCCTCTTTCACCTCAGACAGTTGAGGAAGTTTGATATGGACCCCCAAACCCTAAGAACTTTCTACAGGGGCAGAATTAAGAGTATCCTGACTGGCTGCCATACTGCCTGGTATGGGAACTGTACCTCCTTTAATCGCAGGATTCTGCAGAGAGTGGTGTGGACAGCCCAGCACATCTGTAGTTGTGAACTTCCCATGATTCAGGACATTTACAAAGACAGGTGTGAGAAAAGGGCATGAAGGGTCATTGGGGACCCAAGTCACCCCAACCACAGCCTATTCCAGCTGCTACCATCTGGAGCATAAAAGACAGGACCAACAGGTGCCGGGACAGCTTCTTCCACCAGGCCATCAGACTCCTGCTGATTTGAGTGAATTTCTACGTTACATTGACCATTCTATTTATTATAAATTACTATGATTGCACATTGCAATTTAGATGGAGACGTAATGTAAAGACTTTTACTCCTCACGTATGTGAAGAATGTAAGAAATTAAGTCAATTCAAAATAGCCACCTCAGTAGTGCTGCACCACTTCAACACTGCCCTTGAATGTCAGCCAAAGTTGTTCTGTGGTTCATGGATCCAGTATCCTTTGACTCAGCACCAAGAGGTTTTACCACTGTGTCACATTGCCCTCAAAAAGTCAATAATGAATTAAAAATGAACACAATTCTCAGGGTAGCACAGTCTACACATGTTTATAACGAATGGAAACTTTATGACCTTGTGGACTCCTAGCAAATTAATAATAATGAGGCAGTAATTGGTTTGAGTACAAGATTCCTCCCAAAGATTGGCACTTACCTCAGGGATTCTCACACTGTAGGGTTGGTTGTGGAATACCGGTGGGTTATCATTGACATCACCTACTTGAATATTGACAATGCCCTTAATAACCTGCAAATTAAAAGTCAAGATGAGTTTCAGAAATTCTACAACACTTGATTTTGAATGAATCAACAATTCTGGACATGGATGGTTTCTTCCACCTTATTGTTACTTTACGCCAAGGGGCCAGCAGCTTTTGCATTCATTACGATGTGATTCGAGTTCTTTACCTGCCTTCTCCTCTTCTCCAAAGCACAAAAGGACAGTGCAACCAACTAATCAATATGCATTATGCAAAATTTGAAATATAGCTTGATTAATTCATGCAGATCACTTTCTGTGCAACTAGTTATGAGCTTATGTAGCTAATCAGTACAACTAACCACAATTAGAACTGTATTTTCAGAACTCTGATGTAATGCATGTACATATAACAGTTCACTGCTGTATTTAAATGTGCACCGAAAAGAATTGTGCGAAAGAGGGCTTCTTTTTGCTTTTGTTTGAACCCTTACAGTAAAAAAGATGAAAAGCCTATGCAATATTTAGACTATATAAATGTTTAATATCCTCACCACCTGCACTCATTATTGTAGATGGTACAAGCTGAGAATTCCACATAAAATTACCAGTTTAAAACAACAGAGTACAATCACAGACAGACATTTTGAACAAATACATGAAAGTAGCTAAAAAGCACAAAAATGTTGTTGCTGGAAAGTCAAGTTTAAAACAAAGTTGATGAGAATCAGCACAAGTTGACAAAGAAACAGAATTAACCAGAGGTGACCTGGCAGTGTGAATCCCATTAAGTATGCTGTTCTATGGAAGACATATGAGATTCCGCAGATGCTGAAAATGCAGAGTAACTCACACAAAATTTTGGAAGAACTCAGCAGTTCAGACAGCATCTATGGAAAGGTAAAAGAGACAACATTTCAAGACAACTTCTGATGAAGAGTCTTAGCACAAAACGGCAACCCTTTATCCTTTCCATTGATACTGCCTGACCTGCTGTGTACTATGGAAGGGTTACCTGCCCAAGGCAGTACCACTGCTTTTCTCTCTGCAGATGCAGTCTGGACTGCTAAGTATTTCCAGCAGCCTCTCTATTTACAACTACACTTTCTGGGGCAAATATCTTAAAGCAAAGCTCAAGAAAGGGGAGCAGAAATGGGCTATATGGATCTTTGAGCCTGTTCTGCCACTCAGTACAATCCTGACAGTGCTACAGTGGGAAATATGACTGGGTGTGTTGGAAAACTGCTGAGTTTTGGGGAGTCAGCCCAGCTAGTGAGGGGCAGTTAGCAGGCAGATAGGACTTAGTCCTGGGGCTGCACCTTCCTCATTCTCAGTCTGATAAAGCATAAAATAGCTCCATCCACCCCCTAGACCCTCAACACCAAGAACTGCCCACTCTCTGCTGAAGAAGGAGAGGGCTCTGAGGAAGATAAGCTGTTGGTCCTCAACAGGAATCATAAGACAACAACATTATGATCCAGTATTAAAATGATTCAAATATTTGATAAAGGAAATTTTCTTTCTTCCCTCCCAAGGAACATATATGGTGACACATTTTTACAAATCAGTAGTATAACCAAGTAAAAATAATGTTCAAAGTAAAGTTTTAAAAGTTTCCTCAAATTGCCCATATTGTTTGCAATTCAACTACAATTTCCTTAAGTTGATTTTATTTACTGCACTAAACTGCAAACTGATGAAATGATCACTAATTCAAGTCATATCAACACACTCACTATCCAACACAGCAGGACTTTCCTTGCTATTTAACAATAAACAGTTGGAAGTCAACATTGGGGGTGGGAGGGGAGGGAGAACAGTAGTGGAGGGGAGAAGAAATAAAACAAATAAACAACATTGAGAAGGACAATTATTTCTCCATTCAGTGAACTGACTTACCTAATATACCCAGAAATAACCCCCCTACTTGCTGCCTCAGTAAAACAGCCAACATAATCAAAAGATTCTTCCCAGCCTGATCATTCTCTCTTCTCAGCCCTCCCAGTGGGCAAAGGCCTGAAAGCACCTACGACCAGGCACAAGGACAGTTTCTATCCTGTTGTTATAAGACAAATGAATGGACTTTTTGTGTGATAGGATGTACTCTTGGCTGCACCATCTACCTTGTCATGGCCTTGCACCTTACTATCTTGCCACACCACATGTTCTCTGCAACTGTAATGCTATGTTCTGCAGTTATTGTTTCCTTGTTCTACCTCGATGTATTGATGTGATGAAGTGATACATATGGATGGCATACAAAGCAGAGCTTTTCACTGCACCTTGGCACATGTGATAACAATAAACCGATTTACCAATTCCTTGATAGACTGTACCATGGGCTTATCTCGTCCACATATGCTCAAATAAATTTGCTATATTTTTACAGGATGAAAATGATTAAACTTAACAAATATTAAACCCAGCTGAATCAGTGCTACTTACACTTTGCTTGTCACTAACAGAGAACTCCACTTGAAGTTCTGATACCACCTGAAAAAGTTGAAAAAATAAGAAGAGTTTAGTAATGACATAAGTACCAGTTCTGGGTTTTCAAAAAAAGAAATATTAAATCAAGTTAATCACTGGTATACAATGGTTACTTGGACAAGATAATTCTGCAGAACAGTATTGATCAGTTGGTAAGAAAGGCACTGATGTGGCAAATAGCATTTAATTTAAAATAAAATGAGGTAATGCATTTTTGGAGAGCTGAAGACCAGGATGAATGGTAAGACCCCAAACGGTACACTAGGAGCCAGGTGTAGCTGCTGAAAGATCCCTGAAGGTATCAGCACAGGTAGATAAGGCTGAGATGGCATAGGCAATACTTGCCTATATAAAACATTGTTAGGCCATAGATGGCATTCCTTGTACATTCCTGGTTGCCACACAATATGATAGTTGTGAATGTATTGGGCAGGATGCAGAGGGGATTCACCAGCATGTTGCCTGGAATGGACCATCTCAGTTGTAAGATAATAATAATTATTATATATTTATAGAGCACTTTTCATATACAATGCAATTCAAAGTGCTTTATAACAGGATAAAGTGCAAACATGAAAATAAAAACCAAAAAGATGCTAGTTAAAAGCAAGATTAAAAAAATAGGTTTTGAGCTGGCATTTAAGAGTGTCAATTGAGTCTGC
The DNA here is from genome assembly GCF_030028105.1 of Mobula birostris. Taxonomy (NCBI): domain Eukaryota; kingdom Metazoa; phylum Chordata; class Chondrichthyes; order Myliobatiformes; family Myliobatidae; genus Mobula; species Mobula birostris. Next base: position 48,901,348 of record NC_092387.1, on the reverse strand, counting down.
ATCCCTTACAGTTTCAGGTATTGAATTCCATAGTTTAGAGGTGTCATTTAGAAAACCTGACCTGCCAATTATCTTTAGAGGGAGATCATTTAAATTTGAGAGACTGGTGGAAGAAGAGCTGATCCCTTGAGCAAGATTATTAAACAAAATGCGGTCCCAGACCATTGAGAACTTTAAAAACAAGCAAGACAATTTTAAAATCAATTCTAAAAGATACAAGAAGCTAATGCAGAGTAGCTAGAAAGGTCCTGATGCAGAGTCCTGACGAAGGGTCTCGGACCGAAACGTCGACTGTACCTCTTCCTAGAGATGCTGCCTGGCCTGCTGCATTCACCAGCAACTTTGATGTGTGTTGCTTGAATTTCCAGCATCTGCAGATTTCCTCGTGTTTGCATAGTTAGAAAGGAGTAATTTGCTTTCTCATTCTGGTGTTAACAGATACGAAAGATACTGGTTAAGCTGCATTTATCATTGTTTCGGCGCAGACTGATTGGAGATTTCACTGAAGTATACTATCAAGCATAAGAAACTTCAAAGTCATATTTTTTGCCTTTTGTCAAGTAGATATGGATGGGGTTCTTCCGCATAACGGAGGGTAAAGGTTTAGCATAATGGATATGATGTTTTGAGAAGCTCTGGAGGAAAATCATTTCACCGAGATGGCGGATGGAATCTAAAACATACTGCCTGATGGGGTGGAGAAGACACGTACACTCATGTATCTTGATGGCATAACATAAAGATGAGGGCTGAAAAATAGGAATGATACCAATTGGTGTCTGACGCTGGTACAGGCATGGTTAGCAGAAGAACTTACTTCTGATCTGTACAACTTTACGACAGTGGGGAAAAAGCAGAATTTAGCAAGCGGTCTTTTGTCCTGACAGTAAAACTATAATCAAGGATACAAAAAAACCTTTGAGTTATTGCATGGCTCTTGAAACTGAAGTGTGTATTAGCAATGAAAAGGCATTTCAGCATATAAATCGTTGACTATTATGAAGGCTATATTTTTACTGCAAGTTTGTTTCAATTGTGCACTCCCTGTGTTCCGGGAAAGATTACTGAAACATAGATGCACACAATAGTAATAGTAATTGGCTTTCTTGTTGCAGTACTCCATCTGTAGATATAGAAGTCTCCATAGAGTATTTGAAGTTTGTACCCTCTCTGGTTTCCAATTTGAATTGCTGATTAAGTGTTGCACAATTACTTTCAATTTATAAACCATATCATCACCCACTAACTTCTTAAAAAACAATATGGAGTGGGTTCAGGGAACCCAACACAAATACAGATTTATAATGGCATAATCACAGATCTGCAACTGACTTTTATCTCAGCTAAGTGAGCTAATTTGTACTAGAAATGGACTTTAACTGTAATTTGCAATTCATATTGTGCTTTTAAATATATGTAAATGAAGACTGGTTATAAAAAGTACTTTTAAAAAAGGTAAAGAGAATAAGAGAGTTCTGGCTTTAAAATAATTTGACCTCTAATTTTAAAAACTTAACCCTTTTTTACAAACATTTCTCTGGTTATAAAAATTTGTTTGTTTTAAAAATAATGAGGTGGCTCCTGGTATATCACTATTTTACAAATGAATAGGAATCTGTAGTATTAATGCAGTGCATAAGTCACCAGTGCTCTGTATTCCCTGTGGAAAATACCAATGTGTGGCCTGTAATTTGAATTTGTGTTACAGGACACAAATTTCTATCTGAAACTCTAAGAGAGTGGTGTGGAAACAGAGAAAATGGAACATGACAGATTGAGTTTAATGTGCAGAATTATTTACATGGTGGTGCAAATGTTGTTCTTGACTCTTAAACACTAACATGTCGAGTGTGAGAAAGGTGGTAGCTGTGGTGACAATTCCACTTCATGATGAACTGGGAGGCCAACCACATTGAGAAAGCATCAAGAAAATGTAAGCAAAATGGACTTTGATTAATCAGCTTGCTGAAAGGCACGAGGAAGGTTAACTACTCTCCTTTTGGAAAGGGGAGTATGGATAGCATCTTCTTCAGCGGCTGGGATAAAAACAGCTCAGAGTAAAAGTCCTGATAAGATCTTTGAAAACAAATCAGCACATTGTAGGCCCAAAAGGAGTGACCTCTATTTTTTTTAAATGAAAGTGACTGCTAGCTGTCTGACTGTGGTTAATACATTCTTACAAATGTGACAGTGTTGGGATGATGGTTCTGCAGAATCAGAGACCACCAAACCCTATCTTACTATAGCCAGCTATGAGATTGATATCAATTCTTCTTGGACTTTACCATGATGAAAGTTGTGTGACTGCTGCAAAATCCCCACCAACTCACTCATAATTGAGCACATTTTAGCTCTTCAATCAGACACCACAGGAAATGGGGTTGAAAAGAGAGTCCTTTATGTATATACACCCTTATTAATACAGCATCATATACCCTCTTTTTAAAGTTCTTCCTAGATATCCAGAATACTAGTAATTTCACTCCTGAAAATGAACTCATTGAGGCCATTATTCACACCCTGAAAAACCCAACATTGTCATTCACCCCATCAGCTCGGTTTGTTGACCCACACTGACACCCAGACTGTCAATGTCAAATATTTTCACCCAGCGTTGCTCTTGCAGCACCACCCCTTCCTGTTGCTGAAAACCCTTTGGTGGCTCATCTCTAGAGTCCTGTGCAATTCCAGTCCTTTTACATATTCCCGACCACCGCTGTTCTACCAACTGCCTAGGATCCTAGTTCTGGAATTTTCTCTTTAAATCCACCCATTCCCTCTAAAGAAACTCTTCACAACTGTCAACCAGACTTTCAGCCACCTGCCCAAACATCTTAGGTTCTTATTTCATTTGATAAAATTTCCATGAAACGTTTTGCAATATTTTCACACTCTATTGCAAATTGTTCCATCCTCCTGCTCACCCAACCCACCATCTCCAGCAAAATTTCCTGATATCCAAGTGTAATTTTGCCTTTTCAAACCTTTGAATAACTTTGAGTGTATCTCCTCTCCTTCCAAACAAATAAGTATGAAAGGCATCCGTTAGTCTTGCGAGACCATGGATCTGCGCCTGGAAAGTCTTCACTCTCCAGGGCGCAGGCCTAGGCAAGGTTGTATGGAAGGCCGGCAGTTGCCCATGCTGCAAGTCTCCCCTCTCTACAACACTGATGTTGTCCAAGGGAAGGGCATTAGGACCCATACAGCTTGGCACCAGTGTCGTCGCAGAGCACTGTATGATTAAGTGCCTTGCTCAAGGATACAACATGCTGCCTCAGCTGGGGCTCGAACTCACGACCTTCAGATCGCTAGTCGAATGCCTTAACCACTTGGCCACGTGCCCACAAATAAGTAGGCTATACAAAACTTGTATAGTTCCTCATCACACATTGAATATATTATGCATGTGTAACTTATGTGTATACAAAATGAAGAACTTCAGTTCCCATAGTGCAATGTGGGCAGTTCACCCCAGAACAGGAAGTGGCATCGATGAGCAGATTGCATGCTGTCATGTGGAGCTGAAGCCATTCTGTAAATGAACGTGTGTTAGTTTTACCCACATTAAGTTTATCTTCTATCAAGAACAAACATAAGTGTCAAAAGTTGGCATGATAACTAAACACGAGAGTAAATATACTGCGAGCAATTAAGAAAGGTTCCAACAGAGAGAAGCTGCCATTGTTCACCAAATTCACCAAGATAGATTCAGGTTAGAGCCTGAAATGGATAACTTAAGTCCACCTGCACCCATGCAGTTTGCCGGCAATCTACGTAACTGATAACTGGAAATGCTTGAAATAGCAATTCAATATATATTTGGCAGTGAGTAGAGCGGAAATGATGGATGAAAAATTGAAGGCGTCTATCTTTCTATATGTAATTGGCGAAGATGCTTCGGACATCAAAAGCATCATGTTTGAAAGATACAAGTTCTTTTCCTGTGACTAGAAACAAGGTATGAGCTTTGACCAATACGCAGCTGAGATTCACACATTGAGTAGCCCTGTTAGTTTGGAGATTTGAGAGACTCACTAGTTAGAGACAAAGTAGTGTTCGGAACTTTAAATAATGGGCTTAGAGAAGGATAACTCCATGAAAAAGACTTAACATTGCCAAAGGCTGTGAGTATGTGTAGGGTAGCAGAGACCACATGATCACAAGCTAAGAAGTTGCACAGGGCAGAAACAGTGCATACTGGGAGCAGAGCACAAGATGTTTCCAAAAGCAACAGCAAAGCAAAGAGGTAGGCTCAAATAGCAAATGCAGTAAATGTGGAGACAGGCATATTCCAAAGACATGTCCTACTTATGAAAAGTTCTGCAATAATTGTGGGAAGAAGAAGCATTTTGCAAAATGCTGCAAAGCTGGGGCTACTAAGAGAAAAGTGCGTACAGTTGCTGAGGAAATGGAGGAAGACTTTGTGGATTCTCTACAGACTGCTGGTGCTGGTAAGACAGAATGGATTGCTCCAGTGAGACAGTAATTCCATTCAAGCTTGACACCAGAGCCCAGGTGAATCTGTTGTCCATGGATGATTACAAAACTCTCAAAGTAAAGAGCAAGATGTACCCAGAGAAGCTAAGAATGACAGGCTATGCTGGAGAGAACATCCCAGTAAAACAGGGCTATATAGTGACCTTCAAGCACAAGGAGTAGCACCTAAGGGCACAGATACTGATTGTTGAAAAGCAAGTAAAGCCAATATTAGGTCTGATTGCATGTGAAAAGTTCAACCATTAAAGTTGGATAGATATATGGACAGGAAAGGAGTGGAGGGTTATGGGCTGAGTGTGAGGGTAAGAGTTCGGCATGGACTAGAAGGGCCGAGATGGCCTGTTTCCGTGCTGTAATTGTTATAAAAGAGCTTTCATAGTGACTTCACAGATCAAAGATGACCACACTTCACTTATGGACAAATATGTAGGTGTCTTTGAGGGGTTCAGATGCTTAATTGGTGTGCACAAAATGCATATAGATGAGACAGTGGTTCCTATTGTCCATGCATGCAAGAGAGTTCCATCTGCAATGTCATACAGAAAACTGAAGAACCGACAGGTTGGGTGAGCTCACCGGTGATTGTCCAGAAGAAAACCAGAACATTGCGGGTGTGTCTAGACCCAAGGGATCTCAATAAAACCATCCAGAGAGAGCATTTTAAGTTGTCAACACAGGAGGAGACAGTGTCCCAGTTTGTAGATGCCAGGTCGTTCAGCAAACTTGGCGCGTCTGGGTCTTGGCAGATGAAGCTTGATGAACACTCACAACGCACTGGAGGAACTCAGCAGGTCAGTCAGCATCAGTTGAAAAGATTAGTCGATGTTTCGGCCCGAAACGTCCACTAATCTTTTCAACTGATGCTGACTGACCTGCTGAGTTCCTCCAGCGCATTGTGAGTGTTCCTTTGACAACAGCATCTGCAGATTATTTTGTGTTTAAGATGAAGCTTAATGAGCCAAGTTCAAGACTGTGTACCTTTAACACACCAGAGGGAAGATATAGCTTTCTTCGATTACCATATGGGATCCTGTCCGCACCAGAAGTCTACCATAAACCGATTCACGTGATCTTTGAGGGCATATCGGGTGTCAAGACCATGATGGATGACATCATCATCAGGGGGTCTACCAAGGAAGAACATGATGCATGACTGAGTTAGCTGCTTGATATGACATGGAATGTTAATTTGAAATAAAATAAAGAGAAATGTGAGCTTGCTGTTAAGACACTGACTTTCTTAGGATATGTCATATCAGAAGAGGAAATGAAGCCAAGAAAGACTTCAGCTATAGAGAACATGGATGGGCCCCAAAGCAAAGAGGAGGAGAGATGTTTCTTGAAGATGGTGACCTGCCTGGTTCATCCCTCGATTGTCTACTGTGTCAGCAACACTTAAGTCACTCCTTGAGCAATGAGATTAGTGGATTTGGTCTCACAAGCAACAAGAGTGTTTCTAGAAGCTGAAAAGAGTCCTAAATGAAGAGCCCATGCTTAAGTTTTATGAACCCAGAAAGCTGTACTTAGGATTTCAGCTCATGCATCCCAGTATGGTCTTGCAGCTGTAATACTGCAGCAGCCTATGCATCAAAAGCTTTAAAAGTGCAAATCCAAGATCATAATTCTGGCACATGGTCCAGGCAAGGATATGTGCAAGAGGAAGTTGCTCCACATTCCTTCCAGATCCAGACAGAGCAAGAAAAACCTCGCAGAAAGAACCATTTGGATCTACGAACACGAGCTCCAACCCATAGCTTGATACGTCACCTGAGGGGCCAGCAGATGTGAAAAATAAATTTGTTGATCAGAGTGAAAGCAATACATCTGTGAAGACAAATAGCAGACCAAAAAGGATCATCAAACTATCTTAGATCCGACTGAGAGTTGCTGAGTGAATAAGGGACTGTATTTGCTCATTATAATTGAAGTTAATGTAAATGTCTTGGTTGGAAAGCATTATTGTTTCCATGCAGGTTTATTGGGACATAGTATTGTGTTTGGCTTTACTTTAAAGAGGGAAGATGTACTGTTATGTGTGTACGTAATAAAGAATTTCAGGTTCCAGTGTGTGATGTGGGCGGTTCACCCTAGAACCAGAAGTGACATTGGTGAGCAGGTCGCACATGTTAATATGGAGCTGAAGCTATTCTGTAAATAAATATGTTTAGTTTTACCCACACTAAATTTATCTTTTATCAAGAACATATCTATCTTGACATATTCATTTTCTTCCAGACATTCACAGAACAATGAAATACAATGGAATCAATGAGACTACACACAAAAAGTTGATAAACAATAGGCAAAAGAAGAAAACTCTGTAAATACAAAAAGCAAATAATAATAACAATATTAATCATAAATAAATAGAAAATAAATAATACTGAGAACGAGTTATCGAGTCCTTTAAAGTAAGTCCATAGGTTGTGGAATCAGTTCGGTGTTGAGGAGAGTGAAATTGCCCAGGAGCCTGATGGTTAAAAGGTAATAACTGATTATGAATCCGGTGGTGTAGGATGGCAGCATCAAGACAATGAAGCAAGTGACAAGATTACCATAAATTCATTTGAACATGTATTCATTAACAACATGAAAAAGTTAAGCTACGTGAAAGGACAGTTTACTTTTAAAACCCATTTCAGAGTCATGCTTAGGAAAGCATTACTGGTCATTAAGAATGCCGGGCACAAGCACAGAAGGAAGACACGTCTCATGTTAATCCACTCTAAAGTAAGAGTGAATTACGACAAAGCACTTGTTGCAGTGTATTACTGCCAATTAGCAGGTATTTGTTTTTCTATTGAATAGATGACTGCTTCTTGCTGCAAATCACCACAATCAAATTGGCAGTAATTTATCCCTGAGGGCTGAATATTGCTTAATTAATAGATGCTTTAGTTAAGATAAATCACTGATCTCTGCAATGAAATCTGTATTAAGATGCAGGGTCCAGGCTTGTTCTGTGCCTCCAACCTTGCTAGCAGCAATTAAATTACCTCTCTATCCAAAGGCTGACGAAGCCACACGACACCACTCTCGCTTTCTACTGCAAAGTACTTGCTGGCTTCTTCTCCGGCAACACCGAACACAAGTGTGTCATTGTCTGGATCTCTGGCCCATAATTTGGTTATGGAGGTTCCTGTGGATAAATCACGAATACTGTAAGTATCCAGGTCAATGTTGCCTCTAATTTGTAATGACTAGTACGCGCAAAAAATCTTGTGCTGTGTATTTTTTTTGCCCAGTGACAACATGCATGCACAGAATAATTTCTTCAATAAAAACAGTATAAATAAGCCAGTTTTAAAATCTGCAGACAAACCTCCACACTGTCAACACTGTCTGCATCAGAAACTGGAAAAGGAAATGTGATTGTGTACAATTGTGAAATATACTTAACATGCCAATGAGATAGAGGGTGACAACCTTTTGTGTACAGTTTAAATTCCTATGTGCTCTAGTGCTAAATGATGTGTGCATGCACACACATCTTAGAGGGAACATTGATCCAGATCCATAAATATAAATCAAAAACAGTAAACCCAAGGAGCAGGGCCTCACGTTTACACCAGAGCATGTTACTAACTGAAGGATGAGAAATTTCTTTGCCCAGAGAGTGGTAGGTGTTAGAGTGGATTTCTCTTTGGGTAGATGATTTGTTTACACTTAAATGACTTTGGCCACCAGACTTCTATTTTAACCCAAACAACTGACGAAGGGTCTCGGCCTGAAACGTCGACTGTACCTCTTCCTAGAGATGCTGCCTGGCCTGCTGCGTTCACCAGCAACTTTGATGTGTGTTGCTTCTATTTTAACTGTTTGACAAAGGACTGTGGATTGAGTCCACCACAATGGACTTCCTAAAAGGTGTGAATACCAGATACTTCTGGTAGTTTGACCTGATAAAGTAGTTTCGAAGTCAGTATCACCACACCTATACATTATAAATATTAATTCTATTAATTGTCTTCTATGTTAGCATGGGAAATGCCAAATAAATGTATCATAGACTTCTTACATTCCTAAAGGCTGTAGATACCAACCCAGACATGTTGGCGTCCGGAGGAAAGGATGGTGTGAGATTTTGTATGTAGCTTCAATAGGAAGCATTGTCTATGCATTGCCTGTAACTTTTTAAGTAGCGATTACCCTTGTGTTTAGCATATAAATATCGAGCCCACATTTAGCTAGCAGACCTTTCTGCGGAAAGCGTCTCGGTACGTAGATGCCTGCTGTACTTTGTTGTGTCGAATAAAGAAGCTGCTTTGTATCTACCAGTGACTCTGTCTCTCCGGTAATTTCATCCACGCTACAACAGTGGGAATATAGAATTAACCACTGGAAGGATTACTTGAGTCATATAACACAACAGCATCTAAAGGCAAGCTAAATGAACACCAGAGGGAAAATAGGATGAAAAGATACATCAGTGATGTTGGCAGAAAAGGGATACTAGAATCAGATCGCTGACACAAAACAATTGTAGTTGAAGTACTTTATGGAATTCCAACCACAGCCCTGCATTTAATTTGTGTGGATGCCTCACAAAACCAAGCAACACACATCAAAGTTGCTGGTGAACGCAGCAGGCCAGGCAGCATCTCTAGGAAGAGGTACAGTCGATGTTTCGGGCCGATACCCTTCGTCAGGACTAACTGAAAGAAGAGATAGTAAGAGATTTGAAAGTGGGAGGGGGAGGGGGAGATCCGAAATGATAGGGGAAAACAGGAGGGGGAGGGATAGAGTTTAGAGCTGGAAAGTTGATTGGCAAAAGGAATACAAGGCTGGAGAAGGGAGAGGACCATGGGACAGGAGGCCCAGAAAGGGGGAGGGGAGGGGAGCACCAGAGGAAGACACAGTGAGAGGGACAGAGGGAGAAAAAAGAGAAAGAAAGGGGATAAAACAAAAAATAATAAATAAATAGATAAGGGATGGGGCAAGAAGGGGAGGAGGGGCACCAACAGAAGCTAGAGAAGTCAATGCCCACGCCACCAGGTCCCACCACCAAGCACACCTTTCCCTCCCCCCCTTCTGCTTTCCACAGGGATCGCTCCCTACACCACTCCCTTGTCCATTCGTCCCCCCCATCCCTCCCCACTGATCTCCTTCCCGGCACTTATCCTTGTAAGTGGAACCAGTGCTACACATGCCCTTACACTTCCTCCCTCACCACCACTGAGGGCCTCAGACAGTCCTTCCAGGTGAGGCGACACTTCACCTGTGAGTCGGCTGGTGTGATATACTACGTCCGGTGCTCCCGGTGCAGCCTTCTGTATATTGGCGAGACCCAATGCAGGCTGGGAGACGGTTTCGCTGAACACCTACACTCTGTCCGCCAGAGAAAGCAGGATCTCTCAGTGGCCACACATTTTGGTTCCGTGTCCCATTTCCATTCTGGCATGTCTATCCATGGCCTCCTCTGTTGGCGGGATGGGGCCGCACTCGGGTTGGAGGAGCAATGCTTTGTGTTCCGTCTGGGTGGCCTCCAGCCTTGTGGCGTGGGCATTGACTTCTCTAGCTTCTGTTGGTGCCCCTCCTCCCCTTCTTGCCCCATCCCTTATCTATTTATTTATTATTTTTTGTTTTATCCCCTTTCTTTCTCTTTTTTCTCCCTCTGTCCCTCTCACTGTGTCTTCCTCTGGTGCTCCCCTCCCCTCCCCCTTTCTGGGCCTCCTGTCCCATGGTCCTCTCCCTTCTCCAGCCTTGTATTCCTTTTGCCAATCAACTTTCCAGCTCTAAGCTCCATCCCTCCCCCTCCTGTCTTCTCCTATCATTTCAGATCTCCCCCTCCCCCTCCCACTTTCAAATCTCTTACTATCTCTTCTTTCAGTTAGTCCTGACGAAGGGTCTCGGCCCGAAACATCGACTGTACCTCTTCCTAGAGATGCTGCCTGGCCTGCTGCGTTCACCAGCAACTTTGATGTGTGTTGCTTGAATTTCCAGCATCTGCAGAATTCCTGTTGTTTGCCTCACAAAACCAGTTTATTTTTAACAAATTATATCAGCTGACTCTCCAGCACAGCTCTGAGGGAGTGCTGCCTATTCAGAGAGCCGCCTTTCTGATGAAACATTCATCTAAGACATGTGACGAGATCGGGACAAAAGATGCAACAACTTCATTTGAAGGAGAGCAAATTCCCCAACTAACACTGCTGCCTCTATTAACACTGAAAGGTCGTCAATCCTGTTGTTGTTTGAGACTTGGGTTTCAGAGGTGGCTGCTATATTTGCCTGCTGAACAATCCAAAACTCTGAAAAATTGAACTGAAAATATTCCCAAGTGATAAGGTGCAGCATCTGTTTAATATTTCCTTATTGTTGTCGTCTTTAATTGCACTTTCAAGGAGAAAAGTTAGCATTTTTCCTTTGAATTTATGCAGGACAAAATACTTCATCCTGTGTCTTGAGAAAGGTGTTAAACAGTGAAGCAATTAAATTCAGCAAGTTAAGTGCTGAAGCCCGAAGCTTTTTATTAATTTATTCACAGGACCTGGGAGTGGGAAGGTTGGAAATTATTGTCCTTCATAAGATACAGTGCCTAGAAAATATATTGAGCCCCCATAACTATTTTCATATTTTACTGACTCATTTTCTAAATTTAAAATATATTGAGCTAATCTACACAACATTGTGCATTATGCCAAATCAAAAGAAAAATTCCAAACCTATCAGCAACTTACTAAAATTTAAATAGCAAACTAGTGAGGCTAAAAAATTATTCATCCTCTCTGTAATTACTACACTATCTTTCCTCAAGTGCAATACTATATATTACCTTACCAACTCACCCATTTTTTTCCTGTAGAAAATTGGAAGATCACCTGTTTTCAATTAATTCACAAGATTACTGTAAATACCCCCTCTACAGAGTAGTAGATTTTCAACAGACAAATGTCAAAATTAGGACAAAAGAGCATTGAAGACAAGTTAGGGAAATGATAAGGCAGAAGCACATATCTGGGGAAGGGTTCAAGACCATCTCAAAGGCACTTAACACACCTCAGAGCTCAGTGCAGTTCATCGTGAAAAAGTGGAAACAATATGAAACCACAGTCACACTACCTAAGTCAGGCTGTCCCTCTAAACTTAGTCACCGGAGAAGAACGGCACTTGTAAGAGGCAACTGTGATGCCAGCAGTCACTCTGAGTGAGTTGCAGAAGCCAGTGCCTGCAAATGGAGATGAAGTTAATGGCTACAGTCTTCAAGGCCTTGCACAAAAAGGGTATTTATGGCAAGAGTGGCAAGACTGGCTAAAAAATAAAGCATATCCTTGCCCACAAAGTGTCACTAAGATGATACCGTAAAGATGTGGAAGAAAGGCTGGTGGTCAGATGAGACTGAAGTGGAATTTTTTAGCCTCAATGCTAAGCTATATGTGTGGCATAAATCTGATACTGTGCATCAGCCAAATAACACTATCCCTGCTGTAAAGCATGGTGAAGGTAGCATCCTGCTAAGGGGATGCTTTTCAACAACAGGGACTTGAAATTTGGTCAGGATTGATGGGACGATGAATGCTGCTAACAGACATCCCACCCTGCAAAAACTCATTTCAGGGAGGTAGCACCATCAGTTTGCAGGAGACTCCCAGAACTTCCGGGCGAGGTGGGACGTCTGCAATAGAGTAGCTCCTTTGCAGCTAGCCAGCTAGTTTAAATAACATTAGCTATGCTAATGAACGAATGACACCTGTTAAACTCACCTCAACATGCCTTTTACAGTCTTAACCCACCATGGGCAATAGAAAAGTCACTGTTGCAAACAGTGCAGCAAGAAACACTGTATTATTTTTACCCCTATTAGGCAGGGGTACACTTTAGTGTAGTCTGGGGTGACGTACGTTTCATATTTTCTTTTTTTGGAACACTCTCGCTCTCTCGCTCATGGTTGCTCTCTCGCGCTTGCTTTCTCGCTCTTGCTCTCGCTCTCTCGTGCGCGCTTACTCTCTCTCTCTCTCTCGTGGTCGCTCTCGCTCACGCTTGCTTTCTTGCTCTCTCTCTCTTGCTGTCTCGTGCTTGCTTTCTTGCTCTTGTGCTTGCTCTCTTGCTCTTTCTTGCGTGTTCTCTCACGCTCGCTCTCAAAAAAATCAATTTTCAGGAAATTGTATATAATTTGCGGGCATCAGGGAGCCACTATTAATATGCGGGAGACTCCCGGAACTTCCGGGAAAGGTGGGATGTCTGTGCTAAATACAGAGAGTTTCTGGATTAAAACCTGCTAGCCTCTGCCAGAAAGCTTGAACTAGGAAGGAAATTCATTTTTCAGCAGGACATCGACCCAAAGCACACTGCCAGAGCAACCATGGAGAGGCTTCAAATGAAGAAAATTGATGTCCTTGAGTGACCCAGAGTCCTGACCTCAACCAGATTGAACACCTCTGTAAAGACCTCAAGATTGCTGACCACTGGTGCTCCCCTGCTAACCCGACACAGCTTGTCAATGTTGCCAGTATGAATGGGCAAATCTTCCTCCATTATGTTGTGCAAAGCTAACAGAGACTTATCCAAAAAGACTACTGGCTGTAATAGCCACACAAGGTGGTTGAACTAAATACCGAGCAAAAGGGGATATATACTTCTGAACTGCTGACATTTCAATTTTTCATGCTTTACAATTTTCTCTGTCTTTTGGGCTCTACTGTGAAAAAAGGAGCTTGTGATTCACAAATAAAAATTCTCAGTTAAATTGATCAAAAATCCCTGGTTGTAATACTCATTTATGTGAACAAAGGGTGCTGAATACCTTTTCAAGGCACTGTAGTGCTAGTCTGTCCCTGTGAATCACTGCAGTTCACATGAAAAAGTGTTTCCATAGAGTTATTAGGTAGGGAGTTCCTGGATTTTGACCCAGAGATGATGAATGAATGGTGATTCATATCTACATTCATGAATCAGTGCTCTGTATTGCTCATTCATTTTACCTAACAAGTACACCTGTCAAGAACTATACGAGACCATGTCCATGTCAGTCGGTGGTACATTTTTGTACAATATGCTGTTTCCCAAGAAACAGGCAGTTCGTCTGACTCCCTCCAAGGAATGTACTTTAACTCCCTGAAGACTTACAACAATGGTAGGGTGCATGAGTTAATAAATTTAGTTTCTACTTGCTTTGACAACTTGGTACAATATAAAATTGCAAGAAAATTTTATTTTAAAAAACTATGCTCAGTTTAGAGGCAACATGAGAGAATAAAATAATATTTGATTTCCCCTCACTCTTCTAAATTCCAAATGTAATCAACCCATTCTCCCCTCGTAAACATGTAATTCCCTTAAAAGGGCAGCGTGGTAAAATAGCTGTTAGCGTAACACTGCGACAATGAAATATTTTCAATTCCACTGCTGTCTGAAAGGAGTTTGTATGTTCTTCCCATGACCAGGTGGGTTTCCTCCAGGTGCTTCAGTTTCCTCCTACATTCCAAAGATATACATTAGGTGGTTATTCAGTCACAGGTGTAATTGGTGGTGCGGGCTCTTTGGTGTATTTTATCTCTAAAGTAAAATCAAATAAAAACGACCGTGGCATTTGTCGAACTACTGAAAGATCAGGCTACAAAAGGTACACATCATGCAAAATGAAAACAAACTAATACCTTAATCATTGGATTCTCATTTAAAACCACAATCTATACATTTTTCCCAAACCGCCAGCAATATAAAAATAGCAACACACATCAGTCCTGACGAAGGGTCTCGGCCTGAAACGTCGACTGCACCTCTTCCTAGAGATGCTGCCTGGCCTGCTGCGTTCACCAGCAACTTTGAAGTGTGTTGCTTGAATTTCCAGCATCTGCAGAATTCCTGTTGTTAGCAATATAAAGATCTCCACTGTCCTCCAATTCAGGGATGTTAACAGATCCCCTTAATTTAGTTGCTTCACAGTCAGCTGTGCCTTCCGCAGTAAGGCATCAAGGACTGGGATTTAATCTTTCCAACATCGTTTCCATTTTGGATTCTCTAACTTTTTGCTCAAGCCTCTGGCCACCCAATGATTTGTCAACACTTTTACGTTTGATAAAGCTGCGAATTGATAGGGACAATGGAAATGGAAGCTGATGTTGCTTCACACGTACCACTTTATTCTCTCTTTTCCAAAGGCTTATTCAGTGTTAACAGAATTTAGTATAATGATACAATTTTCTACAATTCACATTATTTAAAGTCAATAGCTTTAAATTACAACACAGTAATGTCTATCTCTTAAGACCATAAGAGAAGAAATAGGCCCATATAGCCTATTGAGTCTGCTCCGCCATTCTATCAAGGCTAATCTATTATCCCTCTCAACCCCATTCTCCTGCCTTGTCCCCAAAACCTTTGATGCTCTTACTAATCAAGAACCTATCAAACTCTGATTTAAATACACCCAATGACTTCGCCTCCATAGTCATCTGTGGCAATGAATTTGCAGGTTCACCATCCTTTGGCTAAAGAGATTCCTCTTCATCTCTATTCTAAACGGACATATTCTGAGGCTGTGCTCTCTGGTCCTAGACTCCCCCAGTATGGAAACTTCCTCTTCATGTTCACTCTGTCTAGGTCTCTCAATATTCAACAGATGTCAAGCAGTCTTGGAAGCCCTTCAATGTGCTGACAGATGCCGTGTGCTCCTTCACCAGGGACACACAGGCACGGACATAACCCCATTAGAATGAGATGCACCGAGCTCAGGCAGAACTCTCAAATGCTTGGATCTGTGGATCGCCACTTTAGCCAAGCCCAGGTGGAAACCAACCGGGAGATCTTCCAACCAACCCACAGCCTGCACTGATCAACCAAGTTTCATTGCTTGTCTCAGCATCACATGCTCAAGGTACAAGTTTACGGGAGTAGTGTACCTTTTTGAGAGTGTATGTCCAAATAAGCAATGAGGAAGGAGCAAGATAGACGCTTTGTGGCTAAGTGTGCTGCTGATACAAAGATAGGTGGAAGGGCCAGTAGTGCTGAGGAAACAGAGTCTGCAGAGAGATTTGGATAGATTGGAAGAATGGGCAAAGAAGTGGCAAATGAAATACAATGTTGGAAAGTGTATGGTTATGCGCTTTGGCAGAAGAAATAAACGGGCAGACTATTAGTTAAATGGGGAGAGAATTCAAAGTTCGGAGATGCAATGGGACTTGGGAGTCCTCATGCAGGATACCCTTCAGGTTAACCTCCAGGTTGAGTCGGTGGTGAAGAAGGCGAATGCAATGTTGGCATTCATTTCTAGAGGAAAAGAGTATAGGAGCAGGGATGTGATGTTGAGGCTCTATAAGGCGCTGGTAAGACCTCACTTAGAGTACTGTGGGCAGTTTTGGGCTCCTTATTTAAGAAAGGATGTGCTGACGTTGGAGAGGGTACAGAGAAGATTCACTGGAATGATTCCGGGAATCAGAGGGTTAACATATGAGGAACTTTTGTCTGTTCTTGGACTGTATTCCTTGGAGTTTAGAAGAATGAGGGGGGACCTCATAGAAACATTTCAAATGTTGAAAGGCATGGACAGAGTGGATATGGCAAAGTTGTTTCCCATGATGGGGGAGTCTAGTACAAGAGGGCATGACCTAAGGACTGAAGGGTGCCCATTCAGAACAAAGGAGATGCGAAGAAATTTTTTTAGCCAAAGGGTGGTGAATCTATGGAATTTGTTGCCATGGGCGGCAGTGGAGGCCAAGTCATTGGGTGTATTTAAGGCAGAGATTGATAGGTATCTGAGTAGCCAGAGTATCAAAGATTATGGTGAGAAGACAGGGGAATGGGACTAAATGGGAGAATGGATCAGCTCATGATAAAATGGTGGAGCATATTCAATGGGCCGAATGGCCAACTTCTGCTCCTTTATCTTATGGTGTTATGGTCTTATATTCTTCTAAAAATTTTGAGCAGAGATTATCACTGGTTAATGAATTGGTAACAATAATTATGAACATTTTTAAGGACAAAGGATGAGTCCTGTTGCTTATTTACGTCCATTCACTGTTTTACTATTAGTAAGGTACAACAGACAGATTGAAATATATGAAGCATTTTAGAAAACCTGTTGAACATTAATCTTTTAAAAAGACAATTGAAAAATAATATCCTTTCTAAATAATATTGTGATTGTAACCATTTACTATCCAAATACAGATATGAACACTAGTTCTGTGAGGATTTTAAAACGTATCACCCAACGCAACTGTCTAGCTGGTGTGAGTTGTTTCCTGTGATCTTGAATTGTAAAACATCATTTGCTGCTTCATTTGGCAGTAAAGATAATCATTATGTATCTATTAATTATGAGTGGGATTTAAAGAATTAAGAAGCAGCACAGTAATGCACATGCCAACATAATTTTTGCATTGCCATCTTGGACACGTGTGCCATAGATTTGCCACCCCGAGACAATTAGGGGGATTACGTCAGTTCTTATTTCCTTCTGTGTAATGTAATTTTAAGTTTAAGCCAAAGTATGCCTCATATCAAAGTATGAAACAAAAGTTCAAACACTAACACAAATTGCTCAGTATTATATCATTTAGCATCCCCCTGACTGAACACCATCTGATCAAATGCCACATGATCAAATCTCCAGGAATAGGTCAAAACAGAGTTGGCAAAGTCTCACTCAGGCTTCACTGTGGCAAAATTTCCTTTGTATCAATCCCATCATATTACACTGATAAGTAATTAAATAGATTACAATCAGCGTGACATGGTCACAAGCTGTTCAGGAAACAATAAACGGTTTGGAGCTTTAATCATATAGACTCTGTGAAAATGCAAATGAAAATGTGGCTTCATGTTGTTTACTTCTTGAATTTGAGTTAACTTTGCTCCCGAGTCAACTCACTCAACTCCGAAACTTCAAACAACAGTGGGAGCAAATGCAGGAAATATCCATGGGTCATGCAGTGTATTTGGAGAGAAAAAAGGGGTAATAATTCAGCCAAACAAGTGTTCTCCACAGCTATTGCACATTACTCCCTGGGTTATGAATGGGTTCCATTTTTAAATTTATTTTTGTCTACGTGTCAGAAGGTATATAAGATCACTTTTCTCATAACAACTGTAATGAATGGCATCAAAAGCCTATCAGACTGATAGGAAAGAACAATCACTAAAGGTGGAGAAAGAAAGGAAATTAGTTCTGGCATTCACAGGAATGAACATTCATATGTATTTCAGATTTTGGAATTTAATAGTATTATGGGATCTTATTGTATGTAAAGGTGTCTATAACTTGGGTATTTATAACCTGGGGATGGCTTGTACATTGTTACTTTGGACAATTGTTTCAAATCAGTACTGACAAAATTGAGTTGGTGTTTTCTTGTTTGCTCGCTTACTGCTATCCAAATAATCTCTCTTTATACACTCAGTGGCCACTTTATTAGATACAGCTGTACACCTGCAAATATCTAAACAGCCTATCATATGGCCATAACTCAATGCATAGAAGTATTCAGATGTGATCAAGAGGTTCAGTTACTGATCGAAGTGACTTTGACTGTGGAATGATTGTTGGTGCCAGACAGGGTAGTTTGAGTATCTGAGAAATTGCTGATCTCCTTGGATTTTTCAGTAACATCAGTCCAGTCTCAAGAGGTTACAGAGAATGTTGCAAAAAAATAGAAAGCAGCCAGTGAGCAGCAGTTTTGTTGGTGAAAACGCCTTGTTAATAAGAGGGGTTAGAAGAGAATGGCCAGACTGGTTCAAGCTGACAGCAAGGCGACAGTAACTCAAATATCCACAGGTTACAACAGTGGTGTACAGAAGCACATCTTTGAATGCACAACACTTCGAACCTTGAAGTGGATGGGCTACAACAGCAGAAGACCATGAACATACACTCAGTGAACACTTTATTAGGTACAGGAGATACCTAATAAAGTGGCCACTGAATGTATGAAAATATTGTCTTGGGCTCACACACATTCTGTGCACAAACCTTACATGACCAGAGTAACTTTCAACCAAATAGCAGCTACTCAGCCCCCATTTCCTAAGCTAGATTTGTCAATTTTTTCAACTCTTTGTCATTACAAGTTACCATCACAGTGAGAGATGTTCACTGTTTTGGTGAAACTGTCAACAAGATAAATCTTCTTCCTGCAAGATATATGTGAAGTCACCCTCTCTCTCTCTCAATTACATCGACCAATACACAATGAAAAGTGAAATTCCACCAATGGCCTTGAACAAGGGCATTACCAATCCACTTTAACCTTTTACACAAAACTGCTCAAAATGCAAGTACATCAAGGCCAGTGATGGTACTATTTCCCGATACAACATACAGGGAGTCCATTTCAGCTCATTAAGGCTATGGCAGCTGACATACCCCACTATTTTCCCTCTTATGCATCAAATCGAACCACTCAACCAAACACATTACACAATTAATAACTTGTACATCTTTGGAATGGAACCACAGGGAGAATGTGCAAACTCCATGTTCAAAGTAAATTTATTACTATAGTACATGTACGTCACAATAAACTCCCCTGAGATTGTTTCTTGTGGGCATTCACTGTAGAACAAAGAAATACAATAGAATCAATGAAAACTACAAAGACCAACAAACAACCAATGTGTAAAAGAAAACAATCTGTGCAATTACAAACAATAATAGTAAATAAAAAATACTAAGAACATGAATTGCAGAGATAGCACTGGAGGTCAGGATCAAACACAGGTTGCTGGAGCTGAGAGGTGACATTCCTACCAGCGTGCTTACAAATCAGAGAAAATGCAAACAAGGTTGGGAGGAAACTAGGAGAAATAACATTTTAACGCAGTTGCGCAGGTTACTTTCCTTATAAACCTGAAGGTGGGTGAACAAAACCCTGAGGTTCCACTGAATCGGCCTTCCAATGAGAAGCCCCAGAGGATATAATTCAGAGAAATACTCTAAACCAGGGGTCCCCAACCTTTTTTGCACCGCAGATCGGTTTATTATTGACAATATTCTTGCAGACTGGCCAACCCGGGGGGGGGGGGGGGAGGAGGGGAGGGGGAGTAGGGTTGCCAACGGACAACAGTAACAGTCAAATACGTTGTGTTTACCCCGAGAAAGACTACCATGACCATGAAGCCTTGCACGGGCACCTGTGCGCCCATGCGTGTACGTGATTTTTTTCTACAAATCGTTTTTGGCAATTCTGTTCGGGGGGAGGGGTGTTAATCACGACCGGAATATAGGTGATAAGTGGCTAATACACTCAATTTCCTTTCTAAAAGGGATTATCTAACGAATTTAATATTAAACACACAGCGCATATTTTCCTCGCATGAATATAGTGATAGGTCAATTATCAGGGGAGGACAGGGGAGCTTGAAGTAAGTGTTGAACGAACTTCCAGTAGAAGTGGTAGAGGCAGATTCAATATTATCATTTAAAGAAAAATTGGATAGCTATATGGACAGGAAAGGAATGGAGGGTTATGGGCTGAGTGCAGGTCGGTGGGACTAGGTGAGAGTAGCGTTTGGCACGGACTAGAAGGGCCAAGGTGGCCTGTTTCCATGGTGTAATTGTTTTATGGTTATACAAGTCACTTATAAGTCAATAGCATCATAACATTTTAAGTAACGTTTGGATATTAAACACACAGCACATATTTTCCCCGTATGAACATATAAAATCATTGCAACACACCAATATCGCTGAATCAGTGGGAGCCCTGGGCTTGTTTCCCCGCAACAAGACGATGCCATCGAACGGTGATAGGAGACAGCGATACTCGAAGGGGGTTCCTTATGTCCAGTCTATTCCGCAATTTAGTTTTCGTTGCATTCATTGCAAAGATATGTTGGAAATGGAAGCAATGTTTTCAGTGCTTTTGCGGCTATCTCAGAATATTTAGCCTTGACTTTGATCCAGAATGCCGGCAGAGATGTTATGTCAAACATACTTTTCAGCCCACCGTCATTTGCAAGCTCGAGGAGTTGATCTCCTTCCCGCGCTGACATGGATGACCCATGCGTAATGTCGCGTGCGTTCAAGCTTAACAGTGGGCGTGACAGGGAATGAGGAAAGGTGCAGCTGACTCATATCGCCAAATCATATCGTTTCCTCGCGGCCCGGCAGCACATGCTTTGCAGCCCGGTACCGGTCCGTGGCCCGGTGGTTGGGGACCGCTGCTCTAAATCACATAAAGCCCTGTGGCCATCAACTTATTTCAGCTACAGCACTTCTACTTATAAAGTACCATTAACAAAGTAGTATCTCAGGGGCTTTTGCAGGAGCATGATCAAAATGCAACTCCAAATCACAAGAGGTGAAGGGATAGACAAGATGATTTTCACAGAAATCATACTTAGCATTTTCAAAAAAATTTGTTTTTAAGAAACTAAGCCTTAGTTCAAACCTAATTTGCTTTACAGCCAGTAAGTAAGATAGAAATTAGTGGGAAGAAAGAGCTGGAACTTGATCAATGTAAAAACATATTATCAAAGTACATTTATGTTACCATAAACTACCTGGAGATTCATGTTCTTGCAGGCATTTACAGGAAAATAAAGAAATACAACTGAGTTTATGAAAACCTATACATAAACAAAGGCTGACAAATAAACAATGTGCAAAGGAAAAAAATGTGTAAATAAAAGAAATAAGTAATACTGAGAACATGAGTTGAAGAGTCCTTGAAAGTGAGTCGGTACGTTGTAGAATCAGTTCAGTGTTGACATGAGGGAAGTTATCCTTGCCAGTTCAGGAGCCTGATGATTGTAGGATAATAACTGCTCCAGAACCTGGTGGTGTGGGACCTGAGGCTCTGTATCTCCTGCCTGAGATTAGCAGCCAGAAGAGAGCATGGCCTGGATGGCAGGGGTCCTTGATGATGGATGCTGATTTCTTGTGACAGTGCTCCGTGTAAGTGTGCTCTATAGTGCGGAGGGCTTTGTCTGTAATGGACTAGGCTGTATCCACCAATTTCTTAATTTGGCTCCTGGGTGTTGGTGTTTCCTTATCAGGTCATGCCCTGGTGACAAGCCCAAACTTTTGCTGCTGTTCCACACAATTAAATAGAGACTTGCCTTTGAGGGCCCTGTGAGTACCAAAGATACAACTCCATTTTGTTCTTAAATGGTGAGGTCCAGCCTAATGGAGACAGAGGAGATCGCTGATGGTGGAACCTGGAGTAACACAAACCTTCCTTGAGGAACTCTGTGGGTCAGGCAGCTTCCATGTTGGGAAGTGGACAGTCAACATTTTGGGTTGAAACCCTTCACCTGGACTGGAAGGAAAGGGGAAGATAGTCAGTATAAAACTGGGGAAGAAAGGTGGAGAACAAGAGCTAGCAGGTAATAGGCGGATCCAGTTGAAGTGGGTAATAGATGGATGGGGGCAGGCATGATGTCAGAAGCTGGGAGGTGATAGGTAGAAGTGCTAAAGGTCTGCCGATGATGGAGTATAACAGGAGAGGATGGTGGAGCACAGAGTAAAGGCAGAGAGGTGGGGAGAAGAACTGGTGGGAGGATTGCACAGGTGACAGGCAGATGGAGAGTGAGAGGGCAGGGGAAGAGAAAAGATGTGGGGCAGTGAAGGCCAGCTGGATCAAAAGGAGAGAGAAGAAAGAAAAGAAAAATAGGGGAAAGGGACAGATGGGAAGCGGCTACAGGTTTGCGAATTCAACGTTCATGCTGCCCGCTTTGAGACCGTCCAGGCAGAATACAAGGTATTGTTCCTCTGATTTTCATTTGGCCAAGACCTGGTAGTGGACCACAATTCAGTGGAACTGAAATAGCTGGCCACTGCCAGATCCAGCCTCAGTTTCTCTGAACATGGTGCAAAGAAAAAATTAGTTCTGTCATAAAACCAATAAAGAAGTTATACAATAAAAGACTGAGGTATGGAAGACAGGGGTAGAGAAGTGATTCTCAAACAATGAAAACACTGGACTCCATCTCAAGTACTGTCTAGTTCTAGTCAACATGCTACAGGAAGAAAAATTTAGTTATGAGGAAAAACTGGCTAAGTGGGAGTTATTACAGTGAGGGTAAGGAGTGACTTAGTTGCGAAGAGTCACATCAATACAGTTCTTAAACAGAGTCGACAGGAAAGACCAAATTCCCTCAGAGAGGTCATGAACCCAGAGCCACAGATTTAAGGATTAAAGAATGAAAGAAAATTATTTTCACCTGAGTAGTGATAGGAGGATTGGAACTCCTTACTTGACGGGATGGACAGTGTTTAACTCAGCTGAGATATGGATACAATATAACCTAACATGAGCTGAGAAACTCTAATAACCTGGGATTTCTCTCTCTGTCAACGTGCACACAATGAGCCAACAGCCATCTCCCTTGTTATCAACTTCAACAATTCTGTTAATCTAAGAAAGTAAATATACAGGATAAATGTTATTTTCAATTCTCCTATTCTATTTATCAGTTTCTAATCAGGTCAGAAAGAGGCCCTTCAACTCCCTTAGGTCATGTGCCACATTGAGATCAGATAGTAATCCTACCTGGGGATCTTGTCGGGCATCCATGATCCAATCATCTCATTAATTATGAACAACAAGGATAAATATGAAATGAATTTAATTACTTTGAAGATGCATCATTTATAAGCTCCAACAGAGATCTCTATAGGCACACTCATCAGACCTTGAAATCTGAAGCTAGGAGGGGAAGGATACAGAAGAAACATCTCTATTTATGCTTAATAAGTTAGAACAAAAAGTCGATGCAACAGAGGGCGTGACCATTTGGCCTAATTTTCCTATGCTGGCTCTTTGAGTGAATTGTTTGCAGCCCCTGCTCACTTCCTCGTACATTATTTTCCCATCGACTATGAAACTCATAAATATACCACAATTAGATTTAATCACTAAAAGAAAATGCAAGATTGCTCAGATGTAGGGGGAGGTAAACAGGAGGAGGGGTTTAGTTTCTCTCAAGGTAGAGTACCACAGATGGTCAACTGTCTCTTTCAGAATACTTCAATTTGTATGGAGCAGGCAGAACGGAGTTTCATTAGTCATTGCCCTCTAAGTCTATCCACAAATCCTGTTTCCTGATGAGAGCACCTTCCTGTGCTGGGGCAGTCCACTTTCCCCAGGCTAGAATCTGACTGACCTTTTTTGTTCGATATTTACCATTGTAAATTCCTGCAGAACATCAATCCTGTTTGAAAAAGAATCTAGTGGAAGCCCGAGAAGAGTTTATTCATCAATCCTGTTTATCCATTACACCACACAGCTATTCACAAAATACATCCAGTATCTCTCTACCAATGCAGAGCGGAAGGAAAATGAAATTGTAAACAATCTGATGACATAAAGCCAAGACATTTTTCCTGATAAGTTGTTCCAACCTATCTGGAGGAACTCAATCAATAACATTTCAAAAATTTTACAGACCATTTGCTCAGTAAGGCATCCTGGAGGATTCCAATCATTTCAGACTTTTAAAAAAAAAACAGATGTTTAGATGATGAACTCTAATAATATATTATGGGAGAAACTAGTCTGACAGATTGCAGTACCTGATGCACATTAAATGATGGACAACTGCTGCAATATTCTTTTACAAACAAAAGAGAAAGACCTTTGTGTGCATGGCAACTCCATCCAGAAACTGCTCGGAGCATTTCACAGTTGACAAACTACTCTTAAACCCCCATTACTAATGATGGAAAATGTAGCAGTCATTAAATGTGAAACAGCACCCTACAAACAGCAGATCATTTACTTTTTTAAAATATATTTTATATTTTATTGAGATACAGTGCAGAGTACGCCCTTCCAGCCCTTTGAACCACGTCACCCGGCAACCCCCGATTTAACCCTAGCCTAATCATGGGACAATTTACAATGATCAACTAACCTACCAACCGGTACATTTTTGGATTGTGGAAGGAAACCGCAGCACCCAAAGGAAACCCATGCAGTCACGGGGAGAACGTACAACCACTTTACAGGCAGCAGCGGGAATTGAACCCAGGTCGCTGATACTGTAAAGTGTTGTGCTAACCGCTACACTACCATGCCGCACAATTTATTTATTTATATTAAATAAAATAAATGAGTAACTAAAGAGTTAGCCCATCTCTGGGTATAAGGGAACTCCCTGCTCTTTTCCTCCAATAATATATCTGATATTCCCTACTGTGAGCATTCAAGGTCCCTTGTGAGGACTGCTGAATGAGGCACCATTAAACCAAACCAGTATGACAGGGACTAGGAACTATAAATGGAAAATAACTTCATAGTATATAAACCTGTTATTGAATGCTGATGTAAACCCTGTATACCTGATTAAATGCTGAATGGATTCAACTACATGCCAGGTTCAGATTGGGTTGGGCGTGTATCCTGATAAAATATTTACACCATGTCACACCAGCCTGACTCAGTTCCTTATCCAGGACAGGAGGATTTACTTCAAATTACCGTACGTGCTCACATTTTCAGTTCCCTATCACCTATGAGAATTGTCCACACTAATCTAGGTTAGTCATGCGGCACGGCAACAGGCCATTCAACCCATCGTTTCCACACTGACCATTGGGCACCCAGCCATATCAATCCCATCTCTGGCACTTGCCTGTAGCCTTCTATGTCTCAACGAATCAAGTGCTTGCTTAGTCACTTCTTAACCAGCATCCAGCCTGTATCACTTGAGCAAGGAAACAAGTATGAATGTGGCATCCAGTTCCTGGTGTCCAACACTTCACAAAGACATAGCCCAGTTCAAACAGCTGTAGAGAATGAGCAAAGCTTTCCTAGCTCTGAAAGGATTTAAATCTCCCAAACCCTTGCAGTGGCTGCGAGTAAAGGGCTGATTTATACTTGTGCATACGGGCTACGCTGTAGCCTACGCAAGTGACCTACGCCGTTGTGAGCATTTATACTTGTGCATTGGTGTGTCTGCGTTGCTCTGCAATTCACCGCCAAAACGCTAGATGGCGGTGGGGTTTCTATGCCACCATGTTGAGTTTCTTCTTGTACTTAAACAATGGCGATTGAAACTGAGCGCATCATGTTGGAGTTGGGGCTAATAAATGTTGAACAAGAGTTTCTTCTCTCTCAGTTCTGAAATGGCGGAGGAAAAGAAGCAACCGGAAATGCGTAGGAGGAAATGCGATGCTACCAAGCGGACCAATCACAGTTGTTAGTGGTCTGCGTCACTGCGAACGTAGTTACGTTTTGGGAGAGGTGCACATTAGGCTACGGCGTAGGGTTCGGTGTAGAGTACAGCATAGGGTACACGGCTAAGCCATACCTACAGCGTACATTTGACGTAGAAGTATAAATTGGGCTTAAGACTCACCACAGCAGCTATGCTCACAAGTATTACCACTTGCATTTCAATAGCATCTTTGACACTGAGAATATCTCAAATTCTACAGAGCCACTGAAGAACTATTAAAGTATGATTAAGGAATATAGTGGCAAAGTTGCTCATAATATGGAAGAAATGTTGATTGAAAAGGTAAAAACTTCACGACCCATACCGGTGATAATAAACCTGATTCTGATATAGACCAGGAAACCAGGGAGAATACCCCATTCCAGGTAGTGAGTAACTTACCTTCCAGCTTCTCAACACCTGACCACCATCAACAAGGTTCAAGTCAGGACTGTAACAGAATAATCTCCACATGCCCGAATGAGCATAACTTCATAAGTCTCAAGAAGCTCAACAATATACAGAATATAGTAGCTCACTTGATATGCACTCCATCCACAACCATCTACTCAGTCCACCACTGATGTACAATAACAGCAGTGCGTACGATCTGCAGGATTGCTGCAGCAACTCACCTAGATTTATACCACAAGGCCATAAGATATAGGAGCAGAATTAGGCCATCTGGCCCATCAAGTCTGCTCCACCATTTCATCATGGCTGATCATTTTTCCTGTCAGCCCCAATTGCCTGCCCTTTTCCCCGTATCCCTGCATGCCCTGCCCAGTCATGAATCTATCAAACTCTGCCTTAAATGTACATAAACACTTGGCCTCCGCAGCTATTTGTGGCAATGAATTCCACGGATTCACTACTCTCTGGCTAAGGATATTCCTCCTAATTTCCATTCTAAAAAGATGCCCCTCTATTCTGAGGCTGTGTCCTCTAGTCTTAGACACTCCCACCAAAGGAAACATTCACTCCACATCCACCCTATCAAGTCTTTTCAACATTCAATAGGTTTCAATGAGGTCACCCCTCATTCTTCCGAATTCCAGTGAATACTGGCCCAGAACCATCAAATGGTCTTCATCTGACAAGCCGTTTAATCCTGGAATCATTTTTGTGAACCTCCTTTGAACTCCCTCCAGTTTCAGCATATCGTCTCTAAGATAAGGGGCCCAAAACTGCTCACTGTGCTCCAAGTGAGGCCTCACCAGTGCTTTATAAATTCTCAGCATTACATACTGTGTTACATATACAGTACCTTTCAAATCCACAACCTCTAACAGCTAGAAGGAGGAGGACAGCAAAAGTGTCACCTTCTAGAAGCTGTCCTCCAAGAAATACACATTCCAGACCTGGAAATATAATACCAATCGGGCAATTAGACACTGGTTCATCCTGCAAAACTTACATCATTTGAATCAACACAAGAAGTGCCATGGGATGTTTTGCACTGAGCTGAGGGGCTTTCGGCTCAACACCTCACCCAAAGGACGTTAGCTCCAATAGTAAAGATTAAAGAAAAAAGGATTAGCTTTAATCAAAAGATACAGTGAAATGTGCCATTTGTGTCAATAAGTGAAGATTGTCCTGGGCAAGTGTCACCATTCTTGCGGCACCAGGATAGCATGCCCACAACTCACTAATACTAACCGTACATGGAAAGGAGGAAGAAACCAATGCACTCAGAGGAAACTTATGCGGTTATGAGGAGAATGTACAAACTCCTTACAAACAGCAGCAAGAATGAAACCCCAATCTTACAACTCACACTGCCTTATGATATCTGCTACACTACCATGCCACCTGAGACTGCAGTATGCAGCAGTATTGTTACTAAACTAACAGCAGAGTCCAGCTGGAGGGTTTTGACATGAAATGTCAGCTGTCTGTTTCCCTCCGCGGATGCTGCCTAACCTACTGAGTTCCTCCAGCAGTGTGTTTTATCCTTCAGATTCCAGCATCGGCAGTCTTACTTGTCACCAGAGTTTTGAACCGTTGAGCCACACAAATTCAAATCCCACCATGGTGAGTAGGTGTTAAAGTTCACAACCTGGAATTAAAACTCCTCTCATTAATGGTAACCATGAACTCAGATTTGCCTTTCCCAGAAATAATTTTTGCCTTATCATCTACTCAGGCTTATATGCATTTCCAGACCTATCCATAAAGTTAGTTCTTATCTGCCTTCCTAGTGCAGGGACAACAAAGGGATGTACAATAATGCAGGTAAAGGCCACATATCATGAAATTTCACAACATATGCCGCTGATATTAAACCTGATTCTGATGAACAACATAATTAAGAACTCTCTTGGTACAGCACTGGAAGCCTGTTCATACAAGTTTAAGCATGGAGTAAGCCCAGTGCTCACCAACCCTCCGTGACCTCTGCATATCACAGCAGCAGATCATAACACATGCAGGAGCAGCCCACCCACCGTCACTCTTGCTTTTCTTTTTAAATCAAGCTGCAGCAAGTGCCATACTTTGATGAAGAACCCCCTGAGTCTGTCACCTCCAGCTCCCCCGACTGAACAAGATGCAAAGCTGAAGATGAAAAGCATTACCATCTGTTCCACGCAAGATGAGATAAATAGCCCAGCAACACTGCCAGGAGATGCAGGCTGGCACCTGTGTCGGCTCATACCTCCTGTGCACAGTCTGAACTGAAACACATACAAGTTCAAATACAATTCGGTGTGACAGGTGAAACCACCTAGGTTAACTCACTCACTGCTTCAACAAAAGTTCCTACCTCAGTGGACTAACACTCAGCTCCAAAGCAGATAATTTCAGCTCGTTAAACTTTGAATTGTATCAATGCAAGCGGAATAAATTTCAGTTTGAATAATCGTTTAATTATTTCAACATATTTTGCCAATAACATCTGGATAAGAGCATACAAATTAGTTCTCTCTTTAAAACATTTTCCAATGTAATAGAGTTTTCATATTTGGCATTAATTGCTGAAAAATTGACTGGGCTCCTATATGTGGGCTTAATGCTTAAAGGCACTGAGTTATATTTGCTTAAATCATCTAAATGGTACTCTTTTAAATAATAAAAATGAACAGTCAGTGCTTCATTGAGGCAGTGCCAAATAGATGCCTTTGAACCTGCAGTCTGGCATACTACCAACCCGTTATCATTTACTGAGCACTGCAGACACTTTCATGTCCTGCTGTTAAAGCAAGGCAAACATGTCCCTGCATCACACAGATTTGAAATTAGCACACAAAAGAGAAAAAGATGGAAGACTATTGTATTGCACTTGCACCTTCACAGGCGTACACTGTTCCCAGAAAATTAAATGCAATTACATTGTATTTCAAGCACAGGACAATATACCATTTGGCCCATCTGGTGGGTTCTGCTCCAGAGCTCCAGCCCACATCACTTCAATTTAATGATGTGGGTTTCTGTTCATTCCTCCCTTATGAATGCTTTTGCTTTCCTTCACTACATCTTTGCTGTTCACCTTGCCCACACTGCGATGGAATCAACCAATCTAACCACTTTTATGTAAAGCCTGTTATGAATTAAACATAGCACTAGATCAGCACACATAACAATAACCTTCCTTTAAATGGTGATGACAATTTAGCAAAAACAGCCCCAGGCACTAGAGTCAAATGGAGGGGAACTCAAAAGGGAAAATAAAACTGAAGGAGCAGGCATGCTCAAGTTTATAGAATAGTCTCAATCTAAGGTTGGATGTATTCAAAAAGGGGAGGTTGAATTATTTCAAGGAATTATTAAAATATGAAATGTATTAAACTGGAATAAATGTCCAGTTTGAGATGCGCCGGTGAAACACAGCAATAACTTGCTAGCAGCAAAAGCAACTAGTTTATACTTTTATTAATCACACTTTTTCTTGAAAACCCTGGGCGCCCTCCCAAGACTCTGGTCAACATGCTCCTAAAAGACAGCGGAGGGGCTGACGTAGATGAACTGAACACACTGATGAGGGAGACGGAGAAGGGGAGAGTCCGTCATCCTGCCTGACGCCAGCCCCCTAGGGCTGAGTCGACGTAGTAGTAGTAGTAATAGTTTTCTTGAAAATCATCTCTACAACCAATAGCCTTTAACTTCCATTTCGGAGTTGAGCTTTTGCACCACCTCTACGACCTGACTTTTTTGAGGTGTGAACTGAATTCTCAAAGATTCCGGACGGTTGTACCAACTATAATGAGGCGGTGAGGCCTAGGCCCGGCCCTGACAGCAGGGAATAAGCTAATGGTAGGCTACTGGAACAGACTTGGAGGTGATTTGAAGTAGGAGAACCAAGGCAAGGCATAGTTGATGCGGGGGTCCGAGGCCCGAAGGCGAAGAATAAGCCAAGGTCTGACCGATTTAAACATCGAGACAAATTAGAAAGGTCGTGTATGGGCTGAATCAAGGCAGCGTGTCCTGAGCTTGAAAGCGTATCAAAGCAGCCAGGCCTGGTTCCAATAGCAAGGAATGACCTGAGGTTTGGTGGATTTAAGCACCAGACAAAATTGAAAAGGTTAAGGTGTCAGGGCCAGAGATGAGGGACAGCCTGGTGTTCAGCTCACTGCTCCATGAGGTTTACTCATCCCTGTGCTGGACTGAGGCTGTGGCCTGCAACTAATAGGCTCCTGGACCAGCTGTGATGGGCCTTGTGGCTATAGACTCACTTTCACGAATTTCAGTTCTAAATGTAGTGTATATGGATTTCAGCAAGGCATTTGATAAGGTACCCCATGCAAGGTTTATGGAGAAAGTAAGGAGGCATGGGATCCAAGGGGACATTGCTTTGTGGATCCAAAACTGGCTTGCCCACAGAAGGCAAAGAGTGGTTGTAGACGGGTCATATTCTGCATGGAGTTCGGTGACCAGTGGTGTGCCTCAGGGATCTGTTCATGATTTTTATAAATGACCTGGATGAGGAAGTGGAGGGATGGTTTAGTAAGTTTGCTGATGACACAAAGGTTGGGGGTGTTGTGGATAGTGTGGAGGGCTGTCAGAGGTTACAGTGGGACATTGATAGGATGCAAAACTGGGCTGAGAAGTGGCAGGTGGAGTTCAATCCAGATAAGTGTGAAGTGGTTCATTTTGGTGGGTCAAACATGATGGCAGAATATAGTATTAATGGTAAGACTCTTGGCAGTGTGGAGGATCACAGGGATCTTGGGGTCCAAGTCCATAGGATGGTCAAAGCAGCTGCGTAGGTTGGCTCTGTGGTTAAGAAGGCATATGGTGTATTGGCCTTCATCAATCGTGGAATTGAATTCAGGAGCCGAGAGGTAATGTTGTAGCTATATAGGACCCTGGTCAGACCCCACTTGGAGTACTGTGCTCAGTTCTGGTCGCCTCACTGCAGGAAGGATGTGAAAACCATAGAAAGGGTGCAGAGGAGATTTACAAAGATGTTGCCTGGATTGGGGAGCATGCCTTATGAAAACAGGTTGAGTGAACTTGGCCTTTTCTCCTTGGAGCGACAGAGGATGAGAACTGACCTGATAGAGGTGTATAAGATGATGAGAGGCATTGATCATGTGGATAGTCAGAGGCTTTTTCCCAGGGCTGAAATGGCTGCCACAAGAGGGCACAGGTTTAAGGTGCTGGGGAGTAGGTACAGAGGAGTTGTTAGGGGTAAGTTTATTACACAGAAAGTGGAATGGGCTGCCGGCAACGGTGGTGGAGGCGAATACAATAGGGTCTTTTAAGAGACCTTTGGATAGGTAAATGGAGCTTAGAAAAGTAGAGGGCTATGGGTAACCTTAGTAATTTCTAAGGTAGGGACATGTTCAGCTCAACTTTGTGGGCAGAAGGGCCTGTATTGTGAGGTAGGTTTTCTATGTTTCTATTGTGACGGGGTCCTGAATAACCCCCTATGAACTGTGCTTTTGAAGAGACAGAGACAGAGACAGAGACGAAGACTAACTTTTGGATTTCTGCTGAGTTGGAAAGAGTGAGCACCGAGTAGCTCGTAAGTCGCTATGGTGACCGAGGGTGGCGTTATTTGATGGACAATATATGTTATAGTTTCTCTGGAGTATGTTTATACTTTCCAAGGACATTTGCCTGCTTGTATCACTCTTACAGAGACAGAGATAGGAGGAGTTATTTGAATGTCAGTTGGTACCCAGTACGGTGAGATAAATAGGAGGTCAGATAATAGGCCTGCGGCACATGTTTTTGGACACTGAATGAGCTTTGTGGTACCCACAGAAAAAGTGGGTTTTTGGAGGATCGATCAGGTGGATCGATCAGTGGCTCTTGCAGTGAGAAACGGCGTGACCAGTAGGGAGTTGTCCATGTGTCCAACCCTTACCTGGGTTGATAGCTCCACCACAGGAAAAAGGTCCCCTTTGTTGAAGTCACAGTCGGTGACTTTTAAAGGATTTCAGAGGACAACAGGAAGATCAACGGCGTCAGCTCATCTGAAGACTCAAAAAAATCTCTCTCTCCCTCCATCACCACTCAACTCAATACCACAAACTGAACTGAACATTACTCATTATCGTAAGACTATCTGTTTACCCCTAGACTTGAAGCTTGGTTTTTATATATATTCCACACTTACTTATATATAATCATTGCTAACCTGTCTGATTTATCTGCATTTATATTACTGTATTGCGTAGTTACTAATAAATATCATTAGTTAGTAGCAATACTGGACTCCAAAGTGTTTACCATTTCTGCTAGTTCTTTAACCCGTCACGGGGTATGTGACACTATATTCTATGTTTCTAAATGCTATTTCAGAATCACAGGAAAATCTGCAGATGCTGGACATCCAAGACAGCACACAGAAAATGCTGGAGGAACTCAACAGGTCAAGCAGAATGTATGGAAATTGATAAAAAGTCAATGTTTCGGGCTGTGACCATTCATCAGAACTCATGACGAAGGGTCTCAGCCCGAAATGTCAACTGTTTATTCATTTCCATAGATGCTGCCTGACCTGCTGAGTTCCTCCAGCATTTTTAATGTTATTTATTTACTTTTATTGTTTGCACATTTTGTATTTTCCCCTGCACACCGGGTGTTTGACAGTCTTTGTTTTTAAATGTGTTCTGTTGGGCTTCTGTGTTTTATGACTGCCTGTTGGAAACAAATCTCAAGGTTGTATATAGTACACATACTTAATATTTGAACTTTGAATCAGTTCTTATGGAATGAAAATGAACAGAATGCAAATAAAAATTGCAGATTCAAACAAGAGGACATGAGTTGTGAGTTAAAGGGCAAAAGTTTAGGGGTAACATGAGGGGGAACTTCTTTACTCAGAGAGTGATAGCTGTGTGGAACAAGCTTCCAGCAGAAGTGGTTGAGGCAGGTTCGATGTTGTCGTTTAAAGTTAAATTGGATAGATATATGGACAAGAAGAGAATGGAGGGTTATGGACCGAGTGCAGGTCGGTGGGACTAGGTGAGAGTAGGAGTTCGGCCGAGATGGCCTGTTTCTGAGCTGTAATTGTTATATGGTTTTGCTGTAAAACTGAAATCAAAGCAGAACATTCAGAGCATGTCAGAGAAAGTTCCAGTGAAGTGCTATTAACTGGAATATTACCAGTTTCTCCCTCCATAGATGCTCTCTGACCTGCTGAGTGTATCCGTTTTTCAGTTTTTAACAATCAATTTTGTCGTCATATGAGCAAGTACATCTATGCATAGATACTATGATAAAATTACTTGCACCACATCATGAATGCATAGCATATATTAGCATTCACAAAAAAACTAATCAAATATAAATTGAACACAAATTTTACAAGAACATGATTAGAACAAAAAAAATCAAAGTCCATTTTAGTGCAGAAGTGATCACTGTGATGAAGTTGATGTATCACAGTTTAGAGCACTTAAAGACAAATATTTAACTAATGCAGAATTACTATCAGTGGAGACCGTTCAAGGGTACAACAAACTCTTCCACTGTGGTGTTCCCCACCGTAATGACTCCATAAGAAGCTGTTCTCTCTCTCTTGCTCAGATATTGCATCCACTTTTCCCATTCCACAAGTTCCTACTTCAGTGATACCCATCTTCTAACAGGTCTACTTTCTTATTAACATCTTTTTTCAGCAAATGGAACTGAACAGTGCACATCTGATTCCACTAGTCTGAAGTTTTTCATTCCAAGCTTCTTAGAATCAGTGCCATTCATCAAAGAAGGTTTTACTAGTACTTGAAATGAGTTTTCACTACATCAGTAGACTGAGGTAGTACAAAGGAAAGCAATAACAATACAGAATAATTTGTTACAGTTACAGAGAAAGTGCAGTGCCAGCAAACAATATGGTGCAAGTGCATGACATAATAGACTGTGAGGTCAAGAGTCCATCTTGTAGTAATTACTTGCATTTAGCTTTAAAAGAGTAGAACAATTATAATGGAAGTAATGAGTAAATTGGCAGAGAAGTCACCATGCTCCAGTACAATTTTAGGATATTTTACATCTTGTAAGAGAAAAGAATGATTTGTTTTCTTATGAATGGTAATACACAAATGCACTGTATTATACATTAACTTTTAGGAATAAAACTTTTTAAAAAAAAATGTTATTGCTTATCTGTGAATTCAATAGGCTCCACTAGCCAAAAGTCCCTATGACTCACTGCACTAAGATATTAAAAACAGACTTCAAAAGATTGAGAAACCCATTCAGAGGAATAATTGTGGGGCGAGTCACTTCAAATCCTCATGGATTGTATCAGCTTGGCTAAAGCTTCAAGTTGTGCTTTCGTGCTCCACTCCACACACGAGTGCCTAATCTAAACTGACACATTAGAGAAGTACTGATTGTCTGAGGTACCTTCTTTCAGCTGAGACATTAAACATTGTAAGCCATTGATAAAAGGGATAGGGAGCTCTCCCAGTGACGGTTTCTCCTTCAAGCACCAAATGAAAATCATATCATTGCAGCCGTGTGGACATTGCTGGATGTAACATGGCCAACTGGGTTCAATGAGCAACAAAACAGATGGGAAAAAGAGACTAAACAGGCAAGAACAAGAACCAAAAAAATTGAAAGGAGAAAAATAAGACCATAAGACAGAGGAACAGAATGAGGCCATTTGGCCCATCTAGTCAGTTCCTCCATTTGATCACGGCTGACTTGTCCTTTAGCAATACAGTGATGTATCAGCCTCGACACTTCTGTCACAGCGGAGCTGCATTTTGAATTCACCACCTTACGAATGAGAAATGGGATTGCTGTCCACCATGTCATAGAGATCTCTGGTTCAGGACTACAAGACACACAGGTTGAACAGTTTCCCATCTGATGATACCAGTTCTACTGAGTTAATTAGGGAGGTGGGAGTGGAATCATAATAGGTTTTCATTGTGGCTAACCCAATCTTGTGTCCTGGCTGATCAATTACATCTTTTATTTCTGTTTTGTTCTCCCCAACTCTCATTCATTCTCACTTATTTCCGAAATAAAATCAACATCTTTCTCCTATGTCTGAAAAAAGAAAAGTACTGTCCTTTTTACCTACCACTGGAGATCTCCAGGGTCATTTTGATAGCAGTATACATTCCATCTCAAGCCAATGTCAATCAGGCTTTAGATGATCTGAGTAATGGGATCAACATGCACGAAGCAGCGCACCCTAACGCCTTCACCATCATTTGGGGAGATTTTAATGAGGCCAGTCTGAATAAAATCACTAAGCAATTACCATCAACAGATCACTTGCAATACTAGAGGAAACAACACACTAGACCATTGCTACACCAGTATCAAGACTGCCTACCATGCTATTCCACATCCTCATTTCGGAAAGTCTGATTGCCTGGCTGTAATTCTACTCCCTGAGTATAGGCGGAGACTGAAGACTGCAGCACCAATAGTGAGGACCAAGAATGTATGGGCAATGGAAGCACAGGAGCACTGACAGGACTGCTTTGAATCGGTGGACTGGACTTGTATTCAGGGATTCATCTTCGAACCTGATGAGTATGCTGCAGTTGTTACCGACTTTACTAAAACCTGTGTGGATGAGTGTCTGCCTACAAAGACTTAATGTATACTCCCAAACCAAAAGACGTGGATGAACCAGGAGGGATGTCATCTGCTGGAAGATAGACCTGTGGCATTCCAGTCTGGCAACCTAGGCCTGTACCAGAAAACCAGGTATGATTTGTGGAGGTCTATTTCAAGGATGAAGAGACAATTTCTAATGAGGTTGAAGGTGACATTGGATGCACAACAACTCTGGCAGGGTTTGCAAGACATTACTTCCTATAAAGTGAAACCCAATAGCATGAATAGCAGCGACGTTTCACTACCAGATGAACTCAATGCCTTCTGTGCCCTCTTTGAAAGGGAGAATACAACTAAAGCTGTGAAGATCCCTGCCTCACCTGATGACCCTGTGATCTCTGTCTCAGAGGTCAATGTTAGACTGTCTTTAAAGAGAGTGAACCCTCACAAGGCAGAAGGTCCCGATGGAGTACCTGGTAAGGCTCTGAAAACCTGTGCCAACCAACTGGCGGGAGTATTCAAGGACATTTTCAACCTCTCACTGCTACGGAAGTTCCCACTTGCTTCAAAAAGGTAACAAGTATTCCATTGCCTAAGAAGAATAATGTGAGCTGCCTTAATGACTATTGCCCAGTAGCACTCACATCGACAGTGATAAAATGCTTTGAGAGGTTGGTCATGACTTGACTGAACTCCTGCCTCAGCAAGGACCTGGACCCATTGCAATTTGCCTATCACCACAATAGGTCAATGGCAGATGCAATCTCAATGGCTCTTCACACGGCTTTAGGCCACTTGGACAACACAAACACCTATGTCAGGATGCTGCTAATTGACTATAGTTCAGCATTTAATACCATCATTCTCACCATTCTGATTGAGAAGTTGCAGAACCTGGGCTTCTTTACCTCCTTCTGCAACTGGATCCTCGACTTCCTAATTGGAAGACCACAATCTGTATGGATTGGTGATAACATCTCCTCCTTGCTGACGATCAACACTGGTACACCTCAGGGGTGTGTGCTTAACCCACTGCTCTACTCTATATACCCATAGCTGTGTGGCTAGGCATAGCTCAAATACCATCTATAAATTTGCTGACGATGCAACCATTGTTGGGAGAATCTTAGGTGGTGATAAGAGGGCGTACAGGAGTGAGCTATGCCAACAAGTGGAGTGGTGTTGCAGCAACAACCTGGCACTCAACGTCAGTAAGACAAAAGAGCTGATTTTGGACTTCCAGAAGTGTAAGACAAAGGAACACACACCAATCCTCATAGAGGGATCAGAAGTGGAGAGAGTGAGCAGTTTCAAGTTCCTGGGTATCAATATCTTTGAGGATCTAACCTCGTCCCGACATATCAATGTAGTTATAAAGAAGGCAAGACAGAGGCTATACTTCATTAGCAGTTTGAAAAGATTTGGTATTTCAACAAGAAACTTCTATAGATGTACCGTGGAGAGCATTCTGGCAGGCTGCATCACTCTCTGGTATGGAGGGGCTACTGCACAGGACCGAAAGAAGCTGCAGAGGGTTGTAAATTTAGTCGGCTCCATCTTGGGTACTAGTCTACAAAGTACCCAGGACATCTTCAGGGAACGGTGTCTCTGAAAGACAGCATCCATTATTAAGGACCTCCAGCACCCAGAGCATGCCCTTTTCTCACTGTTACCATCAGGTAGGAGGTACAGAAGCCTGAAAGCACACACTCAGCGATTCAGGAACAGCTTCTTCCCCTCTGCCATCCGATTCCTGAATGGACATTGAACCTTTGGACACTACCTCACTTTTTTTTGATACTGTATATAGTATTTCTGTTTTTTACACGATTTTTAATCTATTCAATATACGTATACTGTAATTGATTTACTTATCATTATTATTTTATTGTGTGTTTTCTTTTCTTCTTCATTGTATATTGCATTGAACTGCTGCTGCTAAATTAACAAATTTCACGTCATATGCCGGTGATAATAAACCTGATTCTGATTCTGATTCACCTTTAACATGAGTGCCAATTTCCTTTTATGAGGTACAGGAGAAGGGTGTTGATTTTGTTTCTGAAATAAGTGAGAGGTGGGGAGAACAAAACATAAATAAAAGAAGATATACATCTATCTAGACTAGGAGTTCTCAATCTCTTTTTTGCCATGGACCCCTACTATTAACAGAGGGGTCCATGGATCCCAAGTTAGGAAACCCTTATCCAGAAGGCAGTATAATAACCAAAGCATAATTACTGCTAATAGCTGGGGAAACATTATTCGGAAGACTGAAATTTCTAAATTGTTCTGGGACTTCCTGCATGAAAGAGAACAAACAAGATAACAATTTAACATCTCACCAGCATAGGGCTCCCAGAGTACTGCAGAGGTGTGTGAGCTGGTATTGGGTGCTGTTGTCTCTTGTAACACATTTTCTCTTGACTGAGCCCAGAATGCTGGTTCTGAACTGTGGACAGCTCCTTGTACCACATGAAGCAGTTAAGAGAAGATCTTGAAAACATGCCAGAATGACATAAGGTGAGGAAGGGGAGCTTCAATTGCCCAAGAGAACTTCCACGGAAGCAGTGGAAAGCAGGGGGAGAATTCTAAATTCAAAAACTCAAGTATTAACATAAAAGATTCTGCACATGCTGGAATTCCAGAGTAGCATACACAAATTGTTGATGGAACTCAGATCAGGCAACATCTATAGAGTTGACATTTCAGGCCTAGACCCTTCATCAGGACTTCAACATATACAGGTAAGGGTAATTCCATTTGGTTGAAGTATCAATGACTCTTAGAAAGTCAATTCATCAGATGGGTGTGCTAATTATGTTCAGAAAGCAGCCCAATAAGACAATAACAAAGTTTATAATGCACGTACTGTAAATATGATCCATCCTTTCAATACGTTATTAAATAATCCATAAAATTTCAATACACAGAAAACTTTAATGTTGTAATTGATTCAAGGTTTGCACTGGAAACGCAATTCACAATCTTTGTAGCTAGAAATCTAGGAGACCATACCCAGTAGTCAGTTGATGATGTTAAAATAATACAAAGAAATGTTTTTAAAAACTGCAGATGCTGCAACTTTAAAGCAAACAGAAATGATGAAATGCTCACTAGGTCAGGCAGTGTCCCTGGAAAAACAAAAAGAGTTAATATCAACACTTAAAAGCATCCTGAGCAGGTGCTTTTGCTACCTGTACAGGGAGACCACTCCATGAGAATTTAAAGAACTCTATCCTCTCTTGCCCCAACAGACAGACAGACAGACAGACAGACACACACACACACACACACACACACACAACCACCACCCCACCCCCCCCCCCAAGTCTGGAGAAGCATGTTAGCCGTGAAAATCAAATGCCTTGTTCATGCTGTTGAGGATCACAAAGTTCTGACCATTATCAGAAACACTGGTGCTGATTGTATTGCATCAGGGTGTTCAGGGGAAATACTGTACAATCCAATCAAATGAAAGCTGAAGGCATCAAACATCTGTCTGTGGTTATAGGTGATTGCACGCTTCCCCAGCAATCATCTTGTAGGAGATGGCATTCAGACCACCTCTGTGGATTTACTCCAAGTCTATTTCTCTGCCATACTAGCAGACGTCCTACTTTATTACAACTACCAGTTGGTTGCTCTAGCACCTCAATGCATGGACCAAATTCACTTCCAAATACTTAACACAAGCCGGCCAGTGGTGTAGTGGCATCCGCACCAGACTTAGGGAGGAGTGGTCTCATTTTAAATCTGGCCAGCTCCTTGCACACTGTCCATCCATGCTGGGTTGTGCAGTGAGCTGGCAACTTAGCCTCATTAAAAAACAATACCGACAAATGCTAAAGAA
This sequence comes from Mobula birostris, assembly GCF_030028105.1. Taxonomy (NCBI): domain Eukaryota; kingdom Metazoa; phylum Chordata; class Chondrichthyes; order Myliobatiformes; family Myliobatidae; genus Mobula; species Mobula birostris. The sequence continues at coordinate 48,861,921 of NC_092387.1, read as the reverse complement.
ACGGTAAGGTTGCTGCCCGATACACCACAAGGTATGGAGAGGAATAACAATACCTACATACCGATTTTGAAGAGTCACTTTAATTTCTGCACCATTCACCCAACAGGACCCCAACCACAAAAGAGATGATGTCATGTATACATCAGAATCTACTTCCACCAACAGCAAGGTCCTTCGGAATTTGCTCCTGCAACTTCAGCAGTGCCATTGGCTTTGATGGATACGATCACTTCTTCAAAGTTCAAAGTACATTTATTAGCAAAGTATGTATACATTATGACAACCTTGAGATTTGTCCCTTTACAGGCAGCAACAAAGAAACCCCAAAAGAGCATGTAAAAAATAGAAGACCAAACACCCAATGTGCAGAGAGAGAAAATAACAAATTGTACAAACAATAAAAGTAAGCAAATACCATTCAGAAGGAAAGTGAGTCCACAGAAGCAAAGCCTGTAGCAGCTGGAGCAGGCCACAGCCTCAGTTCAGTGCAAAGCCCAGTAAATGTCGTGGAGCAGCCAGCAGAACCCGACTGACCCTTGCCTCTGGTCCCGCTCAAAACACAGGTCTTTCCTTGCTCTCAGCTTTGCTGGATGAGCCCCAACTCTGCCTCACCTCTGCTTGCTTCAACCGTTGACTCTGCTTCACCTCTCCATTGTTTGCAGTGCTCATTTACCAGAATAAGTATTATTAATAAAGTAGGTGTATTCTTTGTTCTGTTTGCCACCAGTAAGTAGTCACTAGGCTTCACAAGCACCATCTTAAACCAGAAGCAATTAAATGATTCTTCAGGTTGACCAAGTTTCCTGATGTACCCTCTTTGTATCAATTCGAACCATTATTTCTTACATATTATATCCTCATTTTATTACTGAGAGATTCATCCCTTCTGCCCTGTCTCACTTTAAGTCACAGATTTGGTGGTCTCATTCATAACCACACTGTTTAGCAGTTCCACAAACTTCTTCCTGAGCTTTGCATAAATGGCCATTCTGTGTGCAATATCTTAGATACTGAATCCCAGCCAAATTGTTCCTTTGCAAGGACTGTTAAATCAAGCTGCATTTATGCAACATTCTCATAAAATATTCCAGCAGGAATACCCAAACAGGCATCAGAAGCAAAAATGATGGCTGGGTTTTTGCATTCCTATCTTCTAATTCTGGCTATAAACCAACTAAATCAGCAGAATTTGGTCTTGATCCTCGGATCGCTGGTCAACGCTGCTCAGTTAGGAAGATCAAGTGAGCTAAGAATTATTGAACCGTAATAGAAGAATCAAATTAATTCAGTTCAAGAACCCAAATAATTGTTTTTGGTACAGGCATCCTTCTTGAAATAACTATTAACAAATTATTCTAGTACGTTAGAAAAAGTAGTCCAGGGGACTTCTTATTCCTACTAGTCATCAGGAACTGATGGCTTCCATTCCAAAGATTTATATTAAGTAGGCATATAATAGCGCTGTTCCCTTAACCAATATCATCCAAACTTTTCTGTGAATTTGAGCTGTTCTTTTACATTCAAAAACCTTTCTTGTCACCCTGCTACTTGAAGGTGTGATGGAAACCACAAATTATAGACCAATTATCTAACATCTGTTATTAGGAAATTTACAAAACATGTTATTAAGCAAAGAGATTGAACATATAAAAATAATTACATTTGATCAGAGTCTGTACGGATTTGTAATGGGTAGGGTTTGACTGATGAACATGGCTGCATTTTTCAAAGCTATGACTAAATATCAATGGGCAACAGAGTGCTACAGCTAGTAGCAATGCTAGCTCACAGAAAGAGCAACCCGTTTTTATCCTGATCTCTGGTGCTGCACATTCACCCTGTGACTGTGAGGGTTTTATACAGTTGCTCCAGTTTTCTCCCCATCCCAAAGACAAACAGATTAGTATGTTAATTAGCCACTGGACATTGCCCACAATGTGCAGGCGAGCAGGAGAATGAAGGGAGGATAAAATGAAATAGTGTAAATGGGCATTTGACAGTGAATACAGATTCAAGCAGCTTTTTTTCCCCCCTGTGCTGATCTCTACGATACACTAATGTTATCAACCACAATCTTCCAAAGAGCACTTGATAGAAGTCCTTCGGAGGAGACTGTTAGCAAACACTGGAATTATATAATCAACACTCATTGTTAACATGGCAAGAGTCAGTAGCTTTAATTCTCGGTGTTGACATTTCAGAGGATCTGTCCTGGGACCAGCACATTAGTGCCAAGACAAAGAAGACACAAAAGCACCTCTACTTTACTCGGATTTTGCGTAGATTCTGCATGCCACCAAAACATTTGACAAACGTCTATAGATGCACAGTGGACAGTATCCTAACTGGTTACATCAGAGCCTGGTATGGAAACACCAATGCTCACGAATAGGAAACATGACAGAAAGTGGAGGAGACAGCTCAGTTCATCACAGGCAAAGCTGTCCCCACCATTGAGCACATTTACATGGGAGCACTGCCACAAAAAAGCAGCATCCATCATCAAGGACCCCACCATGCAGGCTATGCCTTCTTCTTACTACTACCACCATCGGGCAGGAGGTACAGAAGCCTTGGGTCACACACCACCAGGTTCAGGAACAGTTATTACCCCTCAACCATCAGGCTCCTGAACCAGCATGGATAACATCACTCACCACTGTGAACTCATTCTGTGACCTAAAGACACACTTTCAGGGACTCTATAACTAATCTTCTCAGTATTTTACAACTTGTATAGCTTGCTGTCTTTTGCATGCAAGTTGTGTTGGTCTTTGGTTATGATTAATTTCATTTTTCCTGTAAACACTTGTGTAGCCCCCCCCTAGCCACCCTCAGTCTCCTCGCCGAACGCCCTCCTCAGGGTCCTCGGGGTCCGACCCCGTTAGTGGACATCACAGCACCTCGTCCATCCTCTGTCTCACTCTCTCGCCTTCTGCCCCAAAACCCCGCGCATACAGTATCTTCAAATACACCAAAACCATAACAACTATCCCAATTGGTTAATAGCATCCCCTTATCACACTCTAAACCAAAACAAGCTGCTAGCGCAAACTTTCTCAGCGTTTAACACAACAAAGCTGCATTCCCCAGATTAACATAACAAAGACGCCATTTTAATTAGCCTCTGCAATAACATAAAAGTCGAAACCCCCTTACACTTGCAAGAAAATAAATCTCAAGGTAGTATTTAAGTATTTTGATAATAAATTCACTTTGAACTGCTTGGAGCAGTTGCTCAAGCTGCTTGGAATGATTGAAGCCATTTGACCAAAGTTCTGGCCTGAAACAATGAATGACTTCTGATTCTTTCCCTATGTAACTAAAGTTGTGGAAGTTATTGTTTCTGTTATATTTTTAACTCCAAAATATAAAAATTAATGAAAAGAAAACAAAGGAGCCGGGAATGTGAGTCTAACGTTTTTACTTTAAGCGAGTCACGTACATATGACACTGTGGCATGATGACGTATGCCATTCATGTACTTCATATATATAACCATAATGAATTATTTAAATAAACAATATACTTATAACATTACTCAAATATTACTGAAATATTAAATACACAACACTCCTCCCTGTCCCATTCAGGCCAAAAGGTCTAATCGCTGGGGAGGATTTCCTACTCTCGTGGGATAACATCTTACCTGACAAGGGCGGTCAGTCTGCTCGGCAGATGAGACTCGTAGCTGTGAAAACAGGTTCTGAGGCCTGCGTAGTGTTTGGAGGGGTTGACTCTGAGACTGCAGAAAGTGGTTCTGATAGCTCTGGACATCTTTCTTCTATCCTCAGCTTTTCTCTGGAACTACAGTACTTCAAATCTTTCTTCTCTTCCAGTCCTGGCTTCTTTCCCTCTCTTTATTTCTTTTCAACGTTTTGTCTTTCTTTCTCTTAACTTCCTTCTTGAAGTATTCTCCTATTAATCCTTTTATTACCCCCTTTACGATTTGATTTCTCCTCTTGGTTTCCTCATCCACCATACCATCTGCCAAATCCTCTGTTTTTGTATCTCCATTTACCATCCAGCTTGGCTTTGTTCTTTACATCTACTTTTACAAGCAATTTTTTGTCTCCCACTTGAAGTTCATGTAATAACCTTAATGAACACAAGTAGATTCTGGTTCTTTATACTCACAAAAGCTGAATGTTGCAACTTTCCTGAAGCTCCTTGAACTCTCTTCCAGCTTAAAACTCAGCCACATTTCACAAATTGCCACCCTGATTAACATATCGGAAGCATTTTCAGATATGTTGCCTACAAAAACTGTTGTAGTCAGACCACTGCTTTTGTCACTTTCACAATTCCTTGACCCAATATGTTTTCTAACCAGAGACAAAAAGGATGGCACTAAAGCTTGTTTGCCCTCTGACAGACAACCAGTCATGGTGTACAGCATGGACACAGTTGTGGCATCATCCAGTACCTTTCTTAATTCATTTTTAATTGACTGTTTTGCAGGGAATATGGTATGCAAATGGTGGATGGATCTCCAACCAAGTTGTAGTTGTCTCAGCCACTCACATCCCCACAATGCTGGCCCTCCTCTTTTTATCATATGCAAGTCCAAAGTGGCTTGTTGGTTGTTGTATTTCACTGTTACAAATGTCATTCCATAGGAATTATCTTTTCTCCAGTATAAGTTCTTAGTTGGAGATCTGCAGATTGCAGTTCAGTGTTATTGAAATGCTGTTCAAACTCATTTTATGGAATGACTGAAACAGCTGAACCAGTGTCCAATTCCATTTTAATTACTTTTGCTGTTCACTTCTGCTGCGAGCTATATCATTTGTCTATGACTAGTTTTCACATTGTAAATCTCAAGGCAACGCAGTCCTGTGTCACTCTCATCATTATCAGATTTTTCATCAGCAGCATGCAGATTGGTGCTGTTTTTGAAACTTCACATGGAGTTTTTATCTTTTTCTGCTCCCTGCGCAGTTCATTTATTTTAGTCTACCCAACATGTTCTTTGTACGTGTCCTACCTTGTTGTATTTTCAGCAAGTTTCATCTTTGAACCTAATTGGCCTGTTGTATGTCAGCCCCTGATACAGCCAACCTGGTTTCTGTTGCAATTTTGTTCACGCTCACTCTCATTCCTGAGTGCAACTCAATTGTTTCTCTGTTTGTTGTTTCTATTGATACAGCTATTTCAACAGCTCTTTTCAACGTAAGTTGTATTTCAGTTAGGAGCTGTTATTGAATACCTTCTCGTAAGATTCCACAAATTAAATAATTTCTCGGTGCATCATTAAGCCCTCTGCCAAACCACAATGCTCAGACAATCTCTTCAATTCAGCCACGTATGCTGAAATGGATTCCCCTTCCTTTTGATTACACTTATGAAACCTAAAGTATTTTGCAATCAACAATGGCTTTGCTTCTAAATGTGCCTGCATTACTTTCATGATACCAGAAAAGCTCATTTCAGCTGGTTTGGTTGGAGCAGTTAAACTTCTAAGCAAACTATATGCCTTTAAATCCAATGCACTCAGCAAAATTGGTACGTGTTTCTCAGTGGCTATTCCATTTGCTTGAAAATACTGCTCAATCTGCTCGGTATGCAATATCCAATTATCTGTCATGTAATCAAACACATCAATCTTTCCAATGTAGGCAGCCATTGCTGCTTTTTAAAAATAGTTATCATCATCTGCTACTCATTGTTTATGAACCCATGAATTCATTCATTCTTAGCCTTTTTTGCCAACTTGACTGTCTTTGTCCGTTCCTGAAGAAGCACATGCTGCACTGTTTTGCTTGAGGGTATCTTAAAGTGCTTCTTTTTAACTCAACCATTTCTTGCTGCACTTTTTAAAAAAAAATTCAAATGTCCCACTGCACTTCAACAGGTAGGTAGTCGGTTTGGATTCATTTTAAAAATACCTAGTCACCACTATTATGTTTTGTAACTCCAAAACATAAAACTAATTTAAAGGAAAATATGGAGAGTCCGAAATGCAAGTCGAACTTAGTTTTTACTTCAAGCAGAGTGTGCACATCTGACGCAGTGGTGTGATGACACATGCCATTCACGTGCTTTTACATAAAATCATAATGATTTAATCAAACAATATATTTACATTACTCATATTACTCAAATATTACAGAAATATTAAATACACAATAGTTTCAATCACAAGAGAGGTAGGCTTTGATGACTGTGATCTGGAAGGAACCAAGGAAGTTCTTGTTTCATGTGTTAAGAATGCGCAACTAAAGGTATTCAAGATCCAATGAGGGAGCAAGCAGCAAGTGAGTTGAAAGATGAAAATCTTCAACCTTCAAGAAGTTTTATACTGAAATGTTAAAATGTTAACAAAGAAAGCAATCTCAAAATAGAGTGTTGCTTAGAGGTCGCCCATGTCAGTGAGCAAAGCAATCATTATCCAGAGTTGTATGAAAAAAAGAGGCAAAATTACATCACTCTTCTCAAGCCTCTTTGAACCTCTGTGTCCACCACACTTGGGCCTATCACTGTTATTTGAAACACCACTTCAGAGCCAGTTGCCTCATCACCCTGACTTCCTACCTCTGTCTCCTCAACATTCAGATCATCAGTCCACATCTCCTATTACCCTCTTCAGCAGAAGTGTTTGCCGTTTCTCTGTCTTCATAACATAACAGTTTACTTTTAATAAAATCTTCATTTAGATTTTAATACTGTTTTTTTGTTTTCCTTCATATAACTACATTTTGAGCACATGGGCCAAACTGCTTTTTTTTAACCCCAGTCAAAGGAACAGAAAGCTACTGCCTGCTTAAGGTGCTTTTGAGTAACAAAGGGTTCTTTAGAAAGTGTCAAATGGGGCGGCGCTGGGAGCGGACCTAAATGCAAGACACAGATACTCCAGAACTAGGAACAGGACAGGACTAGAGTTACTGACGTGACAGGATGCAGACTAGGAGCCGGGACAGGAACACAGACTTGGGCTAGGACACTGGCTAGGCAAACGGGACCAGGCCAAGGAACTGGGAACTAGGAGCCTGGGCTTGGACTCCGAGCCGGAGACTGAACAAGGGCCCAGAATCTGGGTCTTGACTCGGGCTCGGACCCTGGAATTAGGCAAGGACATGACGTGGCTACAGGACTGGACATGGCTTGGGTTCCTCGATGCTTGGGGTCTTTGTGGCTTGTGCTCCTCGATGCTTGGGTTCCTTGAGGTGAGGACATGACGAGGCTTGGTTTCCTCGAGGCGAGGACATGACAAGGCTTGGGTTCGGACTCCGAGCCAGAGACTGGACAAGGACCCAGAACCTGGGTCTTGATTCGGGCTCGGACTCCAGAACTAGGTGAGGACAAGACATAGCTACAGAACAGGACGGGGTTCTTGTACATGGCTTGGACAGGACAAGGTTCTTGGATGTGGCTTGGACAGGATGAAGGAACTCCCACACCAGGCTGGGCGAGGTACTCCTGGGCTGGGCGAGGCACATGGACAGGATGCAAACACGAAGCCTTAACTTGGTCGAGGGAGACAGGAACGCAGAGCCTTGGTCAAGGGAGACAGGAACACAGAGCCTTGGTCGAGGGAGACAGGAACATGGAACACAGAGCCTGGACCTCTCCTTGGAAACAGGACGTAGGGCCGGGATTCATACACCGAACACTGAGAGACAGATCTCCACTCAAGGTAGCGGCAAACGGCCGGACCTACAAAGGCGTGGACACGGAGACGGTTCCCAACACTAGGTAGCGGCAAACAGCTGGATCGACCTAGTGAAGGCGTGGACACAGAAACAGTTCACAACAACAATAGACAGTTCCTTATCTTGCTCCAGCGGTTGAACTTGACAGCGGTGCAGGCAAAGGTTGCAGGTGAGGGTGACAGGCGAGGCAAGGCTTCAGACACTGGGTGCAGGGCGAGGCTTCAGAAGCAAGGGACAGAGAAGGGATTCAGACAGGGGGTTTGGACAGGAGCAATCCAGCAACTGAAGCTGAACCAAGGAGCTATTTACATAGCCAGCCCAAGATGTGAATCAGCTGCCTCAATTAGAGCACCCAACAGAAAAAGGGAAAACCAGAAAACCTGGAATAAGGAACGATGGACCGGACCGTGAACGGAATCTGGACATCACGGACTGGACCATGACAGTAAGTAGCCCTTTTGATTGCTGGGGAAGGTGTGTATTTGTGACCAGTGGATCACATCTTCAGTTCCATCTGGCCGGGATGAACAGAAGTTATCCATTTGCTATAGAGATTCTAATTACAACTATCTAATTAAACAGTTTACAGAACTAATAATTACAGGAAAGCACCACTCTCCATTATCCTGATCCTCACCTAAAAAGATGAAGAACAATTTTCTATTGATAGGTAATCTGGAGTAACATGTTACTCTAACATTGCCTCTGGGCGGTTTTCAGGTCTTACTTTCAGTACTTAAGAATGCTTTCATGCACTTGTGACAAATAAAACAAATCTTTATCTTTTCTAACAGGAGAATAAACAATGTAAACTGTAAACGCTCCTGTTGAAGAGGTATTTTCAAAGCACCATGTTAAATCACATTATTTCTCAATTTTTAACAGAACTCGTCAATCAGCAAGGTTCCCATTGTTGCTCTTTATAATTAATGCACTATTCTAATATCCAATTCTGGGTCCATTATGAAGTGATGGATCTAGAATTGTATATTAAAATCTGTTTTATTATCACTGACATATGTCACGATATTTATTTTTTGTAGCAGCAGTACAGTGCAATACATTAAAAATACTATACATTACAATATGTAAAATAAATAGTTCAAAAAGAAAGCAAAATAGTGACACAGTGTTCATGACTGATTATTGGTGATAGAATGACAGAATTTTTTACATTTATTCTTTCTCATGGCATGTTAATGGCAACTTGCACATCATGCACTCGATCTGTTCAATTTTATTGGAAAATCCTTCCTTTTGGTGCTTTGATTAATTTTACTCACTGCAGTTGTTCTTTAGTATTAGCGGCAGGGAGAATCGATTGCAGAACCTATCTGAACAGCAGAAAAAACACATCACCAGCAGTTGCTGGGATCAACTGATTAGCATTTAGCATTTAGCAGCCACTGGAACCTTGAATATGCTTGGTAAAAGAGCAAAGTTTCACATTGAGTAACTTGAACAAAACTTCTTCCAGTAATGAGCAGAGATTGTTTTAAGTGACGCATATTGTTTGTTAAATTGCTCATCTACACCCCTAATCCTGAAGGACAACCAGAGCAAATAGAACTAATCAAAGAACCACAAACAAGGACTTTCCATTAAAGTTGGGCAGACTGAAGGCATGATCCACAAGTCACCATTAAGATGCCATGAGAAGGAATTAACGAAAACAAATTCTGTCATTGTCACCAATAAATAGTTATGAACTATGAACACTGGCTCAGTAATTTGCTCTCTTTTTTGCACTATTCATATGATTCTTATTGTAACTTACAATAATTTTTTAATATATTGCACTGTACTGCTGCAGCAAAACAAAAAGTTTCATGACATTTGGAAGTCAGTAATAATAAACCCAATTTGGATTGTAATATCCAGTTCTGGGCCCATCAGTTCAAAACGGACCGGAAATGAGAGCATGCTGGTGTTAATAACAAGTGTAACGCCCTTCTGAGCCTTTGTCACGCACCCTTCAAACACAGCTTCCCTAAAACACCAGTTAGAAGTTCCATGTAAACCAGATCCCGTGAAAAATCAACTGTAAAGGTTAAGAGTTTAAGAACAATATTTAATTTTCTGTCCTAATAAATGTCAGTTGCCCAGCTTGCACTAGTGGACAATCTTTTTGAAACAGCCTTTTCCGTCATTAAAGGCCAACTGCCTGATTATTAAAGCAGCACTGCTTGTCCAAAATGATACAAAACTCCCGCTCATTAAAAAAAAACTGTTCAAGACTTTCTCGTGACTATCACAAACACTTCCTGTGCAATGATGTACATGCAATGTTCAGGTTCTATTATCATCCAGGAAAGGGGGCAACCAATGTGTGGATCACAGGTTTCCATCAAGAGGCATGTCACATTGCCCAAATAATCTCCTGCAGTGGCATTAGATAAGAGACAAATACTGGTCTTGGAATTGGGGAGAACTCAATTGTTCTACTTTAAACTGTCATGGAATCATTTATGTACACTAGCCAAGCCACCAGAGACTTGCCTCATCCACATACTGTGGGACATTTAGTGCAACACATTCAATGCTCCCTTTGAAGCTGTAAAGACAGTTGGATCATTAATTCAAAGAGTTTGATGAATGCTAAAAACAGCCTTAAATGCTAAAGAGAACCTTCAAATCTGATCACAGTGCTGAAATGTGAAATTAAAAAGCAAGAAACACAAGGCATCCATCTCAAAGATGGTTTTGGCAACTCCAGGACATCCCACATTTTACAATTAAATGGATACCTCTGATGTAGAAGTACTGATGCAGCTGCTTACATATTTAAATCTCCACCAGCAGCAATATGTTAAGAGATGCATAATCTCTTTAGTGCTGTTGGAGAATGATGGCCAAGCCAGGACGCCAGGTAAAAATCTGCTCCCCTTCAAATAATGCCATAGGATCCTTTACATCTAGGAAGGTGGAGCCTCTGTTTAACATCCCAGTTGAAAGACAGTTCCTCTGACAGGGCGGTGGTATCTCAGCAGTGCACTCAAGTGCCAATGTCAAGTTTTGTTTGAGCAAGAAATTCAAAGCCTAAACCTTTTAGAATGGTAAAGCACCGAAACAGGCTCTTCTACATATTATGATGTCAATCTAAACTAATCCTACCTGCAGAAGGTCCATATCTGCCCCCGCCACTCCCCCCTGTTACCTCCCTGCTCATGTATCTGTCAATGTCTTTTGCCTCAGTTGAAACTGCCATCAACTGAACAAAGGCAGAGAAAAGCCTATAAGATATGAGAGCCCAAAATTCTGATTACAACCGTAGTGATGTCTTCTATGGCTGAGATATTAAGTTTGAAATAGTGCTCTCATTAAAACAGGAGAAAGTGAATTTTCTACACTGAAGCCCTAACCACTAATCTTGTTGGGCTTTGAAATTGCACCATGCAAATAATGAATTACAAGGATGTTAAGCTTCTGTGTGCTTGTTCTGTGAACAGCCGTACCAAGGTAGATTGACTCAGGGGATCCATGATCCAGCTCTAAGGTTGCTGTTTATTCTACCAAGCTACATGTACTCTTTTAATGCTGTTATTTTTGCCTGTTTGATCATCCTCAAAGGAAACAGCTAGGCTATGACAGCACTTCAAAAAGAGAGGTACAAAAGCACAATCTAACTCCAATTCTTCTCAACTAAAAGAAATTGTCTGCAAAGGTTATTCTTTGCACTGATTTCAGACAGGGACAGATAGAGTATTATGGCAACCCATCCATCGGTGTCCTAAAAGCTTCTTGTCTCTATTTCAAACTCCCAACAACACAAACACTAAGCTTTTAAGTATCACTGATGCTGCAGCCTACAGCATCCAAATAATTTGTCTCAACTGACAAGAGGCTGACGAGACTTCACGCTCTGTCATACCACAGAAAGGAAAGAATAAAAGACTTGTTAGAGGGTCTCATCACATCTCAGCCAGAACTCACTTCACACATACAAAATTACTTTGGAGTGCAAAGGCTTATCTTGGCCATGATGATAGCCTTATGCTAGTTACAGGCTCCCTAAAAGCAGACAAGTCATAATCATAATGCAGCAGGTACTGGAATTTGAGGAGTGAACAGAAAATGGTGGAAGCAGTCAGCAAATCAAGAGGGGGTTTGCAGAGTGAAAGATTTAACATCACAAATCAACAATTTTATCAGATTTTGTTTTTAAGTACAGTATTCTGAAATATTGCACAGGCATATGAAAGTTCACTGACCAGAAACATCAATATCCACAGGAGTTATCTACTGAGCTTTTTCTGGCACTATAAAGATTTAGTCCAGTCATTCCTCTGGTCCTGATCCTGACAGGGATTAACAAGGCCCTTTTGGAACAATGTCATTGATATTTGAACATTGATATATTCCTTCATTCAATGACTTAGCTAAAGTACATCACCCCTAATAATGCAGCACTCTTGCATCACTGCACGAGATGTTAACAGCGTGTGTAATTAAGACCTGGAGTACAGTTTTAATTCATAAGGTCAGTTTCAATGTGAGAGGCATAAATGATAATGTTGTGGGGATAAAAAAATGTCAATAATAGAAATGAAGAATTCTGTAGTCTGCAGGTGGACGTCAATGAGATTGTTTAAATCAGGGGTAGGCAACCTTAAGCACAAATGATTTTCTAGCATGTGTTCTTCAGTAATTTGAGGCAAAACATAACTAGATGTATTTAAATGGATAATTACCATATTTCAAGTTTTTTATGGTATTTATCTGGCCCACCGTCTGCTCATTAATACGCGATCCGGCCCACAGAGGCAAAAAGGTTGCCAACCCCTGGTTTAAATGGACCATAGAATAGAAAATGGAATTAACACAGCTGTGTTGGAGACAGAATAAGTGAGGCAAGGGATTTCAAAATACAATATAGAGTCATGGAGTGATACAACATAGAAAAAGGTCCGCCGGCTCAATTTCGTCCACGGTGCCTAACAAGCTTGTCCTATTTGCTTTTTAAAACCCTCCTATCCACATACATATCCTACTGTCTTTTAAATGCTGTTATTTACCTTTTAAATGTTGTTATTAATGATATCAAGAGTGTGGCTACTAATTCCTGAAGGCAAGGAAAAGACAGACATGGCAATGGGAAAGAACAGTAGATTCCTGGCCTTTATTAGATAAAGGCTAAAATGAATAAAGACAGATCATGTCAAAACTGCTTAAAATATCCGTCAGACCAAAGCTACATTACAGGGAGAATGTGACAGTAAGGAAGATGCTGCAGATGATATCTGCAAGAATGGAGAGATCTCCATTCCAGGGAAACATCTACCTGGTTGATATCACTTTATTTAGAACAGAGGAGATTGAAGGGTATAAAATTGTGGGAGTCCAGATATGAGACTAGATCCTTAAGCAGTGAGTTGAATAACTTGGCAAAAATCTTGGGAATAATGATCAATTAATTGAACACTAAAGATTAGGGGAGCATTGAAGAGATTTTCTCCACCCAGAGGTTGACAGGAGTTTGAAATTCACTACCTGAAAGGCAGAAATACTCTTCTTGATATATAAAATACACTTCTTGATATCCTTATTAACACCATTTGAAAGACAAATTACAGCATTTAAAAGACAGTTGGTTAAGTATGCAGACAGGAAGGGTTTAGAGGGCAAATGGGGCCAGCTTGTTGGGAGCCATGGATGATTTGCGTTGAAGGACCTGTTTCCATGTTGTATTACTGAAAGAGCACATAATATCCAATATATAAGGGGGCTGCAGACCAAGAATTTAAAAGTGAGATGAGGGCTGATAATACATTTTTCTGCAGGCTGATTCAATGGGACAAATGGCTTCTCCTTGTGTCTGCAAATTTAAAATGATCACTGAAAGTTCTGACCCTGAGCGCAGGGTTGCAAAGTGCTTCCATTTGTGCACGCCTATAATCTTAAATTAACCAACAACAGTCAAAGGGAGCCCTGCAACTTGTCCTTTCAGGATGAACTCTTAAAACCCAATTAGCAAATACAGTAAATCTTTGGGAACTGGAAGCTATAAATTAGGATACAACTCATTACAATATTGGGACTGCTAAAAGACATCCTAATTTCCACATTTAAATGTAATTCTCTGGTTTCTCAAATGTCATAAATATCAGAATTTAACTAAACTTAAATCACTGCTTTCCATTAACTATCTATTCACTACTGTTTATGTGAATGAAGTGCCACTGACAAGGCCAATCCAAATAGGGTCACCTCACTGCAGCTTGTATGGGAAAAGATCTCAGACTTAACACTGGAACAGAGTTCCAGAACTTAGACCGTGCAAATGAAGGAACAGTTGAGATAATATACAGGTCATATGAGGGTTCATCAGTGGTAGGGTCATGAACTGAGAGGCAATCTTGAAGTAACCTTGATGTAAAACTGCAGTGCATTATGGAGATGGTGTACATTACACCCATGGTGCTGAGGTGATGGAGGGAACGAGTATTTACACAGGTGAATGCAGAAAAGACCAATGGTTCTTTTGTCCTGAATGATGTGAAACTTGGAATATTTTTTGATCTGGACTCATTCAAGACATATTTCATCACACACTCAACTTGCCCCTGTATATAGTGAAAAGTCTGGTCGAGCACTAGATGACAAGCTAGTTCACATGAGACATAGTTCACTGTTATGGAAGTAGGCCTGCAGTGGGAAACAATGAAGTTGGTATTCCTGAAGATTACAATCAAATTTTTGAAAGGATCAATCTTCATTGAAACCTCTAATTGGAATACCACTTTAGCCTTATAGTCTTGTGTACTGTAGCTAAACTTCAAATAAAGTATATGAATGCAATTCTTTTGCGCTATATCGACTTTGGAGGTTTTGCAGATGAGTTTCATCAGGTTGATTCTGGAGAGGGAGTTAACCAATGAGGAGGGATTGAGTTGCCTGAGACTATACCCACTGGAATTCAGGAGAGTGAGAGATGATCTGACAGAAACATATAAAATTATGAAAGGGATAAATAAGATAGAGGCAGGAAAGTTGCTTCCACTGGTAAGAAAGACTAGAACTACAAGATATACCTGCAAGATTCAAGGGAATAGGTATAGGTTAATGAGGAGAAACTGCATTTCCCAGAGAGTAACTGTGGAATTCCCTGCCCAGGGAAGCAGTTGGGGGTACCTCATTAAATACGTATATTTAATTCACAGTTAGATAATTTCTAATATAGCAGGGGAATTAAGAGTAATTGGGAAAAGTCGGGTAGGTAAAGCACACTCCACAACCAGTTCTTATTGAATGGTGTAGCAGGCCAAATAGTCTATTCCTGTTTCTGTTTCTTAATTGTGTGATGTATACTCAATGGTCACATTTTTCTTCCAGGTACACCTGCTCGTTATTTACAACAGAGGAGATTAACGGGGTGTAAAATTGTGGGAGTCCGGATAGGAGAGTAGAGATTTCTAGGAGAACCATCTTAGCAGCAATTTCATCCATAAAAGCATCCGGACATGATCAAGAGGTTCAGTTGTTGTTCAGACCAAATATCAGAATGGGGAAGAAATGTGATCTAAATGACCCGACCGTGAAATGACGCTGGCACAAGGAGTGGTTTCTGTATCTTAGAAACAGCTGATCCCCTGGGATTTTCAAGCACACCAGTCTCAAGTGTTTACAGATAATGGTGTGAAAATGGAGTGAGAAACAAAAGAACATCCAGTGAGCAGCAGTTCTGTGGGCAAAACTGCCTTTTTAATGTGAGAGGTCAGAGGAGAATGGCCAGACTGGTTGAAGCTGACAGGAAGGCACCAGAAGTTCAAGTAACCACACATTACAACAGTGATGTGCAGAAGAGCATCTCTGAATACACAGCAAGCCGAACCTTGAGGTGGATGGACTACAGCAACAGAATCCACACCAGGTTCCACTCCCATGGCCAGTTTATTAGGTACACTCCAGTAGCTAATAAAGTGTCAACTAAATGTATACTGCCTTGCCTACTGAGATTTTGTAAGTCAAGCTGAACTTTATACAATCAGCAGCAAATGTCCCCATTTCTGATCTCATGCTGGGAGAGAGAACGTGATGGAGAAGCTGAGATGATTAAGTTAAAGACACGCCTCGACTAACTTCAACAACTGCCCTGACTTTAAAATGAGTGGCCTCCACAAACACAACCCTCTTTCAATGCTCTACCTTAAAATACCATGCAACATTTAACCTTATACAATTACACTTGTTTATGCAATTATGTTGTTGTTGTTCAGTCGTTAAGTCAAGTCCATGTCTTCGTGAACTCACGGACTCCTGCACACCAAGATTTCTTGTTGGAAACTGCCTCTCTAAGATCCCCAAGGTTATACGCATTGTCCGAGTAATATTATCTATCCATTGCAGCCTCTTCCAGCCTCTCCTTCTTTTACTTTCTGTTTTACCTACCATGAGACTCTTCTCCAAGGAATCCTGTCTTCACGTGATGTGGCCTAAATATCTGAGCTTTTGTCTCATAACCAAGTGAGCAGTCTGGCTATATTTCTTCAAGTATTGACTTGTTGGATCTTCTTGCTGTCCAACGAACTGTGAACAATTTTCTCCAGTAACCAAGTTCAAAGGCATTGACTCGTTGGTATTCAGCCTTACTAATAGTCCAGCTCTCACAGCCATACATCACAACTGGAAATACCATAGACTTGACTATATGGATCTTCGTAGATAATGTTATGTCGCTGCTTTTCAGTATTTTATCTAAATTTGGTATTGCTGCCCTTCCCAGAAGTAGGCACTGTTTAACTTCATGGCTGCAGTTATCATATTTACCTTATTTTCAAGGCACCTGCAATAAATATAACCAATATTAAACATTATTGGTATACATGTTTGGTTACAAGAGAGCATGTTGATAAGATGAATAAACTGTTGGAGAGTTATGCATGTTTAACATGTGAATAAGTAATGGTGAGTAAACTACCTTGATGATAAAGCCAGTGTTGAGCTCAACCAATATTTACCTTCTGAAAACTCTGGATCAGATTAGTGATACTTAAATTCAACTTAGTCAGCTGCCTCATAGGCACTAACGTCCCCACAATCAAGGACATCTTCCCAGTTCCTAAGGTGGCATCCATCATTAAGTACCCTTACTATCCAAGACATGCCCTCTTCCCATTACTACAATCAAAGAAGAGGTACAAGAGCCTTAAAACACACAATGTTTCAGGAACATCATCTTCCCCTCTGCCATCAGATTACTGCACGGTTCATAAATACTGCCTCACCATTCCCCTTGTATATTTTTCTATTTTAATTTTTCATTGAAATTTATAGTAATTTTTTAATGTTTTGTACTGTACTGCTGCCACAAAACAAAACATTTGACAGCATATGTCAGTAATAATAAAGCTTAGCAACACATACAAAATGCCGGAGCAATTCCTCAGGTCAGTAGCAACTATGGAAAGATATAGAGAGTCAATTTTTTGGGCTGAGACCATTCATCCAATAAACCTGATTCTGATTGTGTCTTTCTTAATGGTGTTGGATCTAAACAGAGATGTTGTTCTGAAAGACTTTCATGATGGATTTGACAACCACACTATGGACAATTTTATAGATAATGAGAGGAGGAAACTGCAAAAGCAACTCCATCCTCAACCATAACAGGACCTACCTTATGTGCTAAAGAAAAGGCTGAACCATTCACAACCACCTCAAACCAAAAGTGCCGAGTGGATGATGCCTCACTGCTTTTAGCATCACAGAAGCCGATCTCTAGTCAATTTGATTCACTCCACATAATATCAAATAATGGCTGGTTAAAGCAAAGGCAACGGGACCTGAGAACACACTACACTTGCAGTTATTTATTTCTTGAAATGCAGCATGAAATAGGTCCTGAGCTGTGCTGCCCAGCAACCCCTGATTTAACCATAACCTAATCACAGAACAACTTGGTGACCAATTAACCTACTAACCAGTACATCTTTGGACTATGGGTGGCAACCGGAGCACCCGGGGAAAATCCATGCATTCACAGGGGAGAACATACAAATACCTTACAGATGGTGCTGGAATTGAACTCCAAACTCTGATGCCCAGAGCTGTAACAGCGTCGCTCTAACTGCTACACTACAGTGGCGCCCTAACTTCCTAATTCCCTGTGCTTTCACAGTTCCGGAACCAGCACATCTGTCCAGCAATGTAAAACATTGCCAAAACATCCTCTCCACACACAAAAAAAAACAGGCCAAACCCAGTCAGGCTAATTACCATTAATTCAGACCACTCTCAATTTTAGATCAGCCACTGTCACACTGAATAGCAGGGCACACTTGAGGGGTCTGGTGGAATTTTCTTGCTTTCTTCTGTGCTATCATTAAATATAATGAAAGATGTCTGCAACAATACTTACAGGATCTTATAACTACACCAGGGTCATTACAGACTTTATTAAAACAGTTGTGGGTGAGCGTGACCCCGTGAAATCTTTCAGGGTTTTCCCCAATCAGAAGCCCTGGATGAACAATGAAATCCAGAAACTACTGAGAGTCAGATCAGAGGCATTCAAGTCTGGAGATCAAGAATGCTACAAGAGGTGTAGGTATGATCTCTGGAAAGCCATTTCAGGGGTGAAGTGGAGATTCCAGACTGGACTGGAATCAACAAGGGATGCTTGACAGTTGTAGCAGAGTTTGAATGCCATAACCTCCTATAAAGCTAAATCTACGACATAGAGGACAGCAGAA
Organism: Mobula birostris; assembly: GCF_030028105.1. Lineage (NCBI taxonomy): Eukaryota > Metazoa > Chordata > Chondrichthyes > Myliobatiformes > Myliobatidae > Mobula > Mobula birostris. Next base: position 48,843,578 of record NC_092387.1, on the reverse strand, counting down.
CTTCACTTCCAGATGAGCTCAATGCCTTCTATGCTCGCTTTAATCACTAGAACAGGGAAGAACCATTGCAGTCCCATGTCTCCCAATGATCCTTTGGTCTCAGTAGCTGAAGATGACGTGCCTTTAAGAGAGTGAATCCAAAGAAAGCAACTAACCAACTGGCTGGTGTATTCACGGATATTTTCAACCTCTCACTTTGGATGATTGTGGTACCCATCTGCTTCAAGCAGGTTTCAATCATACTGGTCCTCAAGAACAGCATGGTAACCTGTCTAAATGACTATCACGCAGTGGCACACATCCACAGTGATGAAGTGTTTTGAGAGGCTGGTGTTGAAGCATATTAGTTCCTGTCTGAGTGACGACTTGAATCCACTCCATTTCACCAACCAAAGCAACAGCTCTGCAGCAGATGCTACCCCGTTGGTTCTTCACCCAACTGTGGAACATCTGGAGAGCAAAGATGCATACATCAGGATGCTCTTTATCAATTCCAGTTCAGCATTCATATCACAAGTCTACTTAGCAATGGCCATTTCAAACAAGAAAATCTAACCACCTACTCTTCATATTCAATGACTTTTAACATTAATGAAACTTAAGCCATCAGTATCTTGCGGGGGGGGGGGGGGGGGTCACCTTTGACCAAAAACTTAAATGGACGAAGTCCAACTCGAGGTCATCTGGGGTGAGCAATACAATACTGGACTTGCCAGTGATGGCAAGATCACAAAAAGGAAGAAGAATAATCACAATCAGTCTCTGTTCCTGCACCTTAGGACTTGTACTTTAGAAAAAAGCCAACCCAAAACATTAAACCTGTTACTCAATATAAATGCCTCCTGACCTCCTGAATACAGTGTACCCCTGTGTTACAGCAGTACTATACACGTGAAGGAATTTTGACCTTGTTGAATTCACAAATCACTACCAAAACATTGGAGAAATGGAATAAAAATTCAATTTTATGGAATTTACGTCAAAAGCTAAACATAAAATGCATGCAAAGCAGTGAACTAGTTTATCAAGGACAAGGATTGCAGGCTGCTAGCTCACAGTGGGATACCACGTATGGGATTTGCCTTGGAAACATACAAGTTGAGCTCTTCTACTAATACTTAAGTGAGTCAAATTCATTCTTAAAAGTTTTACTGCATGGGAATGGCATATTCATTTTTCCTCAATAAAACTGCATTCAGGTCTATTTATTTTCTGCTCATAAACTTTGTTATGGATGGTGGATTGGTTCAGAATGCAAAAGTGATATTATTTAAAGTACATGTTTTATTTTACGCATGCTAATAAAAAGAAATGACTTAAGGTTTTCACTGCTTTTATGCAGTATGGAAAAAAAATTACTATCACTTAATCTTCCCAAGCAAACAAACTCAAATCATTTTTGTAAATTTTATTTACAGTACTGCATAGGTTGGGACTTGGTTCCTTGGAGTACAAGATGCTGAGGGATGACATTATAGAAGTATATCATGAAGAGCACAGATAAAGCAAATTTTCATAGATTTCTCCCCCCCCACCCCCCATCCACAAGGTTTGGAGTCCAAAACTAATGCGCATGGGTTTCAGGTGGGACAGGAAAGACTAAACGGGGCCAGAGGAGAAACCTTTTCCACCAGAGAGTGCTGGGTAGGTGGAACATGCTGCCAGAGGAAGTTGAAGAGTCAAGTATAATTACAATGTTTTAAGGATATTTAGACGGGTAAATGGATTGAAAAGGTTTCGAGGGATATGGGTCAAACACAGGTTAATGGGACTAGCTCAGAGAAGAATTAACTTAGTCAGCATGGAGGATCTTTTCCTATGTTGTATAATTCTACAGCTCTACAGTGGAAATAATTCACATCATTTATACACAGCATTGAGTTATGGTCCTCATCTTTTGAGGGACTAATGAACTAATGTATTTGGTGGGTTTTTCAAAGTTTCATTATCCAAAAAAAACAATTGCATGCTGTCGGTTCTCAGTGGAAGCCCTACAGGAGATTTGATTTGAAAACTAACAAGGCAATCATCTTCACACAAGAGAAAATCTGCAGATGCTGGAAATCCAAGCAACACGCAATATTCTGGAGGAACTCAGCAGGCCAGGCAGCATCTGTGGAAAAGAGTACAGCCAACATTTCGGGCCGATAGTCTTCAGCAATGTCCTGTAGAAGGCTCATGGCCCAAAATGTCGATTGTACTCTTTGCTGTAGATGCTGTCTGGCCTGCTGAGTTCCTCCAACATTTTGTGTATGTTGCAAGGCAATCATATTTCCTACTGGTATTTGTGCAATGTAATATCCAACAACCTTTTCTTTCTCTTCTGCTCATAATAGAATTAGAATTTTCTTGCCTACTGTCTAGGAACATTAATGAGGAAAGAAAAGCTTTGCCAGAATGCAGCCCCACTTACTATACGGAATTCAATGGGGGAAAAAGAGTATATTACAGAAGATCATGATATGAATTCAACTCTTCCATAACACAGGAGTACAAGACATTTGTAACATTTTCTGTAGATTTGAAGCATCTGTAGTTCTTTGCTTTATTACCAACCCAGTCTACAGTGGTTATTTATCATGTCCAAAACAATGGGGAGGGGTGAACAGATCAGCACAGCACAGCTCATCTACAAATATGTTGGAACAGTTATTATCCTTCAACCGTCAGGCTCCTGAACCAGTGCAGACAACTTCACTTACCACAACACTGTGCTGATCACTGAACACAACTTAAGGACTCACTTTCAAGGACACTACAACTCATGTTCTCAGTATCATTTATTCACTTATTTATAAAATATTAAAATTTGTTTTTCTTTTCTCTGTACTTGCACAATGATTCTCTTGTATTTTTCTCTTCTACTCTGAATGACTGCACCGGCCGGTACTGCAGTAGCTTCCGCAGCAGACTTCGAGGTAAGTGGTCTCAATTTGAATCATGCCGGCTCCTTGCACACTTTCCATTTGAGCTGGGTTAACTGTCAAGCTAGCAACTCAGCCTCATAAAAACAGACTAAAATGCTAAAGACACAGCAAGTTTGCCGCCCAATGCACCACAATGAATACCACCAATGACAACTCTGCATGCCTGCAAGAAAATGAATCTTTGCATAGCATTTGGTGACACATAGAGTACGTACTTTGATAATAAATTTACTTTTAGCTTTGACATAGTAGAGCAAGGGAATCAGTTCTCTCAGATCTCAAACTAAAAAACAAGCAAAACATCTGGTGGCAATCAAGGTACCCCATTAGCTGCAGTGGTTCAAGATGCCTCTTCTCCAGCACTTTCTCAATCGTTCTGGGAATGGACAACAACTTGTTCTTGTCAGAGACACCCATTCTCACTGAATGAATAAAATCACGAATCCTATCGATATCCAAGAGCAATGCAAACATGTGAATATGATGTTAACTTGAGATTGCTTCAATTGATTATTTCAGAACTCTCTCTCAATACTTTTTTTTTGCTCTGCAAGTGCCCAGGGAGCAACAGAAAATGCAGGAGTTTGCTTGCATATTTAATGGAATGCCTGGAAGCAGTCTGCTGTCAGTCCTTGTGGAACACGATGGAGTAATTAACCAGACTAACACACCGAGAAATACTGCACAGTGGAACCTCACATTTTCATCTAACATCAAAATTGGTTCAGGGCCACAGAACAAAGACGAAATTTTTTCTGTTTGTTCATTACTTCCAATAGTTGACTAAGGCTGATGCCAATGAATTTATCACTCAACCATCTTTCTTTTTGATATGCTTTGATCCTAGACAAGAATTGTCAGTACTGCCAATTTCTGTAATTTGGCCCCTGGTGAAATATAATTCAAAATTTATCCCAGCTCAAATCAGAGTTCAAAAGTTAATTGTTCGGTGCTGATGATCTTTTGAAATGAATAAACAGTCAATGCTTCAGACCGAGACCCTTCTTCAGGACTGAAAGGAAAGGGGGAAGATACTAGAATTAAAAGGTGGGGGGAGAGGGAAGGAGGATAGCTTGAAGGTGATAGGTGCAGCCAGCTTGGTAGGAAAGGTAAAGGGCCGGGGAGGAAGAGATCTGATAGGAGAGGAGGGTGGACCACAGGAGAAAGGGAAGGAGAAGCCAACCCAACGGTAAGTGATAGGCAGCTGAGAAGAGGTAAAAGGCCAGAGTAGGGAATAGAAGAGATGGGGGGGGGGGGATTTTTTATTAACAGAAGGAGAAATTTATACTCATGCCATCAGGTTGGAGGCTACCCAAACAGAATACAAGGGATTGCTCCTCCACGCTGAGGGTGACTTCCTCGTGACAGAAGAGGAGACTATGGACTGACATGCTGGAATGGCCATTGCAATTAAAATGTTTGGCCACTGAGAAGTTCAGCTTACAGCAGATGAAGCAGAGGTGCTTGATGAAGTGGTATCCCAATTAATGACAGGTCTCACCAATATAAAGCAGGCTGCAATGGGAGCACCAGTCACAATAGACAAACCCAGCAGATTCGCAATGTGAAGTGTTGCCTCACCTGGATGGACTGTTTGGTGAGGGAGGAGTTGAAACGGCTGGTGTAGCACTTTGGTGATTATTATTTCTATAATTATTTGATCATTTGCAAGTGCCACTAACAAGGCCAATGTTACTTGATTAAGGATACAGCAGCCCAATGGTTAACATAATGGTGTCATGTTCAAAGTTTATACTATTCATCATGATACACATACAAATCCCAAGCTGCTGCTGGGAAATTTACATTTAAGTAATTTATTAATTCTGCAGTAACAGACTAGCATCAGTAATGGTAATTATAGCTAAAATTCTCTTGGATAACTACTGACATTTAGGGAAGGACTTAGAGTCAGAGTGATATAGCACAGAAACAGGTTCTATGTCCCACCAAGACCACACTATCAAACAACCAAAATGCAAAGTAAGTTTATTATCAAAGTACATATAAGTTTCAATAGGTACATTTAATGTCAGAGAAATGTATACAATATACATCCTGAAATTCTTTTTCTGTCGCCAAAATCTACCTGGACATTCTCTTTCCTGCAGGCATTCACAGTAGATACAAAGAAACACAAAAGAACTAATGAAACCCAACTTACAAAAGACAATAAACTGTGCAAAAACAAAATGAAAAACAACAGTAATTAGTAAGTAAATAGAAAGATAGATAAATAAATATTGAGAACACGAGTTGTAGAATCCTTGAAAGTAAGTCCATAGGTTGTGAAATCAGTTACCAAAGGCAGTAATCCCATTTTATTTTCCCACATTCCCATCAGCTCCCCAGACTATCATATTTAAAATGCAGTTAATGGCCAAGATCAGCCATAGCAGAGTAGGCTCATTAGGCCAGATGGCTGACTCCTGCTTCAATTTCTTATGTTCCTATGTACACACCAGGAGCTAATTTACAGTGGCTAATTAACCCATTAATCTGCACACTTAGGGACATAAAAATACATGAGGTCCCAGGTAGACCACGTAAACTCCACACAGACAGCACCATAGGTCAGGATAGAAACCAGAATGCCGGAGCTAGGAAGAAGCAGCTCCATACTGCCAACAATCTGCTATCTTTACCCAATCTAATTTTTTGACTCCATACACACTCAATTAATTAATTTCCCTCTAAAATCACAGAGCAAACTACTCGAGTTTGATCCAGTTAGGGATGAACAATATATGCTTGCTTTGCTAGCAGCTTCCACCTCCAGGGAAAGATGAAATAACGATACTATTGCCACACCTTTATAACTACTGAATTTAGTGTCATTCCAAAGTCCTGCTCAGCACCAGCCAAAATGTTGTGGATCTGAAGTTGCACTCATTGAACGAACAGCCTGGAACATATTTAAGCTTTTGCAGATATGGCAAGTCAGGCATGTTCACATGAGAGGCCAATGAAGACCTCCCATACTGTAGTAACCCAGAGTATCAGGCCCGTCGGATGGTCAGAGATCCTGCCCCCTCAGTTTTAGATCCATCAGGAAGTGCGGGGAAGTTTGCCAGTGCTCAGTGACAGCAAGATGTCCATCCTTCATTTATTATCGGTGTGGTAGTCCAAAATCCTGTTAGGAACGAGTTGGTTGAGTTCAGCCAAAGGGAGCATGTGAACAGTGCTGGTGTCCAGCTTGATCAAACAGCACAGGAACAGGCCCTTTGGCCCATGACGTCTGTGCTGAACTGGATGTCGAAGTAGACAGCATCTCTTCTGCCTGCAAGTGAAACGTGGTGATTGTTTATGCATGATCAAATGCCATAAAATGTGCAGTTCCAGCAAAGGCAGCAGAGGAAATCATTCTGGGGGAACCATAATCTGTATCAGTGGCCCTGAGCACCGCATTAAGTCCCAAAAGCATGAGCTGAATGATGTAGAACAACACAGGAACAACTGTGTTGTTTGCAGTATTATGCCCCATGCACCTGCCTACAATTGTAATGACAATATCCTCCCATTCATTCCTTCCTCATCTACCTTCTCACCTCCCCTTCAAATCATGTATACAATTTACTTTAACCACTCTATGGAAGCAAGATTCATATTCATCATGTACTGGCTGAAGAAGTCTCTACTGAATTCCCTGTTGGATTTACTAGCTACAGTCTTATATTTATAGGCCCTAGACTTTGGCTTCCCAGGTGAAATATCTTTGTCAGGTTCAAAATATCAAAATGCCTCAGAATCATATAAACCTTTCAGGTCACCTGGCAGCCCCCTCGTTTCTGGAGAAGAGACCTACCGCTTGTTCAATGTTTCTTGACAGGTAGTACCTCCCAGTTCCAATATCATCCTTGTAAGTCTTTAATGCACCTTCGCCAGTGCCTCAATATCAAAAACAGCTCTTTCAGGGGAAAGAGAAAATGCAACTGACAATTACCAGCGTCCTCTTGCTTTTCAAGGCTTTTGAAAATGCTGTGCTCTAACACATTCCCCAGACTTACTGACACCTTGGATCTTTCAAACTTTCACCTTGCTAATCATCTGGTTCTCCCAGTGCAGGGTTGTCAGATGCACCATATTTTTCACATTTGTACAGTAATTCAAATGACATGGTGAATAATGCAGTATCCAAAACCTAAGGTAATATTGTCAGCCAACCAAACTTGGGCATGCTTGATATTTGATTGACAACCACCTTGACAAATCACCAGCCCTCATGCATACCTTTGGGCAAATGGGCATAGAGCAGTCAGGAGGGCAGAGCCAAGTGAGAACCATCAAACTAATGAAAGCAGGCACATTTCCAAGCTTCAATTACAGACCCCAACCCATGCATCATCTCATGTTTGGCATTTCACTATTTGAGGGCAAGAAAATAATAGCAGGCTAATAATAATCACTGGTGCATGTTTAACTGGTGTAATCTGCAGCCAGCAACATTAAGGAACTGCTGCACATACGGTGACTGATAACTAATTACATTACATTCGGTTACATTAAGCATTTGATCCAGTAGCTGGGCAACCTTATCAAAACTGAACAACAAAGAAAAATTCAAATGAATCATCATAATCAATAATCATAAACTTAGAGCATTCTAGAGATACAAAAAATTAAAATGTGATAGTGGGTGGCATCAAGCAAAATAGCAAAGCATTGTGATGATATAGAAGGCAATACAGCAACAGGTCAAAGCCATGTTGTAGCTCATATAAAAAGATACTGTGATTGACACACTGAATATTAACAGTGCATATATTTTTAATTATATTTTAATGTTTCTTGTATGGCTTTAGATAAGACTGCTTCTCATCTGTATAACACTAACAATATTAAAGGATCTGCCAGCTGTCCCCAAGACCATCTGTCCTGTGCAGCAACACAACAGACTGAGCACAAGCAGAATCACTGTTGCTTTATCTGTGATCTGCTTTACAATCTTTGCAAAGACAACAGAGCTGGTTTGCAAAATTGAATCCAGACACGAAGGCATTCATTTGCTCTGCGCCTCCCATGTGCCTTTTGAAGTTCAAAGGTTTCAATTATTATCAAAGTATATATGCAGTATACAACTCTGAGATTTGTCTTCTCCAGGTAGCCGCAACACAAAGAAAACCATGGTAGTCATTCAAACAAAATCCTCAACCACTCCCGCACAAAAAAGGTATGGTAACACGATCGTCAACCCCCAAACCCCTCCCTGCAGGAAAAACTAACAAAAATGCACCAAGCAGCAATAAGAACATCAACCTCCAAATCCCCTCCCCACACACAAAAAACCTAGCAATATAGCAATAAGAAAGATCGAGCAAAAACATAGAATATAAAAATCATAAGACTGAAAAGGTCCACTGCCCATTGTCCAATCCATAAAGGCAGAGCTTTGGTATCATCCTCCGACAACACCTCGAGAGAGGATACCATTCGAGAGCACAGGCCTACCCTCCAGAGCAGCAACAGACTGCCACACAGACCCCTTCTCCGGCAGCAGAGCAAGATCCCTTTGCAACAGCAATCAAAAAGGCAGGCAGTCAGCGCTGAACCCTCACCCTTCTTCCACTTTCGCCTCCATGTTTCAATCTTTCTCAATGCTTTAATCAGTGATTTAAAGTGCATGCAAAGCAGCATTCAGGGACAGTAAGCCCCCATAAATAGCTGTGTCAGACTGATCTGGAAATCTGCTGGTTAATACTGGCCAGGCTACCCGTCTGTGTCTTGAATAATATCACACGATATTCTTGTTTCAGGAGATGAAGCCTGCTTTAACATGCCATTCACAGGACAAGATGACTGACCCTGCTATACTGTTCAATTTGGAAGTGGGCCCAGAGACATTGCTTTAAGCTGAATGTCTGTGTGGAGTCTTGAACCCACAACCTTCTTATTCACAAGTAAGTTCACTGCCTTCCCTGAGATATTGCTGGTACATGTTTATCCTTAAAATTTGATTGTCAGAATGCATTATTACATCACTCCAGCTGCAGGTGCAATAAATCTAGCTTTGGCACAAGGAACAACTATGTTTACTGCAAAGATATGCATGATTGCTCTTTGCTATAGGAGTCCATACTAATTGCACTGACCCGCACTTTCTATGGGCCAAATGATTAGCTGCCTCATGGATCCAAGATATCTCATAATTCCCCCTACTTCTAAATTACACCCTCTGCTCCAGCATCAAATTCTCATTCTGAACCATCATCACATTGCTGTTTATGAAAGTGTGCTGCACATCTTTGGTATCTCCTGTTCCTAAAAAAGTAGCCTCTAACTGTACTTATATGGTCTTCTGCTGCTGTAGCCAATCCACTTCAAGGTTTGATGCGTTGTGCATGGAGAGGTGTTCTTCTGCACACCACTGTTGTAATGCGTGGTTATTTGAATTACTGTTGCCTTCCTGTCAGCTTGAACTCATCTGGCCATTCTCCTCTGACCTCTCTCATTAGCAAGACAGCTTTGACCACAAAACCGTCGCTTACTGGATGTCTTTTCTTTCTTTACTATTCCAAGCAGTCAAGAATGAAAGTGAGCGTAAGCAAAATTGGAAAATCTAAACAGAAACTGGCCAGGCCGAACAAATTGTATTATCATTGTGGCAAGTGCTCTCATACAGCAGACCAATGCAGGTTTAAAGACATAACTTGCAGAAAATACAAAAAAAAACGACATACAAAAAGCATGTTGAACAGAAAAAAAAATAGATTGCACAGGGAAGAGAAAAGATAAAAAGTCAAGTTGCAGTTTCAAAAAGAGCACTAATCCACATGCCGATAATGAAAAATATGTTTAAAAAAATACCATTCCTTTTCTCAGTTCTCTTGTCTCCGCCTCATCTACTCCCTCAAAGAAAAGTAAACTCCATCTGCAAAAAGTAGGATTTCCCCAGTGGCCAACCATTTTAATTCCACTCCTATTCCCACGTGTTGGTCTATAGCCTCCTCTTCTGCCATGATGAGGCCACTCTCAGTTTGGAGAAGCAACACCTTACATTCCATCTAGGTAGCCTCCAACTCGATGGCGTGAACATCTATTTCTCCAATTACTGGAATTATTTTCCCCTCCTCCTTTGCACTTCAATTTCCCACTCTGACATCTTACTTCTTTGCACTTGCCTATCACCTCCCCCAGTTGCCCCACTTCCTTTCCTTTCTCCCATGGTCCACTCTCCTCTCTTATCAATTTCCTTAGTCTTCAGCCCATCCCCCATCCACCTGCCTTCGCCTATCGCGTTCTGAGCTTGGACTCCTTCCACTTCCCCCCCCAACCTTATTCTGGCATCTTCCCCCTTCCTTTCCTGTTCTGATAAAGGGTCTGGGCCTGAAACGTCGACTGTTCCCCACTGACAGGCTGCATCACTGTCTGGTATGGGGGGGAGGAGGCTACTGCACAGGACTGAAAGAAGCTGCAGAGGGTTGTTGATTTAGTCGGCTCCATCTTGGGTACTAGCCTACAAAGTACCCACAACATCTTCAGGTAGTGGTGTCTCAGAAAGGCAGCGTCCATTATTAAGGACCTCCAGCACCCAGGGCATGCTCTTTCCTCACCGTTACCATCAGGTGGGAGGTACAGAAGCCTGAAGGCACACACTCAGCAATTCAGGAACAGCTTCTTCCCCTCTGCCATCCGATTCCTAAATAGACATTGAACCCATGAACACTACTTCACCTTTTAAATATATATTATTTGTTTTTTGTATCATTTTTAATCTATTCAATATAAATATACTGTAATTTATTGATTTGTTTATTATTATTTTATATTTTTCTTCTATATTATGTATTACATTGAACTTCTGCTGCTAAGTTAACAGACTTCACAACACATGCTGATGATATTAAATCAGAGTCTGATTCTGTTTACTCATTTTCGCAGATGTTGCTCAACCTGCAGAGTTCCTCCAGCAAGGCAAATGCAATGCTGGCATTCATTTCAAGAGGACTAGAACATAAAAGCAAAGACGCAATGCTAAAGCTTTATAAAGCATTGGTCAGACTGCATTTGGAAAATTGTGTGCAGTTTTGGGTTTAGGATCTAAGGAAGGATATGTTGCCATTGGAAAGGGTTCAGAAGAAGTTTGCAAGAATGACCCCAAGGATGTAAGAGTTAATATATGAGGAGCATTTGACGGCAGTAGGCCTTTACTCGCTAGAGTTTAGAAGAATGAGGTGAGATCTCAATGAAACCATTAAAAGGCCTGGATAGAGTGGGCACAGAAAGGATATTTCCAGTCGTGGAAGAATCTGCGATAAGAACCAACCTCGATTAAAGGATATCCCTTTAGAAAAGAGATGAGGAGAAACCCCTTTAGTCATAAGGCAGTGAGTCTGTAGAATTCACTGGCCTATACAGCTGAGGAAGCCATTTCATTGTGTATATTTAAAGCTGAGGTTGATAGATTCTTGATTAATAAGGGTGTCAAAGGGTTACGGGAAGAAGGCAGAACAATGGAATAAATATATCCCAGAGCAGAGGTGATGGGCTAAATGCTCTAATTGTGCTCCTGTCTTATAGCTTCAGTAAGATGCTCTCTCATCCCTCTGAGCTTCAATTGGATCGACTCTGTCTCTCATTATTCAGCATTACCCGCATTCCCCAGATTACAGAAGACCTGAATTACCAAAAAATGATTTTTACACAAATTCTCCTCTTCTACAAACAATGCCTCCATGAAAACAAACCTGTCAATTGTACCTGAATATTGAGGTTTGTTAGAGACTCTTTAATGTTTAAAATAACATTGAATAATTTAAGCTCAAGATCTCTACACAGGCAAACATCTAACTGTTTAAACTGTAGCTTGATTACAAAGAAACATCTTGTTCTAATTTCATTGCCTCTGCTGGCACTTTGACTCTATGACTGTATCTACAGTCACTGTGTGCAAACGAGTGGACTTCTGATGCTATTTTCATTGCCCACTTGCTTTCCCTCCCAGAGAAATGGTTCATTTCCCACTCATTTGTGAGGGTTTACGGACAAATTGGATCTGGAAATAATATTGTCCACACAGTTCTTCTGAAGTCAAGAATAAGGCTCAAATTTTGCAGTTACAGGCACCTTATTAGTTGTTCATAACAAAGAAACTAATGTAAAGCACAGGAGCTGGTAACTAACTATGTAACCAACTTACTCCAACTGTAACAACAAACTTACCTCATTGTCAGTCCTTATACTGAAAACTAGTTCAATCTTGATAGACAAGGGGGTTCTCTGACTAAAACAGCCTATGAATCAACAAGGATAGCTTTGATTTAGGCTGCTATGACATCTCAAGCTTGTTATGTTTTGGAACTCCAAAACATAAAACTAATTGCAAGAAACAGACAGAAGCTTAGGAGAACATGCCTTAGTTTCATTTTTACTTCCAAGTGAAACATGCACATATGATGTGTGATAACGTATGCCATTCACGTATTTTTGCATACAATTCTTAGTTATTTAAATGAAGGCTTAATCAAATATATTTACAATATTCCTCAAATATTAAATATGTACACATGACTCCTCCTTGCTTAGCTATAAACTCCAACTCAATATACAATGTATCTCAATTTATACATATACATACACACACACACATGCATATATACATACATGCACATTATACTGTGTGTGTGTGTGTGTGTGTGTGTGTGTGTATATATATATAAATAAACAGTACACTATATAATACAACTACTATATAAACATCCGCAGCATAGTAAATTTTAAATTGTCCGATTCAGGCCTAAAGATTTAATGGCTGAGAAGGATTTCTTAGTCTTGTGGGATAACATCTTTCCTGACAAGGGGAATCACTCTTCTTGGCAGGTGAGACTTGTGGCTGTGAAACAATCTCATATTCTGGGACTTCCTCCGCAGTAATTGTAGGAGTTCATTCTGAGATTGCAGTTAGTGGTCCTGACAGTTCTGGAGATCTTTCTTCTGGATGTCTTGGCATCCCAAACAGTGCATGACAAGTTAATTCTACGATGTGGATCATAATGTGTGAGTACAGTGTCTGGTGTCACCAGTTCCTTTCTCTTTTGGAAAGCCACCTCACACCGCTTTGTCCATTGCTATTTCTTCCCAATCTGTAGTAATGAGTTCAAGGGGTGGTCGGAGCCTGTTGTTGTAATTCACAGATCCTTAGAAGAACCGAAATGTGACACGTCCTTTAATCTTGGGGCATCCACCTTGCTCAAGTTTTCTCCACACACCTGTGTATTACTTGTGCGTCAATGGTTTGACCACCATACATGATGCTTGGTTTAAAGAATTCAAATTTCATAACCTTCTAATCTTTTTAACACAGTCTTGAAATTATGGATGAGGCCAGACTCCGGTTGGTAGAGCAACAGATTGTATTCCATCTGGGGAGCTTCCAACTTAATGGCATGAACATTGATTTCTCAAACTTCCAGTAATTTCCCACCTCTGTTCCTTCACCATTCCCCATTCTTGTTTCCCTCTCACACCTTCTCTTCTTACCTGCCCATCACCTCCCTCTGGTGCTCCTCCCCCTTCCCTTTCTTCCATGGTCTTCTTTCCTCTCATATCAGATTCCCCCTTCTCGAGCCCTTTATCTCTTTCATCAATCAACTTCCCAGCTCTTTACCATCCTCTCCCTCTCTCCTGGTTTCACCTATCACCTTGTACCTTCTTCTTCCCCTCCCCCCACCTTATTCTAACTTCTCCCCTTCCTCTCCAGTCCTGATGAAGGATCTCAGCCCGAAATATCAACTGTTTATTCTTTGCTATAGATGCTGCCTGGTCTGCTGAGTTCCTCCAGCATTTTGTGTGTGTGTTGCCTTGAAATTATGGAGATGCTTCTTGTCATCCTTACTGGTAACAATGATGTCATTCAGGTAACATTGAGTGCCTAGGCAGCCTTGCAGCACCTGGTCCATAGTTTTCTGCCAGAGTGTAGGTGCAGATGCTGCTCTAAAAATAAGCCTATTACCATGATAAGCCGATTGTTAGTGTTAACGGTGAGAAACACTTTGTACTCTTCTTCTATTTCTATCTGTATCTAGGCCTCAGCTGAGTCCACTTTGCTGAAATGTTATCCACCAGAGACATTTGCAAAGATACCTTCCATCCTGGGGAGAGGGTATTGATCTACTCTCAGTACTGGGTTGATGATGACCTTAAAAACACAATGGATTGAGATCGTCACATTCTTCTTGGCCTCTGGCTCCACTGGCATTTTCCACTCAACCTTGGAAATAATTCCTTCAGCCTCCATGTAATCTAGCTCAATGGCTACTTTATCACAGATGGCATAAGGAATCAGACGGGTTTTGTAAAACTTGGGTGTGGCATTTTCATTTAACACAATTTTACCCTTTATATGATTGAGTTTTGCAATGCCATCCCAGAACACTGTTGTGGTATCATCAAGTACCTTTCTTAATTCGCTTTCAGTTGACTCTATTGAAGAGATGTGGAATGCAAACTGTAGATGGATTTCCAATCAAGCTGCAGTTGCCTCAGCCAATCATGGCCCCACAATGCTGCCTCTCCTGTTTTTACCCCATACAGTCCCAATATGGCTTGTTGTAATTTCACTTACACGAATGTCATTCTCCAATCCCAGTTCTTTGTTGGATATTTGCAGTATCTTTAAAATGCTGTTCAAACACATTTTAAGGAATGACTGAAATATCTGAGCCATTTCCAATTCCATTTTATTTAATTTGCAGCTTACTTCTGGTGTAAGTCATATTGCTTGTCTATTGTTGGTGTTTGCACTGTAAATCTCAAAGCTATTCAGTCCCGTGTCACTCTGATCATTATCAGATTTTTCACCAACAACATGCAGATTAGTGCCCTTTTTAAAACCGCAACTTGACTTTTTTTTATCCTTATCTCTTCCCTGAGCAGCCCTGCTCGACACACTCTTTGTACATGTTTTACTTTATAGCATTTTCTGCAAGTTTTGCCTTTAAACTTGCATTGGTTTGGTGTATGTGAGTCCCTGTCACAACACTATTTGTTCAGCCAGGCTGGTTTCTGTCTAGATGCTGCAATTTTGATCCTCCTCATTTGCATTCCTGACTGGATCTCAATTGTATCCTTGTCTGCTGTTTCCATTGATACAGCAATTTCAACTGTGTTTTTAAATTTAGGTCGTGCTTCAGTTAGGAGCCATTCTTGAACGCTTTCTTATAAACTTCCACAAACTAAACAAGCTCTCAGTACATCGTCAGGTCCATTACTGAAATGACAATGCTCAGACAACTTCTTCAATTCAGCCACAGATGCTGAAATGGATTCCTTTCCTTTTGATTCTGCTTATAAAGCTTAAAGTGTTCTTCAATCATCAATGGCTTCAGTTCTAAAAGTACCTGTATTACTGTCATGATATCAGCAAAGCTAATTCCAGCTGGTTTGGCTGGAGCAGTCAGCTGGTAGCCTTTAAATCCATTGCAATCAGCAAAATTACCACTCGTTTTTCATGGAACCAGCCATTTCTGCTTTTTTTTAATTTATGATTTATATCACCTGGAGTTCACTATTTATGAAACTATGAATTTGTCCATTTTTAAAAAAATCTTGACCATCTTCTCATCTTGCAAAGAAAAAAATATGTGCTGTGACTTTTTTATATAACTTGAATGCCTCACTGCACTGTTTTTAAACTGGAAAATCTCGCTGCACTTCAACAGGTAAGCAGTTGTTTTGGGTTCATTTAAAACATACTCATTGTCACTGTAATATTGTGTAACTATGAAATATAAAACTAATTGCAAGATAAAGATGAGAGCCCAGGAGAACCTGTCATAGTTTCATTTCTACTTTAAGTGAGATGTGCACATATGATGTGGTGGCGCAGTAACGTATACCATTCACTTACTTTTACATAAGATCGGTAATTAATTACTTAAATGAACAATAATGCTTAGTCAGGCAACACATTTACAATATTACTCAAACCTTACTGAAATATTAAATACACAACAGCATACAAAGAAATTCAGAAATACAAACCTGAGTTTACTACAGATTGCTGAAAATCCACTGAATATTTACAGACAGGTGATTACATAAAAGTATAACAAAATAAAGGAAGTTAACCTATATGAAAAATAACAATTTTGACCATAATCCAACAGACTGTTCTCAGGGATGGAATCTCTACCAATCCAGGGAGTGCCTGTATTGAAAATTACCAGGAGTATTGAAAGACAAAGTACCGGTGAGACTAAGTTGTGACATTTTTGTGTGTGATTCGGAGAAATGGGCCAGAGCGTAGGATGTCGCTGCAAACTGGACAGCTCTTTCAATGAGCCAACACTTACTGTACATTGTGGAGTAAATCTCCTTCTATAGTTTTCTTTTAATTGTGCATCGTATAGGTGTTGCTGTAGATAAAAAAAAGTCCAAATCCATCCTGTCTACTTTCTCCATCTAGCGAAACTAGGTGAAAACAGCCAATTTTCAGTTGCTCCTCTACAACAAACCCAAGTAGTCATTTCTCCAATTGATTCCACTTCTGGCACAGCTATGTTCCCTAATAGATTCCGCGTCTATGATTGGTATGAATTTAAAGCCCAATCTGATCATGGCTGATCCAAACCTGATCAAAACCCCAGGAAGTATAATAAACTATCACCATAAACATAACAAACTGAAATATTACTTTATTTGAACATGAAGCACCACATATTAAACAGGAGTGGGGGAGGGGGACACCAATACTCCGCAAATGTCCATGACCAAATATCAGAGTTGTACCACACAGAAACAGGCCCCTTAATCCACTACGTGCATGCTGACCATCAGGTGTCCCTCGATAGTAATCCAATTAACAGCACATGGATCTGGATGTAGTGCTGGAAGAACGTCCAACCTAAACAAGATCAGATATAGTCAGGAACCATCAGGATAAGGTTAGGTAGTCAGGCCCAGTACCTTAAAAATCTGCGTTACTGTCATTCACACTACATATAACTTGTACGAGGGGTGATTGATAAGTTTGTGACCTAAGGCAGAAGGAGTCAATTTTAGAAAACCTAGCCCATTTATTTTTCAACATAGTCCCCTCCTACATTTACACACTTAGTCCAGCGGTCATGGAGCATACGGATCTTGGAACTCCAGAAAATGTCCACAGATGGGCGATTGATAAGTTCGTGGCCTAAGGTAGAAGGGGATGAGTTATACAGCTCTCGTTACATGTACATGCAGTTCAACTCTTTGAGTGATTATGCAGAAAGTCTGAAATTAATAACTCATCAATTAATAACTCATCAGGGGTGATTGATAAGTTCATGGCCCAAGGTAGAAGGAGATGAGTTATTAACTTTCTGGAGGTCCAAGATCTGTATGTTACACGACTGTTGGACTAACTGTGCATATGTAGGAGGGGACTATGTTGAAAAATAAATGTGTTAGGTTTTCTAAAATTGACTCCTTCTACCGTAGGCCACGAACTTATCAATCACCCCTTGTAGTATTCACAGAGAGACACACTAATGGAAGCATACATTTTCTCATGATTCTAGTTTCCAGAATAGCCAATTGGAAGCATTCCTGCAAAATATATTTTCAACTCAAAGAAACTTCTGTGCAGATACATATATGTAGTGTTAATATCTAACCAGATGACAACTATAGAAGGCAAACTTGCTGTGCTTAGGCAGGAGTTGGATAGTTTACCAATCCTTAGAACAGCACATCTTGCTGGGTTTAACCTGTGTTGTTATAGGTATATGGCAACAGAAAGGCTGAGAAAATTTCTGATGCATTAACTGCTATATTCAAAGTACTTGTAATATGAATAACTGCAAAACTTAAATAATGGCAAAATATAGAATGCAGTTCATCTATTCCTCACACTGCAAACAGGATCTTACAACATGGACAAGCGTTTAAGGTCCAGCCTGTCATCTTCAATTAAACAAAAACTGAAAATGCTGAAAGCGTTCGGCAGGTCAGGCTGCATCTACTGAACAAGAAGTAGTTAATATTCCATATCAAAGCTCCTTTTGGCAGGATAAAAGTCAAATATCAAGTAATAATGATTATATTAAAAAGGACAGGAGTCCATTTGTGATGCTGGACTGAATCTATTTGTGGTATTTTAGGGTAGACCAGTTCTGATGGAGGGTTTCCAACAACTTGAAATGTCAATACTGTTCCTCAAAATCAGACGCTGTCTGACTTTTTTTTTTAGCATTTCCAGCATTTTTCTGTTTTTATTTGAGATTTCCAGCATCTGCAGTTTTCATTATTTTCACTGACTGATATTTCTACCAGTTTAGTACAATGTTAAAGATCACAGAATGTTCCAAATAGAGCGGGTCTTCTGGACAATATCCCCCCCTCAACCACCACAGGAGCAGATTAACTAGTGCATTTTGAAAACTGGTTTAAGTACTTTGGATAAATTCCCTTCCATTTCTATTTTAAGTCAGGTTAAGTAGTGAATTTAAAACTGCCCACAGCAGTTACTTCAGTAAAGCTTATTTTCCAATTTTGGTCCAACTCAATTAGTACACTATTATTTCTGTTTTGCTCAGCTAGCTTAATGAGGTTTAAAGCGGGAGCTCATTTATCTTCTACGGAGCAGCTGTGGCCAAGGCACTCTCGTGGAATGAGGAATCTTTTAAAACCTAAAGAATTCTATCACTAAAAGAGCCTCATTTGCACAAGGTAAATATATTAATGAGGTTTTAGTCATCTTGAAGTCAAAAAGGACAGGAGTTCAAGATACTCTTGAGCACTTGTGCATATAGCCCATGTATCCACATCAATTAGAAAACAGGGAACAACAAGCACAATGGCATCAGCCAGATACATACAGTCCTGCTGTGAACATATAACCACTATAACTGGATTACTGTAAGGAATTTTTACATACTCCCTGTGACCCTGTGAGTTTCCTCCAGGTGCTCTGGTTTCCTTCCAGAGCCTAAAGATGTACAGGTTAGGGTTAGTAAGTTGTGGGCATGCTATGTTGGTGCTGGAAGCATGGTGACACTTGTGGGCTGCCCCAGCACAATCCTCACTGATTTGATTTGACACAAATAACACATTTCAATGTAAGTTTTGATGTACGTACATATGACAAATAAGGCTAACTTTGGAAAAGGATTCCTGGAACTCCTTTGACAGCAGCAGTTTGCTTTCACATCATGGATTTCAATGGTTCATGGAAGCAGTTCACACCAAATGGCAACAATATCATTAGAGATCAACCCGGGGTGGAGGGGAGGGGTAGGGCAGGGAAGAAAGTAAAAGAAGATGCCTGATAAGTTGGGTAAAGCAATGATATGTACATAGTTCACAACTACCGCCATTAATTTGGGGTTTCATTTTTAGAGGCTGGTCTGGCATGATGACATTATTATGTAAAGGTTTTCATTGTGCTTCTGTGTTTAGGTTTGGAATTTAATAAAATGTATTACAGGTTTCATTGAACATAAAACACTTCACTTTGTTTTACTTGCCAAAACCTACAGATGCAACAAAATAAAAAGCATTTGTTGCATATAAATCTAACCTTATACACTGTCTGAGTCTTATGTACAGAATGCATTCCACACAAAGCTTCATTTACTAACTGCATTTATTGACTATGAACATGAAAGTGCTTTCAATTACAGCTGATTTTTATTTGACTACAAGCTAATCAGATCACATCACAATGGCCTTCGAGCATGTTTCTCCAATTTGGAAACACATCAATGCTCATTTTGTAAAATAGAGAAACTTCATAATTGTGAGAACCTGTGTACGGCTTGTAAACTAGCAAGTTGTCTGAGTGAATATATTATCATTCTTCACAAGAAAATAATATAATTCTCTCAAAATCTGATCAATAACATGAATATATATTGTCCTTATACTAAATAGTAGTGTGAAATGCAGATCTAAAAGAGCTAAAGCTTGAGCTGGCAGGTACATTCTTGTGACAGAACAGTGACACATGACATCAGCATGGGGTTCCAATCTAGCCTACACCAAAACTCTGGTCATACCCTTGAAAGTTCAATAAACCCATGTACTAAACATGAGGTGGTACTACCCAGTGGTTGTGCTGTATCAGCCACTTCAACGATACTGAAATCTTTCTGGTGAAAACAGGAAAGAAATAATATCTTGGATATTATAATGTTATTAAGAAATAATAAGAATTATAATAACATACTAATAAGAGGAAATATTAATAAATAATTATATTATTAAGAAATAATAATATTTTCCACCCGAAGCGTCGACTGTACTTTTTTCCATAGATGCTGCCTGGTCTGCCGAGTTCCTCCAGTATTTTGTGTGTGTTGCTCGGATTTCCAGCATCTGCAGATTTTCTCCTGTGTAAGAAAAAATCTCAACTCGCTCTTGTCAAAAGTTGGACTTGCTAATGGCAAAGTTCTAACATCACCGGTGCCTTGCTCAAGTTCTGCTGCCGGTTAACCCCAGTGACCATGTAATTAATATCAATAAAACTACTCAATCTCCAAACTGCTGAATCTTGAAGAAGACCAGAAAGATCTTCGGTAGTCAAAGGGACACAAGGCAAGAGCAAATCTATCCTACACCTCCCTAGCCACAATATCTTGTGACAAAATCTTCTCTCTTGAACGTTAGTGCACCACTTCTTTCATTTCCAATACTAACTTAAAATCTGCTTGTTCAATGACAATCACTTTAACCCATTTTTTAAAATTCTCAGCTTGTTGTTCAAAATGGAAGGAACATTAAACTGCTTTTGAAATGTCTTCCTGCACACAAGTAACTGTTGAAAAATGGGACAACGAAAGACATAAAGTTGGAGGAATTAGGGAAAAAGGGGTAAAGGTGATAAATCTGCATTCATCACAGCAATTCTCAGTGCAAGAGCTTTGGGTATATTCTGTGAATCTTTCTGGCACATTATATTTGGGCAACTGGCCGAATCTGGATCAGCAACTGGATAAAAGTTGCTGCAACTAATGTCTTTACCCTCAAGGCAAAGACAATAATCTATGTCTCAATGCCCAGATTTTCCAGGATAAAGATTCAATTTATACCTGCAGAATTCATTACTCAAACAGCATGGGTTTCAGTCAGATAAATTTAAAAGTAGCTCGAAACTCACAGAGCAACTCAAGAATCTCACGCAGTTCAATGTGCACTTAAGATGCAATAGACAATCAGAAAACATTTCATAAAGTGCAAAATTAGAGTCAGTCTATCTTCATAACATGGAAAGGGAATGTTTTGTCTGAATATTATGCTTTAATGTAGACTTCCTCAGAGGATGTACTCCAGCCAATAACATGGCACAGAATCCTGGAGCTGAATTTTATGAGGTTTCAGGAGAGCACTGATACAAGCTACATTTTCGAGCCCTAGGTGACTAAGGAGCAATCATACAAAGAAGACAAAAAACATTCTGGTAACATCCAGTGTGATTTATTTTGAAGTTTGTCACATGGCATTACAATCTGAAAGCTACCTTATTAAAAACAATTGGGATAACAAGCTACAGAACCTAAAACTTGACAAATGTAACACACACAAAACGCTGGAGGAACTCAGCAGGTCAGGCAGCATCTACGGAAAAGAGTAAACGGTCGACATTTTGGGCAGAGACTCTTCATCAGGACTGAGGCTCATAGATGCTGGCTGACCAGCTGAGTTCCTGCAGCTCTTCGTGTGTGTTGCTTTGGATTTCTAGCATCTCGTGTTCTTGATATATGCATTTAAACTCTTCTTGCACCGTACAGCCCTTCAGTTTTTTGGTTTTATCAACCAACACACTATCCAATCCTATTCCATCACTGCCATATACATACTCCAACAGTCAGTTTGTCTATCTTGCCATTGTAAATAATCAACCTCTCTGCTCATGTGCTAAATATTTTCCATCCCAAATTTATTTGCTTTCAATCAAAAGTGGCAGCGTAACAAGATAAGCTTCTCAGGGGAGGTACCATAAACTTGCAAGGTAATGCTGTCAGCAAATAAGGGGACCCCGAACAGATGAAATACATTCAATGGAAGGCATTATTACAACACAGTTTCCACTTACTGAGTTCTATAGGATGCCCACACTTCTGTTAACTATTTGTTAATTACAAGCTGTAGTACAGATCAATACTCTGCATCAAGCATGCAGAACTGCTCAAAAGACTAGGCGCTGTGAAATCAAGAACATACTATTCCTGTAAGGAGTTTGAATTCACTGGATTCTGCAGCCAGAACAACTCTTCCCTGTTTAAACTGTAAGGGTACAAAAGCAATACGTCTCCAACAAGGCACACAAGACAAACAATCTTCTCCAGATTAAGGGCAAAATCTGAAAGGAGTGGCCAAGGTTAATAGCATTTAAAGGGGAATTGTTTTGTATCCAGTAGAAAATAAATTCAAATAAAAAATTTAGGAGAGTAAAGCATAAACCATTTTAGGCCAGTTATAATGAACACTCATTTATTTTAGACTTAATGTAACATACAAACCATTTACTGCCCCTGCAGATATATGATTCTCACTACAGTAAAACACTCAATAACCTAATATCCAATCATAGAACATACAGCACGACAGCACAGTTCAAAATTCAAAGTAATTTAATATCTAAGTACGTATATGTCACCATATACAACCCTGAGATTTTCTTGCAGCATTCACAGTAGAACAAAACTTACAGAATCAATGAAAAACTACACACAAAGACTGATGAATAATAAATATACAAAAGTCTGTGCAAAAGCAAAAAAAGGAAAGACAACAATAAAAATAAGGGCCCAGTAAAGGTCCTTCAGTCCACGATGTCCTACTGAACTTTTAACCTACTCTAAGATCAATCTAACCCTTCCCCCCAACAGAGCCCTCCATTTTCATACAGTTTGGAAATCCCATTAAACAGGAATCTGGCTCACACACTAGTCTGGAATAATAGTCAGAGTGCGGCCAGAGCCAGGAATGTGGACCGTGGGTTGGGTGTGTGCCCAACTAGAACACCAGGAATTTGGGAAAATTTGCAATCAGAACCAGGTGCAGTGTGTTTGTATCCTTCCTGCTCCCTTTAAACTTCGCTGGAGAATTTATTAATACCAAAACACAGCAGTATAAGGTTCAAAACTTCAAAGTAAATTGATTATCATAGATTGCATGAAAAATCCCACACAACAAAGACCAACCAACATGCTATGTACAAGAAGAGAACAAATCATACAATTAAATAAAGGAAACAAATAATACATAGATCATGAAATGCAGAGTCCCCAAAAGTGAGTGCATAGCTACTGCACCAGATCAGCACCAAGGGGAGTCCAGCAGCCCGATGGCTACATGCCACAGCACTAGTTCGGTGCTCAGATTAGCCCAGGAGCCCGATGGCCACATGCTACAGTACCATCTCAGTGCTCAGGGGAGTCCAGGAGCCCGACAGCTGCAGAGTCAGTTCAGCACTGAGGGAAGTCCAGGAGCCCAACGGCTGCATGCCACAGCTGCTGTCAGTTCAGCAATGAAGTGACTGAAGATGGTCCAGGAGCCCGATGGCCACATGCTACAGCGCCATTTCAGCACTGAGGGGAATCCAGGAGCCCGACAGCTGCTGAGTCAGTTCAGCCCTGAAGAGAGTCCAGGAGCCCGATGGCTGCATGCCACAGCTGCAGAGTCAGTTCAACACTGAGGCGAGTGAAGATGGCAGGAGACCGACAACTGCATAGCAATAACTACTCCTGAACCTGGTGACGTAAAGTAGCATCCAATACTATGGAAAAACTGCTTGTCCAGCAGGGGATACCAATTATTGATTTCTACTGCAACTGTCAACACTAACAGCCAGCCCTGATTCTTGAGAAAGGAAGCTGGAATTTCTGGAAGCACAATCTTATGGCGATATTGATACTCAGAGCAGGATTGGAGCTCTTCACAGCAGGTCATCAGCTCAGGCACAGGAGCTAGCCATTCAACCCTTCAATCTATTAACGTTAATCATAAAGTTTAACCTCAGCTCCATACCCCAATTCTCTGGTACCTAATAGCCAGATGGACTGATAAACATCTCAGTTTAGAAAATCTCATTACATTCAGGGAAAAGAGTTCCTTCTTTCAAATTCAAAACTGAGTTTCAAAGTGAAAGTCAAGCTTATTGTCATTTGCATATGTGCAATGAAAAACTTACTTGCAGTAGCTTTATGTGCACATAGCAACAGATAAGCAACATCCAAAAGAAAAACATACACTATATTAAACACAATTTTTAAACAGAAGAACACAATTAGAACAAACAGAATGTCCATTGCGGTGCAAAGTGATCAATGTGATCATTATGCTGTTATACTGAGGTAGTGATTATGTATGTTGTGCTGGTTGGTTCAAGAACTGAATGGTTTAAGGGAAGCATTTGGTCTTGACCTAGTGGTATGGGAGTTCAGGCCCTCTTTTGTTGATGAAATTCAGCATAAAAGTTAGGTTGTAGAAAAATAGAGAAAGTTTGGGATATAGCTGACATACTGCAAATCCATGCACAAACTAGACTGATTAAATGCTGCACAATGCATTCACAGTCCACATACGCACGGTTTGCGTGCATTCAATGCAAAGATTTTCTGGTATAGGAAGGGATTTGGGGGAATATCCTTGTTGTAAAGTGAGGCAGAGAATTAACCATAATACTGAATGCCAGAAGGCTCAACATCCCAGCCTGCTTTGATTTCTGATATTCAGCTACTTCCCTCAGCAATTTGCTTGGTAGCTGTACCGTATAGCCCACATTATAATAAAGGACTACTTTATGTTTTAGTAACACATCGTTGCATGCACTATTAGGCACATATTGATCTATACAGACATCCCACTTCTCCCGGAAGTTCTGGGAGTCTCTGACATATTGATAGTGGCTCCCTGATGCCTGCAAATTATATACAATATCCTGGAATTCGATTTTTTTGAGAGAGAGTGAGAGAGAGCGAGTGCGAGAGAGAGAGAGAGAGAGAGAGAGAGAGAGCACGAGCACCATGGCAGAGTGTTCCAAAAAAACAAAATATAAAACGTACATCACCCCAGACTACACTAAAGTGTACCCCTGCCTAATAGGGGTCAAAAATAATGAGTGTTGCTCACTGCACTGTTTGCAACAGTGAATTTTCTATCGCCCATGTTGGGTTAAGACTGTAAAAGACATTTTGAGGTGAGCTTAACAGGTATCATTCATTCATTAGCATAGCTAACGTTATTTAAACTAGCAGGCTAGCTGCTAAGGAGCTACTCTATTCCATACATCCCACCTCTCCCGGAAGTTCCGGGAGTCTCCCGCAAATTGATGGTTCTGCCTTCCTGAAATGAGTTTTTGCAGGGTGGGATGTCTGTCTATATGTGTGTGTCAAGTTCGGACTCTACCAGTAAAGAACCATGAAACTTAGTTCCCATCTCCAGCGTTTTTATTAATAAC
Source organism: Mobula birostris (assembly GCF_030028105.1). Taxonomy (NCBI): domain Eukaryota; kingdom Metazoa; phylum Chordata; class Chondrichthyes; order Myliobatiformes; family Myliobatidae; genus Mobula; species Mobula birostris. Next base: position 48,818,273 of record NC_092387.1, on the reverse strand, counting down.
ATAGTTGTGTAAACAGGCCACATACACAACAAATTGGCGACAAGAATTATGAACCTACATCTTATCGGAACGCCATGTTTTAGCTGATAACGACGCTCGGAGAAGAGAGAGAAGGGAGATGAAAAGGAGCGATGCACGCATCTAGATGGAGTGCGCTCGCTGCACTACCAAAAAGGACATGTGAGTCAAGTAGAACATGCAGCGACTGCAAGGAGCTAGCTAAAAAGAAAACAAGGAAAAACAAGGACTAAATTAACATAACAAAGATGGCGATGATTGGAACCATTAGAACATTTGATAGTGGCATTGAACACTGGGTAACTTACATTGAAATAGTGGAGTTATATTGTGATACTAACGGTGTTAATGACGAAAAGAAAGCCAGTGTCTTACTCAGTATTATGGGAGCAAAAACATATGGGCTGCTACAGAGCTTGTTAACCCCTGAAAAGCCAGCTGACAAAACATTCAAGCAAATAGTAGACACTCTCCAACAGCATTTAAGCCCCAAATCACTGGTCATTGTTGAAAGATTTAAATGACACAAACGTAATCAGAGCAAAAATGAAAGCATTTCTGAATATTGTGCTGAATTGCACAAATTATCAGAACACTGTCAATTTGGAGCTGGTCTATTGGACGCACTGAGGGACAGGTTAGTGTGTGTCATGCCCTGTGAAACCACACAGGAGAAGCTTCTGCGTGATAGAGACCTTACATTCGAGAAAGCGCTGAACATTGCAATATCAACGGAAACAGCTGCACGGGGTGCTTCAGAGATACAACAAAAATCTCTGGAATATGCTACAAATAAAATGTCACTGAACAGAAATGAAGGAAAGAAACGTTACTGTTGTGGGAACGTGTCACACGACCCTGAGGAATGTTGGTTTAAAGACAAAGAATGCAGAAACTGTGGCAAACAGGGCCACATTGGCAGAGTATGCAAAGCTAGTAAACAGCAGAAAAAAAAGACGGAATACAGAGAAAGAAGAAACCCCAGAAAGGAAAATACAACATCATACACAAAATGAAAGAAAGCAGTTCTGATGAAAATGACTCAGACAAAAGTGAATTGTCTTGTCTGCAACTTCACTGCATGAAAGAAACAGATGATTGAAGAGTAATATGGATCACTCCACAAGTGGCAGGCGTGAGACTGAAAATGGAGTTGGACACAGGCTCAGCTTTAACAGTGATCTCAGTACACAACTACAAACGACTGTTTTCTCACATACCTCTGAAACGAACTAAACTACTGCTAAAGACTTACACAGGACAGACAGTGCATCCCAAAGGTAAAATTAAAGTAACAGTGACCTACAGTGACAAAACACAGCAGCTGAACCTCTATGTACTGAAAAATGGAGGACCACCATTGCTGGGACGTAAATGGCTCAGGAAAATCCAGTTGGATTGGCAAACCATCAAGGCACTAGTTGTGTCAGCAAAGGAGGGCAGCAAGGCTACATCTGAGAGACTGTCACAAATACTTGCTGACTCTGAGGAAGTGTTTATGAAAGGAATAGGAACACTTCAGGGTATGAAGGCAAAGGTTGAAATTGTGGAAAATGCATGTCCAAAATTTCACAAAGCCAGACCAGTGCCGTATGCAATCTGTCCTACAGTAGAGGCAGAGTTGAAAAATCTGGAGCAGACTGGGGTCCTGTCAAAGGTGGATTGGAGTGAATTGGCCAGGCCTATTGTTCCAGTGATGAAGAAAACCTCCAGCACAAAACCAGGAAAACCAAGCAAGGTGCGGATATGTGGAGAACTGTTAACCCAGTTCTCTGCACAGTCAGTATCCTCTACCTCATACTGAGGACATCTTTGCTTCCCTGTCAAGAGGGGAACATTTCACAGAAATCTCTAAATGGAAATCGATGAAGCATCCAAGAAATACCTGACAATAAATACACACAAAGGACTTTACCAGTACAACAGGTTGGTGTTTGGGATAGCATCAGCTCCTACAATCTGGCAAAGGGCAATGGACCGGATCCTGCAGGACTCAGTGTTACCTGGATGTCATCATTGTCACCGGCAAAGATGACGACGAACATCTTTCTAACCTTGAACAAGTGCTCACCAGGTTACAAGAATATGGGCTCAGAGCTAATTGACAGAAATGTGAGTTTTTCAAAAAGGAAATCCCATACTGTGGGCATGTGATCAACAAGGATGGCTTACACATGTCTCAAGACAAGGTAAAAGCGGTGCTTAAGGCACTGCCACCTGAAAATGTGTCTCAGCTGAGAGTATATCTTGGACTAGTGAACTATTACCACAAGTTCTTGCCTAACCTATCTACAGTCCTACACCCACTAAATGCATTATTACAGACAGGGACACAATGGAAGTGGACTTTGAGCTGTGAGAAGGTGTTTCAAGAAACTAAAAGACTCATAACTTCGGAAGGGGTGCTCACTCACTTTGACCCCTCCTTACCAATCTGACTGGCTTGTGATGCCTCACCCCATGGGATAGGAGCTGTGTTATCGCACAAGTTTCCAGATGGCTCAGAAAGACCAATAGCCTTTGCCTCAAGAATGCTAACTTCAGCTGAACGCAACTGTGCACAGATTGACAGAAAGGCCCTAAGCCTCATGTGGGGAGTCAAGAAATTCAGTCACTACCTGTATGGTCAAAAGTTTACCCTGTTGACTGACCATCAGCCTCTCAATCTTCAACCCAAGAAAAGGCGCTCCAGTGAAGACAGCACAAAGGCTGCAGCGATGGTCTCTTTTCTTAGGAGGTCACATGTATGACATTGAACACAGAGGACCAAGCAACATGGCAAGGCAGATGGTTTGTCACAACTTCAGAGATAACTACACAAATGGATTCAGCAGAGGTCTTTCACACAACAATAGTTGAACAATTACCAGTGACAAATAGCCTCATTGAAAGAGAAACACACAATGACCCTATGTTATCAAAAGTGTATGACATCACGATAAAGGGATGGCCAGCGCGGGGTAACACACTGTTTCCAGCCTTCTCAGCGAGGAAGGAGCAGTTGGCAGTGTGTCGGGGAACTCTAATGTATGGTTCACGAGTTGTGCTTCCTCCCAAGCTACGCACCAGAGTGCTGGAGGAAATGCACGAGGGGCACCTGGCTCCCGTGAAGATGAAAAGCCTTGCCCGTGCCTATGTGTGGTGGCCAGGAATCAATAAACAGATTGAGATCTTGACCAAGAACTGCTCTGGATGTCAAAAGATTCAGAACACACCACCACAAGCCCCTCTCCATCCATGGGAGTGGCCCTCATCACCATGGCAACAAGCGCACATCAACTTTGCTGGACCATTCATGGACTCTATCTTCTTAATCACTGTCGATGCACATTCCAAATGGCCAGAGGTCATCAAAATGAAGACAACCACATTGGAAAAGACCATTACAGATCTGAGGGCCATGTTCGCCAGGAACGGCATACCAGAACAAATCTGCACAGACAATGGACAACAATTTATCTCTGAAGAATTCCAAAGTTTTGTGAAGAACAATGGAGTCAAGCACTACATCTGCCCCTTACCATCCATCCACAAACGGCTTGGGAGAAAGATTTGTGCAGACATTCAAGAAAGCCATCAAGGCAATGGACAGCGAAAATCGACCACTGCAACACAAGATAGACAACTTCCTCCTTGCTTATCATAATGCAGTACATGCAGCCACTAATCAGATTCCAGCGATGATGTTTCTGAACAGGAACCTGAGGTCCCGCATGGATCTTCTCAAACCAGACGTACGGCATGATGTGGAGAACAGACAGTTCAAACACTTGAATGCTAAGTCAACACGGAGCTTCAGTGTGGGACAGTCAGTTCTTGCACGTGATTACCGGACTGAAAAGTGTCAGCCGGGTATAACTTCTGCCATAGATGGGCCCCTGATGTATACAGTACAGGTGAGAGAGAACATATGGAGACATCATGTGGACCAAATCCTGGATGCTCAGGTGAAAAAAACAACACCTTGCCCGGACTCCCCTGACATAGAAGCAAACACTCCTGATGTGAGCACATCAGCTCATCTACAGATAACCCTGTCATCAGTGCTGATGACCCACCTGATGTACCTGTGGAGACTAATTCCCCAAAGCAAACGTTTCAGGACAGACATTACCCAGAGAGGCTGAGAAGACCTCCCCAGAGACTTGAGTTCTAAATGGGTCTTAGACCAAAAGTAAAAAAAAAAGGCTTGTTATAATTTGATATTCAGTTACTTTGCTATAATTTGTAAACAAATGGTAGGCGTTTGTATGTTAAGGACAAACATATTTGTTTAGCACAGTGCCCCAGTTAAAAAAACAGTTGATACACTATTATAATAAAAGGGGAGGAGTGTACCGAATACTTTTTATGTTTTAGTAACACGTCGTTGCATGCGCTATTAGGCACGTATTGATCTGTATCTGTGTGTAAAGTTCGGACTCTACCAGTAAAGAACCATGAAACCTAATTCCTGTCTCCAGTGTTTTTATTAATAACATAGCTGTGTAAACAGGCCACATACACAATAATAATTATTAATGCAGTTCACTGATACAACTGATGCGCCTATCAGGATTGGCTTGTCCTGATGAAGGGTGTTAGCCTGAAATGTCAACTGTTTATTCCCATCCATAGATCCTGCCCGACCTGCTGAGCTCCTCCAGCAGATTGTGTGCATTATTGTGAAATCTGTTGTTCTGCAGCAGCAATACATTGGAAAACATAATAAAACTATAAATTACAATATATATATTAAATTAAATCAGTAGTGCAAAATGAGACCAAAAAAAGGGAAAGAAATACTGAAGTAGCCTACAGGGTTTATTATTCAATCAGAAATCTGATGGCAGTGGGGAAGCCGTTCCTGAAAAGTTGAGTGTGTGTCTTCAGGCTCCTGTACCTCCTCCTTGATGGCAGCAATGAGAAGCAGACATGTCCTGGGTGATGGGGGTCGTTGATGATCAATGCCATCTTTTAGATACATTATCTTTTGAAGATGTCCTCAATGCTGGGGAGGCTAATGCCCATGATGAAGCTGACTGAGTTTGCAACCTTATGCAGCTTTTTCTCCGATCCTGTGCAATGGCCCCTCCATACCAGAAACTGATGCAACTAGTTAGAATGCTCTCCATGGTACATCTGTAGAAATTTGCAAGATTTTTGCTGACATAACAAGTCTCCTCAGACTGCTAAAGAAATATAGTTGATGTTGTGCCTTTTTTGTAATTGTAAAAGTTAGATCTTCAGCAATGTTGACATCCAGGAACTTGAAACAGCTCACCCTTTCTAGTGCTTATTCCTTCAATGAGGACTGATGTGTATTCCCCTGACTTCCCCTTCCCGAAGTCCACAATCAATTCCTTGGTCTTACTGTCATTGAGTGTTGTGTTCTTGTGACACCACTGACCCAGCTGATCTATCTCACTCCTGTTACACCTCCTAAGCATCATCTGAAATTCTGTCAACAATAGTTTGTGTCATTGGTAAATTGATGGATGGCTTTTGAGCTGTGCCTAGCCGCACAGTCATAGGTGTAGAGAGAATAGACCAGTGGGCTAAGCAATAATCCCTCATATGTGCTAGTGTTGATTGTCAGAGAGGAAGAGATGTTATTTCCAATCTGCAATGACTGTGATCTCCCGATGAGAAAGTCAAGAGGGATTTACAGAGGCGAGGCCCAGGTTTTGGAGTTTATTGATTGGTATTCAGGGTATGGTCATGTTGAACGTTGAGCTATAATCAATAAACAGCAACTGACATAGGTATTGTTATTATCCAGGTGATCCAAGTTGAAAGCCAGTGAGAATGCAGCTGCTGTAGGCCTATTGTGACGATAGGCAAATCACAGCAGGTCTAAGTCCTTGCTCAGGCAGGAGTTGATTCTAGCCATGACCAACCTCTCAAAGCTCTTCATCACAGCAGATGTGAGTGCATCTGGGTAACAGTCATTGAGGCAGCTCACCCTGCCCTTCCTTGGCACTGATATGTTTGTCTCCCTTTTGAAGATGGTGGGAACCTCTGACTACAGCAGTGAGAGGTTAAGGATGTCCTTGAACAATCCAGCCAGTTGATTGGCACAGGTTTTCACTGCCCTACCAGGTACACCAACAGGGTCTGACGCCTTGAGAGGGTTCACCTTCTTGAAGATGTTCTGGTGTTGGCCTCCAATTCAGAAATTATAGCATCACCAGATGCTGCAAGGATTCGCACAAGTGTGGTTTGGTTCTCTCAAAAGGTAGTTAGCTCATCTGGGAGTAAAGCATCACAACCATTCATGATGCTAGGTTTCAACTTGTAGGAAGTAATGGTCTGCAAAGCCATCCAGAGCTGACATGCATCCGATTCTGTTTCTAACTTCAATAGGAATTGTTTTACGCTCTTAAAGTAGCCTTCTGTAGGTCATGTCTAAACTTTCTGTTTGTGAGAACAAATCTACACGTGCGAATCCTTGCAGCATCTAGTGATGCTTAATTTCTGTCGTGGATCACCAGTCTTGGATGCCACAGATCTAGCCCTCGGCAGACTACAAATTTCCTGGTTCATCCACAGCTTTTGAATTAGGTATATCTAGTACATTATCAAAGGCACACACTCATCCTCACAGGTCTTGATGAAGTCAGTAATCACTGAGACATATTCATTCAAATCTGAAGATGAATCCCTGACTTTCGTCTAGTCCACGGACTCAAAGCAGTCCTGTGCTACTCTGCCTCCCTTGACCATCCCTTCTTGGTCCTCACCACTAGTGTTGCAGTCTATAGTCTCTGCCTATTACTGGGAGCAGAAGTACAGCCAGGTGATCAATCTTTCCAAATGGCGGGCAAGGAATAGCACAGCAAACATTTTTGATGGCATTATAACCCTGGTCAAGTGCGTTGGCTCCTCTGGTTCCACAGGTGATCTGTTCAGAGACTTCTTCAAGCCGGTCTGGTTGAAATCCCCCGCAATGATACAGAAGGCATCAGGGTGAGCTGTTTCATGACTGCTGATCACGGTGCTTAGTTCCTGCCTGTTGGCCTGAGGTGGAGTGTACACCGCTACCAGGATAACAGCGGAAAACTCACCACTGACCACTAGATGTTCCAGCTCAGATGAGCAGGACTGAGACAAAACTGTCACATCTGTGCACCACAATAAGCTAATCATGAAACACAGTGCTGTATGCTGTGGGGATCGAAAATCAGAACAAACAGAGAGCTTGGAAGAGGAACAGGGAATGAGCAATGAGATGGTAATGAACAGGGAACAAGGGAGGGCACGGATACTGGGGGAGTGAGAAGTTGTCGGGCAAAGGTGTGAAGCAAAAGAATGAGACAGACACAGAGGAAATGGAGAAAAGGACCGGTGGGACACAGGGAGCTGATAGAAATGAGAAAGGATTAAAATGGTGATGGAAGCAAGAGAGAGGGACATACACAGAAGGGGGAAGCGTGGGAAGAAAAAGAAAATTAACAAATTTTCACTGAAGATTTGAACAACAAGCAAGGCTTATTTTGAAAATCACATGTGAATGGTTATAAATCCTTTTGAATAGCAATGAAGTACTGTAATTTTGCAGTTATGTTAGGTTTATCTGTTATGACAGGGGAACAGCCCTTTGTGGTGTTGGTTGATTTAATTAACATAAAGGATCGTTCTGTGATTAACTGTAACACACAAGCCCTGAAGGGGTTTCTGTGATGAATAATACAGTAATAGCCAAGAATATATGCTGTCAACCGATGTTGAGAGCTTTGATTGCATCAGGAACAGGATTCAAACCTCAAAACTTGCTTTGGCTGGAGACCCTCACTAGTTACTGTAGCTGCAACTGCCCTGGATTTCAAAATCTTGTCCAGGACCAACAGCAGCGAGGTTTCCTATACTTAATTATATCTCTCAGTAACATCTGTCTCCAAGCAGATGAGCGAAGAGAAACTCCAGTTGAAGTAATGTTATGCATGTTAGCAGGAGAGAAGGGAGCATCGACAGAGAGCACTTAATTCAGTAGGATTTAGTAGTTACATACCATTGCTGAAAGAAAATGGAATTTTTAGTGAAGTAATCTAGAGGTGACACAAAATGTTAAATAGAAATAAAAAGTTATCTTCTGAACATGAGAATATAACAACATTATTGTACCACTCTTCCTGGGTTGGACAAAAGCAAATGATATTTTCTCTGGAATAGAGAATCAGAGTGAGATAGGCGGCAGGATAGCTTCATGGTTAGCACAATTCTTTACAGTACAGGCAACCTGAATTCAACTCTTGTAGCTGCCTGTAAGGAGTTTGTACATTTTCATTCCCCGTGACCACGTGGATTTCCTCTGGGTGCTCTGGTTCCCCCACAGTTGAAAGACATAAGTCAGCTAATTGGTCATTGTAAACTGTCCCAGTGATGAGGGGCCAGAGGGATGGATGGATTGGGGTGGGCAAGAGAGACAGGGAGGGAAGGGGGGGAGAGGGGAGAGGGGAGGGGGGAAGAGGGGAGGGGGGGAGGGGGGAGAGGGGAGGGGGGAGAGGGGAGGGGGGAGAGGGGAGGGGGGAGAGGGGAGGGGGGAGAGGGGAGGGGGGGAGAGGGGAGGGGGGAGAGGGGAGGGGGGAGAGGGGAGAGGGGAGAGGGGAGAGGGGAGAGGGGAGAGGGGAGAAAAGGAAAAAAGGTGGGGAGTTCTGATATCAGCTTTATTTTACTTCCTTAAGACTTGGGAGGCAGCTTCAAAAGGTGATGCCTCAAGAAGGCAGAATCTATCATTAAGACCCACCACCACCCAAGACATGCCTTCTTCTCATTGCTATCATCAGGGAGGAGGTACAGAATCCTGAAGATACAGACACAATGTTGATGAACAGCTCCTTTCCCATTACCATCAGATTTCTGAATGGACGATGAATCAACCCATGAACGCTACCTCACTATTTTTGCTCTTCATTTGCACTTATTTCATTTAATATTTTTATATTTCTTATTGTAATGTATAGTTTGTTTTTATGTATTACATTGTACTGCTGCCACAAAATGCCAGGGAGTGTAATGGTTTGCGCAACGCTATTAAAGTTAGGGGCATAGGAGCTCAGAGTCAATTCTTGCATCCTCTGTAAGAAGATTTGTACGTTCTTCCCTTGTGCACATGGTTTTCCTCCAGGTGCTCAGGTTTCCTCCCAAATGTCCAAAGACATAGCAGTTAGTCAGTACATTTGTCATTGTAAATTGTCCTGTGAGTGGGCTAGGGTTAAATCAGTGGGTTACTGGCGTGATGAATCAGTGGACCGGAAGGGAATGTTCCACGCCATATCCCTGAAGAAAAAAAAGTAAATTTCACAACATATGTCAGTGATAATAAACCAGATTTTGATTCCATCATTTGCATGGTGAAGTCAATGTCAGCTCTCTGAGCAACCCCATTCAGCGCAACGGTGCTTCAGGTAATGCATCTGTCACAGCAGTTCCAGCAAACCTCAGACTACTAGTACTGTTTGTGAGGAACACACCGCCCTGTGATCCTCTGGGGGTCCGGTTTCCCCTGGGTGCTCCATTTTCCTCCCACATCACAAACATATTCTGGCTGTCAAATTAAATAGCTATTTTATATAATCCCTCAGTAAGTGTGTAATGGTAGAGTCAGGGCAGCATTAATGGGAAGTGGGAGAATAGATTATAATGAAAATAAGTGATAGAGTAGTGTTGATAGAACACTCTGGGAACTTCCAGAAATTTGATGGGCTAAATGGCCTCAGTTTAGCTCATATTGAAAGTTTGAAATGGAATTCCCCCACATACTTCATAATCTGTTCTCTCCCACATAACCATCAACATCCTGCCCATTTACAATCAGTAATATACACTCAGTGGCTACTTTATTAGCCAAGTCCTGTGTGTAATAAAGTGGCCACTGAGTGTATGTTTGTGGTCTTCTGCTGCTGTAGCCCGTCCTCTTCAAGGTTCAGCGTGGTGTGCATTCAAAGACACTCTTCTGCACACCACTGTCGCAACACAATGGTTATTTGAGTTACTGTCACCCTCCTGTCAGCCTGAACCAGTCTAGCCATTCTCTTCTGACCTCTCTCATTAATAAGGCATTCTTACCCAGAGTTGCCACTCATTGGATTTCTTTTTTGTTTCTTGCACCATTCTCTGTAAACTCTTGGGACTGTTTTGGATGAAAATCCCAGGAGATCAAGTGTCTGAGATACCCTAAAAACACATCTGGCACTAACAATCAATCCACAGATTAAATTGCTTAGATCACATTTCTTCCCCACTCCGATGTTCAGTCTGAAAAACAACTGAACTTCTTGACCACACCTGCATTGTTTTATGCATTGAGTTGCTGTCACATGATTAGATACAGTGTCTATAAAAAGTATTCACCACCCTCCAACTCCCAAAAGTTTTCATGTTGTATTGTTTTACAACATTTAAATCTACTGAGAATCATTTGGCCTGTTTTGACACTGGTCAACAGGAAAAGACTCTTTCGTGTCATAGTGAAAACAGATCTCTACAAATTGGTCTATTTTGATTGCATAATTACTCATCCCCTTCAAGTCAGTATTTAGCAGATGCACCTTTAGCAGCAATTACAGCCTTGAGTCTGTGTTGGTAGGCCTCTATCAGCTTTGCACATCTAGACATTGCAATTTTTTCCCACCCTTCTTTACAAAACTGCTCAAGCTCTGTCAGATTGCCAGGGGATCGTGAGTGAGTAGCCTTTTCCAAGTCCATCCACAAATTCTCAATTAGATTGAGGTCTGGACAACAACTTAGCCAATCCAGGACATTAACTTTGTGTTTCTAAGCCATTCCTGTGTAACCTTGGCTTTATGCTTGGGTCATTGTCTTGCCAGAAAACAAATCGTCTCCCAAGTCACAGTTCTCTTGTTCACGGCATCAAGTTTTACTCCAGGATTACCCTGCATTTTGCTGCATTCATTTTATCCTCTACCTTCACAAACCTTCCAGGGCCTACTGCAGTGAAGCATCCCCACAGCGTGATGCAGCCTCCACTGTGCTTCACAGTAGGGATGATGTGTTTTTGATGATGTGTGGTGTTTGGCTTACACCAAACATAGCATTTAGTCTCATAGCAAAAAAGCTCACATTTGGTTTCATTAGACCATAGAACCCTTCTTCCAGCTGACTTCAGAGTCTCTCACATGCTTTCTGGAGAACTCTAGCTCAGATTTCAAGTGAGTTTTTTTTCCAACAGTGGTTTTCTCTTTGCCACTCTCCCATAAAGCTGTGACTGGTGAAGCACCCAGCGAGCAGTTGTTGTATGCACAGTCTATCCCAACTCAACCACTGAAGCTTGTAATTCCTCCAGCGATGTCATAGCTTTCTTGGTGGCCTCCCACACTAATCCCCTTCTTGCATGGTCACTCAGTTTTTGGGGATAGCATAGATTTACAGATATGCCATATTCTTTCCATTTCTTGATGATTGACTTAACTGTACTCCAAGGGATATTCAGTGACTTGGAAATTTGCTTGTATCCATCTCCTGTCTTGTGCTTTTCAATAACCTTTCCATGGAGAAACTTCGAGTGTTCTTTCATCTTCATGGTGTAATTTTTGCCAGGATATTGACTCACCAGTAGTTGGACCTTCCAATACAGGTGTATTTTTACTACAATCAATTGAAACACCTTGACTGCAAACAGGTGATCTCCATTTAACTAATTATGTGATTTCTAAAACCAATTGGCTGCACCAGTGATAATTTGGTGTGTCATCAAAAAAAAGGGGGGGGGGTGAATATTTATGCAATCAATTATTTCATGTTTTATATTTGTAACTAATTTAGAGATTTGTTTTCACTTCGACACAAAAGAATATTTTTTTTGATCAGTGCCAAAAAGCCAAATTAAATCCACTGTGGTTCAATGTTGTAAAACAACAAAACATGAAAAATTCCAGGGGGGGGGTGAATACTTTTTATAAGCACTGTATTTGCATTAATGAATAGGTGTAGAGATGTATCAAATAAAGTAGCCACTGAGGATACAGTAGCCAATCAACAAGCTTGCATGCATTTGGAATATGGGAGGAAATGGGAACATACAGAAGAAACTCACACAGTCACAGGGGGACTGCACATGTGTCACACAGAAAGTGCCAGAGGTCAAGACTGAACCTGGGTCTCTGCCTCTGCAAATTGGTAAGCACTATATGCTGTGCCAGTCTGTGTCTGTCAGGGACATGCAGTGCTCTTTTTATTATTTGTTTCAACATACAGCGTGGAACCAGCCCCAGCCCTTCTGGCCTAAAGAGCTGCCCCACCAGACAACACACTTATTTCTCACTAGCCTAATCACAGGGCAATATACAATGATCAAGTAACCTCATAACCTGTACATCTTTGCACAGCGGAAGGAGACTGGAGTACCCACAGCAAACCCATGTGGTTCACCAGAGAAGGCACAAATTCCTTAAGGATGGCGCCTGAATTGAACTTTGATCTCTATAATGCCTTGAACTGTAATCGTGGTGCCCAGTATGGAAACATGGCTAGGATCATAATGCACTGCATACTGTGAATTTATATTCCTTCAGCATAATATAGAGACATAACTCAAAGGATTTCACCATCCTAGTGAAAGTGATGTGGTTTGCACTCCCCTGGTTTTATTATGGCTGGGTGGCACTCACGATGGGCAAGCGACAAATATTTGAGAGATAAAACGTTTCTGCCCCACCGAACCTTCAGGAAGAGTTATTGTATAATCAACTTAACAGCATTCCATCTCATCGCTTCAGTCATCACATAGACACCAGTGTCTAGTCTTACAACACTGCCATGAAGAACATTTAACATTAGTTCAAATAAAGTATATTCTGATTTAATGCATAGATCATTACCAAATTAATTGCATTTTACTAAAACAAAATATTCAGTTTCCATCTGTCTCTTTAAATTGGGTCTTAAATTGCCTGTTTATAATGAACTGCTGGAAATGATTTCCTCGCAACATCAGAAATGGAATCAACCTGCAACGGAGTACTGAAGCTCACTATCTGCATGCATAATCAGGCAATGGGCAGGAGTGTACACCAGCAGGCACCCCTCGAAGAAAATCATTGTGCATTTGCAGCAGGGACTGGGAACAGTGGGCACAGCTGGTGGAACTGCTGCTCACGATGATCCGATTTCAATCTTGCCCACTGTGTGGAGTTTCCATGTTCTCCCTGTGCCTGTATAGGCTTCCCTCTCACCCCAACAGCTCTCAAAGATATGTGGTTTGGTGGGTTCATTGGCTACTGTAAGTTGTCCCTGGTGTACACTCAGTCATCACTTTATTAGGTACAGTTGTACACCTGCTCATGTACAAATATCTAATCAGCCAATCAGATGGCAGCTACTCAATGCATAAAAGCATGCAGACATGGTCAAGAGGTTCATGGTTAAGAGTCCTGCTGAAGGGTTTCGGCCCGAAACGTCTACTGTACTTTTTTTCCATAAATCCTGCCTAGCCTGCTGAGTTCCTCCAGCATTTTGTGTGTGTTGCTCTGATTTCCAGCATCTGCTGATTTCCTCTTGTTTTCAAGAGGTTCAGTTGTTGTTCAGACCAAATATCACATGATCTACGTGAACCTGACTGTGGAATGATTATTGGTGCCAGACGGGGTTGTTTGAGAATCTCAGAAACTGCTGATCCACTGGGACTTTTTATGCACAACTGTCTCAAGGGTTTACAGAGAATGGTGCAAAAACAAAAAAAAATTCAGTGAGTAGCAGTTCTGTGGACAAAAACACTGTTAATGAGAGAGGTCAGAGGGGAATGGGAAAACCGGTTCAAACTGATAGTAGCTCAAATAACCACGTGTTACAACAGTGGTTGAGTAGATGAGCATCTCTGAATGCACAGCATGTGAAACCTTGAAGTGGATGGTACTCAGTGGCCACTAAATATACACACATGCATGGAGAACTGGGAGTGCTGATGGGAGTAAGTGCAGGGAAATACGTGGGGAATAGGACTAATGGAATTGCTCTGAGGGCTGGCATAGATGATGGGCTGAATGACCACTTAATTCATTGTAAGGAAATGTGAAAAATACTGCGCAAATCTCTCACTCCTTGCTGTTAAGATTAATAGCACAGCAAGAGGCCACGTGCTCCAACTGATCTTCACCCTAAATGCTCCACACAAGTTCCTATCCCTACTGCTCCCATCCAATCCCATCAATATATCCTCTATTTTGATCTTCTCTCAAGCATGATTCTAATCCCCCTCTCTGCCCCTCCATCTCTTCTGAAAAGCATTTAATCTCATATCTCAATTATGCAACAAGTTCCAAGTCTTCACCATTCCCCATTTTACCTCCCCCCCCCCACCCGATAGGTTTAAATTGATTTAATTTTGTCTAAATCTAAGACCATTGGGAATAAAATGGTTGTGACTACCTTGCATAATTAAAAAGTCCTCTGCATGGCCTACAGGAGCAGCTGACCAGGTAGAATCACAATAATAACTAAGACAATGGAACAGTTGTTCTGGAATGCAACCTCTGAACATAAAACTGTACAAGTTTTTTATTGTCCAGAAAGATTCCCTTGAACTTCAACAAATATTTCAGAAAGTATTCTATCAGGGTGCATCCCAGCCTATTTTGCAACTGCTCTGTACAGGACGGTCAGAACCTGCTGAGAATGTTTAGCAATGCCCAGTCCATCACAGGCTCATTACATCCTTCCACCCAGTCCATCTTCAAGGTGCATTGCTTCAGGAAAACTAATAGTATTGTCAAAGATGTCTGGCACCCCTAGGCATTCCCTCTACTTTCTTCTGCCTTCTGGAAGAAAATAAAAGATCTTGAAAGCTCGGATGACTAGACTCAAGAACAGCTTCTTCCAGACTGCTGTAAGAATTCTAAAGCAATCACCTCTTTCATATACCCTTCCTACTGGGATGTTCCCACAACCAATTATCTCACTTTAGGGACTTTTACCTTTTTACTTATTTCTATTTACAGTATATTTGCATAGTCTGTTGTCTTCTATGCTCTACTTGATTTTTCTTTGATCCTGTTATAGTTACTATCCTATAGATTTGCTGAGTATGCTCACAGCAAAAAGAATCTCAGGGTTGTATGTGATGACATATATGTACACTAATAAAATTTATTTTTCACTTTGAATCCTTAACTCTACCTCTTCTGTTACTGTCATTTTAGCATTTGTTTTTGCACTAACTCAGTTTGCACATATATCTTTGCTTCAGTCTGCTGCTTTGTACTCGGCATTGTATTATTGCTGCAGTTGTACTGTTTACTCAGTGTCTTTCGCACAAGCAAGGAACTTAATTGCACCCTGGTGTATATACCAATAAACTAACCTGAATCCGAATTGAAAATACGAAGTTCCAATCTAATGCAGAAATACTGGCCTGTGCTTTACTTATGCTGGCAAATAGCCAGTGCAGATTTAACAGACCAAATGGTTGTAATCTGTGCTGGAAACCCTGTGGCTTCATGGAGAAGGCAACATGGATGAGCCAAAATCCATCTGTTGCAAAACTGTGTTACAAAGTTGGTGAAATGAGTGAAACACTCCGGTTCTGTCGGCTGCGCAAGTCTAGGAAAGATGATCACCGGCCCCACCAAACATGGGAGATTAAAGTGCAAGCCCCCCAAACACCCGCCCCCCCCCCCGTGTGTGGATGCTGCGTGATTCGTTACCCTTTTACAAAGTAGTGCCACGAAATAACTGACAGCACACTGCTTACAATTAAAAGATTTAGCATTATAATTCTTAATTTGACTAAAGGGTTAGTAAAGAAAAAGTAAAAAAGGAAAAGGGCCCATTTTAATGAAACAGTCTAAGATGCGCAAATTGGAGCTCACAGTTTCCCTTTCACTGATCCTCCTTCAATCTCCCTGGGCTTCATCAACTCACGGCCCCAGAAGGGGTCGACTCCTACGACCTCTTCTCTCCCAACAAAAGCCCCGAGCCCAACCTTAGTGTCCCTCACCTGAGAAACCTCCCCTAATGTGGCCATCCTAATTAGACAGCACAAAATTCTATCTCTTATCTTCAACAGTAATCCAAACAAGCAGTTTGCACAGAACAGAACAGCATAACGGAAAAAAAATATGAACCAGGGTATCACATAAGAAAAGAGACTGATGGCAATAGTTAGGCCAGGCTGAATCTGTGGGAGAAAAACAGGGTTATTATTGCAGACTGCTGCTTTCACCTCCTAAAACATTAATTCTGCTTCTTCCTCCATTGACACTGTCTTGCCTGCTGAATATTTCTAGTTTCTGCAGTTTTTTGCTTTTCAAGTAAATTGCTGAATTTCTCTTTGCTAGAAGCTCAACAAGTACAGCATCATATGTTGTTTCATGTCAGATTGTGCTCTCTGAAGGGTTCTGACTAATGGACCAGTAACCATTTTGCAATATTTCTGTATTCGGATCAAGGGTAATGGTTTAGAAACCAACACTTGGTTTCAATTTAACTGAAGTCTTCAAGCTCTGTTTCACACTAAGTATGGGTTGTTACATTCCATCCCAGACAGCTCAATATTTTCAAATGACTGCACCGACAAAATAAGGAGTTATATTTGCAACAAATAAAAAGCTTCAACCACTATTTATAAGAAATAAAAACAACAGCACACAAAAATAAAATATTGTCAAATGTAATGTTTTTGGAAGGAGAAATGAGAGGGTGAATGACGTTCCAAATACTAACTACCAGCCACCTACTCAACCCCCCTGGACAAACATAGGAATATTTTGAACAATCTCTCTGGGTCAACAATGGGAATTAAAAGTTAAATCACCTGCACTGAAGAGTCATCAAACACTGCTTCATATCATCACCAGAAAACCATCTACAGTTTTTGCCAAGACTTTGCTATAAACCACGCTACTGGATATTTAACATGCAGTTATGACACATGCAGTTATGATTAATGTTCTCTATCAAAAGCTAGACCTCTAACCCTGGGAAAGACAGGAGGGGTCCTTGACAATGCCAAGGGCTCTGTGAATGCAGCACTTCTGATATATGTTTTGGATTGGGAGTATGTGAAGAGAGACCCTGACGATTCTCTGAGCAGTCTTCACAATCCATTTCCAGGTCCTGTGGTCAGATACTTTGCAATTCCCATACCAGGAGGTGATGTAGCTGGTCAGGCCCCTCTCAATGGTGCTTTCGCAGAATGTGGTTAGAATAGGGGTGGGGACTTCAGAAGGTGGAGGTACTGCTTTCTTGACCAAAGAGGTGGTGTTGAGGGACCAGGTGAGTTCATTCTCGGTACTTTTCTGGAGCAGCAACGTTTATTGGGAGGTCAAGTGTCCGGAACCCAAGACCTTTGGAGTCAGAGACAAGAACATTACCTATGAGCCAGGGCTGATTACTGGATTGAAGCCTTTCACCAAGAATGCAATGCTTGCGAGAAACAAGATTCAAGATTCATTTCCAGGCACATTGACTGTGACATTTTAACTAAAGAATTACTTTTGTCCTACAAGATAATGTGTCATCTTAACCACTTTACAACAGTTGTAAAGCCATTGTTTCAGTGTTCCTAAATCACAGGCAAGCTCTCTCTGTGGAGCACTATATTTTCTTTGTAATTCCTGCATGACTTCTCTGTGTGCACATCTAAATGCACAAAAGACTTTGTTTAGAACCTAGAGAATACTGAGTTGAAGTCTTTCATAATATACAGTGTGCTGTGCAGATCTGCAGAATATTCTTGACTTTACACTTCAGACTCACCAAGGAACAAAAATTAATTGAGTAAAAATATGACAATGCAGTTTTCTTTCTCTGGCGGTTTCTGGATCGCCTGGTAGCTTAGTGGTTAGCACAATCTGCTTTATAGCGCCAACTATCAATGATTGGGGGTTCGGTTACTCCCACTGTCTGTAAGGTGTTTGTACGATCTCCCTGTGACTGCATGGGTTTCCTCTGGGTGTTATGGTCTCTTACCACATTCCAAAGATGTACGATCGGGGTTAGGGTTAGTAAGTTTGTAGGCATACTATGTTGACGATGGAAGCATGGTGACACTTGTGGGCTGCTTCCAGCACAATCCTCGCTGATTTGATTTGACACAGACAACACATTTCACTTTA
This sequence comes from Mobula birostris, assembly GCF_030028105.1. Classification (NCBI taxonomy): domain Eukaryota; kingdom Metazoa; phylum Chordata; class Chondrichthyes; order Myliobatiformes; family Myliobatidae; genus Mobula; species Mobula birostris. The sequence continues at coordinate 48,800,205 of NC_092387.1, read as the reverse complement.
TATTTCGATGTACAGGTGACAAATAAAAACTGATCTTTTTCCCTTTTATCTTTCTTAGTCTGTAACGAGGCAACACAGACATTTTGACTATAAAGTAGCCCTCAGGTTAAGTGATATAATACACAAGCAGACATCCAAATTATTGCTAATCAGCAGACTCTGCATTCAACAGGATAAATATTTCATCAAAATCACAGTGGTTGTACAATGAGAGTGATGGCTAAACAGTAAAGATTGTTTCTGATTTATTTTCTTCATCACAACGTGGCCTCTTTATTAGGTACACCTGTACACATGCGTGTTGGTACAAATATAGAGATTCCAGATTGCTTAAGGTCAATCAGCCAATCATGTGGCAGCAACTCAATGCATAAAAGCGTGCAGACATGGTCAAGAGGTTCAGATGTTGTTCAGCCCAAACATCAGAATGGGTAAGAAATGTGATCTCAGTGACTTTGACTGTAGAATGATTGTTGATGCCAGATGAGGTGGTTTGAGTATCTCAGAAACCGCTGATTGCCTGAGATTTTCACATACTACCGTCTCTAGAGTTTACACAGAATGGCGCGAGAAACAAAAAAAATCCATTGAGTGGCAGCTCTGTGTGTGAAAATGCCTTATTACCGAGCAAGGTCAGAAGATAATGGCCAGACTGGTTCAAGCTGACAGGAAGGCCACAATAACTCTTAATAACCACATGTTACAACAGTGGTGTGCAGAAAAGTATCTCTGAATGCACACACATTGAAGCTTGAAGTGGATGAGCTACAGCAGCAAAAGATAACATACATTCAGGACTTGCCTAATAAAGTGGCCACTGGGTGTAGAATCTCATTATCAAGAGTTGATCTGTGAATTAAGTATACAGTCCCAAAGTAAGAATGTTGATGGTGAGTTAAAACTTCCTGCTTCCAAAAAAGTGACATTTAAAGACTTATCATCCATCCACAAATACACAGAATCTGTGAGATGCACAGGCAGTGCACTGAAGATGGTGCAGTGAGGATGAAGCTTAGAATTCTCCAAGGACACATTAATGAGTCAAGAACAGTTTGTGACGAATTGGAGGTTAGAATTGAGAATGCAAAAAGAAATAGTGTGATCTACAAATTGGTTCCTTTGATCCCTGTACCTGAATCCCTAATGTTCATCCCTGTGGCATGTGCTAGGAGCATTAAACCTCAAAAATTGATGTGGTAACATCCAAACTCAGAGGACAATTAAAAATAATTTCACTCTCAGCTTGCAACTTCTTTCGAGCTTTCAACCTGTGCTTTGAAATCACTCCCAGGCAATATTGCTCTTCCCACATGCATTATAAATAGAAGACATGGTCAAATCTTTGATTTGATTTTTCTATTATTGTTTGCACGCCAAGTATATTCCACAAGATTAAAGTGAACAACTTTGAAACAGAACATTGGAGCACCTCCCGCTGAGCCGGTTCTGCCATTTAACATCATCGCCAGTGTGTTAACCCCATACACACACTATTTTCTCAGTATCATGGGAAACAAAAAACAACAATAGTTATTCATGGAAGTGATCCAAATTTTGATAACTTGTGTGGAAGTGTTTGCTAAAGTCACTGCCAAAAGTTCAGTTCCAGTTTAAATTAAAGCTTTCAAAAACTAGCCCTAACCAACAGCAACAGTTGATTGCCCACAAAAATCTTGTCAATTTGATCCAAAACCCCAAAATGCAAGGAATGTAGCCCTAGATTGAATAATCTTGTAAATTATTCCTTGGGGGACAAACTACCCTGCTGTTTGAACCCTGGAACTCCAAACACTTTTTTTTGGAAGTGCAAGAAAAGATTTATTGAAGATTGAGGTGGAAGAAAGAATTCTCTGAAGTCAAGATTTTAAATATCAGAACACTCATAGGTTGTGGTGTCTACTTTCATAATTGAGAGTAATATTAGGCTCAACTCTTTTGCATTATAATTATGACCTTTGGTTTAGAATTTACCAGACTTTTGCTCAACCACTGTTCGTTAACTACAGAAATGATGAATTACATATGAAAACTTCTATGTCAGGCACACATTTTTTGAGCACCAAATGCTTTACTTTCAAAAATTAAATAGTTTGGCATGAATCAAGATCACACTAGTTTGCATGTCAACAATGAGTGGGTTGCATGTCGTAATGTGACATGGAATTAGAGTCATAAGGCATGGAAATAAGCCATTCAGCCAATCACATCCATGCCAATCAGTGTGGATCAATCAATAATTAATCCCATATTCCAGCACATGCCCCATTTCCTTCAATGCTGAATGATTCAAATACTCATCTTCACACTGATTAATGTTGCCAGTACTCTGACTCATACAACATCAAAAGAGATAAAGATTAGCTTTATTTGTCACGTGTATAGCAAGACACTGAACATACACGGAAATGTATTGTTTTGGCTCAACGACCAACATAATCCAAGATGTGCTGGGGCAGTTTGTAAGTGACTATATAATGCTGTGAAACAGACAACGGCATGTTTTTACCATCAACACACATCAAAGTTGCTGGTGAACGCAGCAGGCCAGGCAGCATCTCTAGGAAGAGGTACAGTCGATGTTTCAGGCCGAGACACGACTGTACCTCTTCCTAGAGATGCTGCCTGGCCTGCTGCGTCACCAGCAACTTTGATGTGTGTTGCTTGAATTTCCAGCATCTGCAGAATTCCAGTTGTTTGTTTTTACCATGCTTGCTTTGATACGAATGCTAGCAAAGCCTTACAGAAACTGGTTGCACCAATGTTTGTGTGGCACAGCTTTAGAAAGTTCATGTGTGATTGGAGTGCAACCTGTGCAGAGTGCCAGCAAGCAAAAATTAACCATCATATCAAGAGGGCATTGGCACCTTCTAAGGTATCTGATCAATGGTTTGACCATGTCAATGTGGATCTTATTGGTCCTCTTCTCCTCTCCCACAGTTCCATGCACCTCCTTAACATGATGGGGTGGACTGTACCACAAGGTGGCCAGAGGTCATCCACCTAGCATCGACGACGTCCACAGACATGGCTCAGGCACTCATCAGCAACTGGGTTGCCCGGCTTAGCACCCCATCTGATGTTTCCTCTGACCGCGGTCCCCAATTCATATCAGACCTCTGGGCTGTGATGGCCCAGAACCTCGGCGTTAGGCTACATCATACCATAGTATATCACCTACAGTCCAATAGCCTATGTGAGCGGTTTCACTGCTCCTTAAAGGCTGCTCTGAGGGCTTCCCTGACGAATGAGTGTTGGCATGATCATCTCCCTTGGGTTCTGCTGGGACTCAGAACAACTCTAAATGAGGACCTGCAGTCGTCTGTGGCTGAGTTGGTATATGGGCAGCCGTTACGAGTACCAGATGATCTTACTCCTGATCAGCAGCATTCCACCCTCCTCAGTAAATTCAATTCCTTTGAACCTATTGCTACCCCCCACCCCTCATGATGTGCAGCACTCTTGGGTTCTTATTGCCTTGTTTGTTTTTGTCTACCATGATGCACACCATCATCCCTTAGGCCCCTTACGATGGCCCGTTCTGCATTTTGGAATGGAGAGAAAAGACTTTTATCACAGATAACAGGGGTAAATCTGAATGTGTTTTGGTAGATCTCCTTAAACCAGCTCACCAAGTTTTGAAGACTACCGCTACCATGCCCCTGCTGCCACAGCATGACCATGAGCGCGTTAACACACCTCTGGATGAGCCAGAGGCACCTGCTGTTTCTCCACCATGGCACATAGGACCAAGCCAAGCGGCTTGCTCCAGCTCCAGACAGCCTCCAATACTGGTTTTAATGCATTCTGGGGGGCGGGTGCCTGTGTTCGGTAATATAATTAATGGAAACGTACATAATTCACAACCACCGGCATCGAGTTGGGATTCATTTTAAGAGGTGGGTCTGACATGATGACGTAACTACATAAAGTAATTTTACCATGTTTTGTGTTCAGCTTTTTTGGAGTTCAATAAATGAGTTGTTACGTTTTTTTTCTTAAACATAAAACACCTCATGTTGTTTTATTTGTGAAAACCTACACACAGGAGCTTGAAATTACTCAATTTTTCCATTTCTGATCCCTCTGTGAGGAATGTGGGAGAAAAAAGAAGCATCTGGAAAACCACGCTGTCACAGGGAAAACATACAAACTCCATACAAAGGTGGAAATTGAACCTCAATCATAAACTGTCACTATAAAGCATACACTAACCACTACACTACTGTACCGTTCTTTGGCTCACATTCATGCTGTCAATGCTTCATCAATGCATACCTAATTGTCAAATTTGGTCGAAACAAGGCAAAACATGAATTACCACATATCCCCTCAACATGTCTGATAGAGAAACAATGAACCACCAAATCTCTCAAGTCCAATATCTCCCAAAGTCTGGATATTTTGTTCTGCTTGTAAAACAAAGTCAAACCAAGAGAGCAGATCAGAGTTATAAGTAGCATTTGCTCCCAAGTTGTTCATAATTCAATAGATCCAAAAGCAACAAGCAAAAAAAAAATATTTTGCATACAAGTGGCAAGATTAGGGAAGCACAGCCTGGAAGCAGATTCAATGGTAGTTTTCCCAAAAAAAGTAAATTGTGCAAGAGAGGAAAGAAATTGCAGAGACGTAGTGCACGATATAAGAGTGGGACCAACTGCACTAATCTTCTCATGGTTCAAACCTAAAGATAAGCTTTATTTCTCACATGCAACATCAAAACATACAATTAAATGCGTCATTTGGGACAACAACAAAAGCAGTCCAAAGATTGTGCTGGGGAACTCCACAAGTGTCACCATGCTTCAAGTACCAACATACTATGTCCATATCTCACTAACCTTAACTCGTACATCTTTGGAGTGTGGGATGAAACTGGAGCACCCAGAGGAAACCCACACAGTCACAGGATGTTCGAATTGGTAGGAATTGAACCCAGGTTGCTGGTCCTGTAAACAGTTACGCTAACCACTACGCTACCTAATTTCGATGCCTTGCTTAAAACTTTAATTCTATCAATGCAGACTTTCTGGAAGGTGCCAAAATAAGTAAGACAATTTGGTGGGAACTTCAGGAAATAGATCAAAGCAGTATTCAATCAGGATTACCACTTTAAAGCCTATTTATCATTTCACTGGAGGGAAAATTGGTGACATGCTGCTTGTTCTGGAAATGCAAGTACAGAAGCATACAAGAAAAAAAAATTCTCTTTTGAAGATGACATATTATGTGAAAATTGTTGTCCAAAGGTGCTTTACTTTTCAACCACACTCACACACAAATAGGACAACGAACCTGGAGGTCGAGAATATTAATTTTATAGATTTATAGCAAATTCAGTCATGGATGGGGAGTTTGTATTTTTCCCCAAAAGACTTGCTTGAAGGTCACGTCCTCGGTGAGATTCAATGAACATTATTAAATCCCCACTTTGTCAGTAATCCTACATTACAATTAGATAGCCAGTATCACCATGAAGGCTGCATTTCCAGTCAAACATTACAGTTGTGCTTGTATCCAAGCAGAATCCTGGATACACATTCTTTACTAAGCACCAAAAATAAGTAATGCCCAAGGCATTAAGACTCCAGTTAAGACTCCAAGCTTTAAGCAGCTAATGTGTGACTATAAATGCTGCAGATGGAATTCAAATTTCTATCACACCATGGAGTCAATAGGACTATAGAACATAGAATACTACAGCATAGTACAGGCCCTTTGGCCCACAATGCTGTGCCAACCCACTCTTAGATCAATCTAATCCCTTTCTCCTACATAACCCTCTACTTTTCTATTATTTATGTGTCTATCTAAGAGTTTCTTAAATGTCCCTAGTGTACCAGACTCTATCACCACCCCTGGCAGGGTGTTCCACTCACAAACCACTCCCTGTGTAAAGAACTTAACTCTGACATCACCCCTATACTTTCCTCCGATTATCTTAAAATTATGCCCTTTGTGTTGCCATTTCTGCTCTGGGGAAAAAGTCTCTGGCTATCCACTCAATCTATGCCTCTTAGCTTGTACACCTCTATCAAGTCATTTCCCATCCTCCTTTGCTCCAAAGAGAAAACCCGCAGAGATTCTGCAGATGCTGGAAATCTTGAGCAACATGCACAAAATGCTGGAAGAATTCATCAGTCTCTATGGAGGGAATAAGTAGTTGATAACTCTTGAGCATGAAGTCCTGCTACATTTTCCTGTAGCAACCAAAGCAAGCTGTATGCAGATATCTAAACATTCACTGCAAATTCTGCTAGTGTGTAATAACTAATATGTATGACGTAACAGAAGCTCTGCAATTACTGTGCTCAACCAGAATAATACAACTCTGCAATTACTGTGCTCAACCAGAATAATACAACAGTACCATCAAGGAGGAAGAGGGCCACAGGTACATAAAAAGATGACTACCTGATGGACCCTTCACATCCTGCAGTGTCCTGTCTTGGAAATACATCACCATTCATCATTGTTAGGTTGAAATCCTGGTTCTTCTCCAACAGATTTGTGGGAGTACTGTCACCAGTTCGAGGTCTTGACTCATGACCAACTTTTCAAGGGAAACCAGGGATAACCATGCTGGCAATGGTCACATATCAACAGGTTTCAGCAATGAAATACAATGCAAATTTTCCTCCATGGGTGTGTGCAGATTGCTAACAAGGCAAACATTTGTTGCTCAGTACTGACAGCTTTTGAGAAAGTTACGATGAGCTGCCTTCTTGACAAATGAATGGTTTGCTAGACCGTGCCCAGATGTCAACTATTTCAATCACATTCTCGGCTGGAGTCATCTATACTCCTGTTCAGTAAGTGATAGGAGTTTTCATGTTCTAAGCAGAATGAGTGAACCAGCTGGGTTTATGGTAAGATAATGACCAGTTGGAGCATTCACAATCTCCAAGAAAACTACAGTATGGGCTTGGTTGTCGACGTATGCTTGAAATTGCCTGTTGCATGAACATCCATGCAAGAACCAACAGAGAAGGACATAAGAACTTATACACCCTCTGATGATTTAGCTTATGAAAAGCAAAAAGAAAAACTGCAGACTAGAAATCAAATACAGTGGCTTTCAGATATTTGGGACACATTGGGACCGGTACATTTTGACTCAATTAAGTGGCTGCCCCAATTAGCTAAAATTTCATGGAACTAGTTAAGAAGTAATTAAAAAAAAGACAAACTACACTTAACTGAATAACAAATTGTGTCTTCAAATGAAATATAGAACAAATTAGAATACTTTTAATACTACTGCAGTTCTATAAAACTGTGCATTAGTTCCTCATAGTCATTGATAGAGGAATTCATCCAGTGTATGCTGGTGTGTTCTTTTGATGAACTGTAAATGAACAAAATAAATGCAGACATCTCATGCACAGGATGGACTGCTTCATGCACTGCTTTTGAAGACTGCATCCTCTAAAACTTCACTTTCATTGTAACATTCATGATTGGTGATATCTTCAAATTCTTCATAGTTCCTAACCTGCTGAAATAGTGAAATTGTTTCATTTTCACTCTGGGTCATTTCTGGCATCTGCAAGCCTGGATGCTTGAAACTGCAGTGCACAAAACAGTTCTGATTTGTCTTACTGCTTATTTCCCACGAACTATCAGTGACAAAAATCAATGCTTTTTCAACAAGAACATGCACAACTGACGTTATTTAAAAACTGTTCGCTCTAAGAACAGAGCAGTGTCTAACGGCTGCACAAGACCGATGGTAGTTAGAAATTGCTCAGCAACAGTCTCCTGTCTCAATTAAGTGGCATAGTGTCCCAAACAAATAAAGGGAATCCCAGCTATTTTCTCAATGTTTTTGTTCTTTAAGAGTTGTCCCAAATAAGTGACTGTCTCAATTAACCGATAGCAAACAGGAATCCACTGTACAAAAAGAGAAAATTCTGGAAACACATAGGTTAGGCAGTATTGATGGAAAAAAAAAGAGTTAATGTTTTTGCCCTTATTTTGCATCGATTTCTGGGAGGGATATCATGGTGCGAATCTATTTTCCTTCTACACGCAGCAGGAAATGCATCAAAACCAGATTTGATGTATAATACATCAGGTTGGAAATGTGCAGCAATAGCATCTGTAGAAAGAGAAACAAAGGCAATGTTTCATAGAATATACAACTGCACAACATAGTCACAAAGTTAGTGTTGAACAGAATGCCAAATTAAACTAAATAAGTTCTGCCTGTGTGTGATCCTCCATTTCCAGCATATTCATCCATCTACTAAAAGATTCTTAAATGCCACCATCTTTTCCACTTCCACCACTACCCCAGCAGCTGAATCCAAGCACCAACAACTGATCCTACACATCCCAACTAAACTTTTCCTCTCACCTTTAATGCATCTCCTCTATTATTTGACATTTCTGTCCCGGGTGTTATGCTTTGTAACTTCAAAACATTAAACTAATTCAAAGTAAGACTTGGGAGTCTGAAATTTTAGTCTAATTTTGTTTCCTTTAAGCAAGGTGCACATGTATCACATGGTAGCGTGATAATGTATGCAATTCATGTATTTAGCATAAACTGAATGATTTAAACAAACAAGAATGCTTAATCAAAGAATATACATGAAATGCCCTGGTTAAGATTTTAACTGATAATGAGGGTATTTCATTTGTAGCCTTCTGTAAAAGCATCGCTTCTTGCTGGTGGAATGCTTTGGTTTCAGCTGAAGATAAGGGGCTATGATGTTCAACTTAGGAATGTTGTGTCAGCCAATCAGGATGGTGGAATTGGGAGAAGGTTCGAGAGAGAGCTGGGCAGATGGATTGGTGACGGACACTGCTGGGGTTCATGGCCTTTTTGGCGGGAGCTGCAGTGTGGACAGGAGGGAAGATGGCTGAGAATGCCGTGGGCAGGAGCGTCCCCATTGCAAAAAGTGTTTCGTGCAGATGAATAGCTCGAAGGAGGAAGGGCCAATACTCCCATGGGAGAACCCGTTTGTTTGAGATGGATTTTGCTGGAAGTTCAGAATGTGGTGTCTGCTTTCATGCAGACTGTGCAAATAAAAAGGACAATTTCAAGATGAGTTCCAACTTTATGTCCACATTTGGACTGGGTTACTGAAATACGCCCTTGTACTTTCTTTTCCTACACATATGTGTTTGTGTATACACACACACAAACATACATACAAGATTACTCAAATATTACTGAAATATTAATAACACAGCACTGGAGAAGAAAATTCACACTGTCCTCCTAATCTATGCATCATATATTTCTATAAACTCTAACAGATCTCTCCTCAGCTTCTGATGATCCCGTACAAACAAGCCAAGTTTATTCAACCTCCACTTAAAGCACTAGATTGTTTTTCACTCCTGTTATAGTCAATACCCTCTAATTAAGACAGCATCCTGACAAAACTCTTCTGTACTTTATCCAAAGCCTCTGCATCCTTCCTGTAATGGGATGACTAGAACAACACACAATAGTCTACGAGCAGACTAAGTTAGGTCAAGATTCACAGTCAGAGCTGAGAGAACTGATTGCAGGCGCTATCCTTCCTTTGGGGAGTTGAACTGAATTGACCTGTTGTGTTCAAGAGTAAGAGTAGAGGTGGTTCAGGACAGATCAGTTCTAACAAAAATTCTTTGACCTGAAATATCAACTCTGTTCCTCTTTCCACAGATGCTGGTGCACCTGCTGATTCCAGCATTTTATTTCACATTTTCCAGTATCTACATTTTTTAAAAATCTAAAACATTAAATGAACTGGACTTTTTAGTGTTACAGCTTAAAGCAAAATATGAGGTTGCTTCCATCAAAGCAGAGCTGGTACAGTGACCATATCTTCAATTTTATTAGTTTGCTTCATCAGGCAGCGTGATTCACACAGTGCCAGCTGTTCTATAATCTGGCCATATGTGCCTGTTGATCTTCCCTACTGCCTCTCACTGATACAGTTAATTATTTTCACACTGAAACAAATTGACATCAGGAGGCTTTATAGTCAAAGCAGAGAGGCATTTCTTCTAGTATTTAGAGATAAAGACATGTTTAACATGTTTAAAAAAAACACAGGAGCAATTGTTGCATCCAACAAAACAGCTGAATTTTATGGCCAAACAGCCTAATTTTCTGGATTATAAATAAACTAATTAGATACAAGATTCATTAGCTGGAGGGTTAATTAGAAACAAAAATATCAGTTTGGATATAATAATCTCAACTACCTCGGGCAAAAGAATGCCAATTCTGACATTCACAATCTTATACTAACTAGCTGGCATGCAAGCAAACTCACACTTGAACGGGAAGCAGATCCAAGTCAGTGGACATTGTCATTAACAAGTGTCAATGAAGCATGGCTTGGCTGTACTGTGATATATACTGCCTCCCAAATGCATTGAAATAGAGATCTCTGCTCCTCCTTGTGAGACCTCAAATAAGATTACTCCCAAATAAACCGGAGAATCATGAATCGCACATTTGGCTGAGATTATGGCTGTAGTTCTCATCACTAATGAAAATTATGAGTCCAAATAAGACATATCTCCACATTTCTATCTGGTATCTCAGCTATGTCATCCTTTCAAAGGAGCTAAGTAATGCTAAAAACAGAAACGAAGTTTTGCACTAAATCAGGATAATCCAAAATGTTCCACAGCCAATAAAACAATTTTGAACAATAATCACTATTACAACATAGTAGGTTAGTGCAATTCAACTCCAGAAACAGCATTAAAATAAATAACCAGCTATTTTCAATGTTGCTTGTGGGACGAAGGTTGGCAAGGACACTGAGAGCACTCTTGATCATCTGTCTTGCACAATAGGTTATGTATTAAGTCTGTGCATAATATATGAAGCAAAGTCAGAGACTGGATGTCCTGCAGTGACTGACTCGTCTTACTCCCCTGAGTTTTTCATCAGCTTTGAGGCAAAAGGCAGCTGAGTGATGGAATGCTCTCCACCAATCTAGGTTCATGCAGCTTCTCACTATGCAGGAGGGACAAGGTAGCTTGCTTCTGAGGCAATTTACCCACCACTTTCTCCCACTGCATATTACAACTGTAGCATGTACACTCTATTAAATGTGTTGTGGTTGCTTATATAGACCACCTCGCTAAACTGTAACCTTTACCATCTAGACAGCCAAGGCAGTAAGAGCACAAGGATACCCCAATCTTCTCATTTCCCTTCAAGGTCACACACCAGCCTAACATCTTCAGTATTTAGATCAGATCATAGGAGAGTCTAGGACAAGAGGGCACAGCCTTGGAATAGAAGGATTCACTTTAGAACTTCCCATTTCCATTCTGAGATGTCTATCCATGGCCTCCTCCACTATCATGATCAGGCCACACTTAGGTTGGAGGAACAACACCTTCTATTCCGTTTGGGTAGCCTTCAACCTGATGGCATGAACATCAATTTCCTGATCTTCTGTTAATGTTCCCTCTTCACCATTCCCATTCCCTTTTCCCTCTCTCACCTTATCTCCTTACCTGCCCATCACGTCCCTCTGGTGTTCCTCCCCCTTTTCTTTCTTCCATGGCCTCCTGTTCTATCCTATCAGGATCCCCCCTTCTCCAGCCCTGTATCTCTTTCACCAATCAACTTCCCAGCTCTTTACTTTACCCTTTCCCTCCTCCCGGATTCACCTATCACCTTGTCTTTCTTCCTCCCCTCCCCCACCTTCTAACTTATCTTTTTTTCTCCAGACCTGATGAAGGGTCTTGACCCGAAACGTTGACTAGACTCTTTTCCATAGATGCTGCCTGGCCTACTGAGTTCCTCCAGCATTTTGTGCGAGTTGCTTGAATTTCTAGCATCTGCAGATTATCTTTTGCTTGTGATTGAACTGTTAGCAATACCAACTGCCAGAGTATACCCTTGATGCTTATTTTAATATGACAAGATTGTGCAAAATGCACTGGCAACCACATTAAAATAACTTCATGGGCATGGTGAGAAACAATGTGGCTTTGCTGGGCCAAGATTTGAGGCCCTTTTTCTTCAATAAGGCAGCATTATTTGAGTGCAATGATAGCTTATTGAAAAAGGAAGACACGAGGGTCTGAAGGAGTCACAAGTATCTGTGTTACCAGGGTCAGAGAGCCATGCAAATCCAGAAGTTCAAAACCATGACTGACTTCCTGGGGTGAAGTCTAAAGTTGGAGGCACGATGACTTCTGAATCTGAGAAAATGGGGCCAAGGACTGGAGGCGGCCTGGTCTGAGGTTGGAGGCCTGTTTGGGTGTGTATGTAGTCGCAGGGTGGGATGAATGTGAAAGGGGCTTGTTGTTCTGTGGACATGGTGGGCATGCTAGTTTGGCGCTGGAATGTGTGGATGTGTGGTGGCCCTAGCGATCCTTGTTAATGCAAATGACACATTTCACTGTATGTTTCAAGTACTTGTGATAAACAAATCTGTATCTGAAATCTGAAAGTTCCCTGCACTGAGTGAAGAGACATTGGTCAAATTCCACATGATCATGTTCGGTCTTTTCTGAGCTACAGGATTTCAAGAATGTTCTGACAGAGATATAAATGGTGCTATGTAAATACAAGCCTTTCTTTTCCATCAAGGGAACTTTAATGCAGCAGTCTGACCGCCTACTTTGAGGAGAGGTTAAAAACAAATTGTTCTGATTAACTGCACATTCTCTGGCGGAAAGATCAAGGAGGTTCTCAACGATTCCTTGAAAAGTTAAAACATCCCAATCCAATCTAGTGCATCCCTGTTAGGGTGATGCATCCATGGAATTCATTGCCACAGATGGCTGTGGAAGCCAAGTCATTGGGCATATTTAAAGCAGAGGTTGATAGGTTGTTGATTAGTAAGTTGTCAATGGTTACAGAATGAAGGCAGGAGAATGGGTTTGAGAAGGTTAATCAATGAGCCATGATGGAATGGTGGAGTAGATCTTGTGTGACTTCTCAAAGTGGAGAAGCACCATTCCAGATGGCAGTGTGAACCTCTAGTCCATGCATTGCAAACACATAGATCAACATGATTATTGGGGAATCCCATATCACAACATTCAAGTAGCACCCAGATGAGTACTTGAATCACAAAGGCATAGAGCTCTACAGATCAAGTCCTGATTGAATAGGGTTAATATAGATGGATCCTTGTTGGTCAGCATGGACATGTGGACCAAATGGCCTATTTCTGTGCTGCTGACTCTTTCCAATATTTCTTATTAGTTTCTACATAGAAGAATACAGAATATAAGAAAGTGTGTGTGTGCGTGTGTGCGTGTGCGTGTGTGTGTGTGCATATAAAGGTCAAAAAAGATTTTAAAAACTACCAATTATATTTTTTCTATTCATAATAACAATCTCATTACCCCGTATTCATGTAAGTTAATCAATAGTTATACTGAAATATACTAATTTATTTTAAAAAAGTCGAATCTAACCCCTACCAAGCCCAAAGCTGTTTATTAAGGGAAAAAAAGGTAAAATACCTCCTCATATAATAATAGCCAACATCTGGATTTAATCAATGAATTGAAGGTTTTGAAAATAATTCAGAAAAGGTCTCCACAATGTTTGAAAGTCTTAACGAGATTCAGAAATTGAACAACGAATCTTCTCTAAATCTAAGCATGACGTAATGTCACATAACCATTGAGCAAGAGTAGGAGAAAAAATATCTTCCCATTTAAACAAAAGCACCCTCCTAGCTATAAGAGATCTAAAGGCCAAAATATGTAAATCAGATGTCTTCAGCTTGATATCTTGTCCTGCAACAATACCAAATAGGGCCGTCAGAGGATTAGGCTTAAAATTGACTTTGAAGAGTAAAGAAGAAGTTTGAAAAATTTCCTTCCTACATTTTTCAAGACTCGGACAAGTCCAAAACATATGAATTAATGAAGCTTCTCCATTATTACATCTGTCTCAATAGGGAGATACATCCGAATAAAAATGAGATAGTTTATCCTTAGTCATATGAGCTCTATGTACCACCTTAAATTATATGAGGGAATGGGAAGCATGTAACGATGAAGTATTGACCAGTTTAAAAAATTTCATTCCAAATTTCCTCAGATATTGACGTCTCTAAATTTTGTTCCCAGAGATTCTTAATTTTGTCTAAAAGAACATTCCTTGTCTCCAGTAACATGCCATAAATATTAGATATTGAACCATTATGAAAAGGTGTCAAATTGAAAATTACGTCCAATAAGTTCTTATCTGAGTTTATAGGAAATGTGCATAATTGAGATCTTAGAAAGTCTCTGATTTGTAAATATCTAAAAAAGTGAGTTTTGGGTAAGCTATATTTAGCTGACAATTGCTCAAATGAAAAAAGATTTCCTCCAACAAACAGATCCAAAAACATTTAATACCCGACCTGTCCCATTCTTTAAAAACTAAGTCAGTCATGGAGGTTTAAAAAAAATGTTAGGATAAGTGGGACTTAAAAGGGAAAATCTCAATAAAACTAAGTGTTTTCTAAATTGTATCCAGATCTTCAGAGTATGTTTAACTATTAAATTATCAGTTAGTTTACTTACAAATAAAGGAAGTGAGGATCCAAGAAGAGAAATAATAGAAAATTTATTAACAGAGTTAGCTTCTAAAGAAACCCATACCGGACAGTCTACATGATTAATATAATATAGCCAAAACGTAGGATATCATGTATTAACTGCCCAGTAATAAAACCTAAAATTATGTAAGGCTAAACGTCCAGACTTTTTAGATTTTTGAGGATGAACTTTATTTAATCGAAGACAATTATTTTTCCATATATAAGAGGACAAAATAGAATCAAGTCAAAAAAGGATTTAGGAATAAAAATGGGTAAAGCCTGAAAAAGATATAAATTTAGGTAGAATATTCATTTTAATAGAATTGATTCATCCAATCAACGATATTGAAAGAGGTGACCAATTTAATGAGATCCTTTTTACATGGTTCAATAAAGTAAGAAAGCTTTCTTTAAACAGGTGTTTGTAATTCTTAGTGACTGTTACAACCAAATAAGTAAACTGATTCCTTACAATTTTAAAACATAGATTAGTATTAATTGATACCAAATTATTTAAAGGAAATAATTCACTCTTATGTAGTTTCAATTTATATTCTGAAAACTGGCTAAAATGGGAGAGTAAAGAAAGTACGCAAAGTAACGAAGTCTCAACATTAGAGATAAAAAGCAAAATATTATCAGTGTAAAGCGAGATTTTGTTGTCCATACCGATTCGTTGTTCAGTCGGAGAAAACACTCAGAGGCCAGGTTTTCGCTCGATCAATTCTTTATTTAATTTGATCCGAGGAGAGGTAACCACCATACGCATCTGCAGCATCTGGCAATCAACTCTGCCTAGCACGAGTACAAGGTTACATTTATATCCAAAAAAAAAGGTTTCAGTTAGCACCAGTTTCCCCTGACCACGCTTATGACGGTTTTGTGGTTTGCAATTTCATCATGGTCACAATAGCTGCACGTGCAGAGGTACAGGTCAGTAAGCGCTTCTATTCTAAGAAATGAACATGCAGTTGCAACATCCTAACCGTGCCCGGTTCTGTTGTCTAGTTCCCGCCCCTGTTATGTTTTCCAAGTCACATACACCATTTAACCCTTCCTATCCCGTACTCTAACCCCCTTTTCCCTTACACATTGTGAGTAATACCTCTCCTTAAAATACCACAGGTATCATTAGATTCTCGAAAAGCAATGGCTACGGGTTCTAAAGCTAAATCAAAGAGCAAAGGACTCAACGGACAACCTTGTCTAGTTCCGCGGTGAAGTTTAAATGGTTTGGAATGTTGAAAATTACTAAGAACCCAAGCAGGAGATAGGTAAAGTAATTTAATCCATTGAATAAAATCTGGTCCAAAATTAAATTTTTCTAAGTTTTAAATAAATAATTCCATTCAACCCGATCGAAGGCCTTCTCAGCATCTAAGGATATCACACGTTCTGATATCTCCTGGGAAGGAGAGTAGATAACATTGAATACACAGCGTATATTAAAATGGGAATGTTGGTTCTTAATAAATCCAGTCTGATCATCAAAGATAATAGAAGGTAAAATATTTTCAATCTTATGAGCCAGATTGGTCTATATGAAGAGCATTCAGTTGGGTCCTTGTTCTTTTTTTAGGATAAGCGAAAAATAGAAGCTTCATAGAAAGATTGAGGCAAGCTACCCAATTTGAAAGAATCCAAAAAGACTAAGTGTAACTGCAGTATAATTAATAAGGAAAAAAGCCTTATAAAATTCTCCAGAAAATCCATCTGGACCCAGAGCCTTCCCCGAGTGTAATGAACGTATAGCCTCGGCAATTTCCTCATAAGAAATGGGTTGATCCATCTGTTTGCAATTGTCTGCAGAAAGTGCAGGGATATTTAATTGATCTAGAAAATTATTCATTACAGTACTATCTTTAAGGGAATCAGAACTATAAAGTTTAGAATAGAATTCTCTAAAGGTATCATTTATTTCAGAGTGACCAGTTGTCCTATCACCATTAGTTTTACAAATTTCTTTAATTTGTTGTTTAACTACAGAAGTTTCTAATTGGTTGGCCAATACTTCGCCTGATTTATCTCCATGAATGTAAAATTGAGTTTTATCTTTGAGTTTCAATTGGATATATTACCAGAAGATCATATTTAGTTTTAACTTCAACACAACTTTTATATAAAACAGGATCTGCAGCTATAGCATATTTTTGATCTAATTGTTTCAATTGATTGGCTAATTCAGTTCTTTCTTTATTAGCTTTCATCTTAACACTCGTAGTATAAGAAATAGTTTGTCTTCTAATATAGGCCTTGAAAGTATCCCATTCAATAAGATTAGAAGTCTCTTCCTTTTTATTCTCTTCAAAAAACAAAATAATATGCCTCTCTAGAAATCTTAAAAATTCCTTATCAGATAACAAAGTTGTATTAAAACACCAAGATCTGTTTGTTTGAGGAAGACCAGGGAGATTTAAAGATAGAAATACAGGAGCATGATCTGAGACAGCAATCTCTTTATATTCACAGGAACGAACTGATGAAATCATTTGACTATCAATAAAAAAAATCAATCCTGGAATATGTTATGATGGACACAGGAAAAAAATGAGTACTCTCTACCTAAAGGATGTAAAGAACGCCAAACAACAACAATGCCACACTTCAATAAAAAAGATTGAATAAACAAAGCTGATTTATTAAGAGACACTGGTTTAGATGATGATCGGTCTAAAATTGGGTCTAGCCAACAGTTAAAATCTCCTCCCATCACCAGAGAATAAAGACTCAGATCAGGTAAAAATGAAAAAAAACTCTCAAAGAATCCTGGATCATCTACATTTGGGGCATACACATTGGCAAATACTATTAATTTATTATCTAGTTTTCCTGAAACTATAACAAAATGTCCATTGGTATCAGACACTACTTTATGTTGGACAAAGGAAAGTGTATTATCTGTAAGAATCCAAACTCCTCTAGATTTGGCCTGAAAAGAAGAATGAAAACAAAGTCCATTCCAACGGCTAAAAAAACATAAATTATCACATTTGTGTATGTGAGTTTCTTGTAAGAAAATAATAGGGACCTTAAATTTCCAAATATAAGCAAAACTCTTATTATGTTTAACAGGGTTATTTAACCCTTTCATGTTAAAACTGAGTAAATTAATAGTTTGGTCCATTTTTAATATTATTTAAAGGAAGGGTTAAAATGTAGGTTAAAACCAACCCATAATCCTTGAGAAATGGTAATCGAGCAACAAGTTGGCCTTCTGAGATAAAAAAAAACATACTCCCGCCCATCTCCCAAAGAAAGAAAGCCGACCAATAGAAAGCCGGCATCTACAACTACCGACAACCCCCCCAAAAAACCTGGTGATTGCTCCAATTAGTTTCAAGGTTATTTATATTCCAACCTAGACAAACAATATCCAAACAAGAAATTCAATTCTTGTACATCAAAAATACAGTATTAAAAAATACAAAAGGAAATTAGTTAAAGGTTTACCAACAGTAAAAGGTACAATTATTCATACAGAAAGACATTAAACATTAATCTTGTATCTTCATGAAAAAAACAGACTAAGCAGTTAGCCTTCAAATTTAAAAAATCTTTGTGCTTCAGCATTCAAACGAAACTATTTGAAGGATCCATCTTTAATGAGATCCTCAGTCAAACTGGGTAGCCGGGGATGGCTTGAAACCCTTGTTAAAAAAATCCAACAAAACTTGTGTAAACTTAGCACGTTCCTGCATAACCTCAAATGAATAATCTTTGAGAATCTTAATATTCAAACCTATAACCAATCATGCCCCTTCAACGGGATCCACAAATTAAAAGTTTCTCATTTAATTTTGTGTCTTCAAGTAAAGACAAATTAAACAGCTAGCCTTCGGATTTTAAACACCTTTGTGCTTCAACAGTCGAACGAAACCATTCAAAAGATCCATCTTTAAGTGTGATTCTGAGTTGGGCTGGGTAGCGAAGGGAAGGCTTGAAACCCTTGTTAAAAAACACGGACATAACTTCTTTGAATTTAGCACATTCCTGCATAACCTCAGGTGAGTAATCTTCGACAATTCTAATCTTACGACCATTATAGTCAGTCATGCCTCTTTGACGAAATTTGCGAATTAACAGTTCCTTTGTTTTAAATTCATGAAAACAGATTATTACTGATCTTGATCTATCTCCCTTAGGAGGTCTAAACATGGGAGATCTGCGAACTCGATGAATCATAGGCAAAGACATCAACATTTCTGGAAATAATTCTTGCAAAAAGTTAGCAAAAAATTCCACAGGATAATTACCTTCGATTAATTCTTCGAGACCCAGAACCCATAGGTTGTTTCTTCTACTTCCATTTTCTAGGTTGATCATCTTTGGTCTTAACTTTTTATTGGACTTCGATTGCTTTTCACAAAGCTTTTGCAATCCATCCACTTCCGTTTCCAGAGACGACAAAATTGCTTCTTTTTTTTAATACGTTTATCCTGGTCATTAAGAGTTTGTTGAATAGAATCCAATTTACCATCTATTAAATAGGGGCCGCGGACAATTCTGATTTGATGGAGAATGGACGTGAAAGCACAGAGGAACATCTGGAGAAATTTCTGAAACACTCGTTCGCTGCTGTCGTTACTGTGTGGTCGGGAATCTTTCGGAGGGTAGGCCTCAAAATCCCCGGCTTTGCCTGCTGTTGGTGACCGAGGTTGAGGTTGAATTGTTCGGACAGAGATGGCGCTCAGTACTCGGTGTCGGAGAGCTGATCAGAGGCTCTAAGTTTTCGGATGACTCAGAGTCGGACTGTGGTCGGCATGGCAGGGAGAGTTTTTCTTCCTTCTCCTGTCTGCGTGAGATGTGGGACATTTGAAAGACTTTGAACTTTACTGTGCTCATGGACTTCTTCATCAAGTTATGGTGTTGTTGAACTGTTGTAACTATATGTTATAATTATGTGGTTTTGTCCGTTTTTTCAGTCTTGGTCTGTCCTGTGTTTTGTGATATCACACCGGAGGAAATATTGTATCATTTCTTAATGCATGCATTACTAAATGACAATAAAAGAGGACTACGTGTCTTCATAATCAAAATTTGTTTAAATTCAGAGCTGAATTGTTGAAACTTCAACAACCGCAGATTGCTGCTACTTCTGCATAATCACTCAAAGAGCTGAACTGCATGTGCATGTAAAGAGAGCTGTATAACTCATCTCCTTCTACTCTAGGCCATGAACTTATCAATCACCCCTGCTGTGAGCACTTTCTGGAGGTCAAGGATCCGTATGCTCCACGACCACTGGACTAACTGTGTAAATGTAGGAGGGAACTATGTTGAAAAATAAATGCGCTAGGTTTTCTAAAACTGACTCCTTCTACCTTAGGCAACGAACTTATCAATCACCCCTTGTATCTATATATATATATGTATATGTGTGTATATATATACACACACACACACACATATACACATCCACGCACGTATACATACACATATTTAATAAGTTTTTTTACTATATTTATCATGTATTGTAGTGTACTGCTGCTGTAAAGTTAACAAATTTCACAACGTATGCCAATGATATTACATCTGATTCTGATTCATACAACCATCCACCACCTGCTCCCATGGTTTCATGTGACCCTGATCTGAGGGTTAAGCAGGTGTTACACTTTTCCCAAGGGTGACCTGCAGGCTAGTGGAGGGAATGAATGCCTTACGTAAGCAGTCCCCAACCACCGGGCCGCAAAGCATGTGCTACCGGGCTGTGAGGAAATGATATGAGTTAGCTGCACCTTTCCTCATTCCCTGTCACGCACTGTTGAACTTGAACATATAGTTGCCAACTGTCCCGTATTTGCCAGGACATCCCATATATTGGGCTAAATTGGTTTGTCCCATACGGGACCGCCCTTGTCCCGCATTTCCCCCACTAAGGTTGAGCATTCCTATGAAACCTTTCATGCCGAAGTGGTGTAAAGCGAAGAAGCAATTACCATTAATTTATATGGGAAAAATTTTTGAGCATTCCCAGACCCAAAAAAATAACCTACCAAATCATACCAAATAACACATAAAATCTAAAATAACTCTAACGTATAGTAAAAGCATTAATGATATGACAAATACACAGTCTATATAAAGTAGAAATAACGTATGTACAGTGTAGTCGGGAAGGTTAAGGCAAAGTCGATTGGGGGAAAAAAATCGGTACGTACACGCATGCGCACATCATGATTGCACACACAGGTGCCCACGCAAGACTTCATGGCCATGGTAGTCTTTCTCGGGGTAAACACAAGTGTCCCGTCAACACACGCAAAAAATGCTGGTGAACGCAGCAGGCCAGGCAGCATCTATAGGAAGGGGTACAGTCGACGTTTCGGGCCGGGACCCTTCGTCAGGATTTGACTGCTACTTTTGTCCCTTATTTGGGAGTGAGAAAGTTGGCAACCCTAACTGTAAAAGACATGCTGAGGTGAGGTTAACCCTACTTGAACACCCCCCCACTCCCCGTTTAGCCAGTCCACGGTGCAAAAAAGGTTGGGGACCCCTGCCTTACATCTCCTTTGGTAGAGACGCACTTCCACCCTGTCACCACAACACAATATTTAAGAGTACTGTGTCAAATTCTGGTTGCCACATCACAGAAGGAAGTGGTTGTACTGAAGAAAAGAGATTGAAGCCTGAAATAAAGGATTTCTGTTATGGGGGGGAAATTAAATACACTGGTTTGAATTGTGACCTGACAGAGGTAGATTATCAGAATGTTTTCCCTTAAAAGGGGTATCAAAAACAATAAAGCTGAGGTCTGCAGTGAGAGAAATGAGACAAAGGGTGTTTGGAGGGGTAAGTTTTTTTAAAAACACAATGGTTGATTGACATCTGGAAATCCATCAGCAGAGGTGGTGGAATAAGATACAGTCACTATGTTTAAAAGGCATTTAAGCAGGCGTTTACTTAATAAAGGCATACAAGGATGCAGAACAAATACTGACAAATGGGATTATGCAGATGGACGTAAAGGTCAGTTGGAAGTAGGCAGCCTAAGGGACAACTCGATGACTCTCAATGTAATATCAGAAGGCAATCCTTGTCAAATCACTGAATGTAACAGATCCATTCAACACAGCAACAATGATTTCCACAACAATGAGCTTGGCTGCCTTAATCAAAGGCACTGGGTTAACACATCCCAAAGGCAACAAACATAGCAGACAAATGAAGCAAAGTGCTTTTAAGAAGCTGTCAATTTTGGCATAATATTGAAGCCAGTGATAATGCTCTTCATTCTGCCTCAAGCATCAGAGTACCTGTTCCTCACTGATCAACAGCGACTCCAGCAGCACCAAACTCTTCCAATCCTCCAAGACACACACAGATCTGGAATGGCAACTAAATTTTGCACTTTCAAACTAACAGCAAAACCCTCCTCCTTTAATACTGGCTCCACAAGTTTGAGGTTTGTCCTTTAAACCCCACAGCCCTTTCACTGCTCTCTTACTTCATATGAAATAAGCACAAAACTTATCGCTTTGCTCAAGATTTCAATCTGCATCAACTGTACTTACACCAATATGGTGCCAAAACATCCTCGATAATCATTCCCATGCAATGTCCTTGGAATAGTTCGCTTTGCTTAGTCCTGATAAAGGGCCCAAAATGTTGAATGTACAACTCTTTCCCATTGATGCTGCCAAGCCTGCTGAGTTCCTTCAGCACTTCGTGTGTGTTGCTTTGCTTTGTTAAAGCTGCTTTCCAAGGGTTTCATTAATTACACCTTTCTTACTCTGGAAGCTCAGAAACATTTCAAAATTTCCATGCAGCAACACAAAAGACACAGGAGGAACTCAATGGGCCAGGCAGCACACATCGAGGAAAATGGACAGTTTTCATCTGGATCTGTAATTAATGCAGCTGCTGCTCCAATGTAGAAAAAAAGATCGCGAACTTATGTACAGGGGGTTCCCAGAAGCAACAAGAAGAAACAATAGTGGACAATCTAGTAAGAAGCTGTTGACCAGCTAACTAGTTGCCAGGTAAATGATTTTTATTAAATAGTAGCTATATTGGTCAAATAACATCAAAACATTCAGTGAAATGTGTCCTTTGCATCAATAACCATCAAATCCGAGGATGTGCAGGGGCAGCCTGCGAGTCAAGATAAAGCGTGCAAATAATGATTCCTCAGGCGACATCTTCCAGATAGTCAATCATTTCAGTCTTTCTTCATGCTCTGCTTACTCTACTTATCTTAATTTTGTTGTTGAAACTGTTGGAGCCTGTCACTTACAGACTATAGTTTAATCGAGTGAGCTAGCGCTCTGCTGTCCCAGAGCAAACTCCAGAAGAGAAATGCGAGCACAAACTACCATGAGGTGAAGCTCAGAGTTGAAACAAGGGGCCATGATGGACTACATTTCTCACCTCAAAGTGTCAAGGAAGATTGAAACATTGAGGCAAATGTGGAGGAGAGCAAGTTGCCCTCGGAGATGTTATCGAAATTCTGAGATTTATGGATTGGACTGTAGTTCATATTGGCCTCCTTCAGTTCCATGTCTTTTTTCATGTTTTTGCTCATTCTTTCTTGCTGCCAACTGGTGGGCTGGGGGTTTGGGGCTTGATGTTCTTGTTGTTTCTCCATGTGGGTGATCTGTTAGTTTTTGTGCAAGGGAGGAGTTGGGGGTGGTTTTAGGGTTTGCGAGTTTTTGTTTCTTTTTATTTTCATGCGGGGGGGAATTACAACTAGAGGGTGAGGGGAGATTGATGTCTTTCTTTGAGCTACTTCAATTGTTTTCTGTATTTTATGGCTATCTAGAGAAGACAAATCTCAAGTTGTATTCTGCATTCATACATTGATAATGAAATGAATCTTTGAACTTCTGAGTATCACCATGTTTCTGCCCATAACTCACTAACCTGTAAGGTCTTTGGAATATCGAAGGAAACTAGAGCTCCTGGAGGAAACCGCAGTGTCATGGGGAGAACAGACAAACAAACTTCTTACAGACAGTGATGGAGTTAGATTATGAGGACATGCAGTCCTCTTTTATGGTCATTTAGTAATGCATGCATTAAGAAATGATACAATATTCCTCCGGTGTGATATCACAAAACACAGGACACACCAAGACTGAAAAAACTAACAAAACCACGTAATTATAACATATAGTTACAACAGTGCAACAATACCATAACTTGATGAAGAACAGGGAATGATCACAGTAAAAGAGTTCAAAGTTTCTCGAAAGTCCCACATCTCACACAGATGGGAGAAGGAAGAAAACTCTCCCTGCCATGCCTGACCACAGTCTGACTCTGAGTCATCCAAAAACTTTGAGCTTCCGATCAGCCCTCCGACACCGAGTACCGAGCACCATCTCTATCCAAACGATTCGACCTCAATCTCGGTCGCCAGCAGCAGGCAAAGCCGAGGATTTTGAGGCCTTCCCTCCGGAAGATTCTTGATCGCGCAATAACAGCCGCAGCGAACCGGCGTTTCGGAAATTTCTCCAGATGTTCCTCTGTGCTTTCACGTCTGTCTCCATCAAATCAGAATTGTCCACGGCCCCTATTTAACGGATACGATATCATTTTCACTAGAGAGCTGCTATCACCTCCTCCCGCTGAACTCTGATCTATGATTGCTGTCACTGTAAAGCGTGCGCTAACTGCAATGCTACAGTGTCAAGGCCGCCTGATGTCGTGGAACATAAAAAAATGCCTACATGCAAAATGTTTCTGGATGTCTAAAGGAAATAACTCCATTAGAAACAGAAACAACAATTGTTACAAACTGTCCACTGATCACCTCCTATGGCAATCAAATTATTGGAGGGACTATCCAAAGGCTTTGGCTAATGATTTTGAGGCACAAATTCAAATCTTATATCGGTTAGGAAATTTGACTTCAGATCATTGAAGAAAAATCTACGAAAAAACAAGTAAGCAGTGACAGAGATTGTAGCAACATTAGACTATTCAGTGTTTGCAAAGATCATATAAAGTACATTCACAGGTTAGCAGCTTCTCCACTTGATGCTATTTGCAAAGCTAATTTATTTTTGTGGGTTCATCTAACCACGAGGGGGTTGAATAACAAAATAATAACCATCGTGTAACTTAAAGTTACCTTCAGCATATTGCACCCATAAGATCATAAGATATTGGAGCAGGATTAGGCCATTTGGCCCATCGAGTCTGCTCTAGCATTTCATCATAGCTGGTCCATTTCCCTCTCAGCCCCAATCTCTTACCTTCTCCCTGAATCCCTACATGCCCTGTCTAATCAAGAATCTATCAACCTCTGGCTTAAGTATACCAAATGACTTGGCCTCCACAGCCACCTGTGGCACAAATTCCACAGATACACCACTCTCTGGCTAAAGAAATTCCTCCTTATCTCTGTTCTAAACGGACATCCCTGTATTCTGAAGCTGAATCCTTGGTCTTAGACTCCCCCACCACAAGAAACATCCTCTCCACATTCACTCTATTGAATATTATTTGCTTTCTTTTATTGTTTGTATGAGTTGTTCTTTTTCTTTCTGCACATTGGGTGTTTGACAGTCTGTTTTGTGGCTGCCTGTAAGGAGACGAATCTCAAGATTGTACAATGTATACATCCTTTCATAATAAACACACCTTAAACTTAAAAATCAATAAGCTTCAATGTGATTTGCTCCCTCCCCAACATGCTTCTGAATTCCAGTGAGTACAGGCCTAGAGCTATCAAATGTTGTTCATATGATAAGCCTTTCAGTCCTGGAATCATTTTCGTGGACCTCCTTTGAACCCTCTCCAATGTCAGCATATCCCTTCTTAGATGAAGGGGCCAAAACTGCTCAGAGTACTTCAAGTGAGGCCTCACTAAAGCTTATAAAGCCACAACACTACATCCTTGCTTTAATATTTCAGTCCTCTTGAAATGAGTGCTAACATTGCATTTGCCTTCCTCACCACAGCCTCAACTTACAAATTAACCTTAAGGGAATCCTGCACAAGGACTCCCAAGTCCCTTTGCACCTCAGATTTTTGAATTTTCTCTCCACTTAGAAGGTAAATGCTTTTACTTCTTCTATCAAAGTGCATGACCATACACTTCATTACACTGTATTCCATCTGCCATTTCTTTGCCTATTCTCCTAATCTGTCCAAGTCCTTCTATAGCCTCTCTGCTTCCTGAACACTATCTACCCCTCCACCCACCTTTGTATCATCCACAAACTTGGCCACAATTCCATTATCCAAATCATTAACATACAATTTAAAAAGAAGCGGTCCCAATACAGACCCCTGTGGAACACCAGAAAAAGTTTCCTTTACTCCCACTCTTTGCCTCCAGCCAATCAGCCAATGCTGTATCCATGTTAGTATCTTTCCTATAACATCATGGGCTCTTGTTAAGCAGCTTCATGTCTGGCATCTTGTCAAAGGCCTCCTGAAAATCCAAGAACTTAACATTCATTGATTCTCCTTTGTCTATCCTACTTATTATTTCTTCAAAGCATTTGAAAAGATTTGTCAGACATGATTTTCCCTTAAGGAAACCATGATGACTATGTCCTAGTTTATCATGTGTCTCCAAGTACCCCAAAACCACATCCTTAACAAATGACTCCAACATCTTCCCAATCTGAGGTCAGACTAACTGGCCTTCCTTCTGCCTCTCTCTCTTCTTGAAGAGTGGAGTGACATTTGCAATTTTCCAGTCCTCCAGAACCATGCCAGAACACATAGATTTTTGATAGATCAAGATCACCCATCTGCTTCACTAATGCTTCTTTTGTTGGAAATATTTGTCAGGCCTTTGTGCAACACCAGAACACTTCAACAATCAAAGAGTGCTGGCCTTGTCAGAAATGTTCAAATGCCATACTTAAGGGACATTTCTCCCTTTCCACATTCTCATGCTCTTCAGTTTTCTGAAACAAAAGAACAAGATTACTATTTCCTAATATGTATATTCTCTCAATTCTCACATCATTCTACGAAATATTTACATTTCACTTTCTCTGTGTTGCTTTTTTTAAAAAAGGGTCTTCATGGAATGAGGGTACCGATGGCAAGACCAGTATCAC
The DNA here is from genome assembly GCF_030028105.1 of Mobula birostris. Taxonomy (NCBI): domain Eukaryota; kingdom Metazoa; phylum Chordata; class Chondrichthyes; order Myliobatiformes; family Myliobatidae; genus Mobula; species Mobula birostris. The sequence continues at coordinate 48,773,663 of NC_092387.1, read as the reverse complement.
CTGCCTATCACTAATTACGCTTAAACCAATGTGGCTACCAGGATGTTTCAGAATGTAGATCAGAGCCAATAACATTGCATTGATTAGACAGGCAATAACATAACATCTGATTTTTGCAGAGAAATTCCACAATGCTATTAATATTTTATTATATTTTGTTTGAACAATATTAGATATTTTAATTTTTCCATATAATTACACCAAAACACTGAAAGAAGCTTAAAATGGCTGATATCCAAGTTCAAATTTCGAAGTTCAAGGAAAATTTATTATCAATGTGCATACATGTCACCACGTACAAACGTGAGATTCATTTACGACAGGAGTCTATGAACAAATATAATGCCTCAGGGAGGTCAGTGAGCAAGTCACACACAGAGACTCTAACCCTGAGCATGCATTGGCACAGGCAGATGCTACCAATCTCATTAGTGGAGCAAACATCCTGAACAGATGTAAACTGTTAATCATGCACGCCAGCTTTCTTTCACCCTCAAATTGCTCATCCAAACTGAAATGTTGGTGATGGAAGCAATGGGCATTAGCGAAAACCATTTCATTTTCTCTCCCACGTCTCACCAATGCATAGATCCAAATAAGAAATTAAGACCAATACTTCAGAGCACCTAAAACAGAGCTAGAACGCCCAAGGTATCATCATTCACATGTGCTGTAAAACTAATGATTTCTCTGCTTTCCTAAATGGACCAGAGAGATCAAAAGTACAGTGATGTCATTACATCCATGCCAAACCACACTTGGCCCCATTTACTGGTATTTGATTCTATTCTTCTATGCCTTTGTGATATAAATACACATCTAATTTAATTGTTTATTAAATAGTGTGAGATTATTCACCTCCAGCACCTCAGGCACGGCATTCCAGATTCCAGTCACTGTGTGAAAAAAAATCCCTTTAGAACCCTTCTAAACCTCCTATCTCTCACCTTAATCCCATTCCATCACTTTACTTTAATTTTATTTAGAGATACAGCACAATAACAGGCACTTCTGTCCCAATGAGCCTGTGCTGTTCAATTACACGTGATCAATTAATTTACTAATCCTTACATCTTTCAAATGTGGGAGGAAACCAGAGCAGCCAGAAGGGATGGCACAGTTTCTTATGGGAGAACACATGAACTCCTCACAGACAACAGCCAAACTGAAACCAGTTTACTGGCACTGTATGCTAAGTGCTTCTCTACCATGCTGCTCCTAAGTAATCTTCATTAAGGGAATGAGATTCCATCCATCCCTCTTTGCAATTTTGTATACCTGTTATCGGGTTCCCTGTTCCGCAAAAACAAACCCAAGCTATCCAATCTCTCTTTATAATTGAGCCGCAACGAACCAGGAAGAATCCTGGAGGATCTCACCTGCACCCTGGCCAGTGTAAACATAACCTCCCTATAGCGTCCTGCTCAAAACCCGATCTCATTCAACACACTTTGTCTGTGCAATCTCGTGTACACAAGAAAGCTGCCATATTTCCTACTCTACAATACAACGACATTTCAGAAGCTTTTCCAGTGCTTTGCAATGAGGTTACAAAAGATACTACAAATTTCATCATTATATCCTTTTTGCCTCATTGAATAGATTGTCAGGATGTTCTGGAGTCCAGAAGAACAAGAAGAAAACATATTTAATTTTTTGGGGGGGCAGAAGGTTGACAGGATAGAAGTTTCCACTGTTTGGGGGAATTTCACAAGGAGACATGTCTTTCAGGATGAGGCTTTTCATTCCAGAATGAAGGAGATGTCCTTCCTCTTCAAAGAAAATGGGCTTCCCTTCCTCCACCATTAATGCTGCCCTCAGCCGTATCTCTTCCATTTCATGCATGTCTGCTCTCACCCCATCCTCCTGCCACCCTACCAGGGATAGAGTTCCTCTTGTCCTCACTTAGCACCCCACCAGCCTCCGGGTTCAGCAGATAACTGTCCGCAGCTACCGCCATCTCGAACGAGATGCCACCATGAAGCACAGCTTTCCCTTCCCCCCACTTTCTGCTTTCCGCAGAGATTGCTCCCTTTGCGACTCCCTTGTCCATTCATCCCTCCCCACTGATCTCCCTCCTGGCATTTAACCTTGCAAGCGGAACAAGTACTACACCTGCCCTTACACCTCCTCCCTCACTACCATTCAGGGCTCCAAACGGTCCTTCCAGGTGAGGCACAATTCACCTATGAGTCTGTTGGGGTCATCTACTGTGTCCAGTGCTCCTGGTGTGGCCTCCTGTATATTGTCACATACCCCATGACGGGTTAAAGATCCAGCAGAAATGGAAAACACTTTGGAGTCCAGTATCGCTATTAACTAATGGTATTTATTAGTAACTACACAATACAGTAATATAAATGCAGATATATCAAACAGGTTAGCAATGATTATATATACAAGTAAGTGTGGAAATATATGAAAACCAAGCTTCTTCAACACTAGGGGTAAATGAACACAGTCTTACGATGATGAGTAAAGTTCAGTTCAGTTCGTGGTATTGAGTTGAGTAGTGATGGAGAGAGAGAAAGGGAGAGATTTGAGTTTTCAGGTGAGCTGACACCGTCAATCTTCCCGTTGTCCTCCGAAATCCTTTAGGAGTCACCGACTGTGACCATAACAAAGGGGACCGTTCTTCTGTGGTGGAATTATCAACCCAGGTGAGGGTTGGATACACGAATAACTCCCCACCGGTCACACCCTTTTCACACTGTGACAGCCACTGATCGATCCACCTGATAAATCCTCCAAAACCCACCTTTTCTGTGGGCACAACAAAGCTCATTCAGTGTCCAAAACCATGTGCCTGTAGGTCTAACAGCTGACCTTCTATTTATCTCACCGTGCTGAATACTAGCTGTTCATCAAGCAGCTCCTCCCTTCTCTCTCTGTAAGAACTTGAAAGCTGCCAGTGTCCTTGTAGAAGTGTAAACAGACTGTGAGCAGTATTCGCTTCTCTCTCTCTCTCTTTCAACAAGCACAGTTCATAGGGTTAATTCAGGACCCTGTCACAATATCAATGAGATCCGACATAGATTGGGAGACCACTTTGCCGAATACCACCAGAAGAATTTCCCAGTGGCCACCTATTTTAATTCAACTTCCCATTCCCATTCCAATATGTCTATACATGGCCTCCTCTATGCAAACAGGCCACACTCAGTTTGGAAGAACAACACCTTATATACCGTCTGGGTTGCCTCCAACCTGATGGCTTGAACATTGATTTCTCGAACTTCCGGTAATGTCCCCCCCAACCCCCTTCACCATTCCCCATCCTCTTTTCCCTCTCTCACCTTATCTCCTTGCCTGCCAATCACCTCCCTCTGGTACTTCTCCCCACTTTTCTTTCTTCCACGGCCTTTTGTCCTCTCCTATTAGATTCCCCCTTCTCCAGCCCTGTATCTCTTTCACCAATCAACTTCCCAGCTCTTCACTTCACTCCTCCCCCTCCCAGTTTCACCATGTTTCTCTCTCCACTCTCGCCACCTTTTAAATCTACTCATCTTTTTTTTCCTCCAGTCCTGCTGACGGGTCTCAGTCTGAAACGTTGATTGTACTCTCTTCCATAGATGCTGCCTGGCCGGCTGAGTTCCTCCAACATCTTGTGAGTGTTGTACGTCTCCGATCAAAGTGCTTGGTCACTTACAACAGGTGAGGAAGGATTTCTTCACTTATAAAGGTCAACCTTTATAAAGTCTCTATACTAGATGCTGCTGATGTAAGGCCATAATGTATATTTGTGACTGTGGACCTTTGGAAGTTTCTACACTAGATGCCATTGATGCAAGCTCAAAATGTACTGTATTTGTGGTTATGGACCTTTGGAAGTCTCTACACTAGATGCTGCTGATGCAAAATCATAATGTACATTTGTTTCTGTCGATCTTTGGAAGTCTGTATGCATATGCTGTTGATACAAGGTCATAATGCATACTTGCGGCTATAGGATTTTCGAACTGCAGAGATATCAATGGTGATTGTGATCGTGCATAAAAATAAACTGTGGGTAAGCTCAAGACAACCCAAAGCGTTAATTTGTTCCATTTCCTCTGTAACACAGAAGGTGCTAGTGAACTCAACGGTCAGGCAGTATCTGTAGAGGAAAATAGACTGTTGGTGTTTCAGGTAAAGCCCTGAAATGCTGGCTGCTCATTTCCCCCCAGAGATACTGCCTGACCTGCTGATCTCCTCCAGCATCTATTGTGTTGCTCCAAGTTCCAACATCTGATGTCTATGTTCATTTTCCCGAACAGTTGCTGCTCGACCCACTGAGCTGCTCCGGCACCATGTTTGTTGCTTTAGGTTCCAGCATCTGCAGCGTCGAGTCTCAAAGCAGCCATGTTCACAGCTAAGTCAGAGAAGCTCAAAGGGACCAAAACCTGATATACAAGGGTACGCTTCTGTTGGCACTTCACTTGAGAAAGGTGCTACAAGCTTCAATGCCCACACCTGGTGCGAATGCCAAATATAAGGAATGCATACAGACCTGTAACAGGCAGTATGACAAGTGAATTGCTGAAGGAACACAGTAAATCCTTTCGCGCCCCTGCACAATATATCAGAGTGCATCTTTAATCGTGGTAACTTTCCTTCAAAGTCAGCTGCGTTTCGACTTTCAGCGTGCTTGAAGTGAAATTTCAAAGGGTTCAGTGAAAGTGGATCGAGGCAAATGAGCTTTCCCAGAATGTGCACATTTTGAGGAGGAGGAGGAGGAGGAGGAGGGAGGGGGCAGTGGGAAAGGTGAATAAAGCAATCAGACTTTTGAACAATTTTCAGGCCCAGATGGGAGAACTGGCTCTCAGCATTCGCATCACGGCAAAGACATTACATCTTTTACATTAACAATAACCAGATTCAATGAGGCTCAAACAGAAAAAAAATCATCACCTACCATGCAGAAATGGCTTGCATATTTATATATGCAAATATTGTTTAAATTATTATTTATAATTCATTCCTGCCAGCTGACTCTCTTAAGAATTGATTCCTGGTGCAATGCTGTACGGTATTTGAGTACACGCTGCAGAACTGAGGCTGAAAAGACTGGAACACGAGGAATTCTGCAGATGCTGGAAATTCAAGCAACACACATCAAAGTTGCTGGTGAACGCAGCAGGTCAGGCAGCATCTCGAGGAGGAGGTACAGTCGACGTTTCAGGCTGGGACCCTTTGTCCTGACGAAGGGTCCCGGCCTGAAACGTCGACTGTACCTCTTCCTAGAGATGCTGCCTAACTTGCTGCGTTCACCAGCAACTTTGATGTGTGTTGCCTGAAAAGACTGGTCTGTTATTACCTTTCACAGCCACAGGACATCCCAAAGCCAGTGAGATGCTTTTTGTGGTCTTCGCTGCCATTGAGGAAACACTGCAGCCAATTTGCACGTAGCAAATTCCCACAAGGTAACAATGACCAGACAATATGATTTAATGATGCAGTGTGAGGAACCAGTACTGGCCAGAACATCAAGCTCTTTAAAATACTGATACTGTAAGGCTCCAGTAAAAGAACATGTTTTCTACCTTGTTTCATCTGAAAGATGGCAACAAGAGTACTCAAGTCACTACGCTTGAACATAAACACACTACACTCTTCTTCAGAGACAAGAGTCGTTCTAAGTCACAGCATTACATGCAGAGTGTCGTCTGCATGCAAACCACAGCAACTTGCTGAAATATCTGTTAATATGTCTGTGCATTTTACCATCACAAACTCTTACTTTTCTTCACTCTTTATGTTACAAGCATAGCAAAAGGATAACATCATTGACACCATACAAAACTCTAACATCAGTATGCATTCTCTGGCTTCCCAGCAGATCAGATGTCTGCTATTATGCAAGAGTTAATGAGTTTACTCTGATGATACACCACCTGACATTCAGCTGACACACTATGTTAAAAAGCATAACAATACTTCATCAAATAATAAAACAAGGCCATTTATACTTTGAACCACTTAGCAATTCAGTAACTCACAGGCATGAATAATTTCCTCATTAGAAACACAAATGCTAGCTCAACTTCAATCCCGACGAAGCATCTGTTGCTCGGTATTGGAAAATGACATCTCCAGTTCGGCATCAGTACCATGAAAACTGAAGGATAGCATTGGAAGGACAAGAATCATGCAATCATAATACCTTTCACATCCTCAACATTCTCCCAAAGAACCTCAGTTTATGGTATAGCTTGGAAGTCTATTTACTGTTGTCAAGGAGAAAACCTCACATGACCCACTCAGAATCAAGGCTGCACCTGCAGTAGCAAATACTTCATTTCAAAGTGTATATATTCTCATACCTACCAAAAATGAAACAGAATTCCTTCATCTAGGTATCCCATCAGACATTTTAAATCATCATCATCATGGCTTGGCTTCGCGAACGAAGATTTAGGAAGGGGGCTGCCCACATCTGCTGCAGGCTCGCTGGTGGCAGACGAGGACAATACGGGACAGGCAGGTCTGGCCACAGCAACTGCAAGGGAAATTCTGTTCTGGGTTTGGTGCTGCTGTGTCATGGTTCTTCCTCCTTCTCCTTTTGTCCTCAATGCCAGCCCTGCGTGCGTTCTCGGAGGAGACAGACTGGTGAATGGTGTGTCACCAGGCCTCCCGATCAGAGGCTAGATTACACCACTGGTGATGGTCAATGTGACAAGCACCAAGGGCTTTCTTCAGAGAGTCCTTGGACCTCTTCTTCGGTGCCCCTCTGTCACGGTAGCCAGCGGAGAGTTCGCCATACAGCACAATCTTGGGCAGGCGATGATCCTCTGTCCTGGAGACGTGCCCTGCCCGGCGCAGTTGCGCCTTCAACAGCATGGCCTCGATGCTGGTGATCTCCGCCTGTTCAAGGACTTTGATGTTGGTGACGAAGTCACTCCAGTGGATGTTGAGGATCGTGCAGAGGCAGCGCTGGTGGAAACGCTCAAGGAGTCATAGGTGGTGACAGTATGTGACCCATGACTCGGAGCCATATAGGAGGTTGGTCAGTACAATGGCTCTGTATCCGCTGATCTTTGTGCCTTTCTTCAAATGCTTGTTGTTCCAGACTCTTTTGTACAGCCTGCCAAATGCGCTGTTTGCCTTTGCCAGTCTGTTGTCAATCTCTTTGTCGATCCTGGCATCTGACGAGATGGTGCACCCCAGGTAGCTGAACTGGTGGACTGTCTTCAGCTCTACCTCACTGATGGTGATGTGGGGAGGGTGGTAATCTTCCTGAGGTGCGGGCTGATGGAGAACTTCTGTCTTCTTGAAGCTGACTTCCAGTCCGACGAGCTTGGCAGCCTCTGCGAAGTAGGATGTTATATGCTGCAGGGCTGTGTCTGTGTGGGCAACAAGGGCAGCATCATCGGCAGAGAGTAGCTCTTGGATGAGTTGCTCCAATGTCTTGGTGTGGGACTGTAGTCGCCTCAGGTTGAATAGGCTGCCATCGGTGCAGTATCCAGATGTAGACACCGTCCTCGTCATCAAGGTCTTCTGTTGCCCTTTCGAGCATCATGCTGAAGAAGATGGTGAAGAGAGTCTGTGCGAGGACGCAGCCTTGCTTTACTCCATTGCCTATTGACTATATAAATACAGCCTGTGATTTAACTGTCTCCCTATAGTTGATGTAAATGGTCTCAAGGGTCAGATGAAGGGTCTTGATTTGAAGATCTGAAAAGTCAACTGTCCAATTCCTTCCATTGATGGTGCCCAACTGGCTGCATTCCTCCAGCATTTCATGTGTTGCTCCAGCTTCCATCTGCCGTCTCTTGTGTCTTCAAGGGACAGGCTATTGTGAATGACATTGTACTGAGAATTCATTATCCATTCCCTTAACAGGCAAATGTGCCTCAGACCTTTACCAATAAAGGCAGAAATGCAGAGGGCAACAGAAAGGAAGGTAAGAAACTAAAGTAGGATGTAACAGTCTGCTCATCCCTGCTTCAGCAGCAAGATTAGGGCAACTCCTATGCTTCAAATGTATTTTCCCTACTTTTTCTCAACAACTTTCAACCTTCTGGCCCCAACCAGCTCATTTTCATCATCAATGTCCTGTCCCTATACACATCTATCCTCCATTAAAAAGGCCTTAAAGCTCTCCACTTTTTTCTCAAAAGTCCCAAGTAACTCCCCTCTACCACTACCCTCCTCTGCCTGGCAGAACCAGTCTTCACCCTCAACAATTTCCCTTTCTGCTCCTCCCACTTCCTCCAAACATTAGGGGTAGCGATATGTCTGCCTTTTTGTTGGCTATGTGGAACAATCCCCATTCCAAGCTCACCAACTCTTTCTGAACTATGTCGATGACTGCATTGGTGCTGCTTCATGCATTTATGCTGAGCTCGTCAGTTTCACCAACTTTACCTCCCACTTCTACCTCGCCTTTAAATTATTTGGTCTATTTCTGACAACTCTCTCCCCTTTCTCAATCTCTCTGTCTCCATCACTGGAGATTGCCTACTGATATCTTTTCTCAAACCACCAACACCCATGGCCATCTTCACTATTCCTCTTTCCACTTGTCTCTTCTAAAAATACTATTCCCTTTTCTCAGTTCCTTCATCTCTGCCACATCTGTTCCCAGGATGAGGCTTTCCTTTCCATGACATCAGAGATGTCCTCCTCTTTCGAAGAACAGGGTTGCCTTTCCTCCACCATTGATGCTGCCCTCTCATGCATCTCCTCCATTTCCTGAACATTTGCACTAACCCTATCTTCCCACCACTTTAAGAAGATGGAGCTCCTCTTGTTCTCACCTACCGCACATGAACATACACATCCAACACATCATTCTCCGCCAATTTCCACTATCTTCAACGGGACTCTACTACCAAACATATCCTTACCTTTCCCCACTCTCCACCTTCCGCAGGGATCACTCCTCCAGGATTCCCTTGTCAATTTGTCCCTCCCAGCACTTATCCCTGAAAACAGCAGAAGTTCTACACCTCCTCCCTCACCTCCATTCAGAACCCTGAAAAGTCCTTCCAGGTGAGGCAACACTTCATATACTTATGTGTTGGAGGCGTCTACTGTATCTGGTGCTCGCAGTGCGGAATTTTCTATGTTGGTGAAACTGGACGTAGATTGGAGGACCATTTTGCCAAGTCCCTCAGCTCCATCTGCAAAAAGCAGAATTTCCCAGTGGCCAACCATTTCAATTCCTGTCCCCATTCTTGTTCCGACATGTCGGTCCGTGCCCTCCTCTTCTGCCATTCTCAGGTTGGAGGAGCAACACCTGATATTGCATCTACCTAGCCTCCAACCTGATGGCATGAACACTGATTTCTCCAACTTCTGGTAATTTCCTCCCTCCCTCATTCCCTCTTCTTCCATTTCCCAACTCTGGCTTCTTACCTCTTATCCTCACCTGCCTATCACCTCCTTCTGGTGCCCTCCTCCTTCCCTTTCTCCCATTTTCCCCTCTCCTCTCCTATCAGATTCCTTTTTCTCCAACCCCTTGGCCTTTCTACTTCACCTACCAGCTTCTTATTCCCCCACCCTCCCCCAACCCCCGGCTTCTGCCGTCTTGTACTCCTTCCACTCCCCGCATCTCTTTATTCTGGCTTCTTCCCCTTTCCTTTCCTGCCTTGATGAAGGGTCTCGGCCCAAAACAACAACCGTTTATTTATTTCCGTAGTTGCTGACTGACCTGTAAAGTTCCACCAGCATTTTGTGTGTGTTGCTCTGGATTTCCAGCATCGTGTTTATTACCTGTCTAAATGTCACACTCCTTCAGAAATATGCCTTATATCCCCTCTTTCCAAGTCTTACATCGGATTTCAAACCTGAAACGTTACTCTGGTTTTCTCTGAACAGATGCTGCTTGACCTTCTGAGTATTTCCGGTAGTTTATGTTTTATTTCAGATTTCCAGCATCAACATTTTTATCTACCACCTGAGTATTATTACTTGAAGCACTGTGAAACATATTGGGATATTTTTGTGGTTGTTAGTGGCATTGATAAGACGAATGGTCACAGTCACTATCCCAGGGTAGGGAAATTAAAAACTTAGAAAGCATAGGTTTAAGGTGAAGAAAATTAAGGGCAAAAGTTCAGAAGAAATCTGAGGCTGGTGGGAAAATGAAACAAGCTGTCAGAGGAAGTGGTGGAAGCAGGTGCAAAGGTTTAAAAGACAAGTGCATGGACTGAAAAGGTTTAGACAACAATGGACCAACCAGACAAATGAGACTAGTTCAGATAGACAACTTAGTCAGGACAAGTTAAGCTGAAGGGCCCACTTCCAAGCTGAATAATTCTATGGTTTGTCTTTGTCACTTGAGTGGCAGTCCAAAAAAGTACAAGTATTGTGACTGGAAAGCATGCTCCTTTAAACAGTTGGCTGCTGTCTTTCCACCAGCTTCCCCAATTTGTGATGTTTTATTTCCTGGCTCCAGATTGGGGGAAATTCTCAGAATAAGCAGTAGTGCAGTTAATCAATCTGTTCAATATGACACACAGTGCATCACAACAGTTGTTCGAGCCAGGATGAGGGGGGTTGCACTGAGCTTTACAACTCTGCTGACAATTGAACGATGGCTGAGCACCTAATTCTATCTCCTGCATCACCACTACTGTTTAGGAGCCTATACATACCTCCACCAATTCCTGCTCCTGTTTCTTAGCTTCACCCACACCGGTTCCACATCACGGATCCTCTAAGTCAATGATTATCCTTCATGGCACACTGATTCAGTAGAGCTTCTGCCTCATAGCTCCAGTGAATTGAATCCTGTCTAACGGTGCTGTGTGGTGTTCACACATTCTCCCCACAACCACACAAGTTTCCACCAAGTGCATAGCAGTAACACTATTACATTGCCAGTGATCGGGTTCAATTCCACCCGTCTGTTAAGGATCTTGTACAATCTCTCTTTGGCTGCATGAAATTTTTCCAGGTACTTCGGTTTCTTCTCACATTCCAAAGGAGTACTGGTTAGTAGATTAATTGGTCACATGGGTGGTGCGGGCTCATTGGGCCAGAAGGGTCTGTTACTACATTGTATTTCTAAATAAATTTTTCTACATATCTAAATGTGTGGGGGAACCTGCAAAAGCATCTGGCCCACATAGTGTTATTAGACCCTGTGCAGATTAGCAAGTGAAGATATCCGCAGACATTTTAACCTCTCCCTGCTTCAGTCTGAGGTTCTCCCCTGCTATTATCCCAGTACTCCAGTAAATTACCAGTAGGCTAGTAAATTACAAGTATCCCAGTAAAGTACAAGTAGGCTAGACAAGGGAGGTGCAGTGGATGTTGTATCTTTGGATTTTCAGAAGGCCTTTGACAAGGTGCCACACATGAGGCTACTTAACAAGATAAGAGCCCATGGAATTACAGGAAAGTTACATACGTGGATAGAGCATTGGCTGATTGGCAGGAAACAGGAAGTGGGAATAAAGGGATCCTATTCTGGTTGGCTGCCGGTTACCAGTGGTGTTCCACAGGGGTCCGTGTTGGGGCCGCTTCTTTTTACATTGTACATCAACGATTTGGATTATGGAATAGATAGCTTTATGTCTAAGTTTGCTGGTGATACAAAGATAGGTGGAGGGGCCAGTAGTGCTGAGGAAACAGAGAGTCTGCAGAGAGTCTTGGATAGATTGGGAGAACGGGCAAAGAAGTGGCAAATGAAAGACAATGTTGGAAAGTGTATGGTTATGCACTTTGGCAGAAGAAATAAATGGGCAGACTATTATTTAAATGGGTAGAGAATTCAAAGTTCTGAGATGCAATGGGACTTGGGAGTCCTTGTGCAGGATACCCTTAAGGTTAACCTCCAGGCTGAGTCGGTGGTGAAGAAGGCGAATGCAATGTTGGCATTCATTTCTAGAGGAATAGAGTATAGGAGCAGGGACGTGATGTTGAGGCTCTATAAGGCGCTAGTAAGACCTCACTTGGAGTACTGCAGGCAGATTTGGCTCCTTATTTAAGAAAGGATGTGCTGACGTTGGAGAGGGTTCAGAGAAGATTCACTAGAATGATTCCGGGAATGAGAAGGTTAACATATGAGGGACGTTTATCTGCTCTTGGACTGTATTCTTTGGAGTTTAGAAGAATGAGGGGGGGACCTCATAGAAGCATTTTGAATGTTGAAAGGCATGAACAGAGTGGATGTGGCAAAATTGCTTCCCATGGTGGGGGAGTCCAGTACGAGAGGGCATGACTTAAGGATTGAAGGGCGCCCATTCAGAACAGAGAAGTGAAGAAATTTTTTTAGCCAGAGGGTGGTGAATCTATGGAACTTGTTGCCACGAGCAGCAGTGGAGGCCAAGTCATTGGGTGTACTTAAGGTAGAGATTGATAGGTATTTGAGCAGCCAGGGCATCAAAGGTTATGGTGTGAAGGCGGGGGAGTGAGACTAAATGGGAGAATGGATCAGCTCATGATAAAATAGCAGAGCAGACTCGATGGGCAGAATGGCCGACTTCTGCTCCTTTGTCTTATGGTCTTATGGTCTACTCAATCACTAATCACAATTATCCCAGTACTCAAGAAAAACCAGGTAATTTGCCTCAAATACTACACCCAGCGTCCCTGATATTCATCATCATGAAGTGCTTCAAGAGGCTGGTGATGGCTCACATTAATCCAGCCTTCCAGCCAACTTGGACCCACTGCAATTCACCAGGTGCTGGAACATGTCTACACCGGTAGCCATTTTCATAGATCTACATTCACCTCTGGAGTATCTGGATAGTAAAGGCATCTCTGTCAGACAATTATTTATTGACTACAACTCAGCCTTCAATACTATAATTCCAAGCAAACTCATTTCCAAATTCCTAGACCTGCAACTCAACACATCCCATTACAACTGGTCCTTAATTTCCTGACCAACACACTGCAATCAATAAGAATAGGCAACAACACCTCTGCCACAATTATCCTTAACACAGTGCCCTACAAGGCTCCATTCTCAGCTCCCTGCTCTATTCCCTATACACTCATGACTGAGTGGCCAAATTCTGCTCTGACTGCATCTACAAGTTTGTAGATGAAAGCACTACTGTTGGCCATATCTCAAATAATGATGATTTTCAGTACAGGAAAGGGGTAGAAAACCTAGTGACATGATGTCATGACCAAAAAACCTTTGCTCATTCTCAGCAAAATGAAAGAACTGGTCACTGACTTCAGAAAGAGGTTTGGTGGACATGGTCTTCCTTACATCAACAGTGCTGTGATCAAGTGACATAAGAATTTTCATCTCCTGTAAGTGAACATCACCATTAGTTGGTCCAACCACATTGATGCCATGGCCAAGAAAGCTCACCAATGCCTCCTCAAGAGGTAAAAAAAGTACTTACTACCAGGTTCAGGGACAACTTCCAACCTGCTATCATAAGACTATTAAAGCAACACACATAAAAGTTGCTGGTGAACACAGCAGACCACGCAGCATTTCTAGGAAGAGGTACAGTCGACGTTTCGGGCCGAGACCCTTCGTCAGGACTAACTGAAAGAAGAGATAGTAAGAGATTTGAAAGTGGGAGGGGGAGGGCGAGATCCGAAATGATAGGAGAAGACAGGAGGGGGAGGGATAAAGCCAAGAGGTGGACAGTTGATTGGCAAAAGGGATATGAGAGGATAATGGGACAGGAGGCCTAGGGAGAAAGAAAGGAGCAGGGGTGAAGCCCAGAGGATGGGCAAGGAGTATAGTGAGAAGGACAGAGGGAGAAAAAGAATATGTGTGTGTGTATATATAAATAACGGATGGGTACAAGGGGGAGGAGGGGCATTAACGGAAGTTAGAGAAGTCAATGTTCATGCCAGCAGGTTGGAAGCTACCCAGACGGAATACAAGGTGTTGTTCCTCCAACCTGAGTGTGGCTTCATCTTGACAGTAGAGGAGGCTATGTATAGACATATCAGAATGGGAATGGGACGTGGAATTAAAACGTGTGGCCACTGGGAGATCCTGCTTTCTCTGGCGGACAGAGCATAGGTGTTCAGCGAAACGGTCTTCCAGTCTGTGCCAGGTCTCACCAATATATAGAAGGCCCCATCAGGAGCACCGGACGCAGTATATCACCCCAGTCGACTCACAGGTGAAGTGCCACCTCACCTGGAAGGACTGTCTGGGGCCCTGAATGGTAGTGAGGGAGGAAGTGTAAGGGCATGTGTAGCACTTATTCCGCTTACAAGGATAAGTGCTGGGAGGGAGATCGGTGGGGAGGGATGGTGGGGGAGAACGAATGGACAAGGGAGTCGCGTAGGGAGCGATCCCTGCGGAAAGCAGGAGGGGGGAGGGAAAGATGTGCTTAGTGGTGGGATCCCATTGGAGGTGGCGGAATAGTCATAAGACTATTGAATGCTATACAAGTATGAGAAGATGAACTTCACAATCTATCTTATGACCTTGCACCTTATTGCCTCAGAAAGGTGGCATCTAACATTAAGGACTGCCATCACCCAGGACATGCCCTCTTCTCATCGCTACCATCAGGGAGGAGGTACACACTCAATGAGTCAGGAACAGCTTCTGCCACTCTGCCATCAGATTTCTGAATGGACATTGAACCCATGACCGCTATTTCACCACTTTTTTTGCACTACTTATTTTACAGACACACACATTTCTTACCGTTATTATGCATTACTTAATACATAACTTACTGCTGCCGCATAACAAATTTCATGACATATGCTGGTGATATTAAACCTGATTCTGATACGCTGCACTTTCTCTGTAACTGCAACACTTTATTCTGCATTCTTATTGTTTTACCTTGTACAACCTCAATGCACTGCATAATGAATTGATCTGTATGAATGATATGCAAGACAAGTTACTCACTGTAACTCAATATGTGACAATAATAAACGAATTTACCAATTTTCCATGCTGATATCAGTTAATACTGGCCTTCTCTCTGCACATCTGCACTTTTCTCTGCCACAGAATAATTTCTAACCAACAAAGCAAGTTTCAAGAGTTGTAATATAGCAACCCAATGACAATTTGCTCACAGCAAATTCCCATCAACAGTAATATGGTAATAGCCACATTATCCATTTCAGTTACTCATCAAAAGATAAAAATTGGGCAGAACTTTGTTCATATCTGATATACACTAGATATGATTGCATTCTGGTAAGATGGTGGCACACTCAGAAGCAGTAGCCTCTTGGGAGCCAACCAAAGGTGTTTTTGTCTCTTTTTTTTTACAATCAGAGGACAATGATGGACGTTAAGAACTTCAGATATTACAGATGTACCCCATCTGCGAGATGTTCATTTTCAGAGAAGCTGGACTTGGTGCGAATTGTGTTACTGCCTGCTACAGGAAGGAATCAGAGTTGATGCATGAAGATGGTGGGCAGTCTAACCATGAGTGATTGTTTTGGGATGTTCCTCTTGCAATTGCAAGTCTCCACTGGACATTGATAATATAAAATGCTGCAAATCCATTTCTCTTGTTTATTAGTGAGACAGATGGCAGGGGAGCTGCTTGGCCTTGTTGTAGCAAGGACCAGGCCTCAAGCTGCAGACCTGCCAGTTGCAGCAGTCCAGGAGAGGAAATGCTGAAGGCCATGTAGTGTGGTGTGCATGCTGTTTGAGGGCTGACCCCACCTATCGGTGCTGCCGTCCAGGGTTAGATTGGGGGAATGACAACCTGGATTGCACGCATGCATACATTCATTTACTGACTGCTAGAAAACTGCTTTTTCTCGCCAGTAACACCCATCCACCGTCAATTTACAGGGCATGTCACTCAGGGACTAGGGTTATAATAGATTTTTTTTTACTGTGACTATGTCTGTAAGGAGCTTGTACAACCTCTGTGACTGCATGAAAGGTGTGGGTTAAATGCTGAACCTAAGGTCTCAGAACACCAATGTTACAATCGGATAACAATAAATCAAATGAGAGATCGAACAAGCTGGTGGACCTGTTTGATCAAGAACATATCTAAAGAAAAAGGTAATTTAATTTGCTGCAAGGCAGGGGTGACAAATGTAACCAGGCTAGTGCAAATTATGTCAGGGAATTAGAGAGTATGTACACTAACATAACCAGCCTGAAGCAATAAAACAATATTCTCTTCCCCTGGGAATAGTCACAGAGTACTACTGGATAGAAACAGATCCTTCAGCCCATCTAGTTAATGCAAATCTGATCTCTTGCCTATTCCCATCCACCTACACCCAGTCTATATCCTTCCAAATCCTTTCCATCCATGTACCTGCCAAAATTTCACTTCAATGTTACAACTGAACCCACATCTACCAATTCTGCTGGCAGCTCATTCTACAATCATACAACCCTCTGAGTGAAGAAATTCCCCCACAGATTCCTCTTAAGTATTTCCTCTTAAACCTATGAGCTCTAGTTCTAGAGTCACCCAACCTCAGGTGAAAAAGCCTGGATGCATTCACCCTATCTAAACCTCCCATAGAGGTATCCAGCATTATAAGATCACCCATCATTCTCCCGTATTCCAGGCAATAAAGTCTGAACAAATTCAACCTTTTCCTCTAACTTAAGTCCTGCAACATTCTTGTAAATTTTCCCTGCACTCTTTTAGGCTTATTGACATCTTGCCTATAGGTAGATGACCAGAAATGCACACAATACTCTAATTGTGGCCTCACCGATGTCTCTTTTCAGTTTTATTTAGAGGTACAGTACAGTAAGTGCCCTTTGCAACCCAGTGACATTCATGTGACCAATTAACATGGTAATCAGTGTGGGAATGTGGGAAGAAACTGGAGCACCCGGAGGAAAGCCACATGGTCATGGGGAGCACATAAAAACTCCTTACGGATAATGGTGGGATTGAACCTGGGCCTTTGCCCCTGTAATAGAATTAGACTAACTACTACACTACTGTGCCACCTCATACAACTTACACAAGACATCCCACCTCCTGTACTCAGTGCCCTGATTTGTGAAGGCCAACATGCTAAAAGCTCTCTTCACAACCCTATCTACTTGCAATGCCATTTTCAAGGAGTTATGGATGTGCATTCCCAGGTCCATTGCTTTACTACACAGCTCTCACATCAGCTGCCTTGCCACCAGACAAGGGTAACACGCCTTTGGCAACTTACAATATCACTGTCCAACAGAGTCTTCACTTGTGATTGCAAGTGAAATATCCAAGACAATCTCCCATGGTTATATTGCACTAATTCTGATGCTTCTGAGTAGTGGTCAGCAACCAGGTTAGCTCCTTCGAACACAACCAGGCTCCTCCGATGTTCTGGCAGGCTCCTCCAACATCCCAGCTGGCTCCTTCGATATCCTGACTGTCTCCTTTCTTGCAACTGACATCTATCCCTCTATAAATTTGTTCCTCTAAATCTCATTGATTAATTGGAGGTCTACAATAAGGTCCGTTTAATGTGGTCATCACTTTTTTTATTCCCGAGTTCCACCCATGTTGCCTTAGTCGAGTCTTCCGATATGTCCTCTCTGAACATGACCAAGACATCTTCAATGATGAGTAATGCCAACCCCTCTATTACATCTAAAACATCGAAACCATAGAACGTTGCGCTGCCAGCCCTGCCCTTTGTGCAACCAAGTCTCACTGATGGTTATAACATCGTAATTCTACATGCAATTAGTTACTATACCGGATAGAAGTTTATAAAGTTATGAGAGGCATAGATAGGGTGGACAATCAGAATTTCTTTTTCCTTAGGGTATAAGAATCAAATACCACATAAAACACATTTAAGTTGAGAGGAGGAAATTTCACTGCAGACATGCGGGTTAAGTTTATTTCACAAAAAGAGTTGTGGGTGTCTGTGAGGGTAGTGAAGGAAGCTGATATGATGGCGGCATTTAAGGGACTTTTAAAGAGACACATGAATATGCAGAGAATAGTTGGATATGAACCATATGCAGGTACAAGAAATTTTAACTTGATTTGCCATTCTGTTCAGCACAAAGATCATGGGCCAAAGTAACACGCAGAAAACGTGAGAGGAACTCGGCAGTTCAGGCAGCATATATGGAGATGAATAAAGAGACATTTCAGGCTGAGGTCCTTCATCAGGACATCACCACTCATCCGAAGGGCCTGTTTCTGTGCTGTGCTGTTCCATGTTAGATGAACAGTAGCAGATTTGATCCAAAGACTAAACATTACAGCTGAGTGATTTGGATGCGAATGGGTCTGGGTGTGGGCTGGGTAGGGATCATCAGGGAGGGAGAAATAAGGGAATCAGACGATGCTGAAACACTCAATTGATTAGGCAGATTGTTTAAGACTCAAATAAAGCACAGTAGATGCTGGAAATTTGTTCATTCATTTAGAGATACAGTGGGAAACAGGCCCTTCCGGCCCAAGGAGCCAAACCGCCCAGCAACCCACCTGTTTAACTATAGCCTAATCACAAGACAACTTAAATAACAAATTAACTTACATCCTTGGACTGTAAGAGGAAACCAGAGCACCCAGATGTAACCTGTACGCTCATGGGAAGGACATACAAACCTATACACTCATGGGAAGGACATACATTATAAACTTTTACAGAGGACACCAGAATTGAACTCCAAACTCCGAGACCCCGAGCTAACTGCTCCGTACTAAAAATAATATCAGACAATTTTCCAGCATTTCCTATTTTTTAATTCAGATTTCCAGTGTTCATGGTATTTTATTTTGTATTTGAGGGATTGGGAAGATATTCCCAGAGCACTTCAAGATATTTTTTTCCCTGTATACCTACCCTAAAACTCTCACTTCTCTCCCACAACTTGGCACCACTTAAAACTGACCATTCCAAGAATATTATTCTACAGAGTTGTGCTATGGTCAGGTTATTGGTTTATGGTCAAGTATGTTTTGTGCTTCTGAAGTATTTTCACACCCCTATCAGGGCACAGCAAAGCACACTACACCCCATGAAGTTTCTCTGAAGCAGAGTCACACCAGTAAAACAGTAAACTCAGCAACTAATTTCCAGACACAGTATGCTGCACGTGTGGCCACCAGACCTGCGATTTAAAATCTGTGAGTCTTATAGTTATAAATGAAGAATTTTACCCCCCCCTCCACCACTCCTTAAATTAATCTACTATGTTGGTGCTGCCAAAAAAGCTATTTGTCATATCAGTTATAGCCTGGGTATGCATGGCCAATGCATCAAACCTGAACTTGGGTATTTACAAAGATAGTCTACACTAGTGCAATACAGAAGCAGCATTTAGAAACATCAAGGTGCAAGTCTTGGTCATCAGCATTTGCCCACCATTCAAAAACAACATTTCTGTTCAAAACAGTTTTATGCTTTGAACTCAAGGCCATTGAAAACTAGGTTGTTGCTGACCCAACTCATTCCACTTAATGAGCCCTAACAAGTAGAAAGCTCCTATTTTAATCATCTTCATCTGCGCAGAGTTTAAACTTGGTCCCAGGAGCAAAAAGAAAGTGATCTGACACACTTAGCTTCAACCAGCTGCTTTCTTTACAATTATCTCTTTATGCTGCAGTCTACTTTATTACAGAACGTGAACACCTGGACTATTAAAGATGCAGATTTTAAATGACTACTAATAAAAACATTCACCCAAACATTTCAAAGCAGGCAGGTTTCATAAGTTTTGGACATCTATACCCCATAAAGGAGCAGGCAGCCAGAGGTGGGCCTCCAGACATCGCCACAAAAAGTACTTCCCTATAACAGTGGTTCTCAACATTTTTCTGCTAGTGATCCACTTGTGACTTTTATTTCTATCTGTGGCCCCCAAGCTCCATAGCCTCTTACTTGCTAAAGTTTTTTGTCAACTTTACTAATTATTCTAATATACAGTCAATATTTATGTTTTAACAGGTTAGAGGTATTATGTTAAATATAATGTAACAGGTCTATATGGAAAAATAACATTTCAAAGCTCTGAATAGGATACTTTATTTGTAATACTGTATATATAGTATTCTTCCACCCGGCAATGAAATTGTCGCTTTGGATATTTAGCGAGATCCTTGCAACTGATGCAAACTATCGAGTTTTTGAATATCTGGTTGCAATTTAGTTAAAGATAATCGAAGTTCACCTCTTTTCACAACATCAAGATGTTTACAAGCTTTTGATAGCAGGTGAAGAGCTTAACTAAAACCACATTCAATAGTAAAAGATAGGAAATCTAATTAAAAAAAACTTTGCTTTCTCCCAGAGCAGTGGAACCTTATTTTCAATATCACAAATTATCCAGAAATTTTGCTTGCTGTGCTTAAATTCTGCTTGAGCCGTTAGATCACTCTGCAGTTCAATGAGGCATTCTTGCAATGTGGTGTCAACATCATTCACATTCACCCCAGATGGATCCACCACCCAATCTGGAATATGCATCACCAGTGGATCTCTGAACCGAAATTCCATTATCAGTGTGCAGTTGTTTCAAATGATCAACATATACAATCAGATCATCATCTTGCAATTCTATTGTCAGAGTGACCAGTGAAGGAAATTGCAGAAACTTGCAACGTCCAATACTGCTGCTGAAAAGTTTGAGTCTTCCAAGCAAAGCAGTAAGAACCTCATTGCACGATACGAGATTGCAGTTTTTTCCTTGTAACTGTCTGTTTAATAAATTCAGTTTTTCCAAATATATCTGACAAGTAAAATATGTCAGACTTAGCAGCAACAATTTGTTCTCCAAGCTGCTTATTTTCTCATTCATTTCATTCAGGGTTCCAACTAAATTACACTAATCCAACTAAACTAAGTTCCAACAAAATCTGGCATGGCCCTCTGGGAGGTCATATGGCCCATGATGAGACCCACTGCTCTATACACTACTCATGCTTTGCTCTCGTGGAAATGGCCATGAAATCAGTTGAGAAGATTAGTGACAATTGCTTCACCAATGGCCACAGTACTGCAGTCACTTCTATGGATTGCACAGTCATTAAACGAGGTTTTATAAGGCATTGGCCAGACCACACTTAGGAGTATGGTGAGCAGTTCTGAGCTCCCTATTTAAGAAACGATGTGCTGGTATTGGAGAGAGTCCAGAGGTGGTTCATGAGAATGATCCCAAGAATGAAAGGGTTAACAAAAAGGAGCATTTGATGGCTCTGTGCCTACAACCACTGGAGTTTAGAAGAACTTGCTACCACAGGGAATAAAGTCATAGAGCCACAGAAAACTACAGCACAGAAACTAGACTTTCAGACCATCTAGGTTGTGCTGAACCCTTTAAACTGCCTACTCCCATCAACCTGTATATGGGCCACAACCTTCCATACTCCTCCTGTCCACATACCTATCCTAACTTCTCTTAAGCATTGAACTCAAAATCACATCCACCACTTGCACTATGACTGCGTGGGTTTCCTCCAGTGCTTTGGTTTCCTCCCACAATCTAAAGACATACCAGTTGGTGGAAAAATAGTCCTGCAATTAGGCTAGGGTTAAATCGGGAGATTGCTGGGCGGTGTGACTCGAAGGGCTAAAAGGGCCAATTCTGCACTATACCTCAATAAAACAAAATAAAAGCCAGAAGGAGATTCAATTGCAGCATAAATACCACCTCACACACAAAATGCTGGGGGATTTCAGGGTTTTGGCCTGAAATGTTGACTGTACTCTTTTCCTAGATACTCCTGGCCTGCTGAGTTCCTCCAGCAATTTTGTGTTGCTTGAATTTTCAGCATTAGCAGATTTGCTCCTGTTTGTTATTGAAATACCACCTCTGACTGGTTGGTCCGAATGGTCTTTTTCTTAGCCTGTTACTTTGCATTCCTATATAACCCACCAAAGGTCAATTGAAGGGGGTCTATATAAACACAAGCACTCCCAGAGAGAAACACCACCAACCGTTCACTGAGGATGTCACCTTGGCTGGTGATGAAATGCCTGCAAGCTAAATGCCAAACTCAGTGAACACTGCAACATCAAATCACCAAATCACTTCATGAGTTCAAGAAACTGTTTCTAATACTTTCCCTGTCAATTGCAACAGTAATGACAGACTGGATTAATAATGCTCTCCAAGACAAGGCCCTCCTCCAAAACCTGACAACAACCCTCCTCGGGTTTCAACAGCCTCGAAGGTCAGTTATTAACAGGATCCAAATGGACCACATTGGGTTTAATGAGCAAGTGGTAAACCAAATCAAGTTTAACCAAAAATGCTGTCATCCATATTAAAATAGATCATGACATTACATTCTCTATATGAACTCGTATATATGAGATAAAACTTGCTCTCCAAATCTGCCAACCATTGGCATACATACCTTGTGTTTACGTTATTGCTACTGGTCCAGCCAAATATTAAGTCACTGTGGATGTGAGAGAGGGGTTAGCTTTTCCCTACATGGTAAATTAAGAATTGTGACTTGGGATTTCACACACTGCAGGTATCTTAAGGACAAGAGATGAAAGAGCTTTGTGCCCATTTGCAGTGTAGTGGCCAAGGTAAAAACATTGGGCAGTCAGGAAGGCCGTTTGACCCTCACTATGCTGCACTAAGGGATCTGCAGCTTTCAAAGTAGATCAAGAAATTCAATTCAACACTGTACCCAGGATGGAGGCTCTAGCTTCACACCCTCTCTGAGTTCCTGACTAGAAGCTTACACTGAGCAGCAACTCCCAACTTCAAAATGCTGCTTGTGTTGGAACAATTCCAAGTGTCTTCCACTCTGCTACAAGTGATAATGAGATAATGAGGCATTTCCTTGTGTGTAAGATGACCGTTTCTTCATTGTGTGGATCTGATATATGGGGTTATTATTTCCACATTTACCAGGACATCACTCTTTACTGAAAGATCAATAAAATCTTCTGTTACAGCATTGTATCTTTCCTGTGAAACAAACCATATTCACAGGAAGTGGAAACGCCTGTCAGTTTTCATAGATCCCTAAGGATTTCAGCTAAAACACAACAAAAAAAAATTGTCAGTACAGATGTTGGAAATCATATAAATAAAAGAATAAATTCTGACTATATGGAGCAGTGTATGTATATTTTAATTTTATGAATTATTTGTGCATTTTGCAATTGCTAAGATAAAACATGGACATCATTCCAACATCCGAATGCGACATTAACATCAATTTCAAACATTAGTTAGCACAATCCTCCTTTTGATCTATGTAAATAACTCAGGTGGCAGAGAACATATATAATGATGTCATCGTATTACATAAGCAATTTTTGATGTGCCGTTAGGCAAGAATAGTGCCCTGTTTTGCTTTGATACTCCTGGGTCCTGTAGATTTTATTGTGGTTAGAAATTAGTTTCTGCATACTCCAAAATCCAGCCAAATCACATAATTAATTGACCGGCAATTCCAGTGATCTGATAATCAGCAGCAAGTAAAAGATTTGTAGAGCAGTTCCATCTTGAGCAAGTATTTCTGGAGTTCCAAAAGGCTGAGTAAGATTCTGATTTGATCGTTTTTTCCCTACCATTTCTTGTCTCTTGCCCAACAGCGTTTTACACACTTGCATAGTCCAATGAGAAGGTGAGAAGATTATCTGTGAAAATGCTAAAGAAAGACCAAATGCATTTTAATTCACACATTTATCCCCTCAGAACATTGAACATTCAAATAACCTAATTCTCCTACGTCAGGACCAGAGGCGGGCCGATTCCATTCGCTCTCCCATGCCGTTCATTCCTCTCTTCACAGCACTGAGGCTATATGACTGTTCCAGCTGCTACGCACTTCGTATCTGCGAGCTTTGCGGTGATCTGCCCCACTACATAATGAACTGAGACTGAGGCTTTGGGCCTGCTCCGGATGCTCCAGGATTTCAGTCTACGGACTTAATTTGGTTTGGAATGCTGTTGCTTGCTTCTATTGTCTGCATGATCTGTGTTTTATTTCCTCTTTCTCTGTGCATTGGGTATTGGTCTGCCTGTTTTTTAACTGGGTTCTTTTGGGTTTCTTGCTAAATGGTTGCCTGTAAACAGGCAAATCGCAAGGTTGTACAATTTATATATACATTGATAATAAATATCGACTTTGAATCTTATGATCTACCTCCAATCGTTCCTCAGCTTGCGAGTGCACTGTCCATCCTACGGAAATATAGCAGGCAGTCATGTGAGAGTGAATAGGTAACTAGGAAGTAAGTGGAGCTGTAGGACTGGTGGGAATTCTCTGAGAACCTGCATGGACTTAACAGCCTAATTTTACATCATAAGAAAATATAGTACATCCTCAAAATATAGGGCTTCCTGTTATATGGTAATTTAGGGTATACTGCCAGTATCATTCCATCCCCCAAATCAGCGTGCATTTTTATTCTATAGTCACGGGGGGGGGGGGGGAAGTAATATTCCAGCAAAATATTTTCAAAAGTCACTCCAGCAACTGCTGTACTGAGGAGGGATCAATCAATTTTGGAGAAGAATCTACAGCCCAGCATTGCAACTGCAGTTGTGGGAAATAGTGGTGAAGCTTAAGTGGAGAGAATAGAGGTGGGTACTGGAGAAATCTGCTCAAACTGTCTGTACTGTCTCAATGCTGTACCATAATTTTTTTAAAAAATCCAAAGTTAGGTAAATGTTCTTTTCATGCAAGGTTCCTGCATTATTATGCAGGCATTAAAGTTATTTGGTTTGCAACTGCATTTCCAACTTAGGAACTTAGTTGGAATGGAACCCTACCATAACCTGGGTAGGACCTTTAACATGGGCATTGAAGGTTTTAAAGTTACCACTCCACCCACTTCCAAAGACCATGATAAAAGTTCCAGGTTACAGCAGGATTCTATTCATACCAAGTTCTCAAGTTGGAAATGCAGTTGTAAATCGAGCTTCCACAAGGCAGAAGATGCCTGCAGCCCTGTAGCAGCCCATAAATACATTCTGTCACTCTCCTGCTGGACATCCAAACTATTTTCTCCCGTACAACGAACAGTTCATAAGGGCTGGATGCAAGCAAGGCTTCAGTAAGTGGGAAGATGTTGAGACTACAACAAGGGAACATAGCCTCAAGATTCAGGGCAGTAAATTTAGGATGGAGATGAGGAACTGTTTTTTCCAAAGAGTGGTGAATCTGTGGGATTCTCTACCCAATGAAGCAGTGGCGGCTACCTTAGTAAATATATTTAAAATAAGGTTGGGTAGTATTTTTTGCATACTATGTGAATTAAGGGTTGCGAGGAAAAGGCAGGTAGGTAGAGGTGAGTCCATAGCCAGATCAGCCATGATCTTATTGAATAGTGGAACAGGCTCAACAGACCAGATGGCCTATTCCTGCTCCTACTTCTTATGTTCTTATTGCACTGTAATGTTTTAAGTGAGAAAATAGGCTGAATATCCAAGCGCACCAGTGCTACATCCACCTCACTACAAACAATAGCTCAGTGGACAGCAGGGATACCTTCAACTAAGAACAAAAGAAATAGGAGCAGGAGTAGGCCATCTGGCATGTCAATCCTGCTCTGCCATTCAATAAGATCATGGCTGATCTGGCTATGGACTCATGTCTACCTATCTGCCTTTTCCCCACAACTCTCAATTCACATAGTATGCACCATTCCAAACACACATAGATTACAGAAATCAATAAGTGAAAAATGCCAGAAATATGCTGAATTAAAAGAGAAAATTGAAAGACTATGGAACATGAACAAGGTATACATTTCCCAATAGTAATATCTTCAACTGGTGTCATCCCACAGTCACTACACAATAGCATTAAACAATTAGGGCTACACAGTAATCTCTATGTAAATCTTCAGAAAACCACAATACTAAACACCACTAGAATAGTCCTAAAGTTTCTAGCAGTTGACAAATGAGCATGCCTGGCTGTGCCCATACCTCAGGTTTTACTAGCTTGAGCTAAGAAAAAGAAATTAGAATAATATTGAGAAAATGAGTTGTAGAATCCTTGAAAGTGAGTCCATGGACTGTGGAACAGTTCACTGGTTTTGGTGAATGACACTATCTACACTGAATCAACAGCCTGATGCTTGAGGGGTAATAACTACGTATTCCTGAATCTGGTGGCGTGCAAACCTAAGGCTTCTGTACCTCCTTCCCAATGGCAGCATCGGGAAGACAGCATGGCTTAAGTGGTGGAGGTGCTTGATGATGGATGTTGCTTTCTTGTGGCAGTGATCTTTACAGACGTGCTCAGTGGTGGAGAGGGCTTTTCCTGTGTGTACAGGGCTGTATCCACTACTTTTTGTAGGCTTTTCCATTTGTGGCCATTGGTGTTTCCATATCAGGCTGTGGTGCAGTCATTCAGGATACTTGGCAATGTGCATCTATAGAAGTTTGTTGAAGTTTTAGATGAGATGCCAAATTTGCACAAACTTCTAAGAAAGTAAAGGTGCTGTCATGTCTTCTTTGTAATGGCACTTGCATGCCGGGCCTAGGACAGACCCTTGGAAATGATAATGCCAAGGAATTATAAATTACTGACACCGTCTACCTCCAATGCCCTCAGGAGGACTGGCTCATGGGCCTCTGTTTCCTTCCTCCTGTAATCAATAATTTGCTGACATTGAGTGGGAGGTTATTGTTGTGGCACCATTCAACCAGATTCAACCATATGTTGATTCATCACCACCTTTGCTTCACTCAAACTTATCAGCAAACTTAAATATGGCACCAGAACTGTACTTGGCCTTACTGTCGTAAGTATAAAGCGAGTAGTGCAGGGTGCGAAGCACACAGTCTTATAATGTACCTGTGCTGATAGTGATTGTGGAGAAGATGTTGTTGCCAATCCAAACTGACTAGAGTCTGCAAGTGAGGAAAGAAGATCCAGTTCTGCAAGGAGGTATCGAAATACAGGTCTTGGGTCTCATTGATTAGTTTTAAGGGGATGATAGTGTTGAATACAGTGATGTCGTCAATAAAGAGCATCTTGATGTATGCATCTTCACTGTCCAGCTATCCCAGGACTGAGTGAGGAGCTAATGAAATGAGATCTGCTGTTGCGACAGTAGACAAACTGGAGCAGATCCAAGTCAGTCCTTGGACAGTTGATCTCTTTCAAGACGAACCTCTCAAAGGACTTAATCACAGTGGGTGTAAGTGCTATTGGATGATAGTCATTGAGGCAGGTTACCACGTTCTTTTTGGACATCAGCATGACTGAATCCCACTTGAAGCAGGTCGGTACCTTAGACTACTGAAGCAAGAGTTTTACGATATCAGTAAGCACTCCAGCCAGTTGATTAGCAGAGATCTTCAGTACTTGGCTAGATACACCGAATGTCGCTCAACGTCAGAGAAGTCTACACAAACAAAAACAACCTACCTGTTAGCTGAGACACAAATATGAGGCACAACCTGTTCTTCTCAGATGGACACAAAGGATATGATGGCATTTTTCCAGAAAGGATAAAAGAAATCATCTCATGAAAGCTGGTCTATATTTATACCTAGTCACAATTTATACAGACCTTTGCAAGTGATTCATATACCTAAACAAGCTGCTCTTTCTTAACCCATTACTAGAACTTTGCTTCAAAACAAAGGACTGCATACAGTGTTTCTGCTCTGGGATAGCTCCAGGATATAAAAGACACAATATAAATGGCAATTCTTTCCTTTCTGGACAGCTTTGAATCATTTCAGAATCCTAAATGAAAGAATTACTCAGACCTTTGCTTCTCATTCACAGCACATGAATTATTTAGTCTTGGGATAAGTTAAATTGTTTGTGCAGTGTGAACAATGTTTTCACTGACAGTGCCTGCAATCATCTTTTCTTCAGATGATCAGGAATACAGCATAACCACTCCTTACCCACTCTGGCCTGTTATGCAATAATAGAACCATACATAGCATGGGTGACTCAAAATTACTTCCTTAATTCTTAGAATAAACAGGAAACGTCCACATTAGCAGTAACATCCATAGCCCTTGAAGTAATAAATCAAACACTACTTACATAGATACAGCACAGTACACAGCCCTTTGTCCCACAATATTGTGCTGACCCTTTAACTTACTCCTAGATCAATCTACCACTTTCCACCTAGTCTTTCATTTTTTTTTCTTTCATCCATATTCCTATCTAAGACTTTCTTAAATGCCCCTACTGTATCTGCTGCTACCACCAACCCAGGTGGTACCACCCTTTATATCAATGATGGAAATCACATATACAATAGACCTCCTGTCTACAGTAAGATTAGTACAGACAAAAGAAAATTAACTGCATTTAGCAATTCCCTCAGCCGCTGAAGATTTTCTGATGCATAGCCAGTTACACTCTTGAGGGTATCTAATACACATTCTCTTCTTGTTGCTGCCATCAGGCAGTAGGTACAGGAGCTTAAGCCTGACCCCACCAGGTTCAGGAACTATGCATTATTACCCTTCAACAATCAGGCTCCTGAACTAGCATGGATAACTTCACTCACCTCAACACTGAACTGATATCACAACCTATGGCTTACTTTCAAAGACTCTACAACTCATGTTCTCAAAATAATTTAATTATTATTGTTGTTATTATGTATTTTAAATTTTTTTCTCCGCTCAAGCTTGGTATGGGTATAGCCAAGCACACTCATTTCTCAATTGCTGGGAATTTCTGGACTATTACAGTGATGTTTAGTATTGTGGCTTTCTGGAGATTTACATAAATATTGTTGTGTAGGCCTAATTTTTTAATGCTGTTGTGTAGTGACTTTGGGATGATACCAGTTGTAGATATTACTATTGGGACAAATTATACCCTGTTCATGTTCCAAAGTCTATCAATTTCCTCTTTTGTCAGTGTATTTCTAGTGTTTTTTTTACTTGTTGTTTTCTTCATGTTGTGTATGTTTGGAATGGTTATATCTATTACATTGTTCTTGTTTGTTTATCTTGTAATGTATATATATGGACAGTCATTATGGATTGTCCAATCTGTAATAATGGATTGGTTCTAATATACTTTGTAGGATCTGACTAAAACTCAATCAGTGCCTATAAAAGTATTCTCCCCCTACCCGGTAAGTTTTCATGTTTTATTGTTTATTGTTTTACAACATTGAATCACAGTGGATTTAATTTGGCCTTTTTGACACTGATGAACAGAAAAGTGAAAACAAATTTCTGCAAATTGGTGTAAAGTTATTACAATCATTAAACACAAATTAATTGATTGCATAATTGCTCACACCCTTCAAGTCAGTATTTAGTAGACGTACCTTTGGCAGCAATTACAGCTTGAGTCTGTGTGGATAGGTCTCCATCAGCTTTGCACGTCTGGACACTGCAATTTTTTCCCCATTCTTCTTTACAAAACTGCTCAAGCTCTGTCAGATTGCCAGGGGATCATGAGTGAACAGCTCTTTTTAAGTCAAGTCACAAATTCTCAATTGGAGTGAGGTTTTGACTCTGACTTGACCACTCCAGGACATTAACTTTGTTATTTTTAAGCCACTCCTGTGTAGCTTTGACTTTATGCTTGGGGTCATTGTCTTGCTGGAAAACGAATCTCCCAGGTCGCAGCTCCCTTAGACACTGCATCAGGTTTTCCTCTAGGATTACCCTCTATTTTACTGCATTCATTTTACCCTCTACCTTCACAAGCCTTCCAGGGCCTACTGCAGTGAAGCATCCCCATGCAGCCACCACCATGCTTCACAGTAGGGACGGTGTGCCTTTGACAATGTGCCTGTTTGACTTACATCAAACACCGTGTTTAGTCTGATGGCCAAAAAGCTCAATTTTGTTTTCAACAGACTATGGAACTTCGTTCCAGCTGACTTCAAAGTCTCCCACATACCTTCTTGCAAATTCTAGCTGAGATTTCAAGTGAGTTTTTTTTCCAACAGTAGATTTCTCTTTGCCACTCTCCCATAAAGCTGTGATTAGTGAAGCACCTGGGCAACAGTTGTTGAAGGCACAGTCTCTCCCACCTCAGCCACAGAAAGAAGCTTGTAATTCCTCTAGAGTTGTCATAGGTCTCTTGGTGGCCTCCCTCACTAGTCCCCTTCTTGCACGGTCACTGAGTTTTTAAGGATGGCCTGCTCTAGACAGATTTACAGCTGTGCCACATTCTTTCCATTTCATAATGACTGACTTAAATGTACTCTAAGGGATACTCAATGACTTGGAAATTTTCTTGTATCCATCTCCTGACTTGTGCTTTCCAATAACCTTTCCAAGAAATTGCTTGGAGTGTTCTTTGGTATTAATGGTATAGTTTTTTGCCTACTGATCAACACAGCTTGGTGCCCGGACACAATGGCACTGACAAGCTCCTGCAGCCCGGAATACCCGTCGGTGAAGTGTCGTCCCTACTATCTGCCACGGGAATTCACCTCGGTCATACTGACAGTGGTCTACATTCCCCCCCAGGTGGACGTGGAGTGTGCTCTGAACATACTGTATGCCAACATCAGTGAACTTGAGACCAGGTATCCGGAGGCTTTGCTCATTACAGCCGGAGACTTTAACCAGGCCAACCTCAGAAAGGCGCTGCCAAAGTTATACCAACCTGTCTCCTGCCCCACTAGAGGCCTAAGTATACTTGACCACTGCTACACAGCAGTCAAGGATGCCTACCGTTCCATCCCACGACCTCACTTCGGAAAATCGGACCATCGGGCTGTACTCCTCCTCCTGGCTTACAAACAGAAACTGAAGCAGGAGGTCACGGTGTCAAAAGTAGTGTCGCGTTGGACAGAGGAAATGGATGAGGTCCTCCGTTGACTGCTTTGAATCAGTGGACTGGTTAGTATTTAAGGACTCGGCAGCTAACTTCGATGAGTATGCCTCAGCTGTCATGGACTTTATTTGGAAATGCACGGAGGACTGTGTGTCTCACAAGACGATCCGGGTATTCCCTAACCAGAAACCTTGGATGAATTATGAGGTCGTCCCTTTTAAAGGCCAAGACAGGCAGTAAAAATAGGGGACAAGCTCTCCTCTACAATCACTCTGAGCACCGGTGCCCCACAAGGCCATGTACTCAACCCCCTGCTGTACTCACTGTACACCCATTATTGTGTAGCCAAGTTTCCATCGAACTCAATATATAAGTTTGCTGATGACACAACAATTGTAGGCCATATTTCGGGTAAGATGAGTTTGAGTACAGAGAGGAAATTAAGAATCTGGTGGCATGGTGCGAAGACAATAACCTATCTCTCAACGTCAGCAAGATGAAGGAATTGGTTGTTGACTTCAGAAGGAGTAGCGGACTGCACGACCCAATTTACATCGGTGGTGCGCAAGTGGAACAGGTCAAAAGCTTTAAGTTCCTCGGGGTCAATATCACAAATGACCTGACTTGGTCCAACCAAGCAGAGTCCGCTGCCAAGAAGGCCCACCAGCGCCTTTACTGCCTGGGAAAACTGAAGAAATTTGGCCTGTCCCCTAAAACCCTAACTAATTTTTATAGATGCACAGTAGAAAGCATTCTTCTAGGATGCATCACAACCTGGTATGGAAGTTGTCCTGTCCAAGACTGGAAGAAGCTGCAGAAGATCATGACCACGGCACAGCACATCACACAAACTAATCTCCCGTCCTTGGACTCACTTTACACCGCACGCTGTCGGAGCAGTGCTGCCAGGATAATCAAGGACACGACCCACTCAGCCAACACACTTTTCGTCCCTCTTCCCTCCGGGAGAAGGCTCAGGAGCTTGAAGACTCATATGGCCAGATTTGGGAACAGCTTCTTTCCAACTGTAATAAGACTGCTGAATGGATCCTGACCCGGATCTGGGCCGTACCCTCCAAATAACCGGACCTGCCTCTCGTTTTTTTTGCACTACCTTACTTTCCATTTTTCTATTTTATATTTACGATTTATAATTTAAATTTTTAATATTTTCTAATTTTTACTATTTTTAATATTTTAAATATTTAATATTTGTAAACCAGGTAGTGGGAAGCCCAGAATCAAATATCGCTGTGATGATTGTACATTCTAGTATCAATTGTTTGGCGACAATAAAGTATAAAGTATAAACTGACTCACCAGCAGTTGGACCTTCCAATACAGGTGTATCTTTACTACAATCTTTGAAACACCTTGACTGCACACAGGTGATCTCCATTTAACTAATTATGTGTCTTATAAAAGCAATTGGCTACACCAGTGATGATTTCGTGTGTCATATTAAAGGGAGTGAATACTTATGTAATCAACTATTTTGTATTTTATATTCGAAATTAATTTAGCTCACTTTGTAGAGATCTGTTTTCACTTCGACACAAAAGTCTTTTTCTGTTGATCAGTGTCAAAAAAGCCAAATTAAATCCACCAACAATAAAACATGAAAACTTCCAAAGTGGGTGAATACTTTTTGTAGGCACTGTATAAGCTATGATATCTTTTATGAGTTTGTATTTTAAAGCAAGATTTTGGTGAATGATGTTTGCCATTTGATACTGCCAGTGTAGGTAATCAGATTGAGTTAGACTCCTGTGTTGGAGTTTTTTCTAGTTTCTCTTGGTATTTTCTGCATTTATCATCCTGAATTTGTTGGTCTTTTATCATGTAGTTTGCTATTTTTTTGTGTTAACCACCTGGTCCTTTATTGCTACAAGGCACCCCCGTTTCTGGAAAGAGGTCTGCAACCCTGAGCCAGGTGTTCAACATTTCCTTTTTGACATTTAGTCTTCTCAGACTGTGGGGATGTCTTCCATTGGTTAACTTTTTCTTCTGCAGTGTTGATTTTTCTGGGCTGTGCTTTCATTTAAGTTTAGTGGTATGTACTTATCAGAATTACATATGCTTGCTGGTAATGCTGCATTAATGAAATTAGATCCTTAGAAGTCTTATTTGACTGTTGTGCAAATTTTTTAATGTCCGTTATTTCTCTTCCTCCCTCTGTCCTAGGTAGTGTCAATCTAAATGTGTTCAAGGGTACATGGTGTTCTCTAAAATTTATTTTTCTTTGTAAATTTTTCACAAAGATATTATGCCTAAAGAATGCATTAATATGGGTATAGTGAATGTATTTATTGCCTTCGTTATATTTTTACTATTGAGCTCTGTTTGGCAGATTTTCTCAAGCCTTGAAGTAAATTCTGTTGAAAGCTTTTCCTTTATCGTACTGCAATCTATTTTCTTTGCTTGTTGATATCCCAGCTACTTATGTTTCATATTCAGTTGTATTGTATCTTGCTGCTGTTTTACATTCTGCTAGTTCTATTGCACATGGACAAGTGGTTAAGGCGTTCGTCTAGTGATTTGAAGGTCGCTAGTTCGAGCCTTGGCAGAGTCAGTGTGTGTGTGTTCTTGAGCAAGGCACTTAACCACACATTGCTCTGCGATGACACCAGTGCCAAGCTGTATGGGTCCTAATGCCCTTCCCTTGGACAACGTCAGTGGCATGGAGAGGGGAGACTTGCAGCACGGGCAACTTCTGGTCTTTCATACAACCTTGCCCAGGCCTGCGCCCTGGAAACCTTCCAAGGCGCAAATCCATGGTCTCATGAGACTTACGGATGCCTATTTAAAAAAAAATGCATCTTTATGTTTAATGTTCTGATTTATCTAGTTCAACTTTCATGCTTATACACTTAGAAAATAATTCTACTATTTGAATTAACTACTTTAGCTTTACTGATGATGGGGCATACAATTTCAAGGCGTCAATGTATAGAAGGGTGGCAAGGTACAATTAATTTGGTTATCTCTGATTTCATACCCTATTTTCATAGGATAAAGCAAGACAGAACCCTTGTCATTATTAGTTCTTCATTATTTTTAGTCTTGGTATTTGCAGCTTGTCTTCTATTGCACATTGGTTGTCCAGCTTTGTGTGCAGTTTTTCACTGACTTTATTGTGTCTTTGTATCTGTTGTGAATGTCTGCAAGAAAATAAATCTCGGAGTAGTACATGGTGACATGCTGCATACATTCTTTGATAATATATTTATATCGAGCTGTGTATGAATCAGGAGTGGAGCACTCAGTCCCTGAAGCCTGTTCCTCCATATCACAAGATCATGACTCATCAGATTGCAACTTCAACACACTTCTGGCCTACCTCTGCGATACTTTCACCCACTTGCTATTCAAGAATCTATACTTTACACTTTATTGTCGCCAAACAATTGATACTAGAACGTATAATCATCACAGCGATATTTGATTCTGCGCTTCCCGCTCCCTGGATTACAAATAGATAGTAAATATTAAAAATTTAAATTATAAATCTTAAATAGAAAATAGAAAAATGGAAAGTAAGGTAGTGCAAAAAAACCGAGAGGCAGGTCCGGATATCTGGAGGGTACGGCCCAGATCCGGGTCAGGATCCGTTCAGCAGTCTTATCACAGTTGGAAAGAAGCTGTTCCCAAATCTGGCCGTACGAGTCTTCAAGCTCCTGAGCCTTCTCCTGGAGGGAAGAGGGACGAAAAGTGTGTTGGCTGGGTGGGCCGTGTCCTTGATTATCCTGGCAGCACTGCTCCGACAGCGTGCAGTGTAAAGTGAGTCCAAGGACGGGAGATTGGTTTGTGTGATGTGTTGCGCCGTGGTCATGATCTTCTGCAACTTCTTCCGGTCTTGGACAGGACAACTTCCATACCAGGTTGTGATGCATCCTAGAAGAATGCTTTCTACTGTGCACCTACAAAAATTAGTGAGGGTTTTAGGGGACAGGCCAGATTTCGTCAGTTTTCTCAGGAAGTAAAGACGCTGGTGGGCCTTCTTGGCAGCGGACTCTGCTTGGTTGGATGAAGTCAGGTCATTTGTGATATTGACCCCGAGGAACTTAAAGCTTTTGACCTGTTCCACTTGCGCACCACTGATATAAATGGGGTCGTGCGGTCCGCTACTCCTTCTGAAGTCAACAACCAATTCTTTCGTCTTGCTGACGTTGAGGGATAGGTTATTGTCTTCGCACCATGCCACCAGATTCTTAATTTCCTCTCTGTACTCAAACTCATCATTACCCGAGATACGGCCTACAATTGTGGTGTCATCAGAAAACTTATATATTAAGTTCGATGGAAACTTGGCTACACAATCATGGGTGTACAGTGAATACAGCAGGGGGCTGAGTACACGGCCTTGTGGGGCACCGGTGCTCAGAGTGATTGTAGAGGAGAGCTTGTCCCCTATTTTTACAGCCTGGGTCCTGTCTTTGAGGAAGTTGAAGATCCAGCTGTAGATCTGAGTGCTAAGGCCCAGGTTCTGGAGCTTAGGAATCAGTTTATTTGGAATGATGGTATTAAAGGCAGAGCTGTAGTCAATGAAAAGGAGCCTTACATATGCATCTTTATTCTCCAGGTGTTCTAAGGAGGAATGTAGGGCCAGAGAGATGGCATCTGCCATTGACCTGTTGCTCCAGTAGGTCCGGTAGCGTGGAGGTTGACCGGTAGGCTGTGGTTGATGTGTGCCATATCCAATCGCTCGAAGCACTTGATAGCAATTGATGTCAGAGCTACAGGTCGATAGTCACCCAGGCATGCCACCTTGCTCTTCTTCGGCACTGGGATTATCGTTGCCTTCTTAAAACACGGGATCTTAGACTGAAGCAAGGAGCAGTTGAAGATGTCAGCAAACACTCCAGCTAGCTCGCTTGCACAGGACCAGAGAACCCATCCCGGGACGCCATCCGGGCCCGTCGCCTTCCTGGGATTTATCTTCAGGAAGGCCCTTCTAACGGCCTCCTCGGTGACGATGAATCTTGATGCCACCAGGTCCGGTTCATCTGGAGGGAATCTATATCCACCATAACAATATTCACAGTCAGCTTCCACCACTGCTTAAAGATTCACGATCCACACGAAAAAGTCTTCATCTCATCTATGTCCTTAATGGACTGATCTGTTACTTTACACTCATTCTGGGCTGTCCCATTGAGGAAACAACTCTAAACCTACCTTGTTGAGAACCTTCACAAATCAATGTTTCAATCAAGCCATTCCTCATCTTTGTCAACTCAGGCAGATACAAGACTAGCCTGTCCAGTCCTTCTTTATAAAGACAGTCTGCCTAATCCATGTTTTAGTTTTCTGAACTTCTTACAACACATGAACATTCTTCCTTTCATAAGAGAACCAGAACTGTATACAGTGTTCCACCAATGCCCTATATAATTGAATCACAACCTTCCTACTTACAGATGCAATATCGCAGCAATGAAGCATTACATTTAGTTAGCTTCCGAAGTTCAAATTAAATTTATTATCAAAGTACATCATAGTGAATGAAGTTATCCACACCGATTCAAAAGCCCGATGGTTGTGGGGTATTAACTGTTTCCTATTTCTTCGGGTGCATCTCCTGCAAAGTGTGGTCTAGGATACCAAGATCTCACTGCTCTCAAATCTCTTGTCATTGGATCAATACACATTTTTCCAGACAAAATAGATGCACACATTTTCCTCACACCATCTTCACCTACTCAATTAACCTTTCCATGTCCTTCGAGTCTCTTCATATCCACTTCACAACTTGCTTTCCTTTTTACTTTTACCTTACCTGCACATCTATTCATTATTCCTACAGTATCTTCATCCATCCTGAATATCAATTGTAAAACTGAGGCCTCAGTTCCAGTCCCTATGGTAGACAGACTGCAACTCATGAACAACATCCATTCATGCACACATTCTATTTCCTGTCAGTCAGGTAATCTTCAATCCAAATCAATATGTTACATCCTACAGCATAAGCTTTTATCTTCCACAAGAACCTCTCATAAAGAACCTCCTCATGCTCTCTTTTTACTACCACTAATGGGTAGAAAGTACTTTGGCCCCACACCACCAGGTTTAATTATTACCCAACAACCATCAGGCTCCTGAACTAGCATGAATAGCTTCATTCACCACTTCCCTGAAATAATTCTACGAGCTACAGATTCACTTTCAACTATTTTTATTTGCATAGTTTGTCTTCTTTTACACAATGGTGTTTGTCAGTCTTTGCCTGCTTATGTACAATTTTCTTGTAAAATTCTGGGGAGTATACTGATTGGTGCAGCCAATGTCCATGAATGGACATTCATAGTGGAAAAGGCCCAGTCCATCACAGCCCTCCCCACCAATGAGCACATCTACATGGAGTGTTGTCACTGGAAAGCAGCATCCATCACCAGGGACACCCCCACCACAAAGGTCATGCTCCCTTCTCACTGTTGCCATTAGGAAGGCTGTACAGGAATCTCAACTCACTACCAGGTTCAGGAACAGTTATTACTGCTCAACCATCAGGCTCTTGAACCAGAGGGGATAACTTCACTTGCCACATCACTGAACTGTTCTCACAACCTGTGGACTCACTCTCAAGGACTCTTCATTTCAGGTTCTCGATATCTATGGCTTATTTATTTTTTTTTATTGTTGCCTTTTTTCTCTCTTTTTGTATTTGCAGTTTGTTGTCTTATGCATACTGGTTGTCCATCCTGTTAGTGAAGTCCTTCATTGATTCTATTATGGTTATTGGATTTATTTGTATGCCTGCAAGAAAATGAATCGCAGGGTTATATATGGTGACATGCGTGTACTTTAATAATATATTTATTTTGAACTTTGAAATATTGAAATACCTGATACACAGGATTTTTCCTATAGTGGAAGAATGTAAGACCAGAGGGCACAGCCTCAGAGTACAACAATGTCCCTATAGAGCAGAAATGAGGAATTTTTTCAGCCAGAGGGTGGTGAATCTGTAGAATGCATTACAAAAGATGCTGTGGATGCCAAGTCATTGGGTATTTAATAAAGCGGTGGCTGATAGTGTTGTGTTATTTATTATTTCAGTAATATTTGAGTAACATTGTAAGTATATTGTTTGATTAAGCATTCTTTGTTGTTTACATAATGCATTGCAGGTTATCTGTAAAAGTATGTGAATTGCATGCGTCATCATGGCACCACATCATACATGCATGACTTGCTTAAAGTAAAAAAATGTGGCTGGACACATTATTCTGAATTCCATGATCTTATCTCAATTAATTTTATGTTTTAGAGTTATAAAACATAACAGATAGGTTCTTGATTATTAAGGGTTTCAAAAATTTACAAGGAGAAGGCAGAACAATGGTTTTGAGAGGGAAAATAAATCAGCCATGATGGAATCAAGGAACAGACTTGATGGGTCAAATGTCCTACTTCTGAACTTTTATCTTGTAGTCCTATGGCCTAAAAACCAAGACAACAGGCAACTTAATCTGAAAAACATTTCTCGTAGCAACATTTATTCAGGAGATTTCATTTTCATTTCAGAAGTGACGTGATTCTAACTGAGTAGAAATAAATGAAAGCAATGATTGATGTTCCCTTTACAGGATGCTTTGTAACTATTAAAATCATTACTTTGCCTCTCCTAACCTTCACTCTTTGTGTTAAAGTACAATTGCAAGACATTTATACATCTCAAAATTATTATGGTATCCAAAACACACCTCTCAACTATGGATGCTGAGATTTCAATATTGAGCAGAATGAAAACTGACCAACTGTTAACACATTAAAAATAACTAAAGCTCATGGCCCAGGGTGAAAGGCAATTCAGTTCTGTTTAACTTTGTTGTATGATTGGAGGTATTAGGAGGTAATTGATGATTTTTCAGCTGCTGGGTAAAATACAACACACTGCCACCTGGTGACTGAGTCCTGCAACAGCACACAGAACAAATGCAATATCAAAAATCAAATTAAGCCAGAATCACCCAACTGATCAAACAGGAGTCAAGGAGAAGGAAATAGGTTTGATATATCAATACTGAGATGGATCATGGACCTGAAATACTAACTGTTTCTTCATTCTTAGAAGCTGCTTGACCTGCTAATTATTTCTAGTATTTTCTGGATAGTTTCATTGGTTGGGTCTACCTTAACCTTCCAACTGAACACAAAAGTCCTATTACAGGATTATTGATAAAGCATCACAAGGAAACGTTCAGGGCAAGTGTAATTGTTGGCTGAGGGACAATTGTAGAATGTTATATGGTCAATTTCAAGTACCTTAAATTCACTTGGAACATGTTGGGAAATGATCAATAGCCCAACTCAAAAGGAAGATCAACATTTTATCTTCTCAAACCACAACACTACTGATGGATAAAACAATATAAAGGAACACGAAGCATCACTCAATCTCAGGAGGATCACCAGATATACCACCGAAGAGAGATCTGTGGTCATGCGCTTCCCTGACATTGCAGCTAACTGCATATGGCAAGCTTCCATGGGACAGTAGTTATGATGAGCAAACAGCCGATTGTTATGAAGATATAGATTGTAAACCTTGGCCCAGACACTCAGGATGATACCCTACTCTCCAAAATTTCACGACAGAATATTTACATGCAGTTGGGACTACAGATAAAGAAACCATTGTCTGAAATCACATCAGAAACGCAGCTCCTAGAACCTCACAGCTCTCCTCAGTAGTAGACTAGAAGTGTGAGTATGAGCCTTATGCTCAAGTCTGAAGTTGGACTCAAGTCTATAGTCCATTAACTTAAAGGCAACAGTCATACTGCAGAAATAAGTAAATATGCAAATGAGCCACATGTTAATCTGATTTAATGATGTTACCATGAGTTAAGTTAATGCACGTTAGCTAGATTCAGATCTACTTATCATATGTACAACAAAATGAACAGTGAAATGTGTCATGCGTACACAGCCAACACACCTGAAGGGGTGTGGGGGTAAGCCTGCAGGTGTTGCCACACATTCCAGCGCCAACATGGCATATCAATAATGCTTGGCAGAACATAGAACACAGCAGACAGCAAAAACAGCAGCAAAACAAGCCCCTTTCCTCTCCAACTCCATCCATGCACAGTCCTCCAACTCAAGGACAAGCAGACTTTGGCCATCACGCTTTGGGAGTTGCTAATCTGCAATAAATTGAGGATTTTGGTTTCTCTGTGCAATTTTTACAGATGATACGTAGAACTACAAGCTGCTCCCACAGACCATCTCCAAATACACCACAACTCACAAAGCATAGAACATGGCAAGGTCTGTACACCATCGCAGACTTCAAAGCTAAACGCAGTGGAGTTTCCAACATCGCTGCCTCTCTCCCAGATGAGCCAAATCTTTTTTACACTCGATCCACTGTCGCCTATACTGAGCCCCTGAGGAGACCTACAGATGATGTGACCGGCAGCTTGGTCATCTGAGGCTGAAGGACTCAGGTGTTTCCAACGAGTGGACAGTTGCAAGGCTGCGGGACCGGACGGCATCCCAGGGCGAGTACTCAGGATGTGTGCAGCACAACTGGCAAGTGTTTACAGACATTTTTAATCTCTTCCTCTCCCAGGGTAGAGTGCCCTCCTGCTTCAAAACATACACCATTGTTCCTGTACCTAAAATGGCTAAGGTAACAGGTCTGAACGACTAGCAGCCTGTCACACTCACCTCAATAATAAGCAAATACTGAGAGGCTGTTCAAGGACTACGTATGCAGCTTGCTGCCACCCACACTGGACCCCCTGCAATTCACCAACCAACACAACCGATTGACATACCGTCTTTGCACATCTGGAGAAGAGGGATGCTTATGTGAGAATGCTGTTCTTGGACTACAGTTCAGCATTCAACATCATAACTTCCTCCAGGCTCAACAAGAAGCTCAAGGACCTCGGGCCACCTTGCCTTGAGTAGCTGGATCCTGGACTTCCTTTCAAATCGCTGGCAGGTGGTAAGGGTGGGTTCCCTCACCTCTGCCCCTCTGACCCTCAACATAGGTGGCCCTCAGGGCTGTGTACTAAACCCTCTCCTTTACGCTCTGTATACCCATGACTGTGTTGCCACCCACAGCTCCAACCTGCTGATTAAATTTGCTGACGACACTACACTGATTGGCCTAATCTCAAGTAAAAATGAGGCAGCCTACAAAGAAGTCATCACCCTGACACGAAGTGTCAAGAAAACAACCTCTCCCTCAATGTCGCAAAAACAAAGGAACTGGTTGTGGACTACAGGAGGAATGGAGTTAGGCTAACCCCTATTGACATCAATGGGTCTAGAGTTGAGAGGGTGATCAGCTTTAAATTCCTAGGCATAAACATTACTGAGGATTTCAAGCAGTCTGTATATACTGGCTGTGTGGTGAAAAAGGCACAACAGTGTCTCTTTCACCTCAGACAGTTGAAGAAGTTTGGTATGGGCCCCCACGTTCTAAGAACTTCCTATTGAGAGCATCCTGACTGGTACGGGAACTGTAATTCCCTCACTCACAGGACTCTGCAGAGAGTGGTGCAGACAGCCCAGAGCATCTGTAGATCTATACTTCCCACTATTCAGGACATTTACAAGGATTGGTGTGTAAAAAGGGCCCAAGGGATCATTGAAGATCCAAGCCACCTCAACCACAAACTGTTCTAGCCGCTACCATACGGGAAATGGTACCACAGCATAAAAGCCAGGA
The DNA here is from genome assembly GCF_030028105.1 of Mobula birostris. Taxonomy (NCBI): domain Eukaryota; kingdom Metazoa; phylum Chordata; class Chondrichthyes; order Myliobatiformes; family Myliobatidae; genus Mobula; species Mobula birostris. Next base: position 48,732,431 of record NC_092387.1, on the reverse strand, counting down.
CCAACAGGCTCCAGGGTCAGCTTCTTCCACCAGTCCAGCAGACTGATTAATTCATGCTGACACATCTGTATTACTATGTTATATTGACTATCCTGTTGTACATAATACTTATTATAAATTACCATAATTGCACATTTAAACAGATGTAACGTAAAGATTTTTACTCCACATGTATATGAAGGATGAAAGTAATAAAGTCAATTCAATTCCTGCCAAGGATAGTGAAACAATTTAAGTGTATTGGATATATAAGAGGCCACCCTCAGTGTGGTGGAGGAGCAACACCTTATATTCCATCAAAGTTGCTGATGAACGCAGCAGGCCAGGCAGCACCTCTAGGAAGCGGTACAGTCGACGTTTCAGGCCGAGACCCTTCGTCAGGACTGAAGAAAGTGTCCCGAAGGTGTGGAAGGGTCTGGGATAGGAACACCAAATACCTCCTCATGGCAGAGAGGGTCGCCTTCAGAGCTTGACGGGAGAAGCGGCGAGAGGCAGAGTCAATAAAATGTGAGTACCTGGGATCCTCAGAAGGTCCAAATTGAGAGGCTCGGAAACAAATCCTAAAGCCAATTGGAGTAAGTTGGTGACGGAGGCACGTTCCAAGAAAGGATATATGGCTGTGATAGCGAGTCTGAGTCAAAATGTTGTCGAAAAGTTGAAGAGCCGAAGAAATTACAGATGAGGAGCAGTGAGAGATGGTTTCACTGAACTCCCGTCGAAGAGAGGATCTAAACTTCTTCGGTGTAGGCATCACCAGAAGAAGCTTCACAGTAGTGAATTTTAAAAAACGCAAACAACAGGAATTCTGCAGATGCTGGAAATTCAAGCAACACACATCAAAGTTGCTGGTGAATGCAGCAGGCCAGGCAGCATCTCTAGGAAGAGGTACAGTCGATGTTTCAGGCCGAGCCCCTTCGTCAGGCCTGAAACGTCGACTGTACCTCTTCCTAGAGATGCTGTCTGGCCTGCTGCGTTCACCAGCAACTTTGATGTGTGTTGCTTGAATTTCTAGCATCTGCAGAATTCCTCTTGTTTACCTTATATTCCATCTGGGTAATCTCTAACCTGATGGCATGAATCAATCCCTTTTCAACAAAAAAAAACTAATCCCTCCTCTTCTATTCCCCATTCTGGCCCCTTACCTCTTGTCACCCACCTATAACCTCCCCCTGTGACTCCTCCTCCCTCCCTTTCACCTATGGTCCACTTTCCTCTCCTATCAGATTCCTTCTTCTCCAGCCTTTTGTTTCCTACCCACCTGGCGTCACCTATCATCTTCTCGCTATCCTCCTTCCTCTCCCCCCTCCCCACCTTTTCATTCTGGTATCCTCCCCCTTCCATTCCAGTCCTGGAGAACGGTTTCAATCTGAAATGTTGACTGTTTATTCATTTCCACAGATGCTGCCTGCCGCGCTGAGTTCCTCCAGCATTTTGTGTGTGATGTGTCTCATGGTGAAACACATTTCAGGAATGAAAGTAATGTGGTAAACTTAAGTGTAAATGAATCACATGTACAGGAAATATAATGATACTACTTCTTCTATGCAAACATGTTTAGTGTTAGTTTTCCATAAAGCAAACACCCAGTGGCCACTTTATTAGGTACACTTGCTCACTAATGCAAATATCTAATTAACCAATCATGTGGCAGCAACTCAGTGCATAATAGCATGCAGATACATGGCCAAGAGTTTCAATTGTTGTTCAGACAAAACATCAGAATGGGGAAGAAATGTGATCTAAGTGACTTTGACCGTGCAATAATTGTTGGTGCCAGATGGGGTGGTTTGAGTATTGTAGAAACTGCTGATATCCTGAGATTTTCATGCACAACCATCTCTAAAGGAGGGTTTCTCAACCTTTTTTTATGCCATGGACCAATAAAGCAAGGGATCCATGGACGCTGGGTTGGGAACACTTGCTCCAGAGTTTACAGAGCATAGTGCAAAAACAAAAACCATCCAGTGAGCGGTAGATCTGTACACAAAAACACCTTGTTAATGAGAGGTCGGAGGAGAAAGGCCAGACTGGTGCAAGTTGACAGGAAGGCAACCATATGCCCTCAAGAAAAATAAATCTCAGGTTTGTATATGGTGACATACAGTACAGGCAATTTGATAATAAATGTACCTTACAATTTGAATAATAACATGATATAATAGTGGTGATCAGAACAGCATCTCTGAACACACATGTCGAATCTTGAAGTGGATGAGCTACAGGAGCAGAAGACCACAAGTGTACACTCAGTGGCCACTTTATTCAGTACAAGACATACCTAATAAAGGGGCTACTAAGCGTATATAGCTTGGAGGACTACAATTATAAATGTGATTTTGTCACACAACTCACACAAGATGCTGGAGGAACTAACCATCTATGGAAAAGAGTAAACGGTCGACATTTGGGGCCAAGACCCTTCATCTGGACTGGAAAGGAAGGGAGAAAGAAGTTAGAATAAGAAGCTGGGGGTAGGGGAGAAAGTAGTACAAGGTGAGAGGTGAAATCAGGAGAGGGGCAGGGGTGAAGTAAAGAGCTGGGAAGTTGATTGGTGAAAGAGATAAAGGTCTGGAGAAAGGATATCTGATATGAGAGGGTAGGAGACTATAGAAGAAAGGGAAAGGGGAGGAGCACCAGAGGGATGATGGGAGGATAAGGAGATGAGGGAAGAGAAGGAAACAGGAATGGGGATGTGAAGTGGGGGGGGGCAATTACCAAAGTTAGAGAAATCGATGTTCATGCCATCAAGTTGGAGGCTACCCAGATGGAATATAAAGTGTTGCTCCTCCAACCTGAGTGTGGCCTCATCGTGGTAGTAGAGGCTGTGTACTGGCATGTCAGAATGGGAATAAGAAGTAGAATTGAAATGGTTGGTCACTAAGAGATCCTGCTTTTTGTGGCAGATGGAGCAAAGGTGCTCGGTGAAGCAGTCTCCAATCTCCGTCAGCTCTCACCAATATACAGAAGGCCACACCAAGAGCACTGGATAGAGTAGATAACCCCGACAGACTCACAGGTGAAGTGTCCCCTCGCCTGAAAGGATTGTTTGGGGCCCTGAATAGTGGTGATAGAGGACTGGTGTGGCACTTGTTCCACTTGCAAGGATAAGTACAGGGGAGAGAGATCAGTGGACAGAGAGAGACGAGCGGACAAGGGAGTCGCATAGGGAGTGATCCCTGCAGAAAGTGGGCGAGGGAAAGATGTGCTTAGTGGTGGGATCCTGTTGGAGATAGCAGAAATTATTGAGATTTATGTGTTGGACATGGAGACTGATGGGCTGGTAGGCGAGGACAAAAGGAACCCTATCCTTGGAAGGCAGTGAGAGGAAGGGGTGAGGTCACATGTGTGCGAAATGGAAGAGATGCAGATGATGGCAGCATTAATAGTGGAGGAAGGGAAGCTCCTTTCTTTAAAGGAAGAACATCTCAGTTGTTCTGGAATGAAAAGCCTCATTCTTAGAGCAGATATGGCCAAGGTGGAGGAATTGAGAGACAAGGATGGCATTTTCACAAGTGACAGGGTGGGAAGAGGTATAGTCCAGGTAGCTGTGAGAGTCAATAGGTTTATAATAGACATCAGGAGATAAACTCTCTCCAAAGATGGAGAAAGGGGAGGGATGTTTTGGAAAAGGACAGATGTTGGAGCAACACCTTATATTCCATCTGAGTAGCCTCCAATATAATGGCATGAACACTGATTTCTCTAACTTCCATTATTTGCACCCTCCCCCCCCAAATCACTTGACCATTCTCCATTCCTGTTTCTCTCTCTCACCTTATCTCCTTAACTGCCCATCACCTCATTCTGGTGCTCCTCCTCCTTCCATGATCTTCTAATCAGAATCCCCCTTCTCCAGCCCTTTATCTCCTTTAGTAATCAACTTCCCAGCTCTCTACTTCACACTCTTCCCCTGGTTTCACCTACCTCCTGCCACCTTGTACTACTTCTTCTGCTCCCCCCGCCCCCCCAACCTCCTTTCTCTGACTTCTCTCCTTTCTTTCCAGTCTTGATGAAGGGTCTCGGCCCAAAATATTGGCTGTTTGCTCTTTTCCATAGAAGCTACCTGACCTGCTGAGTTCCTTCAGCATTTTGCGTGTATTGTTTTGGATTTCCAGCAATTCAAGTTTTATCATGTTTATGACTTCTTCATACATACAGGCTGATTTAATGTTGAACATAGTGAAATGCACTACAGGAGAGAAAGCTGCATGATAAATGTATATGTAAATGAATATGTATTTGCGTAAGATATAACGATATCACTATTTCTATGTAAGCAATTGCTTAGTGTTAGCTTTCCATAAAAAATATATATCCTTCTCCCAAACCTTCAGGTGCTTCCTCTAAATTATCACCAGCACTACAAAACACACTGCACATACTAACTGAGTCATTGCTTACATGATTAAATTTAATTAAACTCCAGGAGATAGATCGGATAGTGAATATTAACCTGACAATTTAAGAGTTTACACCACGACTGCTCCCTTGAATTTAAGATGCTGAATTCAAAGACATACAAAAGAAAGGCAATATCCAAAGCTTTGTTAATACCATCCCCACTACTATATAAGAATTGTATTGAATCTGGCTCCTGAACTCCTGCCATTGTTATTCCAAATGTTCTACAGATGCCCACTATTTTTTTTTCCAAAGGCATCAGTAGCCGGAAACAAAAGTGGCTGAAACTTTCAGGGCAAAATGGGCAAAATGAGTTATTTTCACCAAAAGGAAATAAATATTATTTTCACCAGACTGCTTTGCAAGTCAATCTTTTGGGATTTGATCTGTTAATCCATTAACTTTTCTCCTTCAATCATTGTTTCATAACCTTCCATACTTTTTAATGAATAGCATACAATTAATAGTGAACACTGTTCCACCACAGCCTTATAATGATAATGCCCAAAAGATGCATTAACTACATTGTTTTACGCTGTCCCTCATTAAGCAACAGCCAAGAGGTTAAAAAGATTAACACATCAAAAAGTTCATCTGGTACTTCACCTTCAAACTGGAAAATGTTTGTGATTCATTTCTAGCTCCACAGTCAAAAATACAAGCCCTTAACTTGCAACTAATCATATCACAGGAAAGGTTAACATGTATAGTTTTCTCTCATTAAAACAAAAAAGTGCTGAAGACAAGTGTCATGTTTCCATGCCAAAATGAACTCTTGTTATATGTCAAGAGGACAGTTTTGCTCTATAATATGCCATCACATTCAATTATTTCAACCAACTTCGACTTTGGAATTAATGTAACACCGGCACTGTTAGTGCCTTTCCTAAAAGAATCCTCAAACTTGTCCTAGTGTGTTGAGTTACTTTGATCAGATTCACAAGCACCAAAACAAAAAGAAAGCAAATAATAGCCATACACCCTCTCAAACTTTCATAAATGGAATACAGGTCAGATTAGATGCCTACAAGAAAATGTATCTCAGGGTTATATGTATATGGTAATAGATATGCACTTTGATAATAAATTTAATTTTACCTTAGTAAAGAATTCCAACCTTCCCAAGGTAAAGAAATACCTTATTTTTTTTTTTAATTTAACAGATACTGCATGGAAACAGCCTCTTCCAGCAAAATAAGCCTGCGCTGTCCAACTACATCCATCTGACCAATTAACCTACTATTCCATACATCTTCGGAATGTGGGAGGAAACCAGAGCACCCAGAGGAAACCCACACAGTCATGGGGGAGAATATACAAACTCCTTACAGACAGCAGTGGGAATTGAACCCAGGTCGCTGCCACGCGATCACGTTACGGTAACTGCTAAGCTACTGTGTCGCCTCTTTCTAGCATAGAGATATATGCCTGATAACCTCCGATAGATATAGGCACCACATAGCAAAATATCTCAAAGAACCTCACACAGTAAATTCAGAGGTATATTGCAGCTCTGTCCTGCAAGGAATTGCCAAGTGATCAAAATACAATTCACTGGTTACTTGCAGTGTAATGCAAGGGAACAATATTCATAGAAATGCATCCACTCAGGCAAAAGCACAACAGTTTCTGCAAATTTATTAGAATCAAGAGGCGTGGCTTCTGCACATGTCACTGCAGGTAAGGCAGTGTCAGGTATGTCAGTTATCCTGGACTGCAGATTCAGTAGGAACTGCAGGCACAAACCCAAGAGTAAGGCTTAAACTATTATCTTTTAAATCAAGAAAGCAAAACATGCCAAACTGATAATTAAAGCTAAGTGCGTGTTGATTCATCAATGAAGAGCATCAACTATAATTAAGGTAAATACGATAAAGCTTATAAAGAATATGGAATAATTTGTTACACTGAATGATAAATAGTTGTGGGATGAAAATTTATATCAGAAGCATTATAAGATTTAATATCACCTGCATATGTCATGAAATTTGTTGTGCGGCAGCAGTATATTACAATATATAATTAAATTATGGTAAGTATATATTAAAGTTAAAATAAATAAGTAGTGCAAAGCAGAGGGAAAAAAGGAAAAAGTAGTGAAGTAGTGTTCATTATAAACTGGGTGAATACTACCACAAAAGCAAAACAAATGCATTTAAATTCTCATTAGAACTTACCATTCTGAATCATCTCTTACAGTTGAGATGATCAGAATTGGTGCCCCAGGACTCTGAGGATCAGTTGGCCATTAATATTGATAACATAATTTCCATTTACAACATCCTTTAACTTTCAAAATGATCTCCACTTTGAGAATTACCATTCAGCGAGTTGCAAAGGTGTTTGTCAAGAATACAGAACGTTACAATAAAGTACTTCAAAGCGCTCAATACCACAAAAGTGAATGCTCAGTTAAAACAATGTCTTTGATGCACTGGACTTCAATTTACTTTGCACCAAGTAACAGTCATCATGAACCAATTTCACTTAAAAGTATTGCTTCTAGATGCAAATAAATTCCACTTACACCCTCCACTGAATCACATCATGATAAGAGTACCCACACATCCAGGCAATCCACTTAACAGCAAGAAATAATTTTAGGCTTTTACTTCTGTAAATAGACTTAAGGATATCCCATCCTTTGGCTTAGATCTAACAGGTAGCTGAAGAGCTTTCCCTGGAGTAGAAATAGCTAATAAAAAGGAGCATAATTTTAATTTAATTGGAGACAAGTATGGGGGGGGGGCAATGATTTTAGAGATTTTTCTAAAAAAACAGTTTTAACTGTGGACAGATACATTAGGGGCATTTAAAAACTCTTGGATAGACAAGGATAATAGAAAAATGAAGGGGTATGTGGGAGGGAACAGTTAGATTGATCTTAGAATGGACTGCAGGACCTGTACGGTACTGTAAAGTTCTATGTTCTACGTACATCCTTGAACTTTCTTCTGACTCTTCCTGTGACAGTGCTGAGAATGGAATTTCATGTTGGGCATAAACTCGTACAGCAATACAGAATGGAAACAGGTTCTTCAGCTCCACTCATCCACGATCAAAAGTGCCCACCAATCTAGTCCAATTTGTCTGTGTATAATAATAAGTACTTTATTGATCCCGAGTGGGAAATTATTTCATTACAGCAGGAACATTTAAAAACACGCTTAGCAGTGTGCAGACTTTAGTAATAAAGTACAGAATAATAATATACAAAATGTACCAATGTACAATATTGTACGGAATAATAAAACAGACTATTGTACTATGATGTGTGTTCTCCTGTTACACAGAGATGAACTATTGTACATGCTTATTGCATTTGGTAGGAAAGATTTTCTGTAACGATCCTTGTGACAGTGGAGCTGAAAGAGTCTGTTCGAAAAGGTGCTCCGCTGCTAATTCAGTAGGTCATGGAGGGGATGTGTCAGATTGTCCATAATGGATAACAGTTTGTTTAGTGACCTTTTCTCCACCACTAACTCAAAAGAGTCCTGGTTGCCGGATCCAGCCTTTTTGAAGAGTTTACTTAGTCTTTTTGCATCACTAGCACTGATGCTGCTCCCCCAACATAAAGCCACAAAGAAAACTGCACTCACTACAACAGACTAGTAAAAGATCTCCAACATCTTGCTGCACACATTGAAGGATCTTAGCTTCCTTAGAAAATAGAGTCTGCTCAACCCCTTCTTGTAAACAGCCCAGATTCCTGAAAACCCCTCCTGTCCATGTACTTATCCAAATATCTTTGTAGCATGCAAACAATTAGCCTGTCTCATGTGGTCAACAGAGTCTGTAAAATCTCTCTACTGGGGTCTTTAACGACAGGACATGGACATTGGGTTTGCTGTCCTTCTAGTCAGGCAGGGGTTCCCAACCTGGAGACCATGGATCCTTTGCTTAATGGTATTGGTCCATGGCATAAAAAAGGTTGGGAACCCCTAGCATAGAGAATGAACTGACCATGTATGACCCATGCCAACAATAGCAAGTTTTCACCAGAGAAATTATTACTATCATTAAAGTTGGTTCAAGATTGAAGACTGGACACTAAAAGTTTCCCTTCGGAATCATTCTTCGAAAACTTCTACAGACATACTGTACGATGGAGAGCATTCTGAAAGGCTGCATCACTGTCTGATATGGGGGGGGGGTGCTACTGAACAGGATTGAATGAAACTACTGAAATTTGTAAAATTAGTCAGCTCCATCTTGGGTACTGGCCTTCATAATATCCATGACACCTTCAAGGAGTGGTGCCTCAGAAAGGCAGCATCTATCAATAAGGACCCTCAACACCTAGGACATGTCCTCTTCTCATCAGGAAGGAGGTGCAGCAGCCTGAAGGCAATACTCAATGCTTCAGGAACATTTTCTACCCCTCTGCCATCTGATTCCTAAATGGACATTGAACCCATGAACACTACCTCACCTTTACTATTTCTGTTCTTGAACTATTTTTAATTTAACTATTTAATTGGTTTATTCTTTTCTGTATTTATCATGTATTGCTATTAAGTTAACAAATTTCAAGACAAATGCCAGTGATATTAAACCTGGTTCTAATGTTCTGCTCTACAACTACTCAGTAGCACAGCTCTCAGAGGCCTGCCTCACAGTTCAATATGGACCTGGGGAGTGTGCATGCTCTGTGAACTATGCACTCCAGTTTCCTCCCACATTCTGAGGACATGCAGGATGGTAGATAAGTTGCCTCTGGAAATAGTCCCTGGTATGCAGGAGAGTGGTGGAGGTCTGTTGGGAGTTGATGGGATTAGTTGGGTGTAAATGGGTGCTTGATGCCTAGTGCAGACTTAGTGGGCTGGGCTTAAGGCTGTTTCCAAGCCACATCCTTCCAGGATTTTAACATCAATCTCAAAAGATAGCGCCTCAGCTTTTTTTTTGTCTCATTCTAAGGATAGTGCAGACGACTTTCTCATGGGAAACTGACCAACATTTGCTTGTCCCTACATTAGAAGCACAGCCTGAATGTTGTACCACCTTTCTGCCATGGGTCACACTGACTCAGGAAGCAGAAGTGCAATCCCCCGAGCCAGAGATGACTTTCATTTTATTGCAATCCCAATATGAAAAAGGTACAAAAATGCAGCAATGGAATCAGATAAAATCTTCAATTTGCAGTTCCAAGCACAAAATACACCCAGAAGCCACTTAAGCAAAGCGGTTGCTGTTTGATATCCTCCAAATGCTTCACTTTTAAATTATCTTTGAACCAACTTCGAGCTATCAACAACTTTACAGAGCACCTGTACTGGCTTATCTGTAGCTGCCTACAAAAGGAAGCTTGAAAACCATTTAGCTTTGGCTATTAAAAGGGTTATCCTCCTCAAAAGAATGAGCCAACAATTAACATTTAATTCCCTTCATTTAAGGGGCAATTGACTGCCCAATCCTTTGCCTGCAAGATTGTAAACTCGAATCCCACACTTCAGTGATTTAATAACAAATTACATGCTTTACAACGTGAGTTTGTAAGATTTGTGAAGATTTTCCCCAATCACATTCTGTTCAATTTTCAATTTAGAAGCAAGCCAAAATAAAATTGTGCCTTAATTGTGTTTCTTTGTCAGATCTCTGTTAATAAGACCAAAGTAGCATGGTACAAATATTGTTTCAATACATTTCCATGTGTAAAGGCAAACCAAAGCTCCCTTTGAAGATGGAAGACAGCACATCATTAGTTCACAATAGTACTGTATATTCCTTAGGAGACACAAGAGACTGCAGTTGCTGGAATCTGAAGCAACAATCTGCTGGAGGAACTCAGCGGATTGAGTGGCATCAGTGGGACCCTGTTATAGGGCTTCAACCCAAAATGTCAACAATTCCTCTCCTCCCAAAGATACTGCTCGACCCGCTGAGTTCCTCCAGCAGATTGCTTGTGACCTATATTTTGTTAGAAGCAGGATCATGACAGAAACTCAGACCAAACTTGTAAGCAGTAATAATAGTGCAAGTCGAGTGAGAGTGAGAGTGAGGAATCAGATCAGATTCAATATCACCAACATGTCATATAATTTGCTGTTTTTGTGGCAGCAGTACATTGCAATAAGTAAAACTGGAATTATTGTATGTATTACATATATTTTTAAATAGTTAAATTAGTGTAAAAACAGTAGTGAGGTAGTGTTCATGGATTCAATGTCCATGTGAGTGGTGGTAAAAATCTTCTGAGGTGTATATATTTCAATGCTAGGAGTATTGCGGAGAAGGCGGATGAGTTGAGGGCGTGGATTGACACGTGGAATTATGACGTTATAGCAATTAGTGAAACTTGGCTTCAGGAGGGGCAGGACTGGCAGTTTAATATTCCAGGGTTCCGATGTTTCAGATGTGATCGAGGCAGAGGAATGAAAGGTGGGGGAGTAGCATTGCTTGTTAGGGAAAATATTACAGCAGTGCTCAGGCAGGACAGATTAGAAGGCTTGTCCACTGAGTCCTTATGGGTGGAGCTGAGAAACAGGAAAGGTATGGCCACATTAGTGGGATTGTATTACAGACCACCCAATAGTCAATGAGAATTGGAAGAGCAAATCTGCAGAGAGATAGCAGGCAACTGCAGGAAACATAAAGTTGTGGTGGTAGGGGATTTTAATTTTCCATATATTGATTGGGACTCCCATACTGTTAGGGGTCTAGATGGTTTAGAGTTTGTAAAATGTGTTCAGGAAAGTTTTCTAAATCAATATATAGAGGGACCAACTAGAGGGGATGCAATATTGGATCTCCTGTTAGGAAACGAGTTAGGACAACTGACGGAAGTCTGTGTAGGGGAGCACCTTGGTTCCAGTGATCATAACTCCATTAGTTTCAACTTGATCATGGACAAGGATAGATCTGGTCTTAGGGTTGAGGTTCTGAACTGGAAGGCGGCCAAATTTGAAGAAGTGAGAAAGGATCTAAAAAGCGTGGATTGGGACAGGTTGTTCTCTGGCAAAGATGTGATCGGTAGGTGGGAAGCCTTCAAAGGAGAAATTTTGAGAGCGCAGAGTTTGTATGTTCCTGTCAGGCAAAGTGAATAGGAATAAGGAACCTTGGTTCTCAAGGAGGGATATTGCAACTCTGATAAAGAAATAGAGGGAGTTGTATGACATGTATAGGAAACAGGGAGTAGATCAGGTGCTTGAGGAGTATAAGAAGTGCAAGAAAATACTTACGAAAGAAATCAGGAGGGCTAAAAGAAGACATGAGGTTGCCTTGGCAGTCAAAGTGAAGGATAATCCAAAGAGCTTTTACAAGTATATTAAGAGCAAAAGGATTGTAAGGGATAAAATTGGTCCTCTTGAAGATCAGAGTGGTCGGCTTTGTGCGGAACCAAAGGAAATGGGGGAGATCTTAAATAGGTTTTTTTGCGTCTGTATTTACTAAGGGAACTGGCATGAAGTCTATGGAATTAAGGGAAACAAGTAGTGAGATCATGAAAACTGTACAGTTTGAAAAGGAGGAGGTGCTTGCTGTCTTGAGGAAAATTAAAGTGGATAAATCCCCGGGACCTGACAGGGTGTTCCCTCGGACCTTGAAGGAGACTAGTGTTGAAATTGCAGTGGCCCTGGCAGAAATATTTTAAATGTCGCTGTCTACAGGTGAGGTGCCAGAGGATTGGAGAGTGGCTCATGTTGCTCCGTTGTTTAAAAAAGGATCGAAAAGTAATCCGGGAAATTATAGGCCGGTAAGTTTAACGTCGGTAGTAGGTAAGTTATTGGAGGGACTACTAAGAGAGATCTACAAGCATTTGGATAGACAGGGACTTATTAGGGAGAGTCAACATGGCTTTGTGCATGGTAGGTCATGTTTGACCAATCTATTGGAGTTTTTCGAGGAGGTTACCAGGAAAGTGGATGAAGGGAAGGGAAGTGGATATTGTCTACATGGACTTCAGTAAGGCCTTTGACAAGGTCCCGCATGGGAGGTTAGTTAGGAAAATTCAGTCTCTAGGTATCCATGGAGAGGTAGTAAATTGGATTAGACATTGGCTCAGTGGAAGAAGCCAAAGAGTGGTGGTAGAGAATTGCTTCTCCGAGTGGAGGCCTGTGACTAGTGGTGTGCCACAGGGATCAGTGCTGGGTCCATTGTTATTTGTCATCTATATCAATGATCTGGGTGATAATGTGGTAAATTGGATCAGCAAATTTGCTGATGATACAAAGATTGGAGGTGTAGTAGACAGTGAGGAAGGTTTTCAGAGCCTGCAGAGGGACTTGGACCAGCTGGAAAAATGAGCTGAAAAATGGCAGATGGAGTTTAATACAGACAAGTGTGAGGTATTGCACATTGGAAAGACAAACCAAGGTAGAACATACAGGGTTAATGGTAAGGCACTGAGGAGTGCAGTGGAACAGAGGGATCTGGGAATACAGATACAAAATTCTCTAAAAGTGGCGTCACAGGTAGATAGGGTAGAAAAGAGAGCTTTTGGTACATTGCCCTTTATTAATCAAAGTATTGAGTATAAGAGCTGGAATGTTATGATGTGGTTGTATAAGGCATTGGTGAGGCCGAATCTGGAGTATTGTGTTCAGTTTTGGTCACCAAATTACAGGAAGGATATAAATAATGTCGAAAGAGTGCACAGAAGGTTTACAAGGATGTTGCCAGGACTTGAGAAACTCAGTTACAGAGAAAGGTTGAATAGGTTAGGACTTTATTCCCTGGAGTGTAGAAGAATGAGGGGAGATTTGATAGAGGTATATAAAATTATGATGGGTATAGATAGAGTGAATGCAAGCAGGCTTTTTCCACTGAGGCAAGGGGAGAAATAAACCAGAGAACATGGGTTAAGGGTGAGGGGGAAAAAATTTAAAGGGAACATTAGGGGGGGCTTCTTCACACAGAGAGTGGTGGGAGTATAGAATGAGCTGCCAGACGAGGTGGTAAATGCAGGTTCTATTTTAACATTTAAGAATAAATTGGACAGATACATGGATGGGGGGTGTATGGAGGGATATGGTCTGTGCGCAGGTCAGTGGGACTAAGCAGAAAATGGTTCGGCACAGCCAAAAAGGGCCAAAAGGCTTGTTTCTGGCTGTAGTTTTTCTATGGTTTCTATTCAGAAAATCGGATGGCAGAGGGGAAGAAGCGGTTCCATAACCACTGAATGTGTGCCTTCAGGCTCCTGTATCTCCTTCCTGATGACAACAATGAGAAGAGGGCACATACAAATATTTTTGTTGTGTATGCATAATTGTTAAGTTTGTCAATTCTTGACAAGTTTGTAAGGTATTGTGCTGCTGCCGCAAGAAGCTAATTTTTGTAGCATTTCAATTAGCAAGGATCAGCAACATCTCCTCCTCACTGACCAAAACCAAGGCTCCATGCTCAGCCCTCTGCTCAATCCTCTATACACACAACTGTGTGATTAAGGACAATGCCAATGCTCATTTTAAATATGCTGATGTCATCACTGTTGTTTAATCACAGGTGGCAATGAGTGTACTGCAACAACAACCTCTCAGTCAACGTCAGTAACACCAAAGAGCTGACTGTTGACCTGTGGAAGGAGGACAAACATGTGCCAGTCAACATGGGGTGGGGGGGGGGAGAGATTTATAAACAGTGAAGGGTGAAGAGAGTTGACAGGTTATGTTCTTGGATATCAACACATCAGATGGCCTGTACTGGACCCAGCACAGATGCAATCACAAAGGCACACCAGTCTTTACTTCCTAATGAGATTAAGGAGGTTCAGATTGTCACCAAGCACTCAAAACAAATTTCTAGAGGGGTGATCTCTAGCAATAGTGCATCTATACTAGAGAGGTCATTTTCAGCAAGCAAACAAATTTCCAACAAAGCAAATCACACCCCACACCCCAAAACCAGCTCTGTCCCTCACACCTTAGGGGAGGTGGTATGGGATTCAGAAGACCCACTCTCAACATTTTAAGAACATCATCAGATTTCATCAGATTCTTTGCACCATCAGATTTCTGCATAGTCCATAACACCAGAACACTACCTCATTATTCATCTTTTGCTTTATTTATTTATGTAATTTATAGAATGTGCAAACTCCACGCAGTAGCACTGGGGTACCCTGACTTGCTACACCACAGTCTAGCCACACAAATGCCAAAACTACACGTTCTGGAGAAAACGTCGAAATAACGACAGATCGGTAAATCTCAGAATGAAGTTTAATATCACTGACATACAGTATACAATAAGATTTGCAGCTTTGCAGCGGCATTACTGTATAATGCATTAAGAATACTTTAAATTATAATAAAATATAAATTAAAGAGTAAAAATAGTGAGGTGTTCATGGGTTGATTCATTATCCATTCAGAAATCTGATGGCAGAGTGGTTGAAGCTGTTCCTTAGGAACAGCTCTGGAGTGTTCAGTGAGATAATTTAAACATTAAAACCATTATTAGATGGTTTACATCAAAAAGGAAAACATGCACACTACGATTTACTGAATTTGTTTTTGCATTGCACTTGAAGTCTTGTACTTGTTTGTACTGTAGTTTCTTTTCTGATGACATCCTCAACTCAGGACCGAGTGGCTTCAATTTAAGCTACATCCACACTAGACTGGATAAATTCGTAACCGAAGCTTTTTCTCTTCGTTTTGACCCTCTGTCCACACTGAAACGGTGTTTTCCTCCCCCGAAAACGGAGCATTTCTAAAACGCTCTCCAGAGTGTTTAAATCTGAAAACGCTGGTTGGGCGTTGTAGTATGTACGGGGTAACCGTAGGTTTTAAAAAACCTGTTACCCCTTTCATCGGTGAAGAGACTATGGCTGTAGGAAATGTTTCCAGGATGACCCCTCTGTGGGAGTGGAGAAGATGTTGGTCAGGCCACCCGGAGGTCTGTGTGTCCATATGTGTAGCTATTGTAGTGGCTGTGAGGCTGGTAATGTGGCGGTGAAAAGTACTGGTGGTGGTGGGGCGGGGGGGGGGGGAAGAAGCCATTATATTCCTCATCATTGCAAATCCCTCTGCAACAGAGTTAGTCAGTTTTTCAATACTCGTCATCAGCTGGGTCATACTGTCCGTGAACTCCCTGTCGGTTGCCTCCATACGCTCCAGCATTTGTTTTTTTAAGTGTAAGGGGGTTTCATCTTTTATGTTACTGTGTAGGCTAATTAAAATGGCTTCTTTGTTATGTTATACTTGGGAATGCTTCTTTGTTATGTTAAACACTGAGAAAGTTCTTGCGCTGGCAGTTTGTTTTGGATTATCTACTGATAAGAGGACAAATGAACCAATTGGGTTAGTTGTTATGCCTGTGGGGTGTCTGTAAGAGATCGTATGCGCGGGGTTTTGTGGGCAGAAGGCGGGAGAGAGAGACAGAGGATGGACCAGGTGCTGTGAGTCCGCTAACGGGGTCGGACCCTGAGGAGGGTGTTTGGCGTGGAGAGGAGACAGAGACAGACTCGTGTGGAGCATCTGGTCAACCACCGTTGTTGGTCCCAGGTGGCTGGTCGAGGTGGTCCGAGGGGTCGCAGGGTGAAGAAGAAGGGTCCTGAGCTCGAACTGTTTATGCACGAAGAGATTGAACTTTGATAAGTGTGGTGCCTTTTATTTTCCGTTTATATTTTATTCTCTATTAATTACATAGTTCCAGTAATATCTATAAACTATAAATCATTTAATCATATATGGTGTATTGTCTGTTACTAGGGCGGGGTGGGGTACATCACACAACATCCACACAAACTTAATTCGACAGTTTGGCGGGGTCGAGGGCTATTTCCCTTGATGACAGTGAGCCGAGCGACCCTGAGCGTGGCCGGGGGGCTACATAAGTTTTAAATCCTGCTGCGCGAGAGCCAACAGCTGTCCGACATTTGGCAATTTCCTTTTAAGTTTTTCTAGTCTGTAACTGGACAAACGCACGCCAAGTATACCGTTTCCTCTTCTCTTGTTTTCCGTAGATGTGTCCTGCACATGCTCAGTAGGAAGAGATTCGCCCAAATACCCGTTTTAATGTGGACGGAGGTATTTTCAAAAACGCCTGGTGTGGACGCCTATCGTTTTTACGCAAAAGCGGCGTTTTCAAAATTATCCGGTCTAGTGTGGACATAGCCTTAGTTTCCATCATTTAATCTTGTACGAAATTCATTGGACAAAATCATATTCAACAGAATGCATCAGACTAAACCCAGTCCATTCAATCATTCACAACACCAGGTCTCTAGATGAACTCAGCGGGTTGAGCAGGTTTAGGAGAAAAGAAACTGTCAATGTTAGATAACCTTGCACCGGGACTGAGGTTTGGACATGGATCCCCCTCCCAAGATGCTTCTCAGCACACTGAGTAGCTCCAGCAGATTGCTGTTCCAGATTCCACGATCAGCAGTCTTGTCTCTCCAAACATTTCTCACTGTCCCTTGTGTCATGATATTCACCACCACCAGTGTACTCAAGCACAGCTCTCAGTACAGAGCAACAACTCTTCCAACACAAGGCGAATTTCTGTGATTACCTTCTATTTGCTTCACCCCATCATCCTATTCTCTTTTATTGATATGTTGCCTCACTGAAGCCACTTTCTTGCTCGCCTTCCTTTCCTATTATTTTTTGCTCCCATAGTACAGGGTGACCATTACTACCAATAGAAATAGAATTCTAAAGTGAGATGGTGATAAAGTACTGTAGTTGATGAGCTACTGATGGAGAGATCAAGCTCCAAATCCTTTAACTATACCTGCTTCAGATGGGATACCAACTCTCTTCCAAATGCCTGTAAAGTAACAGGCATTTCCTTCTATGCCTCTGAAATGCCTAAGTATCTGCATTCCATTTGGCACTTCCTTGTGCAATGGAGTCAAGAACATAAGAAATTCCTCTTCCTATTTGAGGTGAATGGAAACTAGCACTGTTATAAATCTCACTATCAGTTGCAAAATTATTCAGAAAATTATTAACAGCCTCTCTGCCGGCATGAAAATCATGACTCTCCTCCCATCAGGCAATCCCTCAGGGCTGAGGAGAACTTGATCTGATCCATTCTGTGCCTTTGCAGATGGCTGATGAAATCTATTTTGCACTCAGACTGGACAGGAGATGCTTAACTAACGCGAAGCTGGGTTGTCAGAGATACTTGGGAGCTTTGTGTTCCTTTGGGATCGTACAGAGTCTAAGTTTTCAAAGTTTTGCTAGATGCTGCTTCTTGAGTTGCCACGAGTCAGGGATTCTTACCAGTCAGTAACCTTACTACTTCACCATTCTGCCAAGCAAGCTTCAAGAAGATCACTGAAGCATTTTTTCCTGTTCTTCCAATAGCCCCTTACCATGACAAAGCTTAGAACAGTGCCCCTTTCATGATTTAGATATACAAATGATCTAGATCACCTTTTCAAACTGCTTGGAGTGTGACCAGGGCT
The DNA here is from genome assembly GCF_030028105.1 of Mobula birostris. NCBI lineage: Eukaryota > Metazoa > Chordata > Chondrichthyes > Myliobatiformes > Myliobatidae > Mobula > Mobula birostris. The sequence goes on along the minus strand of NC_092387.1, from coordinate 48,714,676 downwards.
TCAAAGCTGGTATAACGGCTTAGGAAAGAATATTGATGCTAGTTCACTTAACCTGCCAAAGAATACGGTGGTATGAGTACAAAGAAAGTTCACCAGATTGATTCCTGGGATGGTAGGACTTTCATATGAAGAAAGACTGGATCGTCTAGGCTTATACTCGCTGGAATTTAGAAGATTGAGGGGGGATCTTATTGAAATGTATAAAATTTTAAAGGGATTGGACAGACTAGATGCAGGAAGATTGTTCCCGATGTTGGGGAAATCCAGAACGAGGGGTCACGGTTTAAGGATAAAGGGGAAGCCTTTTAGGACCGAGATGAGGAAAAACTTCTTCACATAGACAGTGGTGAATCTGGGGAATTCTCTGCCACAGGAAACAGTTGAGACCAGTTCATCGGCTATATTTAAGAGAGAGTTAGATATGGTCGTTGTGGCTAAAGGTTTCAGGGGGTATGGAGAAAAGGCAGGTACAGGGTTCTGAGTTGGATGATCAACCATGAGCATACTGAATGGCGGTGCAGGTTCAAAGGGCCAAATGGCCTACTCCTGCACCTATTTTCTATGTTTCTATGATTAACAGTGATGACTTTAGTCAGGTATCATTTAAACTCCTTTTCACACCTTAAGAGGTGACCTTTTGGAAATGAGAACTCCAGATTGGAATGGTTTGGGTGTAGCCACTTGGACAAGGGGAAAAGGAGTTAGCTATCACCATGTTCCTTCACAGTTACAGTTCAAGATGGTTTCTGCCCCCCTTCCCAATTTCCTCTTCAATTCCTAACATTACCCACCATACCAGCACAGAACACGAAGAGCAACAATTTTTAGGCAATTGTCAGTAGTGACCTGATACAGAATGGAGGCAGAGACTAAACATTTCCCAGGATGTATGCAAGTCCATGAACGCAAGCACTGAACTTCCACCCAGTTTATGCCAATGATAGAATTTCTCATCTGTAATCCCACACAAAGACTTAATTGCATTCTTCATTCACATCACATAGTTATGGCCTATTCCTTGCGGTGACTCAACAGGTCAGATTCCCTATTCTCTACAAGAATACCTCAAATTAAAAACCGACTCCGTTCTCACCAGATTTTCACTTAGAGTAGGTGAAGTATTAACATTACATGGATTACATTAACATTACTAGTAATGGTTTATCTACCTTACACTATTGAGTGTAAACCTGCAAAAAATTGATAAAATAATGACGTCTACTTTTTCAATGTTACTCCATTGTTTGCAAATTACACTGGGGCCAAGGCTGTGATTGGTTCTACATAAATGGAGATCATTCTTTATATATTGTGAGTGATACTACATGGAAACTGAACAGATTAAAATGGGAAATAAATGCTGAACAAGTGGGGAGTTATACTTACAGGATTTCCGGAAATTAATTGGAACTCTTCAGGAAGTTGAATCTCAGACCAATTTACCATGCAGTGCTTAACAGCCATGAAGTAATTTTCCAAAATGTGGTGACCACTGTAATACCAATTCTCCCCAGTCTACTAATACCGGACTTGACATGAGCAAGTGTTTGGGACACCAATCAGATGGATTTGCCAGCTAGTGCAGACATCTTCTGCCAGGCAGGAAGTGCAAGCCATCTAAGTTATGGACAGTTCACAGGAATAGAATCCTGCCGTATCCGAGGATGGACCTGCATAGAAACCAATCTCTGCAAAGCAAGAACCACCAAACAGCAGAATGGTAATCTCTTTCTAGCAATGTGTTGACCAGAAAGAACTACAGTCTACAAATCAGTGAATCTGAATGAATTAAGGACAGTGGAAGCAGATGGAACAATTGCCTTTGTTCTTGCCATGAGGAAGGCTGTCATTTTACGAAGAGACTCTGTTCTCCATTTTGTGAGCTGAAGTCGCTTGGCTTGATCAGTGTTTTAATGTAGACACAACAATGCCTCAGGTAATCTGAACTAGTGATCATTTCCAAATAAGTTACTTGTGAGCTGTTCTTTGGTTGGAAATAACATGCAGGTTTGAGTCTATTGTGGTCTGTATTTGCCTTGCATGATTCAAACTGGTTGCTGATTGAGAACGAAGAGCCATAAATTACTGATTATCACTTGCTGGGAAGAGGCAATAAATGGATGTTGGCCTGAAGCAGAGCCAATAAAAAAAAGTGTTAAAAGTCAGGCACATGACCAATAGCCAAGAACACTTCAATGCAATATTTGAATTGGGACAAAATAAGTTTCAAAGTAAATGCTTTACACATAGAAGACAGCGGTGACTTCAGCAACCAGAGAACAACCATCGCAGATGAGGAGGACCCCACAGACACATGAAGATTCAAAACGTGACTGAGGAATGTGGTCAGCATCAGAAACTCCTTTTTAAACTGGTATTATAGTTTCAGCTCTGACTATTCATGGAAGGGCAGGGAACCTTAGTAGGTGAGCCCACAAGTATTTGGTTGTGCAAGTACACGTGTTCTTCCATTGAGGCAATAAAAGTACTTGTCGGTAAATACAGATTCTCTGTGCCTCCTTGTTCTTTATTAAAAGGAGTGATTCTTGTTACAGGTGTTAATTTAATATTTTACACCTGGAGGCAGAAATGTACAAGAATAATGCCAGTAGAGTTTCTGGTTTGAGGTGTTCTCACAAAAGCCGATGAAATCAATATTTTGGGAAAATGGGAAAACTGACCCATTTTGTCATGGAAGCTGCAAACATATCCATTTAACTGCCACTGAGATGCAATTATACACCCAGTGGCCCTTTTATTGAGTATATCCTGAACCTGATAAAGGGGCCACTGAGTGTGTATCATTGGTCTTCTGCAGTTGTAGCCTATCCACTTTAAGATTCGACACGTTGTATGTTCAGAGATGCTCTTCTGCTCACCACTGTTGTAATGAATGGCTACTTGCGTTACTGTTGCCTTCCTGTCAGCTTGATCAGTCTGGCCATTTTTCTCTGACCTCTCTCATTAACAAGGCATTTCCACCCACAGAACTACCACTCACTGGATGTTTTTCATATCAATCTCTATAAACTCTACAGCAGGGGCTCCCAACCATTTTATGCCATGCAGCCATTAACAGAGAGTCCATAGACTCCAGGCTGGATAACACTGCTCTGGAGGCTGTGTGCAAAAATCCTAACAGATCAGCAGTTTCTGTTATAATCAAACCACCCCATCTGGCACCAACAATCATTACACAATCAGTCACCTTTCTTCCCCATTCTGAAGTTTGCTCTAAATAACAACTGAACCTCTTGGCATTATCTGCGTACTTTTAATGGACTGGGTTACTGACACATGATTGGTTGATTATACATTTACATCAACAAGATGTAGAGGTATACGTAACAGAAGTAGCCATTGAGTGTATATACACATTTCTTAATTCGTTAAGCATGCATTGTGGCTAATAAAATGTTTTAATTGGTAAATGAAGTTACAAAAAGCCCCTGTATAACAAGAATAATGGAAATTAATCAGAAATTAGTTATTTTTAAGGATACATAAATAATGTACTAAAATAAATTGCTTCAAGTGGACTTGGGAGTCAAAAAGACTTCAACCTCTGCATTTATATTTGAAACTTGCAAATATTATTTTCACTTATCAGCTCGTCTTTAATAATGCAACTCGTTCTTGGCAATTTTAATCTGGGTGTATCACACCATCAAAAAGATGAAAATTGAGCAGATGTTAGAAAAGGTAAAATGTACACCTGAAATAATATTTTACACAGGACAACAAAGTTTATGTGAGTGGCAGCCCAAAACATGGGGCTTACATAATTGAAGCCCCACTGGTTGAATGACTAACTTCAGGGATGTTTAAAAAAAAAGTTGTGCAGTACTACAACCTAGGAGTTGTACAGGTGGAGGAAGGAGATCACTGGAAAGGGATAGCACAACAAGAACAAGTACAAAAATGATGCCAAATAGATTAGCGAAATAAACCTGCAGAAAGAAAAAGCAAAGCAGAAGAGGGAATTAAATCTGAACTAGACATTAGTTTTGCCTAAAGGAATTAAATACATCAGTTAAGCACAAAAACTGCTTAGCTGCACAAACCACATAAATACAGTGACAAGGATTCAGCGGCCTGATCTCCTGTATCAGTTGACTCACTTCCAACAACCTTAGCACCATCTACAAGATGGAATACCCTCCATTTGCCAGTTTGAGTTCAATTGCAACACCACTCAGGGACCTCAATGCCATCAAGGATAAAGCAGTTTAATCAACTAGAACTCCATCTACAAACCAAAATATTCACTGCTTTCAATACAGATTTGGTGGTTACAGTGTATACCATACATTCTCAGACTTATAAACTACTGGAACAACACCTCCCAAAATGGTCATCTCTACCAATGGGGACAAGGAGAGCTGGCGTATGGAAAAAAAACCCACCATCACACATTCCTTTCCCACAGCACACACTACCCAGACTTGGATGTGTATCACTATTCCTTCAATATTGTCCAGGTCTGCATGTAGGAAGCCCCTTTGGGAAAGCCTTCACCAGGTGTTCTAAGATATCGAGGAACCACGTCCTTCAAGGGTAATTAGGGATATATAAACAAGGGCTGCCACTGCCACTAATACCCAGGTCTGGAACAAGGAAAAATAACAAAATCAATTGCAAGTCAAAGTAGCATCAAAATCCATCATAGATAAAACTGGGATTGAAGGCAAGCAAGAGTAGAAAATTCTCTAACTGATTATTAATGTCAATTAGCACAAGTAACATGGCATCCACCACACCAGTGTCCACACTTATCCTAGTACTCTTGAACAAGAGCTCTAAACACAAGAAAGACCCCATAAACAATCCTTTTAAAATCAAGAAAGGAATATGAGATTGGGACAAAATCCAATGTTCCAATGCAGCTAATGAACATTTGGTTAGAAATGAGACAGCACTGCATCTCTTGGAAAATTAGATGCAATGAAAATAAATCTGGATGACACTCTAGTGTCTGCAATCAAAATATTGGAATCAAACTCAGTCAAAACATAATTATTGTGCATTTTACACTCCTGCACACTAACTGGTATTTCCAGTAATCTCTCAGTCTGTTACCCTCCAGTAATAGTTCCAAATGTGAGCCACTAAGCACACAATAGAGGCTCCCATACCCTGTTTATCAAGCTAAGGTTCAGAAACTGCTGGAGGTTGCTCTGTGCTAATACCTATCCTCAATTTCCATGCATAGTTTTTACTTTACAATATAATACATTTATTGAGCAATATTACCCATGATTAACCAAGGTGCTAGAAAACAGTTTCTTCTGCAGTATAAATTTGATTATTGCTTATTATGGAGACAACTGAGACAGACACATAATAAAAACTAAACAAGGCATAATATAAATCAAGAAAACTTTCTGAAACCTTTCCATTAAGTTCCACTTAAAATCAAGGCAACATCTGGAGACAAATCGGCGAAAAATGAGATATGCCCATCATTGCCAGAAATCCTCTGCCCATTCCAGAAATATTTAGAAATTCCTGTTTTACAGAAGATTACGCTGAACATCAAGTCAAATTCTGTAACCTGAAAACTAAAAATCATTTATGGTTTTATGGCCAAACACTAGTACATCATTTAATACAATATCTGCAAGACAAATTAATGAGAAATATTAGCTAAAGTAAAAGGGGATTGTATGCCGCATTAGAGACAACTGCAACTATGCATTTAATTTGTTCTCCGTAGCATTTGTATATTATGGATTATGGATCCTGTAATGCTTATCATCTCAAATGAATCCTCTCTGCAAACTCCCCAAGCCACATTTTGTTTCACAAGTAATTTAGTTTGATATAAAAGAACTTGCATTTTATTCACCACAAATCAATCCCTGAACATTGTAAAGCACTTTACAAGCAAAACATTTCTGAAGTACAATCACTGTTTGTACAGTAATCTGCCAAACTGGAATGACAATTCATTCATTGACCGTTCAAACTGCAAACTACATTTTGCACAGGGGATGTGTTTTGATAGCACAATTAATTAATAAATGACTGTCACTGACATAAGGAAGTCTTTGATTATGTGCACAAATACGCTTGTGTATTTACCCACATTGAACGTTTTTAAAAAAAACTTCATTTTTTACCCCTAACACAGCAGTACACTATTCATAAATATATATTTTTTAAAAAACGCAGATGTTAGAAATACAAAATCAGAAAATACTGGGAACACTTCACAGGTCAAGTAGTAACTGTGGAAAGCAAAATAGTTACTTCAAATCCAAGATAATTCATCAGAACTGGAAAAGGGAGAAAACAAGTTTATTTTCATTAATGGGAGGTAGGAGAGAGATGTGTAGAACTGAGGGAATATCTCTGACAGGGTGAGACCAGATGAGTTAATGAGGTGCTTAGAATGAGATTACACTTTTCCCAGCGTTACATAATGTAAGCAGCAAGACAAAAAGGACAAGCCCAACAGGTCACGCTACCCTTAATTCAGAGCAAAACTGAGAATAAAACACAATTGGATGTGAGGCAGCAATGTTCAGTTCTCAGATCTAAAAAGGGGAGTAAAGTGTCAGAAATGGACCAAGTGAATTAGAAGGCAGGGTAGAAGTTGGAGGCAAAGTTGATGAAATTGACAAGTTCAGCGCACAGAAAGGGTGAAAATGACAAGTTTAGCATGGCTGCATGAAACAGCACCAATGCAGCCAGTTGCTCTGGATTTCCAGCATCTACAGAATTGCTTGCGTTTATGATCAGTTGAGTGCTTTCAACTGATTGTTTTGTTTTGCTGTATTCACATCATATCATACTGAAACCTCAGTTTGATGTTCAAATCTCTGCAATGGGATTTCATTCCATTACCATCAGGATCAGAAGCAGGAGTTACAACTAATTTGTCTTGTACAGAAGATCTCAAGCAAAGAAGCTGCCAAAATGCTGTCAAAAGGTAAAGGCAAACAGAGTACTGGCAAAAATAACTGGGCTCACGTGCCTGGTGCCTGAGTTCAGGACTATTGATCTGACCTGCAGAGGAATTTAGAGTGGGAGGAGAAAGTTTCTATAGTCCTATGGGTGCCAACAACTGAGACAGAACAAGGAAAGAGGCTCTGCTTAGGGAATTTGATCAGCTGTAGACCAAACTGAAAAAGAACAACAAAAGTAATAATCTCTAGATTGCTACTTAAACCACATGCATGTTGACAAAGGTCAATTAGATTTATAGAGCTAAATGTGTGGCTCAGATTGGTATGGGATAAGTGGGTTTGAATTCATGGAACATTAGCACCAGAACTGGGGAAGTAGGAGAGTTCTGATGAGATGGGCTCCACCCAAACCACGTTTGCACCAAGGTCCTGGCAAAGTGCATAATTAAGGCTCTGGATTGGGCTTCAAACTAAATAGTGTGTGTGTGTGTGTGTGGGGGGGGGGGAGAGACATTAAATAAAAGGCAAGGAAAGTGCAGGAGAGACTACCAAAGTCTCCAGAATTTAAGAAAATACTAAGACAGGAAGAAAGGGATAAGAATTTAATTTCAGGTGACATGGACACAAATTAGAGTAGAGAGGTGGTCGATACAGTTAAGAAAGTGTTGTATTTGAATGCAGACAGTATGAAACAAGGTAGATGATCTTACAGCATGGTTAGCAATTGACTGGTACAACATGGGCATCATCGAGCCATGGCTTAAAGATCATAAAACATCCAAGGATACACATATGACTGAAAAGATGTGCAAGTGGGAGTAGGGTTGCTCTATTGGTAAAAAAAAATGAAATCAAATCCTCAGCAAGTAACACAGGAACAGAAGATGTAGAATCTTTGTAGGTAGAGTTGAAAGACTGCAAGAGTAAAAATCCCTAATAGGAATTATATATGGGCTTCTGAATAATAGCTAGGATGAGTGGTACAAATTACAACAGGAGATAGAAAAGCCATGCAAGAGAGACAATGTTATGATTGTCATGGGGGACTTGAATATGCAGACAGAAAGGGAAGATTCAGGTTGGCACTGAAACCCAAGAGAAGAAATTTCTAGAATATCTAGGAAACAGCTTTTAAGAGCAGTTTATGGTCAAGCTCAGTGGGGTAAAGACAATTCTGGATTTGATGGGTAATGAGCCAGTTTAAGGTAAAGGAGGCAATGATAATGTGAAATAATTCACCCTGCAATTTGAGGGAGAAAATAAAATCAGATGCATCAATATGCAGCTGAGTAAAGGTAACTACAGAAGCATTACAGAGAAGCTGGCCAAAGTTGATTGGAAGTGGACTCTAGCAGAGGTGGTGGTACAGCAGCAATGCCCAGAGTTCCTTGGGAGTAATTTGGAAGATGCAGGATCATTTCATCCCAAAGAAGCAGCAGCATTCTAAAAAGGAAGAAATAATAGATTATTATTTAAATGGTGAAAGATTGCAGCATGCTGTTGTGCAGGGGGACTTAGGAGTGCTTGTGCATGAATCGCAAAAAATTGGCTTGCAGGTACAACAGGTTATCAAGAAGGCAAACGGAATATTGGCCTTCATTGTTAGAGGGATTGAATTCAAGAGCAGGGAGGTCATGCTGCAACTATACAGGGCACTGCTCAGGCCGCACCTGGAGTACTGTGTGCAGTTCTGGTCTCCATACTTGAGGAAGGATATACTGGCTTTGGAGACAGTGCAGAGGAGGTTCACCAGGTTGATTCCAGGGATGAAGGGGTTAACCTATCAAGAGAGATTGCGTAGCCTGGGACTATACTCTCTGGAGTTCAGAAGAATGAGAGGGGATCTTATAGAAACATACAAAATTTTGAAAGGGATAGATAAGATAGAAGTAGGAAAGTTGTTTCCATTGGTAGGTGAGCCTAGAACTAAGGGACATTGCCTCAAGATTCAGGGGAGAAGAATTAGGATGGAGATAAGAAGAAACTGTTTTTCCCAGAGAGTGGTGAATCTGTGGAATTCTCTACCCAGGGAAGCAGTTGACTAAATAAATTTAAGAAACAGTTCGATAGGTTTTTACATAGTAAGGGAATTAAGGGTTATGGGGAAAAGGCAGGTCGAAGCAGCTGAGTTTACGGACAGATCAGCTATGATCTTATTGAATGGCTGGGTAGGCTTGATGGGCCGGATGGCCTACTCCTGCTCCTATTTCTTATGTATGTTCTAGGAAGGATGAGGGAACCTTGGGTAAACAAGATGGTTAAACAAACTGGTATTACAGGAGTGGTACGTGCATGGATATTCTCAGAGGATCATCACCTTGTCATAGTGGAGGGGCCTGGCAGTTGCTGAGATCCTGAGACAATGCTGTCTGGAATTTAGCTCCTGATAGGCTCATCTATGACAGTAAGATCAAAGGATAGGTTCCAGACAAAGAGCAATCCAACCAACACCTCAGTGGTGAAGCTGGCAGAAGAAGGTGGAGGAAGGCTGCAGCAGTGAGGGGTCCCCAGTCATCTTGCATTCCACGCCACTGGATCCCGACTCCCATCTGTCAAGGACCATGTGGTGGCTGCCCATGCATTAGCCTCCCCACATTAAACAAAGTCAAAGTCATTCAAAGGCATTCTCCATTAAGGGAACCCACCCCAGTTTAAGTCCTCTGGCAATGAGCAAGTGGCGAAGAGGGCAGGATTGTGAGGTCTGGAAGCCCCTAGTCACAAAATGGCACATCGGGTGATGGATATTCGATTCAGTCACTGGGTTCTTGGACTGAGACAGAAAGAGTGCTTTGAGAGCTGCACTCAGGACTGAGCAGCCCTACTTATGATCCACTCTTCTCATCCCACTGAGCCTCAAAGTCTCCTGATTGGATTATCGCAACCAGAGGGATCACCGTATGCGGTCAGAAACTAAAAAACATGACCTTTGGCATCTGGAATTCAGTGCAACCAATGATTGACCAGACAGGAGATCTGAGATCATCACCAAAGAACTGAAGAGATGCCAGATTGACCAGCAGCTCTTTCTAAAACCCTTCTAGCAGATGAAGGAAAACTGGAGGAGAAGGGTGGTGACACCTTCTGGAAAAGAAAGGCAACTGACAAGTGCAGGATCCACAGTGTTGGGTTTGCAATAAAAGAACCAGCTTGTCAGTCAACACTCCCATGGGGATCAGTAAATGTCTCATGGTTCATCTGATGCTTGCCAACAACCAGATGGCAACTATTGTGAGTGCTTATGCACCAGCTCTGGACTCTCACGAGTATGAAAAAAAGAGGCCTTCTTTACTTGCCTCAATGGGACATTGCTAACATCCCCAAGGACAAGAATTCTCATGGGGGACTTCAACCTTTGGAAGAGTACCATAGGAAGACATTGGCACAATCAACTCAAATGGAGTACTACTTCTCACCACAGACATCCCACCTCTCCCAGAAGTTCCGGGAGTCTCCCGCATATTGATAGTGGCTCCCTGACACCCGGATATACAATATCCCGGAAATAGATTTGGGGAGAGGGAGGGGGAGAGGGAGCATCCTGATTGGTCTCTCTTCATGCTAAGAGTAGTCCCCAACCATCGGGCCGCGAGGAAACGAAATGATTTGGCAATATGAAACGATATGAGTCAGCTGCACCTTTCCTCATTCCCTGCCAGGCACTGTTGAATTTTAACGCATTTGTGAATGTCCCCGGTGAAGCATCCATGTCAGCGGGGAAAAAGATCACCTCTTCAAGCTTGCAAATGATGGTGGGCTGAAGAGTATGTTTGACATAACATCTCTGCCGGCATTCTGGATCAAAGTCAAGGCTGAATACCCTGAGATAGCCACGAAAGCACTGAAAATGTTGCTTCCATTTCCAACATATCTCCGCAATGAATGCAACAAAAACTAAGTTGCAGAATAGACTGGTCATAAGGAACTCCCTTCGGGTACCGTTGTCTCCCATCACCCCTCGATAGGACCGTGTTCTGGCAGGAAAACAAGCCCAGGGCTCCCACTGATTCAGCGATATTGGTGTGTTGCAATGATTTGATATGTTCATACGAGGAAAATGTGCACTGTGTGTTTAATATCCAAACGTTACTTAAAATGTTATGATGCTATTGACTTATAAGTGACTTATAATTCAGTGGTTCCCGACCTCCAGGTCGCAAAGAATACAGCAGTGGCTGGAACACACCCAGCACATCTTTAAGGAAAAAGCCAAAATAAACAAGCTAATTAATTAGGTGCCGCCCGGCACGTAAATGTCAGCCCAGAACAGAGGCGATTACCGATTGCGTCGTCTCTGATCTGGGCTGACATTTACGTGCCAGGCGGCACCTAATCAATTAGTTTGTTTATTTCGGCTTTTTTCTTAAAGATGTGCTGGGTGCATTCTTGCTACCGCTGCATTCTTCGCGGCCTGGAGGTTTGGGACCACTGTTTGACTTATCACTACATTCATGCGAGGAAAATACGCGCTGTGTGTTTAATATTAAATTTGTTAGATAAGCCCCTTTAGAAACGAAATTGAGTGTATTAGCCACATACACTAAGTGACTTATAGTTGATATATCAGCTATATTCCGGTCGCATTTAACACCCCACCCCCCCGGGTCGGCCGGTCCGGAAGAATATTGTCAATATTAAACCGGTCCGCAAAAAAGGTTGGGGACCCCTGATTTAAACTAGCTGGCTAGCTGCCAAGGAGCTACGCTATTGATGTCCTACGTGATGAGGCCAAACTCCCTGTAGACTTGCTTAAAGTTGTAATAGAATAAACATGATAATATAAGTACATATTTTAATATCACATTTGCTGCATATACCCAACCTGGTTTACAGATTAGACAAAATCACTAAACAAAGTATTACATACACCCTTGGAGGTCGACGGGGGTTGGGGGGGGTATATGGGGTTGCAGGGGTTGGGGGTGCTACCTGCTTGAAATGAGTTTTTGCAGGGTGGAATATCTGTCACCATATGTGCTGAGCATAATCTTATCATTCACAAAAAATCTTTTCTGCCATAAAACAAATGCAAAGCATCTTGGCAGCACCCCCAATCTAAACAGTGGCATCACATTGACTATCTCATTGTCGAAGCTAGGGACTGCCATGATATGAATATCACAAGGGCCGCAATTGGCACAGACAACTGCTAGACAGATCATCACCTGATCATCTCCATGTTCGTCAGACTAACGAAAAGGAGGAAAGTTCATAAGCAGAAGACCAGGCCAAGACTAAAACTCAAGAGCAACTGGGGTCTGTTTAAATCCACTGTCCTCGATACCTGCAAAAATATCCATGTGTACACAAAACATCAGGATTGGTCCCATGACAACATGGAGATAGAACAGCTCAACTCCAAGGAAAGTGTTTTGTCTCTGGCAAAATGACATCGGCAGCAAGGCCAAAAGAGGAGCTTACTCCAGAGCCAAGACAAATATCCAGCACGGGGCAGGGAACTAAAGAATTCTTGGTGGACTGAGAAAGCCCTGGAAATCCAGAGACCAGCAGACTAGTGACACGAGAGACTTCTTCAGTGCCACCAAAGCAGTCTATGGTCCAAACTACTTTGAATTTAAACCCTGTGCTCAATGGATGGGAAGACCTTGCTGAAGGATCGGAAGAACATCAACAATCAATGGAGTGAGCACTTTCAAGAAATTCTTAACCATGACAGCACTGCTAAACCAGGAGTTTACTAACCAAATCTTCCAGAGACATGAGAAAATCTCCCTATATGAAAGAGCTCCATGATGCCATCAGGAGTCTGAAAAGCAACAAAGCCACTGGCTCTGATGGGATCCCAACAGAGATCCTCAAGGAATAAGGACCAGTACTTCTGCACCACATACATGCCTTGTTCTGGGGAAAGGAACAACTGCCCTTACAGCTGATCTACAGATGATCTAATAGTGACCATATTCAAGAAGGGAGGTAAGGCAGATTGTGGCAATTAGAGGAATCTCCCTCCTGTCAACAACAGGCAAATTGTTTGCATGTATCCTTGTCAACCGACTCCTTCCACTATCTGAAGCCGTACTCCCTGAATCTCAGAGTAGTTTTGCCCATATAGAGGTACCATTAACATGATCTTCATAGCACGCCAATTACAGGAAACATGCCATGAACAAAGGTAAGCCTTGTACAATGCTTTCATAGATTTCATAAAGGCATTTAATACAGTAGACTGCCAAGCTCTCAGGTGCACTGAATCAGAACTCTTCACTATCATGACAGGAGTCCAACAGGGCTATACATTGCACCCACCCTACTTGCCATCTTTATTGCTGCTACCCTTCACCTTATTGGCCAAGCCCCACCACAGAGTGTCCCAAATCATGTATAGAATGGACTAAAGGCTTTCAGCCTCAACCGGTTCAAGGCCAAGGTCAGCACCACCATTATAAAGCAGCTTCAACGCCATCGCAGCACACTCTAAAGGAAACCACCAATGTATCCTGACAGCCTTTTTCAAGGCATATAGAGCCCTAGGCCTCGTTTTGAATATACAAGAGACTCAGGTCCTATACCAGCCACCACCCAGCTTATCCAGCCCTCCATAGGAGTTGACGATATCACCCCTGAAAACGTTCACCACTTTTCCTACCATGGCAGCATGCTCTCCACAAAAATAGACATAGACGCAGATCAACCACCGCCGATTAATGCTAATGGAGCCTATGCAAGATTAAGGGATAGTCTTTGAAGACCTCAACCTACAGGTCCAAACAAAACTTCGGAGCTATACAGTAGTTGTCTTTCCTACATTACTGAATGGATTTGAATTAGGGACCATCTACAATAGACTCCTGAAAGCTCTGGAACAATACCGCCAAAGAACCTTACGAAAGATTGAGGATCAGCTGGAAGGACAGACACACTAACACGATATATGAGAGCGACCACCACTATGCCACAGAAAATACGTGGCAGCTGCAAAAGGAGCGAACAAACAACCAAAAGACCCAACCACTTACCCATGTCCACACTGCAGCAGAATATCCCAGATTAGCCTCTACAGCCACTCGATACCCACCAATGGGTAACCCCTCAGGAAAACATCTTACTCAACTCAAATGATCCAACCACTAGAGAATACATCTCCCTAGTGGCTCAGTGGAGCTCACTCTCATGTAGTGCAATCCCCCTTGAACAGATTTCCATCAAGTGCATCTATTGCGTGCAATGTTTTTACAGTTTTTAAAATGTTGAATTTCAGCAGGTTGGTTTTTGATGTTATCTTTGAAGTGCTTCCTTTGTCCGCCTTCAATGGGGAGTAAAGGATCTGTTTGAGGAGATGTGAGTTAGGCATCTGAATGTCATGAGCTATCCATTGGAGTTGGTGTTGCTTCATTGTGGCGGAAATACTTTTCCTGGTATAGTCATTGTCATACCTTATTGATCCCAGGGGAATTTGGTTTTCGTTACAGTTGCACCATAAATAATTAAATAGTAATAAAACCATAATAGTTAAATAGTAATATGTAAATTATGCCAGGAAATAAGTCCAGGACCAGCCTATTGGCTTAGGTTGTCTGACCCTCCAAGGGAGGAGTTGTAAAGTTTGATGGCCACAGGCAGGAATGACTTCCTATGACGCTCTGGGTGCATCTCGGTGGAATGAGTCTCTGACTGAATGTACTCCTGTGCCCAACCAGTACATTATGTAGTGGATGGGAGACATTGTCCAAGATGGCATGCAACTTGGACAGCATCCTCTTTTCAGACACCACCGTCAGAGAGTTCAGTTCCATCCCCACAACATCACTGGCCTTACGAATGAGCTTGTTGATTCTGTTGGTGTCTGCTACCCCCAGCCTGCTGCCCCAGCACACAACAGCAAACATGATCGCACTGGCCACCACAGACGCATAGAACATCCTCAGCATGGTCCGGCAAATGTTAAAGGACCTCAGTCTCCTCAGGAAATAGAGACGGCTCTGACCCTTCTTGTAGACAGCCTCAGTGTTCTTTGACCAGACCGGTTCATTGTCAATTCATATCCCCAGGTATTTGTAATCCCCATGTGGCCTCCTTCAGTATGCTGGCCTGTCCTTCCAGCCAATCCTCAAAATCTTTCATAAGGTTCTTTGGTGGTATTTGTTGTAGAGCTTTCAGGTGTCTACTGCAGATGGTCCATAATTAAAATCCATACAATAATATAGGATGGACACCTACTGCTGAGGAGCTCTATTTACCGTGCCGAAGTGCTGAAATACCTCACACCTCTACCCGATACAAAGTTCTTGTGTAATACTTTGTTAAAATCCATTTCAACCACATGCATTATTAATTTCTCTACGTTAATATTTATGTAATCTTGTCACATACTTCATAAGTTTGCATTTCAGAAAGTTATTGCCCAGATTAACTAACAACTCTTAGTTCTTAGTGTTTAATTTTATCATATAATCAGGATTTCTCGTAGTTTATCAAGAAATGTCATATGGAAATACTGTATTAGCCTCTGCTCCTGTTTTTACACAACAAATTGCAGTGTACAAAAAAAAGTGAAAATGGCAACATAGCAACAAAATAAAGATAACCAAAACGTTACATGGCCTATAACAAATGAACTCTCTCCCTCTTGTCAATCTGGCATATGATCAGTTAACAGGCCTTTTGGGAAGTATCCACATTTATCCACTAGAACTTACTGCTGAGTTACACTTGGTGCGGAAAAGATTTCAACAGCTCACTTCCAAGTTACAGCCAGAAAACAAAGTTAGCTTTCAAATTCTTCATCCACAATCGAAAGGCAAAGCAGATGAGATACAAAAAAAAACAAACAGAAAATTCTGGGAACGTCCAAGTCAGGGAATTTTGACAACAAGTTACTAACTTGACACTAACTCCAGTTCTTGTTCACAGATGCTGCTTGTGTTGTTGGCTATTTCCTGCATTTTCTACTTTTAATTCTTTGCTCACAATGATCAACAGCTTGTTAGAATCAAGATTAGAGAATACCAAAATTGAATGATACATTCTAGAACCATACAAATTTTGTTTACATTTTAACATATTTTTCATAGACTCATTAAGTAACATATTCCATGCCTCAGTTCAATCTTATTCCTCGTCTAATCGGAGTTACTCAAATTACAAGTCTCAACGTCTTCGTTCATTATGTCACCCAACTTCCACTGCACCTGGACGACAAAATTCCTCTCCATTGACTGGAAAATTCTAAACCTCAAGCCATGAGGGCAGGCAAAACTACACAAACCAGACTAAACTGCACCTCCCACTCATCTGCCCAGGCAACTTCTGTCAAACATTAACCAAAAAGTAACAAATAACTTCCATAATCTGATGCCCTGTTTAGATCAAAATGTCAGTTCACCTACTGAATTCCTCCAGCAGCTTATTTGTTCCTTCACAATCTGTACACTCATTCTACAGGAACAGATCAGGGGAATATTTATATGAATTTCACATCCAATTTATAAAGGTTGTCTGTTTACACATGCCCATCATTCTCCTTTCACTGATATCCATGTATACTTCCTGCTGGATTATTGCAAAATGAATGAGGGATGTTGGTTGGGATTACGTACTATGTTTTGTACACTGGCACTAGAGCAATGCAGTCTCATTTAGCTGTATACATGTGTATGGTTGAATGACAAACTTGAACTTGACATTGGTCAGATCATTCCCTTTTACCTCCACGAGAGCCATAAGAACTCCCACAAACAACTGAAGAACAGTTCAAGATTAAGATTTCATCTGAAGAACAGTCCTGGCAATATTGCAGCAATCCCACAACATTGCAGTTTTAAGCTACTGCATCTCAACACAATAGCAATTTTAAAAAAAATAACAGGTTTTAAAAGAAAAGCAGCAAATACTCACCAACAGAGACATTTTCATAGATTAAAATATATTGATCAAAGTAGTAGTTCAAGAAATATGGTAGCTGATTGTACGTCTGACCTGCAATGAAGAAAATATTAACATGAATTATCATCAGGACTGGTTCTTCTGCCGAGTTTTGTTTTATAAATATACGAACTAGCAAAAGCTCAATGTATAGCTAAACCATTGCAACTCAAGACAGAAAGAGACTATAGCTGCTGGAATTTCGAGCAACAATCTGCTGGAAGAACTCAGTGGGTTGAGCAGCAATCAGTTGGGGGGTGGGGGGAGAAGAGGGATTGACAAAATTTCAGGTCAAAGCCCTGTTTTGAAACAACTCCTCCTTTCCTCCCAGATGCTGCTTGATCCGCAGAGTTTATCCAGCAGACTTTTTTAGCTCCAAATGCAACTCAAGCCTCATTTCGCTCAATATCCAAATAAGTATTAATTCCATCACACTATTCATAACAAACTAACTGGTCATTACAAATGAGATCAGCATATGGCTCAGCAGCTAGTGGCATTCAATGCTGATACAAGGTGCTACCTTTGTTTAAGTTCTCCCTGTGACCACGCATTTCCCCTGGAGGCTCTAGCTTCCATCCAAAAATGCGCTGGTTAATTGGTTACCTTAAATTTCTTTCAGGAGGTTGGAAGGAGTATCAAGGTGGAATTGATGAGCATGAGAGAGAGAGTGTGACTTACAGGACAATAGGAGAGTGGGAATATGATAAGATTACTCAGAGCTGATAGATTCAGTGTGCTAGAGTCACACACACACAAAGTCCTGGAGGAACTCAGCAAGTCAGGCAACATCAAAAGAATAAAGAGTCGATGTTTCCAGCTAAGACACTTCATTAGGACCTGCTGAGTTCCTCCAGCATTTTTGGCGTTATTCTCAATTTCCAGCACCTGCAGAATCTCGTGTTTAAAATTCAATGGGCTGAATGGCTTCCTAGCATGTAACAAAATATGAATGAAACATTGTGAAAAACAGACTCACCAAGATAAACAAATGATCAACATTTATATTAATTCTTTCACAATATCCTGATGTCTCAAACAGGTATGCATTCAATATAGTGTGTTACAACTACTGGACTATCAGCTAGAGTTCTGATGCATTGATCCAGAGAGTAGTTCAAATGCCTTAACTGCAACGATGAAATTCAAAAATGAAGTCATTGGATCAATCTGGAACATAAAAAAGCAAACCTCAGTTACCACAAAGCTACCAGACTGGTGAACTAAATGGGCTTTTATGTCAATGCCTATGGCAGAAGATCTCCAATCTTTATCTAGTTTGGCATACATGTGACTAGACCAAATCAGTTAATTATTAATTCCATCCTTTGCTGGAAAAATGGAAAATGAAATGTCAATTCTGCCGGCGATTTTCATATTCTGTGAACAAATTCAAAAGAAATTTCAAGAGATAAAAACAATTACCAAGGCCCCAGATATACACATGCACCTGAAGAAAGAGCCTCTGTATAAAGATTTAACTGAAAGTCAGCATCTTGCACTAACCAAATATAGGGGATCCATTTATGTTTGTATATGGCGACTACCACACCAGTCTGAAGGGCCCTTCCAGTTTTCAGGCCAATCCCTAATCAGCACAATAGTACTATTTGGGGGAAGTTTTCTTTGGTTACTAAACAACCTACATGATAACCAAGACTTGACCTCAGAAGTACTTCAATGCCTGAGAACCACTTGGAGAACTCTGAAGTAATAAGGAAATACAAGTAGCTCTTTTACTAACTGTTACAGTGCCAGACATCAAAGTGATTGCAGAGAACCTCAAACCACAAGGTCCAACACCTTGTGCCTAGGTCAAGAAACAGCACAGTAGCGTACTTCGTACCTCCAATTTTGTCTGGATGCATTTTGGACATTATGCATATGATATATTTTTTTCCTCCCATATCCCAAAGATGTCCAAGCTGACAGGTTTAAGTGATTACTGTAGATGATTAATAGCAAGTGAGAGTAGCAGTAGCAAAGTCTGGGAAGAGTATAGGGAATGCGGAGAAGTGCTTGTTGATTGGCATGGAATCAAAGGACTGAAGAGTCTTGTTTCCATGAGGCTTGACAAATATTTCAATTCTGGCAAGTGGTCTCCACTTTATGCTAAGAAATTCTGGGAATGTTTATTCCCCACTTACATTTAAAGCAAAATAAAAATATTTGGGAAGTGTAATTAAATAATACATCAACCTCAAATTGGACAAAAGATGCTATTTTGATTATATTATGCAGCTTATAGCTTCCCACACAAAAAAAAGCTACTCAGGGATCAGTAATGTAGAAAATAACATTTGACCCGTCACTCAATGCATCTCAGTTCACTGAACCGCACTATATAATTACACTTCTTTTCACTTGATTGAATACTAATGATTTTTCAAGCTATCATACATCAGCCCTTAAAGTATTCAACAGTAAGCAAAGTAAAAAGCCCAGCATTTGTTTTAAGATACACTCACTATAAGGCTGCACAGGGAGGGGCAGCATTTTGTCCTTTTGCAACAATGGAGGAAAGCCTTTCACTCCAAGACTGCTCCAATGGAGGTCATTTCAACACAAGCCTGCAAGCCATTTGCTTGCTTACAGCCCATAATCAAATCATGGGAAATGCAGATCAATTCACTCAACTTTGGACTGTGTTAATCTCACTGTCCCAGAAAACTCATCTTTCAAGCTATACCTGTGGGGCTCTGTTCCAAGTAGTAACTTCAAGACATACAATAGTTAATTATTCAAACACCAGTCATCAGCTACAGAATGTAGTTGTTTTTAATATTTTCAAACATATGTCAAAATCCTGAAGCATTTTGACAGTAAACATGGAGTGAGCATTTCCATTAGAAGGGATAGTGACCAAAGGTTAACCTAAATAAAAAGGAAATATAATTCATCATCATTATAATCTGATTGGTGCAGGTCAGAAAAAAATTCCAATTATCATCTTCTGAGCAGGTGAACTGTTTCTTTCTTTAAAAAAAAATTACACTCCATAGTCTCAGTATGTTAGAAACACTGTCAGAGATCACGAAAATTGTTCTGGTAGGTTAAGTACAGAGCTTAGTGAGATTATTTTTTTCCCACCCAGAGGGTGGTTTGTATAAAAATGAGCAGTCAGAGGAAATGGTTGAAGCAGATACATTACCATTTAAGATACTAAGCCAAGTACATGGATTGGAAAGATTTAGAGGGATATGGGCCAAATGCTGGCAAATGGGACTACCATAGATGGGGATCTTGTCAACATGGATTAGTTGGGCCAAAGAATCAGAATCAGGTTTATCATCACTGACATATGTTGTGAAATTTGTTGCTTTACAGCAGCAGCAGTGTAAAACAAGGGTACAATAACAAATAGCAAAAAAGTGCAAAAAGGGAGCAAAACAGTGAGCAAGTGTTTCTAAGTTGTGTAACCCTATGACCAATATTATCACATTATCATGCAATACAATCATGCCCTAATTTATGAACATTCCATTTATAAATTTGCACCATAACATTCCTAACTCTGATCATTCTGATGATTAGTATGCCACTCTCTGGACGTGGCATATACTGTACAATGCGTTTCACCCAGTCTTCATGACTCCTGAAATTTTGCTTCATGATGCGTTTTCCAGAATTGAATCCCTTCGAGGGATTAGTGTAATTAACTTTACAAAGTAAAGATTTTATTGAAGTCCAGATTATTAGTGAGGTTATAAAGAGTCCATTAGACTTGTTCTGACCTGAAAATAATTATTCCCCCCCCCCCCCCCAAGTCCACCTGATCCAAATTAAATCAGGTTTGGGTTCCAGGATAAGATTAACTAAAGCAGTTTTGCCAATATTAAAATCATGGCAAGGGTAAATAGTCCAATACGCTTGTGAGAAAAGAATGAGGGGAGTGGGATTAGTTGAAAGGTTCTGCTAAAGAACTGATTAGGGCAATGATAGCTTCAATGCATTTTTCATATGCAATCATTTAATGACGAAATTAAGGTTGGTAGTGGTGTGGATGGTATAGGAGATTGCCGTACAAGTTCCAGGGCTAAGCTGAGAAACAGCAGATGGAGTTCAATCCAGAAAAGTGATACATTTTGTACGGTCGAACTTGATGGCAGAATACCTGGTTAATAATAGATCCTCAAAGTTGCCGCACTGGTTGATAGGGTAATTAAGGAGGCACATGGTTCGATGGTCTTCATTAATCAGAGGAATTAAATTCAAGAACCTTGTGGTAATATTGCAGCTCTATAAAACTCCGGTTCGACCACACTTGCAGTATTGTGTTCAATTCTGGTTGCCTATTTATAGAAGGATGTGAAAGCTTTAGAGAGGGTGCAAAGGAGATTTACCAGAATGCTGCCTGGACTAGAGAGCATAGGGCTTTTCTCTTTGGAGTATAAAGGATGAGAGGTGACTTGACAGAGTGAACAGCTAGAGACATTTTACCAGAGCAGCAATGACTAACGCAAGAGAACACACTTTTAAGATGACTGGAGGAGACTACTGGGAGATGGTAGAGGTAGGTTAAGTTTTTTTAAATAAAACGAAGGTGAATGGAACATGCTGACCAGGGTGGTGGTAGAAGCAGCTAAATCAGGGCATTCAAAAGACATAGTCACTAGATTATGGAATTGTTCCAGAAGACTGTAAAATTGCAAATGTCACTCCACTCTTCAATAAGAGAGAGGCTGAAGAAAGGAAATTATAGGCCAGTTAGTATGAACTTAGCAGTTGAGAAGATTTTGGAGTTGATTGTTAAGGATATGGTTTGGGGGTACCTGGATGTAAATGATAAAATTGGCTGTAGTGAGCACGGTTTCCTCAAAGGAAAAAAACTTGCCTGACAAATCTGTTGGAATTCCTTGAAGAAATAACAAGCAAGTTAGACAAAGGGCAAGTTAGACAAATCAGTTTATGTTGTGTAGACAAATCAGTTTATGTTGTGTACTTAGATTTTCAGAAGGCCTTTGACAAGGTGCCACACAAGGCTGTTTAACAAGCTATGAGCACATGGTACTGTAGGAAAGATTCTAACATGGAAAAGCAGTGGCTGAGTGGCAGGAGGCAAAGAGTGAAAATAAAGGGAGCCTTTTCTGGTTGGCTGCCAGTGACTAGTGGTGTTCCATGGGGGTCTGTGCTGGGATCGATTCTTTTTTATGTTATATGTTAATCATTTGGATGATGGCTTTGTTGCAAGGGGTTTGCAAATGATACGAAGATAGGTGGAGGTGCAGGTAGTTTTGAGGAAGTAAGAGGCTACAGAAAGACTTAGATTAGGAGAAAGGGCAAAGGGGTGGAAAATGGAATAGTGTCAGGAAGTGTATAGTCATGCACTTTGACAGAAGGAATGAAAGGGTTGACTATTTTCTAAATGGAGAGAAAATACAAAAATCTGAGGCGCAAAGGGATTTGGATTCCCCAAAGGTTAATTTGCAGGTTGAGTCTCTGGCGAGGAAGACAAATGCAACGTTAGCATTCATCTCAAGGGGACTAGAATATAAAAGAAAGGATGTAATTTTGAAATGTTATGAAGCACTGTTGAGGCCTCACCTGGTGTATTGTGAGCAGTTTTGGGGCCCTTATCTTAGAAAGGATGTGCTGAAACTGGAAAGGGTTTAAAAGAAGGTTCACAAAAATTATTCCATAAGACCATAAAACATAGGAGCAGAATTAGGCCATCTGGACCATGAAGTCTGCTTCACCATTCAATCGTGGCTGATCCTTTTATTTTTCTCCTCCTCAATCCCAGTCCCCGGCCTTCCGCCCATAACCTTTGCTGCCATGTCCAATCAAGAACCTATCAATTTCTGCCTTAAATACACCCAACAACTTGGCCTCCACAGCTGCATGTGGTAACAAATTTCACTAATTCACCACTCTTTGGCTAAAGAAATTTCTCTGCATCTATTTTGAAAGGGTGCCCTCTATCCTGAGGCTGTGCCCTCTTGTCCTAGACCCTCCCACCATGGGAAACATCCTTTCCATATCTACTCTGCCTAGGCCTTTCAACATTCGAAAGGTTTCAATAAGATCCCTCCTCATCCTTCTGTATTCCAGTAAGTACAGACCCAGACCCATCAAACAATGGACAAGGGAGTCACGTAGGGAGCGACCCCTGTGGAAAGCAGAAGCGGGGGGGGGGGTGAGAAAGATATGCTTAGTGGTGGGATCCCGTTAGAGGTGGCGGAAGTTACAGAGAATTATATGTTGGACCCGGAGGCTGGTGGGGTGGTAGGTGAGGACCAGGGGAACCCTATTCCTAGTGGGGTGGCGGGAGGATGGGGTGAGAGCAGATTTGCGTGAAATGGAAGAGATGTGTTTGAGAGCAGAGTTGATGGTGGAGGAAGGGAAGCCCCTTTCTTTGAAAAAAGGAGGACATCTCCTTCGTCCTGGAATGAAAAGCCTCATCCTGAGAGCAGATGCGGCGGAGACAGAGGAATTGTGAGAAAGGAGATGGCACCTTTGCAAGAGACAGGGCGGGAAGAGGAATGGTGAAGGTAGCTGTGAGAGTCCGTAGGCTTATAGTTCCACAGCAATCGCTCCCTACGTGACTCCCTTGTCCATTCGTCCCCCCACCATCCCTTCCCACCGATCTCCCTCCCAGCACTTATCCTTGTAAGCGGAACAAATGCTACACATGCCCTTACACTTCCTCCCTCACCATCATTCAGGGCCCCAGACAGTCCTTCCAGGTGAGGTGACACTTCACCTGTGAGTCGGCTGGGGTGATATACTGCATCCAGTGTTCCCGATGCAGTCTTCTATATATTGGTGAGACCCAACGCAGGCTTGGAGACCGTTTCGCTGAACACCTATGCTCTGTCCAGCAGAGAAAGCAAGATCTCCCAGTGGCCACACATTTTAATTCCACGTCCCATTCCCATTCTGATATGTCTATCCACAGCCTCCTCTACTGTCAAGATGAAGCCACACTCAAGTTGGAGGAACAACACCTTATATTCCATCTGGGTAGCCTCCAATCTGATGCCATGAACATTGACTTCTCTAACTTCCATTAATACCCCAGCTCCCCTTCATACCCCATCCCTTATTTATTTATTTATTCCCTTTTTTCCTCTTTTTCTCCCTCTGTCCCTCTCACTATAACTCCTTGCTCATCCTCTGGGCTCCACTCCCCCTTTCTTTCTCCCTAGGCCTCCTGTCCCATGATCCTCTCCCTTCTCCAGCCTCATATCCCTTTTGCCAATTGACTTTCCAGCTCATATCTCCATCCCTCCCCCTCCTGTCTTCTCCTATCATTTTGGATCTCCCCCTCCCACTTTCAAATCTCTTACCATCTCTTCTTTCAGTTAGTCCTGACAAAGGGTCTCGGCCCGAAACGTCGACTGTACCTCTTCCTATAGATGCTGCCTGGCCTGCTGCGTTCACCAACATTTTTGGTGTGTGTTGCTTGAATTTCCAGCATCTGCAGATTTCCTCGTGTTTGTGTGGATTGATCTTATAGTAGGTTAAGGAGTCAGCACAACATTGTGGGCTGAAGGGCCTGTACTGTGTTTGTACTGTTCTATGTTCTAAATTCTGCTCTGCACAGTCTTCAATTAGACCAGTGAATCACAAAACAACCAACCACATGACAGAATTTACAGAAATGTGATCCAAGATATTGCTGGTCACCGAAACGTTCCTATAAGCAAACCAATTACATTCTGGAACCAGAAATCAAATCCAAATTCTCCACGAGTTCTGCTGCTTAATACCAGAACAGGAGCTTCTAGAAAAATTCACATCAGCTGACTACGAGGCTTTGTGAACATCAAACGATAAATCAGTCTGTGTCTCCAACCACATTCCTCTCTGCTGTACATAGTCACAAACTCTAAAGTCAAATGGGGAAATTAGCAAATGTTGAAAAAGCAATATTAAACCAATAGCAGTTTTTCTACTAATATCAATAAAAGCTCAAACTGAAATGTTCACTCAGTTGCTCCTTCCTCATGTCTGATCCGCTGAGAGTTTCTGTATTGGCAGCTTTTGATTTTCCTTCATTGAATCAGTCAGTTTACAAGATTCATGTTAAACAAGGTGATGGATAGACAAAGGGGTTCAGGGAGGGAATGCAGATTTTTGTACCCTGGCAGCCCAAGATACAGCATCACGTGTTGGAGCAACCGAATTTGGGAGATTCTCCTTTACCTTATTAGCCAAGGATACCTTTTGTACCCTTTTATCCATTCGATATCATTAACTGCAGTCTACAACTAACATCTGCCTCCTATTCCCTCTCCAGAGTTTCAGTATTCGTTGTCAGCCAAGGTTCTCTAATCCTGCTAGGTTTGCCTTTTACTCTAACCAGAAGGTTGGTCCTGAATTTTCCCAGTCTTAATTTTAGAAGCCTCACACTTGCCAGATATCCCTTTACCTTCTAACAGCCTCTTCCATTCCACCCATCCTGTCTTCAAAAGCTTTGTCCAAATTTAGGGCTTTAACTTGTGGATTAGCATCACCTCTTTTCATTACTACTTTAAAACTAATAGATCTGTGGTCACTGGTCCTAAAATGCTCCCCACTGACACTTCAGCCACTTTCCCAGCCCCCAATTTCCTAAGAGGATATTGAATGTTGCCCTCTCCCTCTCTTGTAAGTCATCTACGTATTCTGTGATGAAACTTTCCTGGACACACACAAATTCTACCCTATCAATCCCTTTGCACTATGGCTGTCCCAGACAATATGAATGTTAGTGAAGCATTCTTAAGCATAGCTACTGCTGCAATGCACCAAGTGTAGTAGCCAGTTAGTCTAGATCAAGATCTCACTAACAGCAACAACAGATAGTCTGTTTGCTGAACGATAAACATTGGTTGGGAATGGTAAGTCTTCTTTGATTCTGCAACATAGGCAACTTGCATGCGCAATTAATGCAATCTCTGAAAGATGTTATCACTAGAGCAGCACACACAAAATGCTGGAAGACCTCAACAGGCCAGACAGCATCTACAGAAAAGAGTATACTCGATGTTTCGGGCTGAGTCCCTTCATCAGGGCTGAGGAAGTCCTGATGAAGGGTCTTGGTTCAAAACATCGACTGTACTCTTCTTCATAGATGCTGCCTGGCCTGCTGAGTTCCACCAGCATTTTCAGTGTTGCTTGGATTTCCAGTATCTGCAGATTTTCTCTTGTTTATCACTAGAGAAGCATCCCCTCTGTTCTAGAGTGTCAAGCTTTATTGTTCAAGTACATGAATTCTAAAAGCTAGACCCAAAAAAATCCATAAAACCAGATTGTTGTTTAAAAAAAACTCATTTGATTGAATAATACCATTTAGGGAAGGGGATCTGTAATCCTTACCTGGTTTCACTGAGAGACTAGATCCATCATGGTTAACTACCTGCCTTCTCTGCTCAGGGCAATTGTGAAATAAGGGTTAGCATTGCCATCAATGAACAATTTAAATAAAACTGAACCACATCAGACATCATAGTGAGGTCACTGATCACTACCCGGTAGTAAACATACACTGCTTTTCATTCAACAGATACATTTGACTGACACTGCAACATTTCAACCCGACCAAAACACAAAAGGGTTTGGTATGACCCGGCTTACAATTACTTGCTCAGCCATATCCTCAGGGTTGTTGGAGTGCAAACATGCTCTGTGACAATACTTACCCAAAGATACCGACTGCAGGAAAAGTAACAAGCCAAACACGCAAGGAAATGGACCCATCTTCATTTCGTATTATCATTGCCCATTACCTGATGGCGAGTTTAGAGAGAAAAAGCAAAGAATTAGTACGTGACTGGAAATTTCCAAGGAAATGCCGAATAGATTAAATATTAACCCAGTGAAGCTAACAACTAGAGGAAAGGGGTTATCAGCAGGGATATGAAACTCAGATTAAAGTCTACTCTCCAGAGAAGAAAGATGCAGAAATGAAGATGTGTATCTGGTACATTCAATGCATCCCTTGAAATTCAATCACATTTAAATCCCCATAGGGATCAGTGCATTAGTCCAAAACCCACAAACTGCGATGCTTGATTTCATGGGGCAGTACTTAGCTATTCTAATTGGTGTTAAGACAAACCAATATTCCAACTTAAGGATGTGTGTCATAATTTACTGGTGCGGATCATGCTGCTGCCTGAGTCAGAGAAGCATTGGAGGAATAGATGTGCAGTCTGAGTGGCTGTCTTAGTTGCTTTTCTTGTGATTGCAGGACCCTGTTGGATCTTGTTAACGTGGAACGCTACGAGTCAGATTCATTGGTTTATTGGTGGATGGTGGGGCAACTGCATGACTGCTGTCGTAGCGAAGACCAGGCCTCAAGCCACAGTGTCATCAGTTTGCAGCTGCCCAGGAGAGCCAGAGGTGTTGGAATCAGTGCAGCCCACCCTCCAGTGTTTGCTCAACAGAAGACAAGCCATATTCTATTCTACTGCAGACTGCTGCAACATTCATAAACTCAGGGACTTAGACTATAATTTCTGTGTGACTGTATTTTACTGCTATCTTATGTATTTGCCATCTAATGTGCCTTTTGCTGTGTATGACCGTGGGTACGTGTTTTGCACCTTGGTTCCAGAGTAACGCCATTTGATTTGGCTGTATTCATGCATGTTTGAATGACAATTAAACATGAATTTGAACTATGTCAATCTTCATGCTAATAGTGCACACTATTCTCTTGGCTTTAGAACGAATTAAAACAAATTATACATTCCTTATAGTTTCTAAGCATAAGCACACACTTAAAGCAATCCAAGTGGGATATTGATAAGCAAAAGTTGAAATTTATTGAGCCTGGTGATATTGCGAAATATCTCTGTATTCATACAGTTTTTTCGAAGGAGAAGTGGATTAATAAACTTTTTTCACGGATTTAAAACTCAAAGAATGGACTTAAAACAGTATTACAAGGAAATTAAAGGCACGAATGAACATAATCAATTCTGGCACCAAGTTTCGTATGTAGCTATAAAATATCAATCTGCTTTGATAACGTCTGAAGGAGAAATGTTCCTTTTTTCTGGTGGACCTTGCAGGAACCTTCAGATTAAAAGCCAATACTAAAGACGGCACCTCCAAGAACACTGCATTCCTTCAGTGGTGCTGTTGGGCCTCGAGAGGCACCGTTTGTTTTGCATGGACATCACTTCCTGTAAGTAAGCTGCTTTTTTCATTTCCTGCACGGGTTAATTTGGATTTAGTTTTGAAACACACGGTGGAAAAACATTCATCTCCATGCCCTCTTTATTTGCCCTTGAAACAGGAATATCTAGTAAGCTTTGTTAATATCAGTAAACATTTAGTATTTATATTTCGAAGGAAGTATTATGTTTATCAACTATCATTAAGATATTGTTGTGCCGCAGGTTTACACAGCATAGTTATGAAGTTTTGTGAATGTGTATTACCTTGGTTAACACTAGCAAATGCAAGTATCTTGTGGATAGGATGTCCCACTCCCTGAAGAGAAACATGAGCAGTAGCGGCAGTGGTAGTTTTACCTTCAGGATCTTAAATTCATGAAAATCTGAAGAATCTACGCAGCAATTCCACAATCTACAACCCCAAAGAACCAATGGAACTAGATTCCTACCTTGGCGAGTAGGGTAAAGGAAAACCCCAAGGCATTCTTCAATTATGTGAAGAACAAAAGGATGACAGGAGTGAAGGTAGGACTGATTAGAGATAAAGGTGGGAAGATGTGCCTGGAGGCTGTGGAAGTGAGCAAGATCCTCAATGAATACTTCTCTTTGGTATTCACCAATGAGAGGGAACTTGATGATGGTGAGGACAATATGACAGAGGTTGATGTTCTGGAGCATGTCGGTATTAAGGGAGAGGAGGTGTTGGAGTTGTTAAAATACATTAGGATGGATAAGTCCCAGAGGCCTGATGGAATATTCCCCAGGCTTGCTCCACAAGGCGAGGGAAGGGATTGCTGAGCCTCTGGCTAGGATCTTTATGTCCTCGTTGTCCACAGGAATGGTACCGGAGGACTGGAGGAAGGAGAATGCTGTCCCCTTGTTCAAAAAAGATAGTAGGGATAGTCCGGGTAATTACAGACCAGTGAGCCTTACGTAGGTGGTGGGAAAGCTGTTGGAAAAGATTCTTAGAGATAGGATCTATGGGCATTTAGAGAATCATGGTCTGATCAGGGACAATCAGCATGACTTTGTGAAGGGAAGATCGTGTCTAACAAGCCTGATAGAGTTCTTTGAGGTGGTGACCAGGCATATAGATGAGGGTAGTGCAGTGGATGTGATCTACATAGATTTTAGTAAGGCATTTGTCAAGGTTCCACATGGTAGGCTTATTCAGAAAGTCAGAAAGCATGGGATCCTGGGGAGTTTGGCCAAGTGGATTCAGAACTGGCTTGCCTGCAGAAAGCAGAGGGTCGTGGTGGAGGGAGTACATTCAGATTGGAGGGTTGTGACTTGTGGTGTCCCACAAGGATTGGTTCTGGGATCTCTACTTTTCGTGATTTTTATTAACGACCTGGATGTGGGGTTAGAAGGATGGGTTGGCAAGTTTGCAGACGACACAAAGGTTAGTGGTGTTGTAGATAGTGTAGAGGATTGTCAAAGATTGCAGAGCGACATTGATAGGATGCAGAAGTGGGCTGAGAAGTGGCAGATGGAGTTCAACCCGGAGAAGTGTGAGGTGGTACACTTTGGAAGGACAAACTCCAAGGAAGAGTAGAGTACAAAGTAAATGGCAGGATACCTGGTAGTGTGGAGGAACAGAGGGATCTGGGGGTACATGTCCACAGATCCCTGAAAGTTGCCTCACAGGTAGATAGAGTATTTAAGAAAGCTTATGGGGTGTTAGCTTTCATACGTCAAGAGATAGAGTTTAAGAGTCGCAATGTAATGATGCAGCTCTATAAAACAATGGTTAGACCACACTTGGAGTACTATGTCCAGTTCTGGTCGTCTCACTATAGGAAGGATGTGGAAGCATTGAAAAGGGTACAGAGGAGATTTACCAGGATGCTGCCTGGTTTAGAGAGTATGCATTATGATCAGAGATTAAGGGAGCTAGGGCTTTACTCTTTGGAGAGAGGAGACATGATAGAGGTATACAAGATATTAAGAGGAACAGATAGAGTGGATAGCCAGCGCCTCTTCCCCAGGGCACCACTGCTCAATACAAGAGGACATGGCTTTAAGATAAGGGGTGGGAAGTTCAAGGGGGATATTAGAGGAAGGTTTTTTTTACTCAGAGAGTGGTCGGTGCATGGAATGCACACTGCCTGAGTCAGTGGTGGAGGCAGATACACCAGTGAGATTTAAGAGACTACTAGACAGGTATATGAAGGAATTTAAGGTGGGGGGTTATATGGGAGGCAGGGTTTACGGGTCGGCACAACATTGTGGGCCGAAGGGCCTGTACTGTGGTGTACTGTTCTATGTTCTATGTTGTATATCAACCTAGTTGATCATGTCTTAGGAGGGTTCCAAGCTAAACAGCTCACCCTCTCCTCATGGTTATCTGGCCCAATATACCTTGCTGATCTCCACCAGGAACATCATCGAGGCCTGTATTTTCAAAGTCTGTGTAGAAAGACTGTTTTCAAAACTAGTCTCTGACACTATCCCTCTTTTGCCAAAAACTTAATGAAGTGATCACTTCAAACTTATTGAAACAAAAGTGATATCCTATGGATGCCCATGTGGTGGTGGGAGGGGGGGGGGAAGTATTCTAGACTCTGGAGGCAACATTTGTTAATAGAAAACAAAGTGCATATACAAAACATCACTTCCTGTACATAACCTGTTTTTATATCAAAATTCAAAGTACGCATACTATATACAACCTTGAGATTCATCTCCTTACAGGCAACCACAAAACAAAGAAACTCAACAGAAGCCTTAAAATAAAAGGACAAACATCATACATCCAATGAGCAGGGAAGAAAAACAAATTGTACAAACAATAAAAGTAAGCAATTAATATTCAGAAGTGAAGTTCACAAACCTGAGTCCACAGCCAATTCAGCAACCCATTAGTTGCATGGTCACAGACTCAGCTCAACACAGAGTCGAGTAAACCTCACCGGGCAGTGAACACCAGCCTGTTCCTCCCCTCTGGACCCGACACCCTGACTTTTCAATATAGCCTGGCATTTAAATTAGCCAAACAGTGGGTCGTTCTTCGCTCTTGGACCCAGGTTCTGCAACTTTGATATGCTCTCGGGCGCGACATCTCAATTTAGCCCATACCCAGCCTTTCCAATCTGACCTGGTGCTTAAACATCAGCTTGTTTCTCGCTCTCGGGCCCTACCGCCTCAAATCTGCATCGCCTCACCTCTGCCCTTTCGTATCACCATGCCACAACCATGCTGGACCTTCTAGACTTCAGCTCATACCACAAAAATGCCAGGTCATACAGACGGTTCAGAAAGCTGAATTCCCAAAGGGAAGTTACAAGCCTTTGATAGTAGCGATCATTTGGGGAAAAAAGTGTGATTAATAAAGTAAATTAGTAGTTTTGTTTGCTACCAGCACCATTACTGTGTTTCACCAGTGCCCTCTTACCTGAGTTTATTTGGATTTTGTTTTGAAGCACATGGTAGAAAAACTTGCATCTTCATGCCCCCTGTATTTGCCCTTGAAACAATATCTGTTTGTTAATATCGGTAAACATTTACTACTTTTTTGAAGGAAGTATTATTTTTACTCACCTATATTATTAAGATATTGATTTTCCATGAATTTACTCATTTACATGGCATAGTCATGGAGTTTGGTATGTGTGTAAAACCTTGGTTACCTTCGACTGCAAGAATAATCGACGGCACATTCAGGTGCAAGACGATTCTGTATCAAGTTTAATATGCATTTTACTTAACTTTCTGCAGTTTCACAAGTAAGATCTCATTAAAAACCCTGAAGGACGCTTCTGTCTCGAGTGATTTTTGAGAAAGTGTTAAACTCACTACATAACTTTGTATATCTGCACTACAAGGGCAGTAGAATTTCAGCCAAGTTTGACTTCTTTGGCACATTAGCTTTTCATTACATTCTATTGTATTTTATTTTTCCTGTAAGCACCTGCAAGGAAATGAATTTCAAGGTAGTACTTGGTAACACATACCTACTGTGATAATAAATTTCCTTTGAACTGGCAGCCTGGATACTGCCTTAGCTACTGACTTCATTAAGACCTGTGTGGATGAATGTGTGCCTAAAAAAACTTAGTGTACATTCCCAAACCAAAAGCCGTGGATGAATCAGGAGGTACGTTGTCTGCTGAAGGCTAGGTCTGTGGCATTCAAGTCTGGCAACCCAGGCCAGTACCAGCAAATCAGGTATGATTTGTGGAGGGCTATTTCAAGGGAGAAGAGTCAATTTCGAAGAAGGTTGGAGACAACATCGGATGCATGGCAACTCTGGCAGGGTCTGCAAGACATTACTTCCTACAAAGCGAAACCCAACAGCATGAATGGCAGCAATGCTTCACTACCAGAAGAACTCAACACCTTCTATACCTGCATTAAAAGGGAGAACACAACTACAGCTGTGAAGATCCCTGCTGCACCTGATGACCCTGTGATCTCTGTTTCAGAGGCCAATGTTAGGCTGTCTTTAAAGAGAGTGAACCCTCGCAAGGTGGAAGGTCCCGATGGAGTACCTGGTAAGGCTCTGAAAACCTCTGCCAACCAACAAAATCATAATTGAGAAGTTGCAGAACCTGGGCCTCTGCACCTCCCTCTGCAATTGGATCCTCAGCTTCCTAACCACAAGACCACAACCTGTGCAGATTGGTGATAACATATCATTCTCGCTGACAATCAACATTGGCCGCACCTCAGGGGTGAGTGCTTTGCCCACTGCTCTACTCTATATACACATGAGTGTGTGGCTAGGCATAGCTCAAATACCATCTATATATTGCTGACAATACAACACTGTTGGTAGAATCTCAAGTGGTGACGAGAGGGTGTAGAGGAGTGAGATATGCCAACTAGTGGAGTGGTGCCGCAGCAACAACCTGGCACTCAACATCAGTAAAACAAAAGAGCTGATTATGGACTTCAGGAAGGACAAGATGAAGGAACACATACCAATCCTCATAGCGGGATCAGAGGTGGAGAGAGTGAGCAGTTTCAAGTTCCTGGGTGTCAAGATCTCTGAGGATCTAACCTGGTCCCAACACATCGATGTAGTCATAAAGAAGGCAAGACAGCAGCTATACCTTATTAGGAGTTTGAAGCGATTTGGCAGGTCAACAAATAAACTCAAAAACTTCTATAGTTGTATCATGGAGAGCATTCTGACAGGCCACATCACTGTCTGGTATGGAGAGGCTACTACACAGGACCGAAAGAAGCTGCAAAAGGTTGTAAATCTAGTTGGCTCCATCTTGGGTACTAGCCTACAAAGTAACCAGGACATCTTCAAGAAGCGGTGTCTCAGAAAGGCAGCGTCCATTATGAAGGACCTCCAGCACCCAGGGCATGCCCTTTTCTCCCTATTACCATCAGGTAGGAGGTACAGAAGCCTGAAGGCACACACTCAGCGATTCAGGAACAGCTCCTTCCCCTCTGCCATCCTATTCCTAAATGGACATTGAATCCTTGGACACCACCTCACTTTTTAAAAAATATACAGTATTTCTGTTTTTTTTTGCATTTTTTAAAATCTATTCAATATACGTATACTGTAATTGATTTACTTGTTTATAATTATTTTTATTTTATTTTTTTTTTCTCTTCTAGATTATGTATTGGATTGAACTGCTGCTGCTAAGTTAACAAATTTCACATCACATGCCATTGATAACAAACCTGATTCTGAGTAGGACATGAGCCTAACCTGAGACATGAGCGCTGCAACCAAAGGTCCATATAACATTGTAAAGTTGAGTGTCTTAAGAACAAATATCCAACACAATACTTTGGGAAAATCTAATCTATGGATACAAGAACAAAAGAAACCAAAGTGGAAGCAGATCATGGGGCCCTTCAAGTCACCCTGTCATAAACAAAGACCATGGCTCAATTCTTTCCCTGATAATTCCCCCACAGAGCAAAAATCTCTCACATTGAATAATTCAATGTCCACAGCTGCATGAGATAAGCTTATGAATTGTTGGATTCTCCAAGCACTTCTCCACATATGTCAAAATTAATAATCATTATTCTGAAATTAATGTCAGCCTAGAGTTCAAGATTTTAATATCCATCTCATGAGCAGAAACTGCTTTACCATCTTTCACACTGAGCTCTCTCAGAATAGCTTCATTAGACATACTTCCAATTTCTCTTAACCTCCGTTAAGCACAAGCCCAAACTTTCCTCATAAGACAATCTCTTCACGCGAGAGAACACAGACCTATAAGCAGAGGTCAGTGTCCAGAACAGAGCCGTAAATAATTCCTCAACCAGGGAAGAATGCATTTCCTTTGTTCTCTCCTGTCTTCAACTCCTGACACTGTTCATTGGCAGCATCGCAGACACATGGAACAATACAAACTCTCATGCAACAAAAAGAAGGTTTAAACAGAAAACTAATTTGTCAGGAGCAAGCTTTCATTATCTATTTCAATTTGCATTGAACAGATTGCAATTCCTGTTTAGTGAACTGTTTACTCTTAACCAGAAGAAGTGTTTAAAGTCTCAGTAATTATCTTCACTATTAAAATATGACCTGGTAATATCGCTTATTATTGTTTTACCAATTTCATATTGCTTTATGAAGGAATCCCTGATATCATCATCCAGATTCTGAGGTTAATGTAATGGCACAATATCATGATCACATCCCTTTCAGTTTTATCTCAGATATTTGAGAGTGTGACCTTCTCATATCAGTCATCTCATCCATCCTCTGGAGGAAATATGAGAAGAACTCTGCAGAGAGAAATGAAGCCTCAGTACAATCAGGAAGGAAATCTAGATTTAAACCGTATAGAGAAAGCAAGATAAGGAGAGTGAAACCTAGATTACACAAAAGAAACAAAATGTTTAAAGATCAATTTTGAAGGAATAAGACCATCAGATCTCAGAGACAGGGGCACAGTAATATAGTGGTTAGTGCACCACATTATAGCCCCAAGGTTAAATTCCCACTGCTGCCTGTAAGGAGATTATAAAGTTCTCCCCGCACAGATTTCCTCTGGGTGCTCCACTTTCCTCTCACATTCCAAAGACCTACAGGTTATGGTTTGTAAGTTGTGGGCATGCTATGTTGGCACTATTTGTGGGCTGCCCCACCCACCATTCAATCTTCAGACTGTTGGTTGTTGATATAAAATGATGCATTTCACTATACGTTTCAATGTTACATGTGACAATAAAGCTGATATTCTCTTTAGATTTTTACAATTTTCAAACAGTGTATTAGCACAGATTGGTACTCTGTGTGGACACAGTAGGTTTACGGGTCCACTTCTGTGTTTATGACTTAGTAGCTCTAAGTAGGGACTTCCGCCTGCAGCTCAATGGAGTAATACATAAATTTTGTGGCTGCCTTTAATTCTTCCTTTTCCCCAGTTTAAACCTTGAATTTTTAACTTTTATATCTTGGATCTTAGAGGGGAATAGTTGTCATTATGTCATATCCTTTAAGAAGCTGAAAGCAGCTCTTTGAATCTAGCAATGGAAAGGGAAAAACTTCGAAAGAAAAATCAGAAGATGTGCCTGTCTGGGCTGAACGTTTGGAACATGCGTTGATGGCTTTCGACAACAAAATAGACCATAATACTTCTGAGTTGAAGTCGTTCCGACAGTTTTCAGACTGTAGGGGAAAATATTATTTCCTTGAATACTGAGTTTAAAGAATCAAAACGTCAGATTGTGGATATTTCAACCTGCTTGGAACAGGCTCAATATAAAATTGTCGATTTAGAGGCATAGTCTTGTCGGAATAACATTCGAATTGTTGGACTGAAGGAAGGTTCTGAGAGTGGAAATTTATTGGACTATTTTGCCAATTTGTTTCAATCTCTGTTTCCGGATATTCTACCTCAGCCTCCTGATATTGAAAGAGCTCACAGAATTTTCACTTCGAACTCTCAGATTTCAGGTAAAGCACGGCCAATTTTGGTCAATTTTCTTCGCTTTAAAGTTAAAGACCAAATCATAAAACGTGCAAGGAAACAGAGAGTTTTTACATTTAAGGGTTCCAAGATTCATTTTTACGAAGACTATCCACGGGAAGTTGTGGAACAGCGAATCAAATTTGTTCCAGTTATGAAGATAGCCCATGCAAAGGGATTATTTCCATCGCTCCGCTACCCTGCCCGATTAAAATTATTTCCTAAAGATTCTACTCCATGTGTTTTTTTGGATCCCCAAGCGGCATTGGACTATGTTAATTCTATCTTGGAGGCGGCTGATATGTGAAGGATATTAGGTTTGCTGAATAATTTTCTGAAAGAAAACAGGCTTTAAAGATTTCTGATATGTTGAAGATATCCTTTGACCGATGGACTATTTAAAGAAGAGGTGAACAACTTGGATTGACTGATGAATGACTTTTCTGAAGTCTGTTTGGTATATGGAGTAAATTAACACAGCGGACAGATTGTTAACTGGTTTGATCATCTGCTTCTTTCTTCCTTTTCTTTCATTAATTAAGTGATAGTTTTTATAGTTTATATAGACTTTTTCTTATATGGTGAGGAGTGTTTAGTAATAGATAATTAGCTTTAGTTTTTTTTATTAAAACGGCTAGTAAGTCAAAGGAATAATGGCGCTGATTTTCTCTTGTTAGAGATTATATTGTTTAGGTCTAATAGTATTGCTTTGACGCCTCTGGAGACTGTTTTTGCATTCCCTAGTTTATTTTCAATGATGAAGTATAAACATCTTTTTTTCTCTGCTGGGCTTTATCTTAGGGTCATGTGTTTTCTTTGTAAAGGGGAGGGGAGAATTGAGAGAAAAAAACTCTTAAATCACTATTTAAATTGAGCGGCACGCGGAGTTCTGCTTCTTTTTTCTTTCTCTGGGGATGCATTCCGGCTTTTTCTCCCTTTCTGCTGGATTTCTACCTTTTGGGATGGTGCGAGGATTGGGAGTATTTTTGTATTTTGGGGTTTATCATGGGATTTTTTTTTCAGTTTTTTTACATACATCCTGTATTTTTTCCCATTATGGAGTTCCAGGGCATGCATGTTTTCTATATGGTTATACTCATCACTGCCATCTTTGATTAGCCCGCGATGGTATGCGTGTACTTTCGTGTTAAAAACAATATTCTACAGTAGTTAAACAGATAAATGTTATTAATTGGAACGTACGTGGCTAGAATCACCCTATTAAGTGAAAGAAGACCTTAAAAATTATTAATCGATTCCAGCCCAATATAATTTTTGTTCAAGAAACGCATATCAGAATGGGCGATCAAAACAGATTTTTTAAAACGTGGAACAGCCTTCAATATCATGCTACTTGTCAAAATAAAACAAAGGGAGTACCTATTTTTATTAAATCTAATATTTTATTTATCCAAGAAGACACCGTCTCAGATATCAATGGTAGATTTTTAATTATTAAAGGAACAATTTGTAATAGACAAATTGTCCTGGTTAATCTACATGGGCCAAATGTAGATGATCCTTCTTTTTTTAAAAATGTATTTGGTTTATTACCAGATTTAAATGAATATATGTTGCTGATGGGAGGTGACTTCAACTGTTGTTTAAATCCTTTGATTGACAAGAGTTCAACCAATCAGCAGCTTCCGAGTTGTTCAGCATCACTTACTAATTCCTTTTTAATTGATTATGGTTTGATCGAAGTTTGGAGAAATCTACATCCTAATGATAGAGATTATTCTTTTTATTCACATGTTCATAACAAATATTCCAGAATTGATTATTTTATAGCTGATTTCTGATTTTTGTCCAAAGTCTGGAAATGTGAATATGATGCTATCGTTGTTTCGGATCATGCGCCTTTAAGCTTAACTTTTGAATTGAATGATGTTAGTAATGTAAACTTGCCTTGGCGTTTTCCAGAAAACTTATTACAAAGT
The DNA here is from genome assembly GCF_030028105.1 of Mobula birostris. NCBI lineage: Eukaryota > Metazoa > Chordata > Chondrichthyes > Myliobatiformes > Myliobatidae > Mobula > Mobula birostris. The sequence goes on along the minus strand of NC_092387.1, from coordinate 48,676,937 downwards.
TCAGACTTTGCCAAATTTATAGAGATTCAGATAAAAGATTTTTTTCTCTTTAATAATACAGGAGATGTGTCAAAATTGATTATATGGGATACATTTAAAGCATATTTGCGAGGTCAGATAATCTCCTATTTGGCTAAGTTTAAGTAACAGACAAAAATAGAGTTAGATAGGATTTCAAAACAAATTAAAGACTTGGATAACACTTCTGCAGTTTCTCCTAATATTGATTTATTTAAACAAAGGGTTGAACTTCAATCACAATAATTTACTATTAACTTATCCTATTGAAAGAAATTTGCTTAAACTAAAAGTCAATTTTATGCGTTTAGAGATAAAAGTAATAAGCTTTTAGCATCCCAACTAAAGGCAGTTAGAGCTAAAAGACAAATTTTAAAAATTCGTAAGGGAGATGGTAGTTTAGCTTGTAATTATGAAGATATTAATAAAATTTTTCAAGGCTATTACAGTGAACTCTATAAATCTCAGTTTCCAGCTGATCCTTCTAAAATGAATGCCTTTTTACAAAAGATTGATTTTCCTAGAATATCTGTTGCAGATCAACAAATTCTTGATACTCCTTTTACTGAAATAGAAATTCAGAAAGCTATTCTTTCAATGCAATCTGGTAAAGCTCCTGGACTGGATGGTATTTCCATAGGATTTTATAAAAAATTTGAAGATTTGCTTACTCCTTATATGTTGGAAATGCTTAAAGATTCTTTTTTGTTAGAAGAGTTACCTTCCACATTTTATGAAGCTTCTATCTCTTTAATTCTTAAGAAAGATAAAGACCCTACTGATTGTGCTTCATATAGACCTATCTCATTATTAAATGTGGATGCTTAAATTCTTTCAAAACTAATGGCTAATCGGTTGGAGAATATACTAGCTAAAATTATTTCTCAGGACCAAATAGGTTTTATAAAAGGCCGTTATTCCTTTTCTAATACTCAGAGACTGTTAAATGTTATATACTCATCCCTCTTGAAGACTCCCCAATGTGTTGTTTCTCTTGATGCTGAAAAGACATTTGATAGAGTTGAATGGAAATACTTATTTAACATTTTAGAGAAATTTAACTTTGGTACTAATTTTAATAAGTGGATTAGAATGATATAGAAAAGCCTTATTGCCACTGTTATTACTAATAATTGCAGATCCCCTTTTTTTCGACTTGCGCGGGGTATGAGACAAGGATGTCCGTTAAGTCCTTTGTTATCTAATTTGGTGCTGGAACCTTTGGCTATTGCACTTTGTGAAGCTAAAGATATTCAACGGATTTCCATAAATTACATTAGATTATGAGAACACTCAGTCCTCTTTTATTATCATTTAGAAATGTATACATGCATTAAGAAATGATACAATGTTTCTCTGGAGTGATATCACAGAAAACAAGACAGACCAAAGACTAACACTGACAGAACCACATAATTATAACATATAGTTACAGTAGTGAAAAACAATACCATAATTTGAAGAACAGTAACAAAAAAGTCTCAAAGTCCTGAGTCGATCGACTCCCGAGTCCCCAATAGCAGGCGACAAAAGGGAGAAACTCCCTGCCATAAACCTCCAGGTACCGTCAACTTGCCGATACCTTGGAAGCAGCCAACCACAGCTGACACTGAGTCCATCTGTCCAAAAATTTCGAGCTTTCGACCAGCCTCTCCGATACAGCCTCCCAAGTGCCATCCCCTGCCGAGCGCCTTCAACCTTACCCTGGCTGGGACTATTCATAAGATTTCCCTTTATGCTGATGATCTCTTAGTTTATGTTTCGAATCCTGAAGAATCTATTCCTAGCTTATTGAAATTATTAAATGAATTTGTTAAGTTTTAAGGATATAAATTAAACCCGCATAAAAGTGAATTATTTCCTCTAAATGATTCTGCTTCTATATATGATGATATTCCTTTTAAAGTTACGGATTCTTTCAAATATTTAGGTATTATCATCACTAAAAATTATGGAGACCCTTTATAGAGCTAATTTAGTTCCCTTAGTGGATTTTATGAAGCAATTATTTTCTAGATGGAATTCACTTACACTTTCGTTAGCCAGTTGAATTCATGCAGTTAAAATGATGATTTTACCAAAATTTTATATGTCTTTGAAAATATTCCTATTTTTCTAACTAAGAAGTTTTTTGATCAGGTTGATTCTATTATTTCATCTTTTGTTTGTAATAATAAAAGACCAAGGATTGGAAAATATAATTTACAAAAGTTAAAAAAAATGGAGATCTTGCTTTGCCTAATTTAAGAATGTATTATTGGGCATTTAATATACGTTATGTGTGTTCTTGGTTATATTGGACCAATAAAAATGAACGACCACCATGGGTTGATCTGGAATTGAAAGGTGTGAAACAATTTTACTTAACTTCATTATTAGGAGTTTCTTTACCTGTACAACTAGCCAAAATTTCTATTCTAAATATATACCCTATGATTAAGCAGTCATTATGAATTTGGTATCAGTTTCGTAAGTTTTTTAATTCTTAAAAAATTTAACCTTCTTATTTTAATTTATCAAAACTATTTATTTAAACCTTCACTGAGCGATCCTACCTTTTCTCTTTGGAGGAATAAAGGAATTTATTCCTTTATGGATTTGTTTCAAGAAGGCTGATTGATGTCCTTTGAGAAATTAGTAACTAAATATTCTCTCTCATACTCACACTTCTTGCAATATCTTCAGGTCAGTCATTCCTTACAAGAATATTTAAGTAATTTTCCATATATCAAAGATTCTGCTCTGTTAGATATTATTCTAAAAATGAACCCTTTAGTGAAAGGTTTCATTGGGAAAATTTATAATTTACTATTACAACAGGATAATTATCTTTTACTTAAGATTAAGCAAGATTGGGAAAGAAAGCTTAACGTGACCTTGATAACAGAGGATTGGTTGCGAATTTTGAAGTTGGTTAACTCTTCTTCGATTTGTGCCAGTCACTCTCTAATTCAATTTAAAATTGTACATCGTTATTATTTGACAAAGGAGAGACTGTCTAAAATATTTCCTAATGTTAATAGTCAGTGTGATAGATGTAAAACTGAGACAGCTATATTGACACATATGTTTTGGTCATGTTCTGTATTGAAACAGTTTTGGAAATCTGTTTTTTCTACAATTTCTAAAGCTTTAAAAATTAATTTACAACCTAATAAATTGACAGTTTTGTTCAGTATAATCCCTCAATATATTCACGGTGTTTCTATATCAGACCAATATGTAATTGCACTTGTTACACTATTGGCCAGAAGGGCTATTTTATTAAAATGGAAAGATGCTTTTGCTCCCACTTTGATACAATGGTTTTCCCAAGTGATGTTATGTCTTAGTTTGGAGAAAATCAGAAGTTGAACTTTTGATCCTTGATTTGACTTTGAGAAAAGTTGGGGCTCTTTTGCCTGCCACTATCATTTGATTTGAGTTAATTAAGATGGTCCCCTTCTGATTCTTGGGTAAATGGATTTGGTTGGCGGATTGACGTGTTTCTTTTATGGAAGCTTGTATGGCGTATAGCTCCGGGATTGTGCTCCAAATGGTTTTTTTCCGTTTTTTTTTGTTAGGGTTTTTTGTTTGTTTTAGTTAGTAGGGGTTCTTTTCCTTTCTTTTTTTTCCAAAAAAAGCTTTAACATTTTGTTTCTTCTTATTATTGATATATTGCTTAACTTGGTTGATAGGTTAACTCTTATTGTACACATTGATATGTTGACTTGATTACTTCAATATATTTTTTTTGTTGTTAATTTTTATTATTAATAAAAAGATTTAAAAGAGAAAGAGAGAGCTCTATTTGGCAGCAATTACAAATTATCAAACACTTCTTCACTTACACCCAACTGCACCAGCCAGAATTGCTTTTGCTGTGTTGACCACATTTCACAGCATCGCATGGATTTCATTACCAAGTCAATCAGCAAGATGCTATGCAGCACCATGTGAAGAGAGGCAAATCAGATGCAACTTCACTTCCACTTTCAACTCTGCATGAGCAGACCTCAAGAGTTGCTGCTTAACTTAATCTTATTTAATATAGCTCATCACACAGAATGCAAAGTACAAACTAAAGGAAAACACAGGTCCGCCACTTGATTAATCCCCGACTGTGCACCAATCCACAGAAAAGTTCAACATTTCCTGCTAGTGCACACAAAATGCTGGAGGAACTCAGCAGGTCAAGCAGCATTCTATGGGAAGGAGTAATGAGTTGACGGTTCAAGCCATGACCCTTCACCAGGACTGGAAAGGAAGAAGCCAGAATAAGTTCGGGGTTGGGGAAAGAAAACAAGCTCAAAGGTCAAGCCAGGTGAGGGGGAAAGTAGGTGGGTTGGGGATAAAGTGAGAAGCTGGGAGTTATTCATGGCTGAATCTCGCTCAGAAAAACTCCAATTCAGTGATCCAGAAATTTTGAATATCCGAAAGACATCCTTCAAGAGATGTTTTGATTTGTACACGGATAACAAGGGCTCAGAGATACATGAACCAAACTCAGGCAAATGGGACTCCCTTGGCTGGTATGGACAAGTTGGGCTGAAAGGCCTGTTTCCATACTGTGTTACTCCAAGACTTTCCCAGTGATTCAATATTTGACCCATTCATTAGATTGGAACACAGCTGACACACAGCCAGGATGAGGGTCTGGAACATGGGCTGCTTTGCAGCTGAAGGTAAGCTCATGATGCTTGCACGCCTCAGCTTGAGACAAGCTGAACAACAAATGCCAAAACTCACCTAGTTTCTGCTTCAATGCAGTCCCTTTAAACTCATCAGGTTCACTGTATCATTATACTACTGCATTCTACACGTGACAAATGTATAGTGATATTAATAGGAGTAACATCCAGTACTCCAGAAAATCTGATCAGCTTCGAACCAAAGCTCTGCAAGGTCAAATTATTGGAGGTTTGGAGTACCAACACTGGTGACCAACTTAAAGAGGGAAAAACAGCTACTAAATGATCAAAAGGAAGAGCCAATGGGTCTTACTGTCACGGAAGCGAGTCAAGCAGCAGATGGATTGCATTGACAAGCTTCCAGGACACGTAATGAAGTAACCAGCATATCGGAAGGAAGATTAAATAATTTTCAAAGTATATTAATACTGGCAGTGCTGCGCTTTGCTGGAAGAATTGCTACTAGATGAGATATTAAACAGTGGGTAAGCTGAGAGATTGATTGCTATTAGTCAACAAATCCATTATTGTATTGACCAACTGTCAAGTTAGTAGAACTTGCTCAAGCTGCACACTGGTCTTTTTCACCCAGTAATTCCTTTTGCCCTGTTCAAGGTCCCATTGCTTTTTTAAAAAATGAACTATGTCACTAATTCTATCAACACTTCTCTCAGTCAACAATAACTGGGCATTGACAACATTGCTACCGGCAGGGTTAATCTGTCAAATTACATATATATTAAATAGCAATGCAACAGAACTCAAATGTGTGTAGTTTTAAGAGGCAAGGAAGTCCATAAATGTGCATCAATAGCACATCCTACCCAAGGAATTATCTTCAGATGAATGCACAAAAATAGGTGCTGTTTGAATAGAAACAAAGGAACCCTGGAATCTCTACTGATGAATATTTATGGTTATATATTAGGTTCATGGTGAATTGACCAGCTCAGTTAGCCAAGTCAGCTACCCCACTGAAGCATGATATAACAGACAAACTTACACACACACCAGTCTGTGCTTGATATGGTTCTTTGTGCACAAGCCAGCTTGAGATAGATGCAAAGTCCAGATGAGGTATTAGAACAATGGAATTAAGCTTGGCCACTCATGCATGAGCCATCAGTAAGGCAAGAAAAAGGAATGCACCCTACTCTTGGCTCGTCCTTCACAATTACTCTGTGCCAGGAGAACAATATTGCAGAGTTCATGAGACTACACAGGAAACCACCATCGGTTTGTCAGGTATTTCAGTAAACAGAGAAGCCCAGTAATAATACGTAGACAACTTGGGGCATGGGAAGCAGGTTATTGTAAGATCTCCAGTTTACCATGTTTATCAAAGCAGCCTGCAGCAAAGTCAAGTTCATGAGTAAGAAAGTTTTGGTTATGGTGGAATAAAGTCATCTGGCCTTAGAAAAGATTAGTCTTAGTTATAATGCAAATTTATTTTGATTATGAGCCTCATCTCACCCAACTCCTTCCCCAGTATCCAAACTTCCTTCCATGTCAAGCTTCTCAAACTAATCTTGACTTTCCACTGCAGTCACTCTCTTAAGCTCGACATTCTCACAACCCTCTGGGTAAAGATATCCGTACACTTGCCCCAAACTGGTTCAAAAGATCACATGGCATTTAGAGCAAAATTAGTTGAATTCTTTTCCTTTTTCCCTCCCCAAACTCTTGAGCCAGCCACTTCTTAAGGAATCATAATTTTGTCCAGTTTTAGTTTTGAACACAGGCAGAGCAATTACTGTAGAAGCAACAGTCTGGCTGTTATGTCCATAATGATGCTCAGTATGTATACAGCGCGTCAGGGAGATACAACTGCTCTCCTGATCTATTTTTCCTCTTATTTTATTTTACTTTAGAGATACAGCATAGAACAAGCCCTTCCACCCCACTGTTCTGTGCTGGCCAGCAACCCACCAAATTAACCCCTAGCCTAATCATCGGACAATTTACAATGGCCAATTAACCTACTAGCCGGTATGTTTTCGGACTTTGGGAGGCAATCAGAGGAAGCCCACCTGCACACGGGAGAACATACTAATATTCTTAGAGGATGCTAGAATTGAATTCCAATGCCCCGAGATGCAATAACGTCACACCAACCACTACCATGGTGCCCACTGCTACGTTCAAAACCAACAGCAAAGGCAAAAGCTAAGCATTCAATGCTGCTGAGACACAGCTGTCTTCATCTCTTGGGATATCAATAGACTCTCGATTGTTTTTGATGCTCTCTTTCTGCTCCTTTCACTTAGTAGCTTCTGACAAATTTAAAATTCAAGTGTTACTTTCCGCAATTCAGCCTAATCCAACAGTGTAGTCTAGATCAGGTCAATAATGTGCTGTGTCGATACTTCTTATCATTTACTCTTATCCTCCCAGGGAGCCTTTGGTACAGTTACAGAAACAACTTTCTCACTTGTGGTAAACCATGTATATATGTTGTGTGGTAAACCATGTATAGATGTTGTAACTCGGTTGCCTGTCTGGACACACCCCTCTGCTGACTGCCCCTGTGGCTCCTCCCACAGAGTCCTGTATAAAGGTTTTTGCCTTGCCCCTCCCCCCTCAGTCCGGAGGCATTCACTGTAGAGGTCGTATTGTACAGCGAATAAAAGCCTTTCAGTATCTTACCAAACCTCAGTCTTTTGGAGTAATTGAAAGTGCTTCAATTTTATTCGCTGTACATTTTAAAACATGGAACAGGTCCTGAGACCAGAAAAATTAGACCTCGATCCGCAAATGCCTGACGCTGGAAACGCTTTCGAACTCTGGCTGACCTGCTTCGAAGCGTATCTAGAGGAGATTAAAGCGACCGACCCCGTAGCAAAGCGCAAAGTTCTACTCTCCAGGGTCAGTCCACGGGTTTATTCGTTGATCAGAGACCAGCCGAACTACGACGGCGCGATGAACGCACTCAAAAGACAATACCTGCGGCCGATAAACAGCGTCTATGCTCGGCATCGCTTAGCGACACGGCAACAACGGTCCGGGGAATCGAGTGCTGAGTTTGTCCGGGCACTACAGACACTCGTGCAGGCCTGCAATTGCCAGGAGCTGACGGTGGCGCAGCATGCAGAACTCCTAGTGAGAGACGCCTTCGTTACGGGGACCAGGTCAGTGTACGTGCGCCAGCGGCTGCTGGAAAAAGCCGATCTTACTCTAAGTTCGGCAATTGAGCTGGCTGATACGTTGGAGGCCGCTCTGCATAACTCCGAGGCTCTCCAGGCACGCGATCCCCCAATGGCCTCGTGAGTGCCGCAGACCCCGCAACCCGCCGGTGAATCGACCTTTGCTGCAGCCAGTCGTGAGTCCGCGAAGTGCTACTTCTGCGGACTGGAGAAGCACCCCCAGAAACGCTGCGCGGCCCGACAAGCTACCTGTTCCAGCTGCGGAAAGAAGGGCCACTTCGCCAAGGTCTGCAAGTCAAAACCGCGAGCGGGATCAAGCAGCGCCGTGTGTGAGACGTGGGGGGGTCGCCATCTTCCCTGCACACTGCCACCATGTGCGAGACATGGGGGCTGCCATCTTCCCTGCACGCCACCACCACGTGCGAGTAATGGGAGCGGCCATCTTGGTCGGCGCCACCTCCCACCACCTACGACTAACGGGTGCTCACGGGCCACCCCACTGCGCCGGACCAAGACAGCGACCCCACCCTGGCTTCCGTGACCCTCGACCAAAGCGCTCCCCACCAGCTCGCAAGGTCAATGATGGACGTCCTGGTGGACTCATGATACGGCCGGTAAGTCAGAGGGTCACCATGGCCTCCGGGTCGCATACAACAGACATCCGGGGGGGTTGTATAGCGACACTAGTGGTGCAGGGCACAGAATATCGGGACTTTAAGTTACTGGTCTTGCCTCAACTGTGTGCCCCTGTGCTGTTGGGGTTGGACCTCCAGAGCCACCTGAAAAGCGTGACAATGAAGTATGATGGGCCCCTCCCGCCAATTACTGTCATAAATTCCGTTTTGTAGAGATATGTCACGTACCCCGCTACTGACCACACACACACACCGACCCGCACATCCCACCCAACATCATGCCAACTGCCACACTACCGACACCACTTGCCGCCTCTCCACCCTCAGGATCCCTCCCCCACCGCTGTTCGCCAACCTGACCCCCGACTGTAAACCTGTGGCAACTAAAAGCAGGAGGTACAGCGCGGGGGACAGAGCTTTCATTAAGTCGGAGGTGCAGCGGCTGTTCAGGGAGGGGGTCATTGAGGCAAGCACAAGTCCTTGGAGGGCGCAGGTGGTCGTTGTTCGGAACGGGGAGAAGAATAGGATGGTCGTGGACTATAGCCAGACCATCAATAGGTTCACGCAGCTCGACGCGTACCCTCCACCCCGCATCGCGGATATGGTCAATCAGATAGCACAGTACAAGGTGTACTCGACCATAGACCTAAAATCCGCTTACCATCAGCTCCCCATTCGCCGGGAGGACCGCCCTTACACCGCCTTCGAGGCGGACAGCAGGCTTTATCAATTCCTGCACGTCCCCTTTGGTGTCACGAATGGTGTATCTGTCTTCCAGAGGGCAATGACCAGATGGTGGACCAGTGCCAACTGAAGACCACGTTCCCATATCTGGATAACATCACCATCTGTGGCCACGACCAGTAGGATCACGACAACAACCTCCAAAAAATTTCTCTAAGTGGCCAAATCTTTCAACTTCACCTATAACAAGGACAACTGTGTATTTGGAACCACCCAACTTGCTATCCTTGGGTGTGTCGTGGAGAATGGAGTCATTGGCCCTGACCCCCACCGTATGCGCCCCTTGTTGGAACTCTCTCTTCCCAATACCCTCAGAGCCCTCAAAAGGTGCCTGGGCTTCTTTTCATATTACGCCCAATGGGTCTCTAACTATGCAGACAAGGCCCGCCCCCTGGTCAAGTCCACCACATTCCCCCTCTCTGCTGAGGCCCACACGGCCTTCAACCGCATTAAAGGGGACATTGCCAAAGCAGCAATGCATGCGGTGGATGAGGCCATTCCCTTCCAAGTAGAGAGTGACGCCTCTGACTTTGCACTGGCTGCTACCCTCAACCAGGCAGGAAGACCAGTGGCGTTCTTCTCCCGTACCCTTCAAGGCCCTGAAATTCGGCACTCTGCGGTAGAGAAAGAGGCCCAGGCCATAGTGGAAGCTATAAGGCACTGGAGGCACTATCTTGCCGGCAAAAGGTTCACCCTGCTAACTGACCAGCGCTCAGTCGCGTTCATGTTTAATAATCAGCAGCGGAGCAAAATCAAAAATGATAAAATTCTGAGGTGGAGAATCGAACTCTCCACCTACAACTATGACATCATGTACAGGCCTGGGAAGCTCAACGAGCCCTCCGATGCCCTATCCCGGGGAACATGTGCCAGCGCGCAGATCGACCGGCTATACGCCCTACATGTAGACCTTTGCCACCCGGGAGTCACCCGGCTTTTCCACTTCGTGAAAGCCCGGAACCTGCCTTACTCCCTTGAGGAGATCAGGATGATGACCAGGGACTGCCAAGTCTGCGCAGAGTGCAAACCGCACTTCTACCGACTCGAAAAGGCACCACTCATCAAGGCCACCCGCCCCCTTTGAGCAACTGAGTGTTGACTTTAAGGGCCCCCTTCCCTCCACCAACCTCAATGTGTACTTTCTTAATGTAATTGAGTACTCGCGTTCCCCTTCGCCATCCCCTGCCCTGACACCACTACCACATCAGTTATAAAAGCCCTGCGCAAGCTCTTCACTCTGTTCGGATACCCATGCAATATCCACAGTGACAGAGGGTCCTCGTTTATGAGTGACGAGCTGCGCCAATATCTACTGGCTAGGGGAATTGCAACCAGTAGGACCACGAGCTATAATCCCCGGGGGAATGGACAGGTAGAGAAGGAGAATGGCACAGTGTGGAAAGCCACACTCTTAGCCCTCAGGTCAAAGGGACTGCCGGTCTCCCGCTGGCAGGAGGTCCATCGCTCCCTGTTATGCACGGCCACCAATGCCACCCCCCATGAGCCGCTCTTTTCTTTTCCCAGAAAATCGACCACTGGAACCACCCTACCATCTTGGCTGACGTCCCCGGGGCCAGTGCGGCTTCGGAAACATGCGAGGAGCAATAAATACTCCCCGATGGTCGAGAGGGTTCACTTACTTCATGCGAACCCCCAGTATGCCTACGTGGTTTTACCTGATGGGCGGGAGGCCACGGTCTCCATCCGCGACCTGGCGCCCGCAGGAGCTCCGGGCTCCTACCCTGAACACTCCGTGGTGACTATTGACCCCGTACCCACCAGTGTATGTACCTACGAGACACCGTGCACCCCAAACCCTATACAGACACCACATGACACTCCCATACTGGGCGCGACGCACACGCACGAGGGATTACCGACGCCTAACGTGCTGGCACCTGAAGTCAGGCCGGAGCCAGCACAACCGCCATCGCCGGTGCAATCACTGCCGGTGCTACGTAGATCACAGCGACGGACTCGACCGCCTGATAGACTTAACCTGTAAATATACTTCTTGTAAATATTATCAGTCACTTCACCCCGCGGGACTCTTTTTTTAAAAAAAAAAGGAGGGGTGAATGTGGAAAACCATGTATATATGTTGTGTGGTAAACCATGTATATATGTTGTAACTCGGTTGCCTGTCTGGACACACCCCTCTGCTGACTGCCCCTGTGGCTCCTCCCACAGGGTCTTGTATAAAGGTGTTCGCCTTGCCCCTCCCCCTCAGTCCGGGGGCAGACACTCACTGTAGAGGTCGTATTGTACAGCGAATAAAAGCCTTTCAGTATCTTACCAAACCTCAGTCTTTGGAATAATTGAAGGTGCTTCATCACTGCAACTCAAGTATTTGATCTCCTTTCATTCAGAGGCTCAAGACATGATGGAAGAGAATTAAAGCATGTCTGCAACTGTATTCATAGTGTTGCAAGTCAAATTATAACTGATTCTGGCTGATAAAACTGCATGCAGTGCAATTCAGCATTCAATACCATAATTCCCCCCAGGCTTGACAAGAAGCTGAGAGACTTCGGCCTTCACCCTGCCTTGTGCAGCTGGATCCTGAACTTCCTGTCAGATCACCGGCAGGTGGTAGCAGTGGGCTCACTAACCTCTGCCACTCTGACCCTCAACACAGGTATCCCTCAGGGCTGTGTCCTAAGCCCCCTCCTTTACTCCCTGTACACCCATGACTGTGTTGCCACCCACAACTCCAATCTGCTAATTAACGTTTGCTGAAACTGATTGGCCTAATCTCAAATAATAATGAGGCAGCCTACAGAGAGGAAGTAATCATCCTGACACAGTGGTGTCAAGAAAACAACTTCCCCCTCAATGTCACAATAACAAAGGAGCTGGTTGTGGACTACAGGAGGAATGGAGACAGGCTAACCCCTATTGACATCAATGGATCCAGGGTTGAGGGGGTTGAGAGGGTGAATAGTTTTAAGTTGCTTGGCATACATATCACTGAAGATCTCACGTGGTACGTACTGGCTGTGTGGTGGAAGAAAAGCACAACAGCGCCTCTTTCACCCCAGACAGTGAAGAAGTTTGCTATGGGTCCCCAAATCCTAAGGACTTTCTACAGGGGCACAGTTGAAAACATCCTGACTGGCTGCATTACTGCCTGTATGGAAACTGTACTTCCCTCAATTGCAGGACTCTGCAGAGAGTGCTGAAGACAACCCAGCGCATCTGTAGATGTGAACGTCCTGTTATTCAGGACATTTACAAAGACAGGTGTGCAAAACGGGCTCGAAGGATCATTGGGGACCTGAGTCACCCCAACCACAAATTGTTCCAGCTGCTGCCAACTGGGAAACAGTACTATAGCATAGAAGCCAGGACCAACAGGCTCCGGGACAGCTTCTTCCACCACACCATCAGACTGATTAATTCACGCTGATACAATTGTATTTCTATACTTCATTGACTGTCCTGTTGTACATACTATTTATTACAAATTACTATACATTGCACATTTAGACAGGGATGTAATGTAAAGATTTTTTACTAATGTATGTGAAGGATGTAAGTAATAAAGTCAATTCAATTCCTCTAAACACAGACCCCTGTTCAGGAAAACCTGACAACTACCACAAGCTATATTCAAGATTCAAGTTTATTTGTCATGTGTAACATCAAAACGTACAGTGAAATGCGTCGTTTTGTGTTAACCAACACATCCACGAGTGGTGAGAGCAGTCTGCAAGTGTTGTCACACATTATCACCATTCAATGCAAGGTTGTGGGAAGAGTGACGAATCTAACAAAGGGAAATGGTGGGGGTGGTGGTTAGAGAAGGAGCCAGGGAGAATGAAATTAGTGAATAGCATGATAGAGAAAGAGGGAAAAGAGAAATAAGCATTATTTAAATGTTTTAAATCAGATTGGTTCATATGAACAAACATTTCTCCTAAAACACCCAATTACTTCAAACACAGGTGAGGTAATGCAATAATATTTGAACATATTGCAGTCCAGAGATGTTACTCATTTTAATACAATCACTAATGTTCATTTTAAGCATGAGGTCAGACATTTAACCATGTCAGATGATCACTAATACAGCCAGAGAGAGGGATATCTTAGCCAAACTCTCCTGATGTGTCTCTGACCACCAATTTCCAGAGAGCAGTGAATGCACAATACAATGGGTAAGCCATTGAACTAGTATTCAAAGATGTCAGCTACAGAGATAGATCGATAATGGCAACAATGAAATCACCAGATTGTGAAAGGTTATTTATCAATGCACAGTAGAAATCATCCTATCCCGATACACCAAGATTCAGTATGGCAATTGCTCTGCCCATCACGGCAAGGAATGGCAGAGTTGCAGATACCACTGAGCACATCATAGAAACCAGCCTCCTCTCCATGGCCTCTCTAAACATCTTGCTGCCTCAGGAAAGCGGTCAACATAATCAAAGACTACTTTCACACCAGTTCACTTGTCTCTTTCCACCCCCCTCCCCACCCCCTTCAATCAGGCAGAAGATACAAAAGCATATACCAGCACTTTCAAGGACAACTTCTACCCTGCTGTTATAAATCCAGTGCATAATCCCACGGTATGATACGATGGATTCAACCTCGTCATGGCTTTACACTTTATTGTATGCTTGCACTATACTTTCTCTGTAACTATAGCACTTTATTCTGCAGTGTTTTTGTTTTACCTTATAGTACAACCACCTTATAGAACAGTGCTGTAATGAAATTATCTGTATACATGGCTTCCAAAACCAAGATTTTTCCCCACTGTATAATGGTATACATGACACTTCTCCGTGGATTGTCACCTTGTCGCGGTGGAGAAGCTTGTGTGGTCCTGAGATCCCGAGAGTGATGCCGTCTGGAGCTATGCTGCTGGTAGGGTCACCCATGGCAGTAAGGTCAAGGGTGAGGTCCCTGACAAAGATCAATCCAACCAAGACCTCAATGGTGGAACAGGTGGACGAAGTTACTGCGAACTCAACGACTGTGAAGGCGGATGAAGGCTGCAACAAATCCATCAGCTCCAATCGTCATGGTTTCCATGCCATTGGAATCAATTGTTTGATTTGTGAAGTGTCGTGTGCTTCTTGGAGTGCAACATCAAGTACACGTTAAACAAATACATGCACAGGCAACTTTGCTCTGTGGGCCACTTCTTCAGAACGAAGACCATCATCCTTGACCTCGAGGAATAGCCACGATGACGATACATGACACCAATAAACCAACTTAGTTTACAAAGACACAGTTCACAAATCTTCTGCAAGGAAGAATGTTTGTCCATCCTTTTCAGATCTAGTAAACAACTCCAGACAACCACAGCTGACACTTAGTTGAAGTAAACTTGGGACTAACTAATAAATGCCACTCCTATGACCAGTGGATAAATAGAGGGGTCCTTCACTCTTTTGCTAACTGTGAAGAAAACATTACAACACAAGGGACAGGAGTGAATCAGTAAATTTTGGAAAAATAAATGGTTAAAAAATGTCTCTCTCTTTGATTGGGGCATCGCAACACTAGTGTTCGGAGCCTCTGTTGGAGTTCCATAGACCTCAACCCTGGGAGAGGAAAGATCATCAAAGATGGACTACACCTGGGGGCAACATGAAGTACTAGCCTGGGACAGGACACTCCGGTGAGCTGCTGTTGGCATCCTACGCTCCAGCAGGGGTAATGAGTTTAAGACTGACCTTGCTTGTTTACATGCAAACTGCGCAGCCCAATTACACCCATGTGACCAAGTAACCTTCTGCTCCACACATCTTTGGAATGTGGGAGGAAAGGCAAAACCCGAAGGAAACCCACATGGTCACAGAGAGAACATAGAACCTCCTTCCAAACAGTGATTGATTTGAACCTGGGTTGCTTATTGTTCACATCCACTGCATTGTTTAGCATGTTGTGAATTGTTTTTTAAATTCACTCAGTGGCTTTAAAATGTTCCCAAGTGCTTCATAGATGTGTTAAGAAACAAAATTTAGCACAAAATCTCATAAGGGGACATTTTGGCAGGTGAATAATTTAGGATCAAGTTAAAACAAAAAAATTGCAGCAAGTCCTAAACCACCTCTCAGTCATTGCAAAATTGCTACTACAGCTCGACCTTCACTAATCCGACTACCTGTAATCCAGTTCCTTTGATAATCCGGCACTGATTATGCTTAATGTGATCCTTCTGTAATTCGGCGTTTTCACTAATCCGGCACTCCTCAGGTCCCAATGGTGCTCCGGATTAGTGAAGTTCGACCTGTATTTCCAAAAGTATACACAGCAGTCTCCCACAAACATGATGGGATAATGAGCTTTTAGAAATTTTAAACAAATTTCCTGAGCTTCAACTGATGCCACAGTTGCTAATGGTAAAGCAATTAAATTCAGAGCTGCTGAAGAGACCAGTAGAGGAGAGTACTGAGATCTTAAAGTTAGGGGTTAAATAAATGATAATAGGTATCAGAAAGGCCACTCATGGTCTGGTCAGAGTTGCCTGAAAAACTACTTTGCTCCATGTTTCAGCAATTTAACCTAATCAGTTATGGAATTGTCCTTCTCTTAAGCATGCTTGCGATTTCTCTCACTTGCAGACACTATCCCCAGCTTTCCTCTGTGAGTGCATACAGTGACCAATGATAGCTCTACTATCTCACATCAATTCATTATGTTGCTCCTAAGGCTTTATTATGCTTCTGCAAAACTTTCACACTTGGCACAATAGAACAGTAGCATTATGAGGTATCATTGCCTAATCTACCTTATTAAGCAACAGGTGCAAGTCACCCACCACATTTACGGGAGGGGTGGGGTTTGAAACAATTCTTTGAAAAGCACAGTATACTTTGGGGGCAAAATTATTTGCATTTATTTAACTGATAGCATTTCATAGGCAATGCATGCTTTCAAGTGTTGCTATTCTTATGACATGCGCAATCAGGCTACGCCCACACTAGACCAGATAAATCCGTAACCGAAGCTTTTTCTCTTCATTTTGACCCTCCGTCCACACTGAAACGGCATTTTCCTCCCCTGAAAATGCAGCTTTTCTAAAACGCTCTCCAGAGTGTTTAAATCTGAAAACGCCGCTTAGGTGGTGTAGTGTGTATGGGGTAAACGGAGGTTTTTAGAAACGCTGTCATGACGTGCCGGAATAGATGGTGGCGGCAGTGCGGTACTTCATTGCTCTCTTGAACATAACCTCCAATACCACAACAACAATCTGACAATAGATATGTAACAGCCTAATGTAACATTGTATGGAAATACAAAATAACACTGATGCAGACATGTTTTATACATTTAACAAGATGCTTTATTAAGGCATTCGACTGGTGACCTGAAGGTCGTGAGTTCGAGCCCCAGCCGAGGCAACGTGTTGTGTCCTTGAGCAAGGCGCTTAATCACACAGTGCTCTGCGCCGACACTGGTGCCAAGCTGTATGGGTCCTAATGCCCTTCCCTTGGACAACATCGGTGTCGTGGAGAGGGGAGACTTGCAGCATGGGCAACTGCTGGTCTTCAATATAACCTTGCCCAGGCCTGCGTCCTGGAGAGTGAAGACTTTCCAGGCACAGATCCAGGTCTTGCAAGACTAATGGATGCCTTTAATCTTTATTAATGTATTGCTTGTGCAAACATTCAATAGATGCAATTGTCACTACTTCCAAAATGTCATTTTTAAGTAGTAGCTTATGTTTGGCATAAACGTGAAAATGTTAACGCCAAAAAAGGTACATTGTTAAGTTTCACTTTTACTCAGGTAAAAATAAAATCACTTTTCCCAGTAACTCATTTTATGGCACATGTTAAATACAGCAAAATAATACGGAAAGACATGACAAAAGTAAAGGCAAACAAATAAGGTCAGCAAATTTCACTTTTGCCCAGTAACAAGCCTTATTGCATTTAGTTGTAGCTGTCGCCCCTTTCATCAGTGAAGAGACTAAAGGTGTATAAGATGATAAGAGACAGATTGAGTTGATAGTCTGAGACTTTATCCCGGGGCTGAAATGGTTAATAAGGGGACATATGTAACACTCAGGCTCGCTCAGCTCGCTCAGTTCGTCTACGGAGAGCAGCCTTCGGCCCTGCAAAAATGGGTAATCTCGTTTGTGCAGATGCTGTGTAACATACAAACCCACTGTAACTAAACAAACACGCACCAAGTCTTTCACGGCGAGATTCGACACCAAACATGTCGCAGCCATCACCTGTTGCTGGCCAAACTGTCTGAGTCGGGCCACGTACTCGTCGAAGCAGGTGAAGACTCTTCACTTGTTTTCTGTAGATGTATCCTGCGCATGCCCAGTAGGAGGTGATTTGCCCAACTACCTGCTTCAATATGGACGGAGGTATTTTCAAAAACGCCTGGTGTGGATGCCTATCGTTTTTACGTGAAACCGATGTTTTCAAAATTATCCAGTCTAGTGTGGACGTAGCCTCAGTTGCACAGCAAGTTCTCATATGGTGAAAATGTGCATTTAGAAACACAAGAAAGTGCTTTCATTTGCATTTCACGAGCTCCTTTCACAACTCCTTCAAGTAAGCTTGCTGATAAACC
This sequence comes from Mobula birostris, assembly GCF_030028105.1. Lineage (NCBI taxonomy): Eukaryota > Metazoa > Chordata > Chondrichthyes > Myliobatiformes > Myliobatidae > Mobula > Mobula birostris. The sequence continues at coordinate 48,659,171 of NC_092387.1, read as the reverse complement.
AAAGTCGTTACAACCCAAAGCAAGCAGCACTGCAGTTGATGTGCACACAGCAACCTCCCACAAAAAGCAATCTGATCAGAACCTGATCAGTAACATGACAGCAACCACATGAAGCGCTGTGAGTGAAAAATGCCAGGGATGACTCCATTGCAGTTCTTCAGAAATCATCCCTTGAGATCTTTTCATCGACTTGAGAAAGTGGGAGACTTCAGCTAAACATCAAGCAAAATTGCACATTTCATGATGCACTAGTTCTGTACAATCAGTTTCAGGAGATGAGCTGAACAGAAAACACATTCTGACTCAGATGAAAAGGCCATCCATCCAGCTACAGCTGACATTCCCAAGAGATGCACCTTGGCCAGAACAGGATTCACTGGCAGTGGAATCTTTCAAAGTTCAAAGTAAATCTGTTATCAAAGTATGCATATATCATCTACTACCTTGAGATTAATTGTATTACAGGCATTCACAGCAGACGAGAACAGAAAAATACATTTGAATCAAACACTGACAAATAACCAGTGTGGAGAAAGACGAACTGTGCAAATAAATAATACCAAGAACATGAGTTGTAGAGTCCTTGAAAGTGAGTCCGTAGGTTGTGGAATCAGTTTGCAGTTGAGATGAGTGAAGTTATGCACGCTGGCTCAGGAGCCTGATGGTTGTAGGATAACAACTGTTCCTGACCTGGTAGTGTGGGACCTAATGCTCCTGTACATCCTTCCCAATGGCAGCAGTGAGAAAAGTTCCACTTAATGAACAAAACTTAATCTGCTAATGCTTTAAAACCTGCTCGCAGAAAATGCAGCTGCGTTACACTTCTTGCGAAATCATTTTTCCACAGACAGCATTCTAACTATTTGCATCAGCATCTACGTACAGAGTGCCAATGCACAGGATCAAAAAAAGCTACAGAGGGCTGTAAACTCAGCCAGCTCCAACACAACGCTTGCCTCCCCAAAATTGAGGCAACATTTAAAATGATACCCCAAAAGTCAGCATCCATCATTAAGAACCCCCACCACCAGGGCATGAACCCTCTCATTGCACCATCAGGGAGGTGATACAGGAGCCTGAGGATGCACACTCAACATTTTAGGAATGGCTTATTTCCCCTCTGCTATCAGATTTCTGAATACTACCTCACTGCTTTGGTCTCTCTTTGCACTATTTTTTTTATTTCTTATTGTAACATAGCAATTTTTACGTATTACACGACATAGATCAGTGATATTAAACCTAATTCTGCATTTAATTATTCAACAAATTCAGTTTGTGAATATAACCCTTTTCTTCGCTGATACAAGAAATGTAGCCATTTCTCTGATGCTATTTGCCTTAATTACTGTACATAGGGAGATGATGCTGGGGAGGGGGGAGAAGAGGAACGGTGGGGAGAATGGGTAGGTGGGTAGACTTAAGGGAGAGAGGGTTGAGGAATAAGATACATGACTGAGATATGTGCACATAGAGACCAGATCATTGTAAATGGAGGACTCATCCGTGCAACAGAATCTAGTCTCCAACATCTCAGCCTTCCTTGCCACTAGATCCAGATCTCACTCCATTTAGATGGTGTGGCTTGCAATGGCCATACCTTATCTTAAGAATTCACGCACAGCACCTTTCAATTTCAGAAATGAACTGAATGCATGTCATCATCGGTCCCAACCTAAAACCACAATAATTTCTCTCTTACTAGCTCTGGTAAAATTCCAAATATAAAAGTCGTCTGCAAATTGAAAATCTCTTTAGATATCATTATGATCAGCTAACCACTTGTCTTCTCCTGATTGATAGAGGGAGCTTCAAAAAGTTAGCAGGGATGCAATGGGCCAAATGGCCTTCCTATGCAGCATCATCCCAGCACTGGGGCTCCACAGGGGACTGTCTTGTCTCCCTTTCTCTTCACCATTTACACCTCGGACTTCAATTACTGCACAGAGTCTTGTCATCTTCAGAAGTTTTCTGATGACTGCCATAGTTGGATGCATCAGCAAGGGAGATGAGACTGAGTACAGGACTACAGTAGGAAACTTTGTCACATGGTGTGAGCAGAATTATCTGCAGCTTAATGTAAAAAAGACTAAGGAGCTGGTGGTAGACCTGAGGAGAGCTAAGGTACCGGTGACCCCTGTTTCCATCCAGGGGGTCAGTGTGGACATGGTGGAGGATTACAAATACCTGGGGATACGAATTGACAGTTAACTGGACTGGTCAAAGAACACTGAGGCTGTCTACAAGAAGGGTCAGAGCCGTCTCTATTTCCTGAGGAGACTGAGGTCCTTTAACATCTGCCAGACGATGCTGAGGATGTTCTACGAGTCTGTGGTGGCCAGTGCAATCATGTTTGCTTTTGTGTGCTGGGGCAGCAGGCTGAGGGTAGCAGACACCAACAGAATCAACAAACTCATTCGTAAGGCCAGTGATGTTGTGGGGATGGAAATGGACTCTCTGATGGTTGTGTCTGAAAAGAGGATGCTGTCCAAGTTGCATACCATCTTGGACAATGCCTCCCATCCACTACATAATGTACTTTTTGGGCACAGGAGTACATTCAGCCAGAGACTCATTCCACCGAGATGCAACACAGAGCGTCATAGGAAATCATTCCTGCCTGTGGCCATCAAACTTTACAATTCCTCCGTTGGAGGGTCAGACACCCTGAGCCAATAGACTGGTCCTGGACTTATCTCCTGGCATAATTTACATATTACTATTTAACTATTTATGGTTTTATTACTATTTAATTATTTATGGTGCAACTGTAACGAAAACCAATTTCCCCGGGGATCAATAAAGTATGACTATGACCTCTCAGCACTCTGCATTAAATTTAATTGCAAAGTCCACTTAAATTGTTTGAGAACTATGCACAAACATTATTAAACCCCATGCATAGTGCCAGAAAACAGACCTAAAATTGTGATTAACTGTTCACTTATATGCCAAAAGAAAAAAAATGTTTTTTAAAAAAAATCTAACATTACTAAGTAAATACTTCTTGATGCCAACTAACTCAGTGCAGGTGATCTTTAAAAGGTTATTTAAAATGTTGGTGTTATTAAGGTTAACAAGTCTTTACAGGACTTTAGCAACTTACACCCGAAACAGCCCAGCTGCAGGCTGACAAGATTCAAGATTATTTGTCATGCTTACATTGAAACAAAGTGAAATGTGCCGTTTGCCTTAACATCAAGCTTCACAAGTCTATAAGTTCTTGAATGGTTATGATAGAAGATAGAAGAGAATATTCATAATTATATGAAAAAATAAAGTTATGCAGCATATTTCAGGATCTCATAATATTAAGCCTTTTACTGCTAAAGGGGCATTTATTAAATATTTGAAATAAAAAAATGTTTTTCTTTTACTACCTGGATGTAAATATGTGGCATTTTCTGCCTGAATGGCACACAGACAGATGTTTTTCCACTGTACCTCAGGGTAGCCGACAACAATAAAGCATAAAACTATTTCTCCCTTTCGTCCTGCACTGCATATACAATACTGACTTCAGTGCAGGACTGAGGGGAGAAACGCACAGACAGAGATGTCTTGTGGATGAGAAAGCATACAACAACCCTGCGAATACGAGCTGCCCTCTGCTCGTTCAAAACTCGCATGTTTATTTTCAGTAGTAGGATTTTTCCGGTGTCCGGACAATTATCTGGTCAATATTACATCCTTGTCTGTGGCTCCCATTTCATGACAGCGGCTGCAGCTGGAAAGAACTTTGTTGACCCCGTAGAATTTCGAGGCGTCCTAGGGTTGTGGAGAAAAAGCGATATAAAACAAGCTCAACTATGTGGACTGGGATTTAACTCACAGCCAAGAGAGTGGCCATTGTGCTAAGTACCCACGCACTGAGCGTAAAGGTTCAATTCAATCAGGACGGCAGTCCTGCCAGGCGCGATTGATAAAAGAACTTCATTAACTATAATAACCCGAACAGCCTCCGATCAATGAATAACTCGATTAGTATTAGACAGCAAGTTATTGGGAGTTTTCCTGGATCCCCGCTTAATAAGCTCAGGACTCATTTCCCACTCAATTCTCGCAAACCCAGGCAACAGCTGGGATCATTTTTGTTCAGGCGTATATCTGATATTGGCGTTTCTGCAGCTATGAGCAGCTATTAAGCATCGAACACCTCCACACACTCCCACTCCAACGGGGGAGACCGTGTAGAAAAATTAGTTCGACAAGTTAAGACGTATCCGGAGGGTTTTATATTCTGTTCAAACAAGTCGACAGAAAATAACTCCACCAAATAGCTTCAGTTCCCTACCATCACTGCAATTCTATGACACATTACCAGGCAGTAGGATTACAAATATCCGTGCACATCTGCACATGAATTCTGCATGACGTTTTCCTTTGCAATATACCCTGATATAAATAATTACAACGCAATGCCTCTGCTCCTCGAAGACACGGAGTAAAAATGGTATTAGTCTTGTTAGGTTCGGCGAGTCGGAAGCCTCGCGAACCGGTGCAAGTTCTCCAGCCATTCCCTATGCGTATCTTATGTTCAAAGTAACAGTGCAAGCGTTTGTAATCTATTAGTTTTAACAGTGTGTGAGCGACTCGCGCTTTCAGGGAGCTTTCTGCTGATTTTCAGCAGATTTTTTTTTAAAAAAGTAGTAAATACCATTTTTCGTCCCCCTAATGCAACTGCTCACCTGCAGCAGCTAATCCCTGTTCAGGAAGTTACTTACGATGGAAAATAAGACAATGTGCGTGCAATGGCGTGTTGTAGCATCTTGCAATGACTCCGTGACGCTCCGGCACGAGGAGTTCCAGTTAGACCCTCGCGCTCCCGGTTAACCCATCGCGCCGTTAGGGCAAAGTAGACCACAAGCGCCGCCCGTTGCATCGGAGAGAAGACAACTGACCCCCGCTTGGCAGGTATTCACCGGCGGAGAGGAAATGTGCCAAGTATTCCCCCCTTTCGGTTCGTTGCAGGGTTGTGCGTAATTAATTATGGTGACTTTTCCACATTATTAAGTAGGGCAGTTCATCAATATTATAGGATCCCTTATAAATACAGTATCCTCGGAAAAGATGTATTTTTCAGCTTTTCGGTACAGCATCTTGGAAAATACAACACAGAGGCCCTTCCTGATCAAACAAGCCACATAGAGGCCCTTCGGCCCTTCGTGATCAAACCAACCAAAAAAAGTCTGCTTCTTATCGGTCATGCTCAACTCAAGGTACTCAATTTAATATGGAATGTTCTTAAACTCGTCCCCTGTCCCCGCGTAAAAACATTGAGGAAGAACATCAATGTTCGCAGAAGTAGTAATTTATTTCTGGGAATGGGGAAATTAAAGAATATAAAATAATGAATGGTGATAAAAGAAACAATAACTAAGTGATTGTGGGGAAAAATTAATTTTAGAACAGGATACAAAGTAACAAGAGGTAGCTCTGGTTACAACGAAATTACCTCATACGCATGGGAAACAGATCTGTCTGTAACGGATACGTTTCGCACCCGTGGAGTCGGTCCCTCCTGTCATCTGCTGGGTCCCACTTACCGGTCTAATGTTGATATGGACACCATCCACGTCCCGGTCCACCTGTTGCCCCACACCTCCACCGCCCTTGCCAGGAGCTCGGTGAGGACTTGCTGTTCACAGCATCTGCCCAAGCCCGATGCAAACTACTGTGGAGAGCTTCAGTCACCTCGGATAGGAATGTGGAAAGCGAGAACCCGGAGCACGACCAGCTCAACCCGCTACCTGCTAGCAGCCAGCACCTGTCAATCAACGCCCCCTGGGAGGGCGCCTTCTGTCAATCAGACCGCAGTCCGGAGAAATCCGGAGGTTCTATTAGTCGTGGCCACGTCAATCAATCAGCCACGGGCGAAGATGCCGCTGATTCGCAAGTGGGAGGGATCACCATTCCGTCAATCGTCCCGCGAGGCGGAGCGCACACGGACTGCAATGAAGTCCTGCGAAACCGATTGTCCTAAAAGATGCAACCGTGCAAATAGTTACCAAAATATAATTGGTGAGAGAGGGAAATAAAGATAAAAACAAATCAGTTGCAAAGAGCAGATTCCGTGCGACCAAACACAACCGGCGCTTTAATTACTTTCTCATCTATCACCCTTTGATGAGTTGGTAAAGTAAAATGTTCTTTCGAAACATCAGGTCGGGTAGTGAGAGAGAGGAGTGGAGGCTAAGTTCCTTATCATTCCCCAGTTGCAGGGTTCAACGCTGTAATTGTTTAAATCTTTGCATTTAAGCCAGAGCACCAGGACTACGGCAACAGCATATGGGATGCTTTCATTTTCCGTACACGTTCAACCGATTAAACATGCAAATATTTGCCAACAATAGCACAAATTCGGAATAAATGACATATTACAATTAGTTATGATTATTGGGCCAATATTTTTAGAAATGTGGGCTGCGCCTTAATCTGCAGTCACACGGCTGTCAAGGGCATATAAAGCATGGATTGATTACGTAAATTATTTATGCAAATCCTGAATAATATCTGAGAAAAAATATTAAAATATAAACGTTAAAATTGATGAGCATTACAGAGGGCAAAATAAAATGTGGGAAAAGCCATGACCAAAAGTTAGACAAGTATACTGCTTGAAAAGGATATCAAGTGTATTATTGCTGCAATTTGAAGAAATGAGTAAAAACAATAATATTAGTGCCCAAATTGAAGTATATTAATTTAGGAGCAAGTTGTCTGTTCATCTAGTCAATTGTCACCATTTGCTGTGTCCAAAGGATGTCTTGTGTTGGGAGCAGATGCCAGGCAGGTGAAAGAATCTTGTCCATTCATGAGCTTCAAAGACAATTTGAAGAACAGTCTCCAGTGGGACAGCACTAGAAGAATGAGGGGGCAGGGGATATCTCATAGAAACAGACCAAATATTGAGAGGACTAGATAGAGTGGATGTAGTGAGGATGTTTCCAATAGTAGCAGAATCTATCACCGGAGGACACAACCTCATAATACAAGGATATTTTTTTAGAACAGAGTTAAGGAGGAATTTCTTTAGCCAGAGAGTGGTGAATCTGTGGAATTCATTGCCACAGACGGCTGTGGGGGCCAAGTCATTGGGTATATTTAAAGTGGAGGTTGATAGCTTCTTGATTCATAAGGATATCAAAGCTTACAGAGAGAAGACAGAAAAATGATCAAATGGCAGAACATATTTAATGAGCAAAATGGCCCAATTCTGCTCCTGTCACAGTCTCGACTGTTAACTCCCCATTTTCTCCTAATTCCCTTTGATTGTGCCACAGTTCCAACCGTTAATTCCCCATTTTCTCCTAATTCCCTTTGATGGCGGCATACCTGGTTCTAATCAAGATGTGCAGCATAAGAACCCTGGCTTTGCATCCACTAGTTGCCAGATCGTTGGCTTTGCCTGTGTGGTAATTAACGTTTCCCGGCCGCTTAGGACTGTGTGTTCTAAGTTTTGCTTCAGTACCAAGATTTACCTGTGAAACTCAGTCTCTTCATGTCAAGATAATTTTTCTAAGTTCTTCTCCAGTTCCGAGGTTTACCCATGAAACTCAGTCGCTCCGTGTCAAGATCAGTTCTGCCTATTTCCTGCCTCCTGCACTCTCTCCTGTTTGCCATTCAATGCTCACGCCCGCGTCTGTATCCTAACGCAACCTCATTCATTGCAACGGAACGATTTGGCCACTATGGATCCAGCTGACACGAATACCCTTCAACAAGCCCTCGCCAGCCAGGGTTCCCTACTGGGTCTACATGACCAACTCCTCCAGGAGGTCATGGAGAACCTCCGTTCCCTGTCTGCTGACGTAACGAAGATCAGTGACCAGGTGGACCGTGTATCCACTCATTTTACCCCATCCACTCCTGGAACTCTGTCTAACCAGCCCAGACAGCCTGTAGTGGCAACCCCCCTACGTGTCAGCAACAACCCCGCCAAGAGAGCCTCACGTACCTGAACCGGAGCACTATGCTGGGGATTTGGGGAAATGCCGGGCCTTCCTTCTTCAGTGCGCCTTGGTGTTCAAACAGCAGTCGTCCATGTACTCCACAGATAAGTCAAAGATTGCTTATATCATGGGGTTGTTGCAGGGAAATGCCTTAGTGTGGGCCACAGCTGTCTGGGATAACCAACTGGATATCTGCTCTTCTTTCGCCACTTTTATCACAGAAATGAGAAAGATCTTTGACCACCATGTCCATGGTAAAGATGCGGCCAAGCATCTACTCACTCTCAGTCAGGGCTCACGCAGTGTTGCCGAATATTCCGTGGAATTTCGAATGTTAGTGGCCAACTCAGGGTGGAATGAAGAGGCACTCCAGGGGGGTTTTCAGAATGGTTTCAGTGACATGGTAAAAGATGAGTTGGCGGCAAGAGACAACACCAACAGCCTGGGTTCCTTGATCTCCCTAGCCACCAGGTTGGACAATCATCTCCGAGAACGCCATAGAGAAAGAACTGGTCATCCACCACCTTTGGCCACTCCACAGCACTCATTCCCACCTCCTTCCTCCTCCTCCTCCTAGAGTAGCTCCCAGCCCGGCCGTTTCCACCACCCTGGGAGAGGAACCAATGCAGCTGGGGCGGAACCGCCTTTCTCCCGCTGAACGACTCCAGAGATTGAGAGCGGCTGAGTGTCTACATTGCAGCCAGTCCAGCCACCATGCTACCTGTCCCCTTCAGCCAAAAAGGGAAGGTTCACCAGTAGAAAGGGGGACCCTGGTGAGCCAGGAAACATTCCCTTCCGTTTCCCGAACCTGGATGCAGCTTCAAGCTACTTTACATTAAACCAACAGTCCCTGCCTCTGTCAGCACTATTAGACTCCGGCACTGAGGGAAACCTTTTGGATGAAGACTTAGCTTTCCGGGCCAGAATTCCTCGTGAGCCATTGAGTGTCCCCCTGAAAGCCTGGGCACTGGACGGTAGACTACTGGCCCAAGTCACACACTGCACATCACCCCATCTCTCCTTCTCTCTGGGAACCATCAGGAACAGGTACGATTCAATTTAATTTCCTCTCCTCAAGCTCCTATGGTTCTTGGGTACCCCTGGTTAAGCCGTCATAACCCCCACATTGACTGGTCCACAAGGGAAGATAGTCAGCTGGCGTTTGTTCTGTCACTCCACTTGCCTATAATCAGCCCTCTTCCCAGTGGAAGTCACCGCGACCTCGTCTGCCTCTGAACCTCCCCTCCCCCCCCCCCCCCCCCACTTATCCAAGGGTCCAGCAAAGTATCACGATCTGGGAGAAGTGTTTAACAAACAACGGGCTCTTTCCCTGCCTCCACACCGCCCTTACGATTGCGTAATTGACCTTCTCCCCGGAGCCCCTCTACCCACCAGTCGGCTGTACAACCTGTCCCGACCAGAAAGGGAAGCAATGGAGGCTTACTTAAATGACTCTCTCAAGGCTGGCATTACCTGACCCTCATCTTCCCCTGTAGGTGCAGGTTTCTTCTTTGTGGGGAAGAAAGACGGCTCACTGCACTCCTGCATTGACTACCATGGCCTGAATAACATCACCATAAGGAATAAGTATCCATTGCCCCTTATCAACTCTGCCTTCAAGCCCCTTCACAGAGCCACAATCTTCTCTAAGTTGGACCTGCGGAGTGCCTATCACCTGGTCAGGATAAGGGAGGGAGATGAGTGGAAAACAGCTTTTAACAACCCTCTCGGTCATTTTGAATATCTGATCATGCCATTCGGTCTCACCAATGCCCCCACCGTCTTCCAAGCCCTGATAAACGATGTCCTTAGGGACTTTATTAACCATTAAGTTTTCGTTTATTTGGATGACATCTTCATCTTCTCCTGCAGTCTTCAGGAACACACCCACCATATCCGTCAGGTTCTGCAGAGGCTTTTGGAGAACAAGCTATTCGTTAAGGCGGAGAAGTGCAAGTTCCATGTCCGTTCTGTTAGTTTCCTGGGGTACATCATTGAAAGCAGGCAAGTGAGGGCAGATCCCAAAAAGATCCGGGCGGTGGCAGAGTGGCCAAAACCCACGAAGCTCAATCAACTCCAGCGATTTCTGGGGTTCCCAAACTTCTACCATCGCTTCATCAGGGACTACAGCCCCGGTGGCAGCGCCCCTTGCTCGTCTCACCTCTCCTGCGACCTCCTTCCACTGGACCCCGCTCCCATCCTGGTCCAACCTGACCCCTCTCACCAATTCATTGTGGAAGTTGATGCCTCTGACTCTGGGGTGGGAGTGGTCCTCTCCCAACGCTCCGGCCCAGACCAAAAGCTCCATCCCTGCGCCTTCTTCTTTTGCCTTCTATCCCCTGCCGAAAGGAACTACAACATAGATAATTGGGAGTTACTGGCCATCAAGCTCGCTTTGGAGGAGTGGAGGCACTGGCTGGAGGGAGCTGAACATCCACTCATTGTCTGGACAGACCACAAGAACCTCACATGCATCCAAACTGCCAAACACCTGAATTCCTGTTGGGCATTATTTTTTGGCTGTTTCAGATTCACACTCACCTATCGTCCTGGATCCAAGAACAGGAAGCCCGATGCCCTTTCTCATCAATATGTCTCCGAGAAGGGCCTTCCCAACCCCAAAACCATCCTTCCACCATCCTGTGTAGTGGCTGCCCTCACCTGGGAGATCAAACCCATAGTCAAAGTGGCCCAACGGGCTCAACCTGACCCAGGCAATGGAACCCCCAATCGCCTCTTTGTGCCCGACTCTGTTCGGTCTCAGGTTCTCCAGTGGGGGCACACTTCTCGTTTCACCTACCATCCCAGAATCGATCGAACTCTGTCCCCTCTGAAGAGACATTTCTGGTGGCCCACCATGGATGCCGACACTCGCTCCTTCGTCTCTGGCTGTTCTGTATGTGCCTGCAGAAAAGCCTCCCATCGACCACCTGCTGGGTTGCTTTGTCCCCTACCTGTCCCTAGCCGCCCTTGGTCTCACGTTGCTCTGGATTTCATTACTGGACTACCCCTTTCACATGGTAACACTGCAGTACTCACCGTGGTGGACCGCTTCTCCAAAGTCGTGCACTTCATAGCCCTTCCCAATCCCCCTGCAGCCTGTGAAACAGCTGACCTCCTTGTTCACCACGTCTTCTGCCTTCATGGAATTCCCTCTGACATTATTTCTGACCAGGGCCCCCAATTCATCTCTCAAGTCTGGAGATCCTTTTGTCAAGCCCTTGGAGCCTCAGTAAGTCTGTCTTCCAACTTCCATCCATAATCGCCAACAACCCGCCATCCGGGAGCACCCATCTTGCTTGGGTATGCCCACAACTCCCTGGTCAGCACCGCCACCGGAATGTCTCCCTTCGAATGCTCCCTCAGCTATCAACCCCCTCTGTTTCCTGCCCATGAAGACAACATCACTGTGCCTTCAGTTCAGGCCCATCTCCGCCGGTGCCGCAAGGTCTGGACTGATGCACATGTGGCACTGCTCCACTCAGCCAACCGCAACCGGAGGATTGCCAATCACCATCGAATTCCTGCACCTAATTATCGGCCTGGGCAGAATGTCTGGCTCACTTCAAAAGACATCTCCCTCAAGAATGAACCCAAGAAACTCGCCCTTGCTCCCTCGGGCCATTCGAAATTGAGAGTATCATTAACCCCGCGGCGGTCAGACTCAGACTGCCCAGATATATGCACATTCATCCCATGTTCCACGTCTCCCAACTGAAACCTGTGTCTGTCAGCCCTTTGTGCCCATCTGCTGAACTTCCTCCACCCACCAGCATCATTGACGACTACCCAGCTTACACCGTCCAGTGAATAATGGATGTGTGCCGCCGACGCAGTGGTCTCCAGTACCTGTTCAATTGGGAGGGATATGGTCCTGAGGAGTGCACCTGGATTCCCCACTCCTTCATCTTGGACCCTTCCCTCATCCGTGATTTCCATCGAGACAATCTCGACAAGCCTGGTAGTTCGCCTGGAGGCTCCCGTTGGGGGGGCGGGGTGGAGATGTTGTCGCAGTCCTGACCATTAATTCCCCAGCCGCTTAGGACTGTGTGTTCTAAGTTTTGCTTCAGTACCGAGAATTACTTGTGAAACTCAGTCTCTTCATGTCAAGATAAGTTTTCTAAGTTCTACTCCAGTTCCAAAGTTTACCTATGAAACTCAGTCGCTCTGTGTCAAGATCAGTCCTGCCTATCTCCTGCCGTCCTGCACCTTCTCCTGTTTGCCGTTCAATGCTCACGCCCATGTCTGCATCCTAATGCAACCTCCGTGCCTGTGTCCTGCGCTTGGGTTCGCCTCATTCATTGCAACAGCTCCTGTGTTTTATGGTATTATACACACACACACACACACACACACACACACACACACAGGGTGATCGATAAGTTTGTGGCCTAAAGTAGGCGGAGATGAGGAGAAACTTCAAACTTTCTGCATTTTCATTCAAAGAGTTGAACTGAACATACATGTAACAAGACCTGTATAACTCATCTCCTTCTACCTTAGGCCACGAACATATCAATCACCTGTGCTGTGGACCACCTGGAGGTCCAAGATGCTCTCGTTACATGCACGTGCAGTTCACCTCTTTGAGTGATAATACAGAAAGTTTGAAGTTAATAACTCATCTCCTTCTACCTTAGGCCACGAACTTATCAATCACCCCTGCTGTGGACCACTTCTACAAAGAAGGGATCCGTATGCTCCACGACCACTGGACTAAGTGTGTACATGTAGGAGGGGACTATGTTGAAAAATAAATGTGCTAGGTTTTCTAAAATTGACTCCTTCTACCTTAGGCCACAAATTTATCAATCATCCCTCGTATATATTTATATATCCAGCAAATGGTTAGGGACATAATTTGCTAGCAATCTTTGATGTTTTATATTTCTTTCATATTTTCTTATGACCTTGAAAGAGGCCATTAGACCCATTGAGTCTATGCCTCAGCTCAACCCATCTCACCCCCTTTAATTTCCCTGGAGTTGTGACCCAACAACGTCAGCTGCTGCATCAATGAACAGCGTCATCAGCAGGCAATGCTTTACAAACCAAATTGGCAGCACCACCTCAGAATGCACATGAAAAGTACCACAGAACAGAGCTACATTGTCCAATATCAGAATTACTGACTTCCTTCGTCTGTCTAACTGGGTTCAGATTCACATAGACTAGACTACTGTAAATTATAGCAGAAAGGTATGTTCAAAGCAAAGTACAGCAGAAGCCAGATATCTAATGTAAAAGGAAAATTCTTTTTTTTTTGCTAGACAGAAAATTGCTAGACACTCAGAGGTCAGTCAGTATCTGTGGAGAGAGTAATGCAGAGTCAGCATTTCAAGTCAATGATTTTTCATCAGAAATAGTTACCAATTGACCTGAAATATCTCTAAAATGATACCCGGAAACTATCAAAATTACGAATGGGAATTGCACAAAATAGGGTAATAATCTTTGGAATTTAGAAAGCTCAGGAATGATTTGATTGAAATTTCCAAAATGTTAAAAGAACCAAAAAGCAAATTCTCCAAAGGGACTCCACTGAAATTTACAAGTTAGTTACTTCCCATCACGTGCTGTTGTTTAGAGCCTGTCTGTCCATCGCCTCACACACAGATGTAGATGGACTCTTCATTGCTGTTTATCTAACAACTTCTTTTGACTAGTCACGGTTATTAACCCTGAGCTGAATGCCCGAACCTGGAAGATGGTGGATCTGTTTGGCATGGGTGACCCTACCAAGAGCTAAAGCACATAGCCCTCCGGGTCATTGAGACATGCATGCCTCCAAATCCTACGACAGGTTGTGGTCCTCTTAGAGAATAACTTACACGAAGCCCTATGCAAAAAGAATGTCAGCCAGACAGTGACAGACCAGAGGAATGCCAGTAGAGTCCAGAAGAATTCAACCAGCTTAGGTGTCACTGTGAAGACAAAAATAATCAGGGTTACAATTGAATGACTGAGAATTGAAACCTTCAAGCTCCCGGTAGAAGCTGAATAGCATGAAAGGATTGTCAGAAGGTCTTAACTGAAATGTGGACTTTTAATATTCATGGTGTTTCTAGATCTTGGATTTGATTCAGGTTGTTTGAGAATTAGTTGTATACTTGAAGAATTTAGTAAAAAACCTTTTAACTTGAATGAGCTGATAAAAAGTGAGAAAGTATTTGCATTGACTGGGGGATACAAAATTAGGAGAGTATCGCCAATGGTCTCTCAGTAAAACCTACAATGCCACTGGCAGGATAACTGAACCAATAAGAACATCCTCCGATGAAGAATCCTTCACCCAAAACATTACTTATTTCTCTCTCAGATTGTGCCTCACCTACTGAGTGTTGACAGCAATTTTTTAAACCTTCTGGTTTGTGAGAGCTACAATTTTCTGATTTTCAGAGTGTCCTCTATCAGGCCAAAGTTCTTAGTAATGAGGCCCTAGTTACACTCACTTGGATCCAATGGACTGTTCAGCACCAGACTTTTGATACATACACAATCATGACAAGAGATTATTGGGAGTACAGAGGAAAGTTCTCACACCACTTTAGGAAAATGTCAATTTTCATTGACTTCTGGAAATCCCTAGGTCAGACCCACTCAAAATGGAGGAGAGGCATTCAAGACAGCTCAAGTACCTCGACTCTCTTCATTTGGCACATGTGATGTTCTGGCCTCTGGAGGCACAGTTTGTTTTCTATGAACATTACTTCCTGTATGTAAACTGATTTTTATATCTTTACCCATGCAAGTTAACTTGGATTTGATTTGAAGCACATGGTGGAAAATCATTCATCTTCATCCTTTCTTTATTTGCCCTTGAAACAGCAATATCTTTTCACAAGTAAGATCTCATAAAAAATCCCTGAAGAAAGTGTCCATTTTGGGTAATTTTTGAGAAGGTGTTTAACTCTCTGAATAACTCTCTATAGCCACACTGTGAGGGCAGTAGAGAGGAAAGATAACTAATCTTCAAATGCTTCTCCTGCAGACTGGAGACATGTTTCAATGCCGTGGACAACAATGTCAGATTCGGACCCAAGAAACACTGATCACTAAGACCTGCAAGTGAAGTCAGAATGTGGTGCATCTATTGAGTCTTCACGGCGCTCAAACAGGTCCATGGTTAGCATAGCTGCAGCACGAGTCTACACCAGAGCTGAGGCAGCAAGAATGAGAGTGGTTTATGCTAAGCACAGAGATGCAAATGGAGGAAGTGCATGTAGATGCTGCACTAAGTGTACTCAAGGAAAAACATGAAGCAAAGGCAAAGGTGTATGAAGAAAAGATGGCACGACGCAGCGCGCGTGGCCATTCCGAATGATATCGTATCTGTGAAGTAGGATGCCATGCACAATCCTGATTTGATGGAGACAGACGTGAAGAAGCACAGAGGAACATCTGGAGAAACTTCTGAAATGCCTGCTTAGCTGCTGCTGCTACTGTGAGATCCAGAATCTCCGGAGGGGAAGGCCCCAAATCCTTGGCTTTGCCTAATGCCTGTTGCCGGGGCCTGGGTCGAAGCGCTCGGCAGAGATGGTGCTCGGTGCTCGGTGTCGGAGAGCTGGTTAGAGGCTCGGAGTTTCGGACAGAATCAGAGTCGGGCTGTGGTCGGATGCTTCCAGGATACTGCATCAGCAAGATTGCGGCGCTGGAGGTTTATCGTCTGCGTAAGATGATGGGACTCTCGAGAGTCTTTGAGACTTTTACCATGCCCATGGTCTGTTCTTATCAAATTACGGTATTGCTTTGCACTGTTGTAACTATATGTTATAATTATGTGGTTTTGTCAGTTTTTCAGTCTTGGTTTGTCATGTGTTTCTGTGATATCATTCTGGATAAACATTGTATCATTTCGTAATGCAAGCATTACTAAATGACAATAAGGGAGGGCCGCGTGTCCTCATAATCTAAATCTAAAGTAGCAGATGACTTAGACAGTGGTGAGCCTATAATCAGAGTCAGTCATGCTTTGCCGTCACAATAGCCAATATATCTTCTTAAAGAGTATGTTCAAACACATTTTGGCTATAAAAATCACAGAGCTCCAGCTCTACAAGAAGAAGCTGTCCACATAACACAGCCAAGATATCTTTTGCATAGCCCAGGTATTGACGGTCAAGGTCTACAGCAGCAAAGACACACAACAGCCCTTTCTTCAGTTCCACCACAGCAAAAACCTCAGCCTAATTCTGCTCCTATTTCTTATGGTCTTAAGTTCTAGTCAAGAGTTGCTAAAAATGCTAATCCCATCTGCATAGACCTGGACAGACTGAACTTCCATCCATCCCAGGAAACACATTTGGCAAGTCAGTCTCCACAATACTCTCATTCAGGAGCCAGATATGCATCTGATTTGGTTTGGTATCTGACTCATTGAGCCCTAGTCATAGCAGGGCTAAAAATGTATGATAACAAGTCTGCCAATTATCTGTCCTGAAAGTCAAGCTTTTGCAATGCCGTGGAAGGCCTATGGTTCTCCAGGGGGAATTGAAGAACCTCTCTTCAGTAGACTAGGCATTTTTCCAAAGCTCTCACGCAAAGAACCACAGAAGCTACAAGAGCTTACAGATCTGTTGTTGGAACTAAAAGCAGCAAATAATGAGGGTTAGTTACTAGGACTGTGTTTCTTGGACAAAGCAAGAGGAATAAACCCTATAGTGGAGAATTTACTGAAGAACATCCAAGAAATGTGATAACTAAAGGGTTTGGGTATAAAATGAAGCATCATACCCCCCTCCATCATTTTCATTCTTTGTCGAATTCATCTGCTGCCATGCAGAAATGCGAAATGACACTAGTTTTGTGCTTTCAACTTCTGGTAACACCCCATTCAGAAATAGGCCTCCAGAGCTCCTGTCACGGTCAACAAAACTGAAGTAGAAAACTCTAACATCAGCCCCAAAAGACAATACCCTGTCCATAAGAAACTTCACCTCTTAAGTAAGTGCACAGGATTCAGAACGAAAATGCTTGCAGACTGAAGGCAGATTCTAAAAGAATATTGTGCTTCAACAGCACACCAAGCAAAAGGCTATAAAGCTTTCAGAGACTGCACTGAGTGCAAAAGTGACCAGCACATACTGTATCAGCACTTCATTCAAGGCCAGCACCTTGGGCTACTACTGGTTCCAGCACACCCATAGCAGAGCATGGCGGGGAGCCAGCTGAGCATTCATCAGATGTAGCTACTTCCTCATGGACAGAGGCATGCGGAAAAGGCTTCCGAGGCAAATCTTGCTCTATAATATGTCTAGCCAACATCCAGTTGAAAGCACATCCTGAGTAAAAAAAAAATTGTGATATTAGATGATCAGAGCAAAATCACCATTCTTTGACATATTCAGTATTCAGTGCTCTGTTTCCCTGTACACTCTAAGACATGTTCGGAACATTGAAAGTTGCTAGAGTAAGAGCTAGTGGATTTGTCATGGAGTCAATAGGAGGGGACATCTGCCTACTCTTGCTAACCCTCATTGAGCCCAACTCCTGTGGCTGTATGCAGTCATTCACATCTCAAGTTCATAGCTGACATGATCCCCCCACTTGACTCTTCTGCTGAGATTCTCCTCATGCTTGGCAGAGACACTATCCATGCGCATAAAGTATATGAACAGTGCAATGGTCGGCACAATGCACCTTATGCCCAACGCCTAGACCCGAGTTGGGTCACAGTGGGTGAAGTCTGCCTCAATGGCTGCTCATCAGCCCACTGTCAGCACATTTAAGATTAAATGTTTTAAAAGTGGAGAATGGGCACTCAAGTCATTTCAGACCCTGTGAGAGTAGAGTCTATATAAGAAGATTGTAGGTAAGTAACCCAAGTGCCCTGACATGCTGACCTCTGCTCAACCAGATTTTGGCAAGCTGATCTTCTGTCACTCAGAAGATGATTATAAACTGGCACCTTCCATTGAAGATGAGGTCTTCCTTCGGATCATGAACAGAGTTTAGCAAAGATGAGTCAAACAATTGGATAGCTCCCCTTCCATTCCATTCTCCATGACAACTCCTACCAAACAACAGAGAACGGGCCCTCAGTCGACTCATGTTCCTCAGTCTCAAATTGAGAAGGAAACCAGAAATGAAAGATCATTACACAGAGTTCAGGAACAGTCACGTTGAGTTAGCACCTCCACCAGATTTCAACAAGGAAAATTGGTACTTGCGCAACTTTGTCTACCACTGCCAGAAACCCGCATAAATACAAATTGTCTTCAATTCAAGTCTGCAGTTCAAAGGTGTATCACTGAACAATGTGCTCTTGTGGGGTCTAGACCTCAATAGCAGCCTGCTCATGGTCCTCATGTGCTTCAGAACTGAGTCTGTTGCAGTGATGAAAGATATTTAACAAATGTTCTGCAGCTTCCCAGTGAGAAAGGTTCATCAAGGCTACCTCAGGTTCTTGTGTTCCCATGATGTGCAACTGGACAGTGATATTCTGGAGCACCATATGAGGGTTCATGTATTTGGTAGCTGTCCCTTGTCAGCTGTGGCAATCTGTGGCCTTAAGAGGACAGCTGTTGAAGGAGAGAAGGAATTCAGAACTGAAGTACGGAGGTACATAGAGAAGCATTTCTATGTAGATGATGGTCTCAAATCATTTTCTTGTGCAGATGAAGCAGTCAGTGTGATGAAAGCAGCTCAAGACATGTTGGCACAGTCTAATTTCAGGCTGCAAAAGATCACATCCAATAGTGCTGAGGTCATGTGACAGTTCCCATCCGAAGATCTGGCCAAAGGTCTACAGAATCTTGATCTTGGACAGGACCTCCCTCCTATGCAGTACTTTCTGGGCCTTGGCTGGAACCTTGTTACCAAAACCCTCACTTTCCAGGTCTCTGACACCAAAGGATGCTTTAAATTTTGTGGCAAGCTATCGACTATCAGTAGCCCATTTGACCCTCTTGGATTTGATGCTCCAGTCAGTATCCAGGAATGCTTCATGTTAAGAGAGTTGACTTCAGATACTTGAGAATGGGATGTCTTACTCCCTAAAGAGAAATGTGAGCAGTGGCAGCAGTGGTGTTCTTCCCTTCAGGATCTTATAGACTTGAAAATTCCGAGAACCTACACAACAATCCCACCATCTACAGCTCAGAAGAAAGAACCATGTCCTGAAGAAGTGTCTTGGCCCAAAATGTTGACTATTTATTCATTTCCATATTCTGACCTGCTGAGTTCCTTCAGCATTTTGTGTGTGTTGCTTCGGATTTCCAGCATCTGCAGAATTCCACATGTTTATGATTTGTTGCATCTTCTATGCTGAATATAGTGAAGTTGGCTGCGTCCTGGGCAAGGCAAAGCTTGCTCCAAAACCAGATCTCACCATACCAAGGCTTGAAATTGGTGCAGCTGTTCTAGCAGTTGAGATGGCAGAGATGACAACCAAAGAACTGGATGATATCAGGTTCTTTACTGACAGCAAGGTTGTGCCCAGTTATATATTTAAAGAGACAAGGAGATTCTGTGTTTATGTACGTAATAGACAACAGGTGCAGGAGTAGGCCATTCGGCCCTTCGAGCCAGCACCGCCATTCACTGTGATCATGGCTGATCATCCACAATCAGTACCCTGTTCCTGCCTTCTCCCCATATCCCTTGACTGCACTATCTTTAGGAGCTCTATCTAACTCTTGCTTGAAATAATCCAGAGAATTGGCCTCCACTGCCTTCTGAGGCAGAGCATTTAATAAGATCAAATGTATCAGGTGATCAACTGAAAAGAGCCAATGGAAATATGTTTCTACTGATCATGCTACAAAAGGGCTTCAAGGTAATCAGCTCACCCTCTCCTCATGGTTAATTAGACCAGAATTCTTGCTGAACCCCACCAGGAACATCACGGCTGGTATTTTCAACATGAGAACGGTTAAAGACTGTGCAGTAAGATTGTTTTTAAAAGCAGTCTTTGAGACTATCCTTCTTTTGCTAAAGATTTAATGAAATGATCATTTGACATTTATTTTCAGTAGTTATGCTTGACATCCGAAGAATGCCAGGCGGGGAGTGTTCTGGCCTCTAAAGCTGCAGTTTGTTTTATATGAGCATCACTTCCTGTACGTAAGCTATTTTTTGTATCATTTCCTGCATGGGTTAATATGGATTTGATTTGAAGTGCATGGTGGAAAGGCTTCCATCTCCATCCTCTCTTCATTTGCCCTTGAAACAGCAATTATCTTTTCACAAGTAAGATCTCATTAAAATGAGAAAGCTTCCACCTTGGGTGATTTTTGAGAAGGCATTTAACTCACTGCCTGGCTTTGTACACACACACTGCAAGCATAGTAGATGTGGAATGTTTGCAAATAGGATTACCACTCTCAACACTCCTGCTTTGTCAAGCACCCTCTCCCTATCTGTGGCAGTCTGTGGTTCCCACATTCACCCCACTAATCATTAATGAAAGCAAGTCATCATCAAGTCCAAGTGACTACCTAAAGAGAAAGAAGATGAGAAATTCGTGCATTCTCCCCATGAATGTGTGGGTTTCCTTTCTGTGCTCCAGTTTCCTCCCACGTTCCAAAGATTTAGGGCTTAATAATGGGTTAGTAAATGTGGGCATGCTACGTTGGCACCGGAAGCATGACAACACATGCAACCTACCCTGAACACATCCTCGGACAGTGTTGGTCACTGACACAGACGACGCATTTCACTGGATGTTTCAATGTACATGTGACAAAGAAAGCTAAAGCTATTCTCACTTGTCATAAACTTCTAAGCCAGGCTTTTCAGGAGTGAAATTAGGAGAAATAATTTGAGACAGATATTCACAAAAATTAGAACTCCCTTCTGCATATACAATTGATGCTGTTTCAAATGTAATTTCTAAATCTGAGTCTGATAGATTTTTGCTAATCAAGGATATCAAGCAATATGGGGCAATGACAAAATTCCAGAGTTAGGGTCTCTAAATCAGCGAGGAGGAACAAGTTCAACAGTTAATTAGCCTCCTGCAATTCTTGCAATCTTCTCTGGTTCAGTTTATAGATCAGGCCTTTTATCTCAGGCATTGCAATATTCTTTGGGGCAATGTTGGAGATATCTTGTTTTGATATCTCAGGTACTGATTCTACAAGTTAAATATCTTCTGTTTTCACTCAAAATTTACGCTTAATCATATACATTTTCAATACTTCTACAGAAGTAATACGAATTAAGCACAGCATACTCAGATGGTATGTCATCAGGCTCAATGACGTTACCCGTCTTCCTTGCTTTTTAATTTTAAAAAATGATACTGAAGAAAATCCCATTGGTTTTGGAATGACAGCAAGAATAATGCTCTGTTGTCAGTAGTTAATTCTTCATCCACTCTTTTATCAAATTATAAGTTACATTACCCAAATCTTTGACTACAATAAGTTAATTCACACTCTAAGACCATAGTAAAAAGTTATAATTTCTCTACTCACAACATTCTGCTCTGAGCTGCTAAGAGATAAGGCATTTCACCACAATCAGGAACTGAAAAATCTGCTTAAAGAGCAGAGGAAGGAAAAGTTGTTCAACACATTCACTGTTAAGCACCTAGATTTGCTGAGTAAAATTCCAAATCCATGAATAGTGGCTAGCAATGTTGAATAGAAATCAAATAAAATATTTTAATTTTAGTTTTTATTCAGAGCTTGTGCTTGCTGATGAAAGAAGTTAAACTCTTTGTTAATGTTGGAGGAAGAAAGGGAGAAAAAGAGAGGATTAGCTTTCTCACTTAAGTAATTAAAATTTACTACATTGTGATGGTAAAAATATCAAAATACTTATAGTGACAAAACAAAAAAACTATTATTTTTGTTTTATCTTCTTGAGCTAACGTTCAGGGAACTACTTTCTCTATTGGGAATGCTTGATCAAATGGTCAGATAGCAAACAACTTTATTAATAAGGTGAACAATGCTCACTTTGCTGAAGATAAATTCTCCTTCAAAATGTAATTGGAAATTAATACCAAGAACATATAATGTGAATCATAATTTGCTTGCTGACTAATTGGAGATACAGTATATTATGTAGTATATTGATTTGCTTACAATATGAATGAAATACAAATGAATATGATTGCTTTAGCCACCATATGAAAATGTAATATATACCATATGAAATATGAAAAATTAATAAACAGGCATTAATCTAGTATGCATATCATATGCATAATACAAAAAGATATATTGTACATATTGAAAATCTTAACATACTCTTAATGAGGTATTGATATAGATGCTAAAGCCATCAAATGCAATGCATAATACATTGAAATCTAAAATAATTTCAAATGAACTACATTCAAACTGTTTTAAGAATAACAGCGCCAATACTCTTTTTATCCCAAATCTTTTGCAACTTTGGTTGATAAATGCATTGTAGATTTCCTTATACTTTTTATATTTGTCTTTGTTACATTCACTCAACATCATTTCCATTCTTTTATTTTTTTTATTTACAGATACATTGTGGGACAGGCTCTTCCGGCCCAATGAGTCACACTACTCTGCAACCTACCTATTTGTCACTAGCCTAGTTACAGGACAATTTACAAAGACCAATTAACCTACTAACTGGTATGTGCTTGGACTGGGGGAGGAAACCCACTCAGTCAAGGGGAAAATATACAAACTCTTGCAAGATGTCAGAATTGATCTTCGAACTCCGGAACACCCCAAGCTTTAAACCTATGTTTACTTGAAAAAAATATCACAAATAACTTTAATTCTACAAACCCATTTAGAGCATCCCCGTCACTAGCTCCAATTATATCAAAACTGTGTATTGGTTCAATCCATAGATATTAACAAAATTTACACGTGTGACTACTTCTCTCAGGGTACTTGTCATGAACCAAATTATTCTGTGGAGCGTGTTAGGGAGGTGCAGCCACCCTTCCATACACTTCAAAACCTCTGCAACTAACCATATTCTGGCAGCGACAGAAGATTTGTACCTTTCATAATATCTCAAAGCACTTTACCAAGAATTTGTGGCACGGTAGCGTAGTGGTTAGCGTAACGCTTTACAGAACCAGTGAGCTGGGTTCAATTCTGTTGCTGTCTGTAAGGTGTTTGCACATATCCACTCTTATGACTAGATGCAGGCTTATTTTAATCTCCACTGCCTAAGGCTGAGGAGCAGCAACCAAGATATTTATATTCAGGTCACTGGAGCGGGATTAGAACCCAGGAACTTTTGACTCAGAGGTGGAATGCCATCCACTGAGCTACCACTGAAACCATGAATAACAAGTTGCCCGGTGTTGCATCTTGAACGAGGAGCAGTAGCTTTAACTGTTCCTGTGCTGAGACAAGTTAAAGTTGCTGCACAAACTTGCAAGTATTCGATTTTCACTGGAAGCTTACCAGTTGCTTGAAGGGCCTGCTGCTTTCTTGTCCTTCTATGCATCACAGCAAGTTTTATGCCAAGCAATTAAAATGTCCCCCTTGCAACCCACATGAACAGGAGTTCTAAAGAAAGCCAACAAGTGGTCCCATCAGTAAAAGCAATGAGAACAGATCCAGATTTGCTGCTTGGAAAATGTGGCACATTTTCTGCTGAATTACGAGACTTTGGAGTGAAGGTACTGGAGAGACCTGGGTCACCTTGAATGCAATGCAGGACTGATTTTCAAGTATTTCCAATCTGCCAATCATATAGTTTTGTAATCCACAACATTTTTATTATGAAAAAAATAGAGAGTACTGGATTGTTTGCTTATTTTTTTCTCATCCTTCTCATGGCTCAGAAGAATTCCATTTAGCCTATGTTGATCATTGCCAGTTCTCAGAGTAATCTAATCAATCCATTATATCCTGCAACACATTCTTTCTCCCAGGCTATAAATCCATAACACTTAGAAGCAGAATTAGGCCATTCAGCCCATTGAGTCTTCTCTGCCTTTCAATCATAGCTGATTTATTTTGCCTCTCAACACTATTCTCCAGCCTTCTCCCATAATCTTTGACACACTTACTAACCAGGAACCTATCCATCTGCATGTCAAATATACCCAATGACATCTTCCTCCATAGCTGCCTGTAGCAGTGAATTCCACAGTTTCTTCTAAACTCCAGCAAATACAGCGTCAGAGTCAGCAAATGTGTGTAACGCTCAGGGCTATCAGCTCGTGTTTATCTAGGGGAAACCCCGTCTGCCCAGAAAACCGTGTCTCACATTTGCGTAGTTGCTGTGTAATGCCATCTGGTACAAACTCACACATCAAATATCAGACAGCACACAATGTACAATTTACAGATTACACTTTATAGATCTTACTGGAACTCTGTAATTAATAGAGATACAATATAAAAGTAAAGTAAAAGGTGCCAAAGTTATCAGAGTTCAACCACTTTGTGCACAACCACTGGAGCTCAATTAACAGGGTCTTCATTCCACCATTCGATCCCTGCTGACCTCCTCGACCCACCACCTGGGACCAACCATGGTGGTCGACCAGAGTGCGTCCAGCACGTCCTTCTTCTTCGGTTCTCCTCCCAAAAAGCCCGCGATCCTCAGCTCAGCACATACATACAAGATAACAGAACATGACTTCCACTGGCTAGCAAACCAATACAATTTCCATTATTACTAGGTATAACCCAAACATGCTGCCACAGAGAACTCCTTACTCAGCAGTTAACAGTATGAGAAACCATTTTATTTTAACACTTCAGAGAAGCCATTTTGCAATAGGCAATTAACAGGTAACAGTCCATCTAATATTACTGAGAACCGTACATGTGTCTCATATCGTACGTTAATCCTTTCATTCCTGGGATCATTCTAGTAAGTCTCCTCCTCTCCAACACCAGCATGTACTTCTTTAGATATGGGGCCCAAAACTACTCACAACACTCCTAATGTACTATGACAAATGCCTTACAAAGCCTCAGCAGAACACCAGGGGTCAGGAAGATAGGAAAGCTTTCAGGCATAGCCATGGTTCAGAGTCAGTATATACTGTCAGTGGCCACTTTATTGGGCACCTCCTGTACCTAATTAAATGGCCACTGAGGGTATATTCTTGGTCTTTTTCTGCTGCAGTCCATTCACTTCAAAGTTCGACATATTGTGCATTCAGGGACACTCTTCCACACACCACTGTTAAAACACGTGGTTATTTGAATTATTGTTGCCTTCCTGTCAGCTTGAACCAGTCTGGCTATTCTCCTCTGATTGACTTCTATCTCTAACAAGGCATTTTTGTCCACAAAACTGCCACTCACTGGATTTTTTTTTGCACAGTTTTCTGTAAACTCTAGGGACTGTTTTACCTGAAAACTATGAAAGTGAGCCCACAGCTTATGAGTCAGTTCTATATTGAGGCGAGTGAAGTCGTGTCAGTCTAGGAGCCAAAAATTGGAGAGCAACAACTGTTCCTGAACCTGGTGGTGTGGGTTGGACCCAAGACTCCTGCACCTCCATCCAATGGTAGCATCAAGAAAAGAGGGAGAAGGGTCAAACAGGCAGATGGGACGGGCACAGGTGGGAGATCTTGACTGGCACGGAGTATTAAAGCTGAATTCCAGTTCGTTCTCTTCTCTTGGACTTTGACACATTAATCTGGCTTGAAGTTGGCTCTGACACTCCCTCTTCCAACGATGGGCAACCTGTGTCCGCTTCAAGGTGCCATACCTGCAGTCCCGAAAGTCAACTTTGCTGAATCCTTCAGGAAATCATAAGATTGCTAGTTCGTTGAGTTCAAAAGCACATTTCTTAAACGGAAGTTATCAGAAATTCAATCATAACCAAGAGAATATCTGCAGATGCTGGAAATCCAAGCAACACACACAAAATGCTGGAGGAACTCAGCAGGCCAGGCACCATCTGTGGGAAATAGTACAGACGATGTTTCGGGCGGAAACACTTCATGAAAAAATGATGAGGAGTTTGACTGTACTGTAATTTGCCTACAACAGTTTCCATTCATTGCCATGAGCAGCAATGTGTGAGCCATTATTGTGAAAGAGAAAAAAAACACTTGCATTTCTATAGCACTTTTCACAGAGTCCCAATCAATTCAGCATGACGCTATTGGCAGAGGAAACATCATTGTCTGATGGGCTGAATCAAGCTGGTTGTACTCTTCTGAAGGAAACAAAAGGCATTCAACCCCATCCAGGTAAGTAACACTGGATATACACTGACTATACACTGACTGCTGACTCTAAGGTTGAGACTCTGTCCCACATGAGAACTCAGCCTGGCATATCCTAATCTGAAGGAGGTGTAATGGAATTTGTTTGAATCAGTACATCTGGGCCTGTACATAAAGACAAAATTAAGATTAGTTTTATTTGTCAAATGTACATCGAGACATTGAAATATGCAGTGAAACTCATTGTTCACATCAAATCAAACAGCGAGGACGTGCTAGGTGCAAACTGCAAGTGTCAAGCACCAACGTAGTATACCCTCACAACATACTAACCCTAACTGTAACTGCAGGTCTTTGGAATGTGAGAGGAAACCAGAGCACCTGGAGGAAACCCACACAGATACGGGGAGAACATACAAATTCTTTACAGACAGCTGTGGGGATTGAACCCCAATTGGTGATTGCTGGTACTGTAAAGCGATTGCACTAACTGTTACACCAGCATGCCTTCCTGAAAGAACAGCTGCTCCTTCCAGTGGATTAGTTGAGAGAATGTAGTGATATTACTTTTACTTTTATTCTTCATACCATTAGTCCTTAGTGTTTAAATGGGGAAAAAAGTTTTTAAAGTAGCAAAATTGCAGGAAAACGCTAATGTTAGAAGTCTGAAAGAAAAAGTAGGTAAGGTTAGAAATCCTTAGCAGGTTCGGCAGCATTTGCGGAGAGAGGAACACTTAATATTTTAGCAGCTGGAGAAGTTGGAGATGAAACATTCCTATTAGTGGTGAACCAGATCAATCTGTCTATATCTGTTTTGTAGTAAATGTTGTCTAGGCCCAATACACCAGGGAGAACCCCTCCTAAGAAACAGTGCAATGGCATCCTCTGAATTCAACCAGAGGGATAGGCGAGGCCTTGTTTTAACATCACATTTTCGAGATTCTTCTCCAAGGATCATCACTTTGTCATGGTGGAGAGCCTTATGAGCACTTAAGATCCTGAGAGTGATGCCATCTGGAGCTTACCCATCTGCTGCTTCACTCTAGTAGGGTCATCCATGGTGGTGAAGTCAAGGGCGAGGTTCCAGAAAAAGAGCAATCCAACCAAGCCATCAACAGTGGAGCTGGCAGAAGATGATGGCACAGTGAAGGTGGAGGAAGGCCTCAACAGTGAAGAGCCCCAGTCATCTTGCATTCCATGGCAATGGACCCTGACCCCAATCTGTCAAGGACCATGTAGTGGCTGCCCGTGTATCAGCCTTCCCACGTTAAACAAAGTCACACACAGGCATTCTCCATTAAGAAAATCCATCCTAATATACTGGATTAAATCCTGTGGCGATCAGTAAGTGGCAGAGTATGTGGATCTCAGTTTGGCCTCTACAATCATCTAAAGACCCACCAATAGACGACCCTTGAGGAGAACATAATACTCAACTTGACTGATCTCACTACTGTTACTACCTGAGAGACTGTGCTTTATTACTGCACTGAAACATCTGTCTAAAATTTACATTCCAGTCTCTGTAGTGATATTTGAACCCTTTTCAAAGATGTAAGTGCTGTCCACAGAGCCACGTGGAGCAGCTTTGTTTGGAAGCAGTAAAAGCTTACAGTTAGAAGACTGAAGGATATCCTCACAAGGGTTATTAATATTGCGTAAGTATTTGATGGAGTTGGCAAAATATGTTTTCACTTGAGGCAATACCAGAATCAAAGTGCATCAATATAACACAGTCACTAATAAATCTAACAGGGAATTCAGGAGGAACTTCTTTAACAAACCAGTGATGAAAATGCACAAGTCATTCCCATAGGAAGTTGTTACCATTGTTAGCTTGGCTGCATTCAAAGAAAGCTGGTTAAATATTGATGGAGTGATATGAAGGGTGGGAGGAGGATAATGCAGAGACTATTGGACTGAAAGGTCTACCTGTGTTGTAAACATTATATAAGAACATTATCCCTCATCATTTGCCCATAGCTAATCACCTGCCCTGCTTTTGAATGAGCCTAAGTTTCATACAGTCAATGGCCATTTTAATAGGTACCTCCTGTACATAATAAAGTGGTCACTGAGCGTATGTTTGTGGTCCACTTCAAGGTTTGACGTGTTATACATTTGGAGATGCTCTTCTGCACACCATTGTTGTAACACATTGTTATGTGATTTACAATCACCTTCCTGTTAGCTGAACCAGTCTGGCCATTCTCCTCTGACCCCTCTCATTCAAAAAGCATTTTTGCCCTCAAGAACTGCCACTCACTGGATTTCTTTTTTGTTAAGTTTCTCACACTATTCTCTAAACTCTAGAGGTTTATGTGTGAAAATCCCAGGAGATCAACAGTTTCTAAGATACTCAAACCATCCTGTCTGGCAGCAACAATCATTCCACAGTCAGAGTCACTTAGATCACTTTTCTTCCCCATTCTGATGTTTAATCTGAACAAGTGAACCTCTTGACCATGTCTGCATATTTGACATAGTTGTCGATACAAATGCTGCAATTCAGTCAATGTTTCAATGTTTTGATGAGCATGTTCAAAGTTCAAAAAGTAAATTTTTATCACAGTACGTATATGTCTATGATACGTATACTTCCCTGAGATTCACTTTCTTGCAGGCCTTCACAGTAGAACAAAGAAATACAATAGAATCAACGAAAAACTAAACACAAAGACTGACAAACAACATACATGCAAAAGAAGACAAACTGCTCTCTCGCTCACTGTTCCTGGAGGAATGTGCTTGCGTTTGACCGGTGTCTTTCTCTGCTCTCGCTCGAAGCTACCAGAGGATTGTGCTGGAGTCTTGGGTCTTGGGGGCACGGTATAATTGACACGATTTGTGGATTGGACTTTGTAGTTCATGTTATGATGAGTTTCTGGTTTCTGGTTACTGCGATTTTGAAAGGGGGGGGGGTTCCAGTTCTGGTGGACTGGCTCTGCGATCTGCAGCCAGCGAACGACACACTGTTAAACTGAACTGAACTGAACAGAACATTCCTAGACTGTTCAATAACTCTTTGGTTTGGCGTTTTGTGTTCTGTGTTTTTCATTCTTTTTGCCGTTTGCCATTGGGTGTTTAATGTTTTCATTGAATGCGTTCCATGGTGTTTCTTTGTTTCATAGCTGTACATGGGAAGACAAACCTCAGGGTTGTATACTGCAAACATACTTTGATAATAAATATGCATTGAATCTTGAATATTGATAATAAATAAATTAGTAAATAAGTAATACTGAGAATATGAATTGTATAGTCCTTGAATGTGAATCCATAGGTTGAGAAATTAGTTCATTGTTGAGGTGAGTGAAGTTATCCATACTGGTTCCGGAGCCTGATGGTTGAAGGGTAATACCTATTCCTGAATCTGGAGGCATGGGGCCAAAGGATCCTGTACCTGATTCAGAATGGCAGCAGCCAAAAAAGAGCATGGTCTGGATGGTGGGGGTCATTGATGATGGCTGCTGCTTTCTTGTGGCAGCGCTCCTTGAAGATGTGCTCAATGGTGAGGTGGGCTTTTCCTCCATTCAGAACAAATAAATAAAGCTAATTACTTGGATCTGTGAGGCAGCAGTCATACTAACTGTACAATTCTGCTGCCTTGTAGCATAATCAGTCTGTTTTTTGGTTCAGTCTGCCAAGGGGGCAATGTTATCTTTCAAAGGCTCTTCAGAAATGTTACGAAGAATATACCTAGGAGCGCTTTCCTGTTACTGAGATTTGCAGCGAACACTGATGAAATCATGTTGGCCAGCCTCCCTTTGTTGTCCACTGAGTGAGTGTTGCATTCTCAAAAGCACCAGCCTTTCAGCTGAAATTTAAAATGATCTGTCTGCTCTGGTGGTTTACGTGAATATGGAAGAGTCCATTGCTATCTTCAAGAACACGCAGTTCATCCAATGTTTTGTCCAACACTCTTAACTCACCACACAAAAATATTGATTCACCGGTCAATGACTTTATTTACTATTTTGAGAGTATTTCCCCGTGCTAATAGTTGTTGTATTTATCTGTAAAAGTCACTGAATTGCAAAGTAATTAATTGAGATGCAATATGATTGCTTTTGATTCTTTCCCCAATCAATGCTTTCAGAACAAACTATTTCTCAAAGGGATAAAATATTTTTCCAGCATCTAATTTGTATTATAAATATAATTTTAAACAGGTTCGGAAAGATGATGGATTTTTAAATAATTATATAATTTATGCCATACACAGTAAGGGCAGGATGGGAAAACTGATAATCTTATTTAGATGTGTGTGATTTCTAAGGAAGTACTTGAATTTATATAGCAGCTTTTATGGCCTCAGCACTGCACTTTACAGCCAGTGAAATACTTTTAAGATGCACTCACTGTTATAAAGTAGGAAATGTAACAGCCAATTTATACGCAGCAAGCTTCACAATATTTAGATATCATGCTGAGGGTTAAATCTTGGCCGGGCCTGCAAATATAGAGTGACATGGAATATTTTACTCATATCTGAGACAAGAACTCAGGTTAACATCTCATCAGAAATGCAGGATATCTGATAGAGCAGCATTACCTTAGCACTTGATTGAATACCAATCTAGATGTTTATGCTCTTGCTCGAAGAGGGTCTTGAACCCATGCCTCTCTGACTCACAAGCAGCTGATGAAACCATTATCTGCGCTTTCAGCTGAATACCAAAAGAGATAAATGTTTAAGTTTTAATATCTTGCAAAATGGGCTCACTCTACAGTCACCTGTCCAGAAGAGAGCCACTGTGGAGGAAGTGGGGGGGTGGGGGGGGTGTTATCTCCCAGGTTGGTATGGCAATAGTTTCCATGGCTATATACTACACATATAAAATGCACGGGTTTGGGACCCACCAGGAATGATTCCAGGTCATGCTGAATAGAGCAGAAGGTACAGTTTGTACACGGCCCCTGTAGTTTTATGCCAACCATAGTTTGCATATTTTGAAGAATAGGGTCACTAACCTGCATGAGAAGAATATAGCTGAGGTGAGTTGTTTTTTCCTTCATTATTTTAATTAACATCAATGTGTTTGATTCATTTTACAGAACATTGAACAGTGCAGCACAAGAGATTCTGCAGATGCTGTAAATCTTGAGCAAACACACACACAGTACTGGAAGCTCATCACATCGTCAAGCAGCATTCATGGTGGGAAATAAATAGCAGAACAGTTGATGGTTTGGGCCAAGACCCTTCATCAGGTTCTCAACCCAAAACATCTACTGTTTATTTCCTTCCATAGATGCTGCATGACGACCTGCTGAGGTCCTCCAGCATTTTGATTCTCTGTACAGGAACATGCCTTTAAGCCCTTGGTAATGACTATGCCAGCCATGATGCCAAATTAAACTAATCTCATCTACCTGTACATGACCCACATCCCCCCATTCCTTGCCTGTTCATGTGTCTGCCAAAATGCCTCTTAAACTCTTAAACTCCGCTGTTGACATATCTGCTTTCACCACCACCCCTGGCTGCCCACTCCTGTATAATATGTTGCCCTGCACGTCGCCTTTAAATTTTTTTTCCTCCCTTCATCTTAAAGCTATACCCTCTAGTAATTCTAATCAGACAAATGGACAGTTAATATTTTAATTTTTTGAATTTTTAAAGAAGTTTTTGAAATTGTTCATATCTATTATCTTCAGAGACTTTTTAAAACAGATATTTAGGACAAGATCATCAAGGAAGTCTGAAGCAGGGCCTTGGTTTCAGCTGAGACCTAGTTATCTGTTGCAGACTCTATGAGATGGAAGGGACCCACAATTATTCAATCGAAATTTCAAAGCTCATGAATAGTGGAAGTACAGGGATAACATGGGAGGTGTACTTGAGACTTGGGTTGGGTCAGAGCAGTATTGCTGCTGTAACCTTTCAGATATGACATAGAACTGAACTCATATTGGTCATAAAGGTTCCTACACCGTCTGTAAGGAGTTTGTATGTTCTCCATTTGACCATGTGGGTTTCCTCCAGGTGCTCTGGTTTCTTCCCACAGTCCAAAGATGTACCAGTTGGTAGATTAGTTGGTCATTGTAAATTGTCCCCAATTAGGCGAGAGTTAAATTGGGGGTTGCTGGGTGGTGCAGTTTAAAGGGCTGGAAGAGCATATTCCATGCTGTAGCTCCATAAATAAATAAGTAAATAAAGTCATATAGCACAGAAACAGGCCATTCAGCCCCAGTGAGTCCACACCAACCAACAACCATTTACACTAAAGCCATTTTTATTCTTCTTTGCACATCGATTTCTCAAACTTCCGGTTATTGCCCCTCCCTTCACCATTCTCATTCCCATTTCCCTCTCTCACCTCATCGCCTTACCTGCCCATCACCTCCCTCTGATGCTCTTACCCTTTCCTTTTCTTCCATGATCATCTAACCTCTTCGATCAGATTCCTCTTTCGCTAGCTTTTTATCTCTTTCACGTATCAGCTTCCAAGCTCTTTACTTCACCCCAGCCCCTCACCTACCACCTATCACCCTGTACTACTTCCTCTCACCCCGTCACCTTCTTGCTCTGACTTCTCATCTTTCTTTCTAGTGCTGATGAAGGGTCTCGGCCTGAAACATCAAATGTTTACTCTTTTCCTTAGATGTCGCCTGGACTAATGAGTTCCTCCGGCATTTTGCTTTGGACTTCCAGCATCTGCAGTTTTTCTGTTGTTTATTCTACCAATATTCCTTCACCTGCAACCTCTATAAAACAAGGAAATCTACCACTCACCAATATACAAGAAGCAATTTACAGTGGTTATTTAACCTATCACCCTGCACATCTTTGGAATGTGGAAAGAAACCAGAGGGCCAGGCGAAATCCACTTAATCTCAAGGAGAATGTGGAATCTCTACACAAAGAGTACTGGAGGTCAGGAATGAATTGGGTTGCTGGAACAGTAAGGACACAATGTCTTATCCGTCCCCTCACCTGGATGTGAGATTGTGAAATAAGTTGTGATATCACTACCATTCAAATCATAACGCAATACACGGAGCAAGAAAAAGTTCAAACCAAGAAGTTATTAATGAACTTAAACCAGACTTAGATTTTACGATTTACAAAAATTGGATAATATTAATATATTAATAATATTAAAAGGGTGTGTCAGGTGTGATAAATCGAGTAACTTGAAAGGATGCAATACAGTGGGTGTGCTGAGATACAAGAGTTTGTTAACATGTTGGCAGTCTTAAGCAACAAAAATAAAACAATTTTTGTGTGTTACTGTTGGTGTACTGTTATTTTCTCTGTGTGTACCTGTAGGTATACTGTCATTTTTTGTGAGTTACTGATGGTGTGCTGTCATTTTCTGTGTGTTACGGTAGGTGTGTTGCCATTTTGTGTGTGTTACTGTAAGTGTGCTGACATTTTCTGTGTGCTACTGTACGTGTGTTGTCACTTTTTGTGTGTTACTGTAGGTGTGCTGTCATTTTCTGTGTGTTGTCATTTTGTGTGTGTTACTGGTGGTGTGTTGTCATTTTGTGTGTGTTACTGTCAGTGTGGTGTCATTTTGTGTGTGTTACTGTAGCTGTGCTCTCATTTTATGTGTGTTACTGATGGTGTGTTGCCATTTAATGTGTCTTACTGTCGGGGTGTTATCATTTTGTGTGTGTTATTGTCTGCGTGCTGCCATTTTATGTGTGTTACTGTAGTTGTTCTGTCATTTTGTGTGTGTTACCGATGTTGTGTTGTCATTTTGTGTGTGTTACTGTCAGTGTGCAGCCATTTTGTGTGTGTTAGGTTTGGTGTGTTGTCATTTTTTGAGTGTTTCTGACAGTGTCCTGCCACTTTGTGTGTGTTATTCTCGGTGTGCTGTCATTTTGTATGTGTTACTTTAGGTGTGTTGTCATTTTGTGTGTGTTATTGATGGTGTGCTGTCATTTTGTGTGTCTTACTGTCGGTGTTGCCATTTTATGTGTGTTACTGTGGGTGTGCTGTAATTTTGTGGGTGTTACTGTAGGTGTGTTGTCATTTAGTGTGTATTACTATCAGTGTGTTGTCATTTTGTGTGTCTTACTGTAGGTGTGCTGCCATTTTGTGTGTGTTATTGATGGTGTGCTGTCATTTTGTGTGTATTACTATCAGTGTGTTGTCATTTTGTATGTCTTACTGCAGGTGTGTTGTCATTTTGCGTGTGTTACTGTAGGTGTGCTGTCATTCTGTGTGTGTTACTGACAGTGTGTTGTTATTTTGTATGTCTTACTATAGGTATGTTATCATTTTGTGTGTGTTGCTGTAGGTGTACTCTCATTTTGTGTTTTTTTACTGTAGGTATGTCATTTTGTGTGTCTTTCTATCAGTGTATTGCCATTTTGTGTGTGTTACTGTAGGTGTGATGTCATTTTCTGTGTGTGTCATAGTAGGTGTGCTGCCATTTTGTGTGTGTTACTGCAGGTGTGCTGTCATTTGTGTGTTTTACTGCAGGTATGCTGTCATTTTGTGTGTGACACTATAGGTATGATGTTATTTTGTATGTGTTACTGTAGGTTTCCTGTTATTTTATGTGCCTTTCTGTTGGTGTCCTGTCATTTTGTGTGTGTCACTGTAGGTGTGCATCCATTTTGTATGTTTACTAACGGTGTGGTGTCATTTTGTGTGTGTTACTGTAGGTGTGCTTCACTGTTTGTGATTCCACTTTTCAGATAAAGTAGTAAATTGTGATACAAAGAGACACAAGAAATCCTGAAACATTGACTACACCGATTAAGTTCTGAGAGGCTGCCTCCTCAAACCACGTAGGATAGAACCACATGACACATCCTTAGCATATGGAGTCAGAAGTTTAATATAACATACAACATTACAACACAGTACAGGCCCTTTGGCCTGTAATGTTGAGCCAACCTTTTAATACTCTCAGATCAATCTAACCCTTCGCTTGTACATAGTCCTTCATTTTTATAAAACATAGAACAAGCATGGGGAGAGGAGCAATTTATTTACCCAGATCTTTGGTATACCTGAGAGAGGTGTGAATGTAGCACCATCAACACAGGTTGAAACCTACTGTCCAGTTCTGTTGCTGGAATGGGATTGCTCTGAGAGGCAAAACAGCTTTGATGGACCAAGTGGCCGCCACCTGTGGCTTAAGGAAATATAAATATCAAATGAAGTTTCGAAGGCTGAATTGATTTTCCAACCCTTGAAGCAGTAGTGGATATGGGAATGGGGTGGAAAACTGAATAAGGTATGGTATCATGCAATCTTTTGGAATTGCTTGAGAAACTACTGATGAAGGATCTCAGCCCAAAACATTGACATTTATTCCCTTCAATAGAAGTGGCCTCATGACCGGCTGAGTTCCTCCAGCATTTTGCGTGCGTTGCTCTATATTTCCAGCATCCATAGAATTACTTGTGTTTTTGAGAAGCTACTGCTTTTAATTTTTATGTTCTAAGGGTTTTCCTGGAGGCCTGACTACCATTAGGTGCTCAACATACAGATTAATTGTCCATTTATTGTACTTGGTACAAGGCCCATAGCTCGTGTCCTTGCTTTCATAATAGAACAAGTTTCCATTACAATACTCAATGACTTAATCAACCCATACATCTCCACACTAAATTTATCAGCTGTCACTTAAAACAGAACATCTTTCTGCTATAGTTTGTGCCCACAGAATATGTTTTTCAAACTCAGTGTAAAAAAACACATATAAAGTGATAAAACTAATCAGCTGTGCTATAAATGTGTTTATAGAATACCATCAGAAGTGTATTTACAGAGCAACCTTTATAACCACTCTGCATTGTCTGAATGTACCAGCAAGGCAAAGTCTGCTCACTCCTGAAAGTTATAACTTGCATTTCTATAGCTCCTTTCACCTCTACCCAGAGAATTTTACAATCATTGAATTACATTGTTAGGAGAGGTTGAACAAACTTGATTTTTTTTGTGGCATTGGAAGTTTATACAATTAAGAGAGGCATAGACAGGTAGATAGTCAGTTTGTTCTCCAAAGATAGAAACAATAAATGATACAGTACATAGTTCTTAGGTGACAGGTGTAAGTTTAAAGGAGATTTGCAAGGCCACTTTCTCTTACACAGAGCGTGGTAGCTTCCTGGATCATGCTGCCATTGGAAATGGTGGAAGCAGACATAATGGTTGTGTTTATGAGGCACTAAACAGACACATGAACCGGCAGGGAATGGAGGGATGTGGATCACAGGCAGACGGGATTAGCTTTATTTGGCATCACAGTCAGCACAGGCGTTGTAGGCCAAAGGGTCTGTTTCTGTGCTGTGCTGTTCGGTGTCCTCTGTGGGAAACACTGTAGTCAACCTGTGCACAGTGGGATCCAACAAACCACAAATATTTTTATCACAAAGGTGAGAATCCAGATTCAATGTAGGTCAAGGAGAGGAATAGTTAGAAGCAATTTTGAATGGAGTTAGGGCTTGGTATTAGCTTAGGGGGAATCAGGAAAACCCTGCTGGAATAGTCAGATATATGCATGAATGAAGTTTTTAGGAGGCAGACTAGAGTGAAACAGTGGCAGAGGGAGCTGAAGATGAAATATTTTTTCTTACATGTTCATTTTTCAGAATATGGGCATTCCTGGCCACCATCTATCGCCCTCTCCAAATGCCATTGAGAAAGTGATAATAAATAGTTGTCTTTAGCTGCTGCAGTCTTTCTGGTGAACGTACTCCCAGGAACATCAGAAATAGAAAGAGGAGGAGGCAAATCAAGACATTTTGCCGATGCTGGAAATCAGGATCAAAACACAAAATGATGAAGGAGCTCAGCAAGTTAGGCAGTATCAATGGAGGGGAATAAACAGTTGATGTTTCAGAGTCTGGATGAAGGATCTCAGCCCGAAACGTCGACCATTTGCTCTTTTCCACAGATGTTGCTTGGCCTGCTGAATTCCTCCAGCGTTTTGTGTGTGTTGCAAATATCTTTTATCATATTGGTTGAAAGATCAATATTAGCCTGGTCAGTGGAGTCATTTCTTTATTCATAAAAATTGTGTCATGGGAGTTCTCATATCCAGCTGAAAGAGCAGGACAGAGAGAACGTGATCTTGCTGTTTCAGCAGCCTGATTAAATCCAGTGCTACCTGTGTGGAATTTGCAAATTCTCCCTGTGACCATGTGGCTTTCCTCCAGGTGCTCTGGTTTCTCCCACATCCCAAAGATATGTGGGTTGGTAGGTTCATTGGCCACTGTAAATTTGCCTCTAGTATGTGGGTGATTGGTGGTGTTTGCTTTTGGAGGTGTTGTGGGTGAGGAAATGTGAGAAGAATAAAAATAGCTTTAGTGTAGATCGGAGTTTCATCGATGATGTGGACTTGCTGGGCAGAAGGGCCTGTTTATAACCATAACCATATAACAATTACAGCATGGAAACAGGCCATCTCAGCCCTTCTCGTCCGTGCCGAACTCTTACTCTCACCTAGTCCCACTGATCTGCACTCAGCCCATAACTCTCCATTCCTTTCCTGTCCATATAGCTGTCTAATTTAACATTAAATGACAACATCAAGCCTGCCTCAACCACTTCTGCTGGAAGCTCGTTCCACACAGCTACCACTCTCTGAGAAAAGAATTTCCCCCTCATGTTACCCCTAAACTTTTGCCCTTTAACTCTCAACTCATGTCCTCTTGTTTGAATCTCCCCCACTCTCAATGGAAAAAGCCTATCCACGTCAACTCTGTTCTGTGCTTTATGACCTTATGACCTTGGTGAGTTCAGGTTTATGTCTTGTCTGAAAGAGTACAGTAGCAATACCTGCTCTGAAGCATTTTTTTGTTTTTCACTTTCTAGACTGGGGCTTGAACTGGGCGGCAGGGACGTGAGAGCTCCCAATTCATCCATGGCTGATAGTTTTGTATTCAAAGCATTATATGAAGGTTGAAAACATTATAGAAATTGTAGAAAGTATGCAATCCAATGTATGGTATCTGCAGGGGTAGGAACCTGCCAGTAAATTCAGGAAAAAATATTTCTCCCTAAATCGGTAATACTAATGTCAATATTTCTAATCCCCTTTGGTGTCTAACTGTATACATCACAGAAATGGTGTGAGTGACAACCAATGTCATAAAATGACAGCTACCCGTGACTTAGAAATGGAATGAAATCTTATAAGCAATTTAAACATACACACAGAGACATTTCACATTGATTTCAATTTTCTAATGTAATTTTATGTTTGGATAATGTCCATGAACCTCTGAAGCGATGTATTATTTCAAATCATTTTGAAGCTAACTTGTAATTATTTATCAGATACAGTTTCAAAACAAAGTCACTACAGTTAAAGAGTTCGTACTTATTATTCACAGAAATGAAGTTTCATTTTAACCAAGATTGTTGTCCTAATGGTGTGATAAATTAACAAGCAATTACCAGTTCATAAACAATACGTCATTTGTTTTGATGAGGAAGAGTGCCTCTCAAAAGCAGCTTGCATTTATGTTGCCTGTTTCTTACAAATAAACGCCCTATGAAGCCTCCTAGAAGGAAACCCAATCCAAAAAAGATAATGAGTCAAATGCGAAGGTGTTGGAGGTG
Organism: Mobula birostris; assembly: GCF_030028105.1. Classification (NCBI taxonomy): domain Eukaryota; kingdom Metazoa; phylum Chordata; class Chondrichthyes; order Myliobatiformes; family Myliobatidae; genus Mobula; species Mobula birostris. Next base: position 48,620,596 of record NC_092387.1, on the reverse strand, counting down.
TGATTAAAAATTCCATCAAAGAGACAGTTTTAAAGAAGGATCAGAAATAAAGGAGCAAGAGAAATATACAGTAGATAGGCAATTGCAGGAGGCAAAAAGGCAGTCAACAAGAAAGCTGAAGGGAGGTTTGGCTGTACAGGAGCCTAGAGACATGAGTTTTGGGTGCAGTTTTGAGCTGGAGGAGGCCAGAGAGATAAGTAAGATGGAAGGCCATGAATAAACTTATACCCAAGGTTGAAAACATTCAGTTTGGCTTAGGGGAATCTGAATTCAATGTTGGTCAAGAAGAGGAATAGTTAGAAACAATTTTGCATGGAGTTGGGGCTTGGTATTAGCTTAGCTGATTAAGGGGGGAATCAGGAAAATCCTGCTGGGAATAGTCAGATATATGCATGAATGAAGGTTTTAGAAGACAGTCTAGAGTGATAGAGTGAGGCAGTGCAGGGGAGTTGACAGTAAATAGTTTTTCTTACATGTTCACTTTTCAGAAATGTGATCAGTGCTGGCCACATTTAGTACCCTCTCTTCATGCCCTTGAGAAGGTGGCGATGAACAGTCTTCTTCAACTGCTACAGTCTTTCTGGAGAAGGCACTCTCAGGAACATACATAGAAATAGGAGGAGGCAAATCATACACAATTTCTGCAATCCTGGAAATCGAGATCAATACTCAAAATGCTGGAGGAACTCAGCAAGTCAGGCAGCATCAATAGAAGTTGACGTTTCAGGGTGAGACTCTTCATCAGGACTGGAAAGGAAGAAGCCAGAACAAGAAGGTGAAGGAGAAGGGGATGGAGTACAAGCTGGAAGGCAATGGGTGAAACCGAACGAGGAGGAAGTTGGGTGTGTGGGGGAGGGGGAGATGAAGTGAGAAGCTGGGAGGTGATAGGTGTAAGAGGTAAAAGGCTGAAGAAGAAGGAATCTGATAGGACAGAAGGGAAGGAGGAAGGGCACCAGAGGGAGGTGATGGGCAGGTGAGGAGAAGGGATGGGGTAAGATGGAAGCCAGAATGAGGAATGAATAAGAGAGAAGGGGAAGTGGATCACCAGAAGTTAGAGAAATCAATGTTCTTGCTGTCAGGTTGGAGGCTACCTAGATGGAATATGCTGTAATTCAATAAAATCTTGGATAATCTTTATCCCAGCACCACATCCTGCAATAACACAATATTCCTTGAATCCTTCAATATCTAAAAATATTTTGATTACAATATTCTGATCGATATTATTCAAACACAGTTTACATCATCCAGTCTATGCTTCTGAATATAAGAACATCATCCATGGCACAATTGTTAGACGTTTCACCTCTGGTCCTCTGTTCAATTCTCATTCCAGATACATAAGAACAGAAAAACCTATGTCATTGCTTTAGAGCTGCAGAGGATCTGGAGGTGTTACTGTTATGGTTTGTAACTGTGAAACATAAAACTAATTGAAAGAAAAACACAGGAGCCCAGGGATAAATTCTGTATGCTTTGTTTTTACTTCAGCGAGGTGCATGCATATGACGTGGTGGCATAATGATATATGCCATTCACATACTTCATGAATGTAACGAATTATGTAAGCAACAAGGAATGCTTAATCAAACAATATCACTCAAATATTATTGAAGTATTAAATACTTAACACTCCTCGATGCTTAGCTATGAACTTCAACTCAATATACAAACGTAGAATGCACCTCTACTTTTTAAAATTTTGTATATATACACAGTATACTATATAATATAACTACTAAATAGACATCCACACTATAGTAAGTTTTAAATTGTTCCATTCAGGCCTGAAGATTTAATCACTGTGAAGGATTTCTTACTCTTGTGGGATAATGTCTTTCCTAACTGGGGAGAATGTGGGGTGGGGGGGGGGCGCAGACTCTGCTTGGCGGGTGAGACTTGTGACTGTGAAACAAACTCAGGTCTGGGGCCTCCTACGTGGTGATTGGAGCAGTTGTCTCTGAGACTGCAGGAAATGGTTCTGACAGGTCTGGACATCTTTCTTCCTTAAGAATCGACTCTGCTCTCCTCAACTGAATGATGTGTCGACTCCTGATGGCATCAGACACAACCTCCACTGTGCAGGAGTGCTCTAATTCTGCCCGTAGCCTTTCCTAGTACCTACTTTTGATCAACTCTGTAGTCCCTCGCCAGCACTGCTTGTCCAGGAGTGAAGCATCAAACCTCCTGGTTCGGGGAACCCTCAATTTGTTACAACTGTTTCTCCTACATACTCCTGAGATAGAAGAGATCCAAGCATGAGAGCAACGGACAACCCAGAACAGTATAACTGGTGAGTTGTTGGTTGTGGAGTGTGCTGCATTGTATTATGCAAGGAGGAAATTGGGGAACTTCTGATTCAGTGTCAGTGTAGTTTGTTCTGCTGACATTGCTCGCAGTGTGTTCTTTAGACTCTGGACAAACCTTTCCACCAAGCCATTTGTAGCTAGATGGTACGGTCCAGATGTAATATGTTTTATGCCATTCATTTCCCGGAATGAATGAAACTGTTCAGCAACAAACTGTGGTCCATTTTCACTGACTACGTGTTATGGAACACCAGTCCTTGAGAAGAGGCTTCTCAAAACATCAGCAGTATGTGAGGCTGTAATGCAGGACATTGGAAGTACTTCTAGCCACTTTGTAGCCATATTCAGTACCGTTAAGAAATTTGGACCCATGAATGTTCTGACAAAATCCACATGAATCCTCTGCCAGGGCAACACAGGCCATTTCCAGGGACGGAGAAGATTGGCATCTTCTGAACGTGTTGGCATCCAGAACAGTGCATGGCAAGCTGCTCAATCTGCTGAGTTATCCCAGCCACCAGACAAAGCCTCAAGCCAATGCTTTCATTTTGCCACACCTATAGTAGGTGACCGGCATGTAGCTCCTCCAACATTTTAGCCCTCAGTTTAGATGATACAACAACTCTCAATCCCCACATAAGGCAGCGTCCGTCAAGGGCAAATTCTTGCCGGCCTTGGTAACAAGGGGGAACTGGAATTACTGCTCAATATTCCAGCCATTTTGGGTTTCCATGTAGACCTGAGATAATGTGGGGTCTTCTCAGGTTTCCCTTTGAATCATCTCTGTCGTAAAAGGAAGATTTTGATTTGCATTAGGGAGAATGCATCAAGAGGAGTGTTCCCTTTTATAAAAGTTTCAGGTATTTCCTCTTCCAGGGGTAAATGGGACAATCAATCAACATTTCCATGAGTAGTTGTCCTCTTGAATTTGATCTTGTGCCCTCCAAGAAACAGAGTCCATCTCTGCATTTGTGCTGCTGCTGTTAACGGAGCACCCTTCTATGGATTGAAAATGGACACAGGTGGTTCATGATCAGTGCTGAGGGTAAACTCTCTCCCATGGAAGTACCGGTTGAAATATTTTGCCCTGCATACCAGACTCAAGGCTTCTCTATTAGCTGTGTAATTTTTCACTATTGTGATAAGGGAATGAGATCCAAAGGCAATGGGGCATTCCCTTCCATCACTTATAATGTGACATAAGGCGAGGCATCATAAGCAAGCTTCACCGGATGATGTGGATCATAATGTATAAGTATAGTGTCTGATATCACCACTTCCTTTTTGAAAGCTATCTCACACGGCTTTGCCCATTGCCACTTTTTCCTCTAGTAATGAGTTCAAGGGGTGGAGCACAGTTGCCAGGTTTGGCAAGAACTTGTTATAGTAATTGACAAGTTCTAAAAAAGGACCACAACTGTGAGACATCCTTTGGCCTTGGGACATCTACCACTGATTGAATTTTCTCAGCACACTTGTGTAATCTTTGTGAATCCATGGTGTGATATCAGTGATGTTTGGTTTAAATAATTCACACTTGTGGCATTGTGCTCTGAGCCCACAGTCTTCTAATCTTTTAAAAACTGTCTTGGTATTTTGGAGATCTTCCTTGTCATCCTTTTCAGCAACAATGATGTCATCCAGATAACACTGAGTGCCTGGGTTGCCTTGTAGCACCTGGTCCATAGCTTTAGAAACATAGAAAACCTACAACACAATACAGGCCCTTCAGCCCACAAAGTTGTGCCAACCATGTCCCTACCTTAGAAATTACTAAGGCTACCCATAGCCCTCTATTTTTGTCAGAATGTAAGTGCAGATGCTACTCCAAAAATAAGCCTTTTATCATGATAAAGCTTTTTGTGAGTGCTTATGGTGAGAAACACTTTGGACTCTTCTTCCATCTCCATCTGTAGACAGGCCTCAGCTAACTCCACTTTGCTGAAGTATTTTCCTCCAGGAAGGTTTGCAAAGATATCCTTTATCCTGGGAAGAAGGTATTGATCTACTTTCACTGGGTTGATGGTGACTTTAAAATCATCACAGATCCTGACAGACCCATTCTTCTTGGCTACTGGGACCACTGGCGTTGCTCATGGGTTCCATTCAACCTTGGAGCCTCCATGTGATCCAAACTCCCCAGGTACTTTGTCACAGATGGTAAAAGGAACCAGGTGGACTTTGTAGAACTTGGGTGTGGGATTTTTACTTAACACTATTTTGCCCTTGATATTTTGAGTTTTCCAATGCCATGCCCTAACACGGCTGTGGCATCTTCCAGTACCTTTCTTAATTTACTTTCAGTTGACTCTATTGGCTGCTTTAGTTGGAGCAGTAAATTTCTAAGCAAACTGTATGGTTTTCCACCTATTACATTCAGCAAAACTGGCTCTCGTTTCTCTTTGACTACTCCATTTGCTCTAAAATACTGCTCAATTTGCTCAGTGTAAACCATTCAGTTACCTTTTCTGCAATCTATCTTTCCAATATAGCCAGCATTTTCTACTTTTTAAATTTAAAGCAGAATCACCTGGTACTCACTGTTTATGAACCCATGAATTTTATACGTTTTCTCCCCTTTTTAAAAACTCAAACACCTTTCTCCTCTTGTGCGGAGAAAAAGTGCTACACATTTTTTGCTCAACCATTTCTCTTCTCTTTCAAAGACAGCATACTGCATTTTTTAAGTCAAATGTTTCGCCGCGCTTCAACAGGTAGGTAGTCATATCAGGTTCATTTTAAAACTTACTGTCATGTTTTGTAACTCCAAAACATAAAACTAATTGAAAGTAAAACTTGTGTACTTTTCATTTTTACTTTAGTGAGATGCACACATATGACGTGGTGGCATATGACGTACGCAATTCACATACTTTTACATATAACCCATAAAGAATAATATAAACAAAGAATGCTTAATCAAACAATATATTTACAATATTACTCAAATGTTACTTAAATATTAAATATACAACAGTTATCTTTAAATTGAAGTCTTGATTGCTCTCTCAGATTTATGTCTAAGCTCCCATGATGCAGTCTTGAAGAAGGAAAGGGGAATTATCCGACTAATCTGATCATTATTTGTCCCTCAACCATTATCATGAGACAATGATTCCCCGGCTATTACTGCACTGATATTTGTGAGATCTATCTGAGCACAAGTTGACATAGATCCTACATTGCAACAGTTTACCAGCAGTTCACTGGCTGCAGAGTGCTTTGGGGTGCAGTAAAAGAAGATGAAGATGTTTTCAATCTTTCAGAAGGTAGTGACCTTTGACTGGACAAAACTAAGCTTCCATTTCAGTGGCACATCACTATCCCCCTGTAGCTTCAGACAATTCCACCCATCCTCACATCATCTGCAAACTTACTGACCATGCCTCTTATATCCATATCCTAGTTATTCACATATTTTACAATCAGAAAGGGTACACAGCACCAACCCCTGAGGAAAATCAATAGTCACGGGTATTCAATCACAAAAACAACCTTGCTCTGACTCTCACAGCTATCTGGACTATTCCCCTTCTCACCCTGTCTCTTGCAAAAATGCCATCCCCTTCTCACAATTCCTCCTTCTCCGCCGCATCTGCTCTCAGGATGAGGCTTTTCATTCCAGGAGGAGGGAGATGTCCTCCTTTTTTAAAGAAAGGGGCTTCCCCTCCTCCACCATCAACTCTGCTCTCAAACGCATCTCCCCCATTTCACGCACATCTGCTCTCACTCCATCCTCCCGCCACCCCACTAGGAATAGGGTTCCCCTTGTCCTTACCTACGACCCCACCAGCCTCCGGGTCCAACATATAATTCTCTGTAACTTCCGCCACCTCCAATGGGATCCCACCACTAAGCACATCTTTCCCTCCCCCCTTCCCCACTTTCCACAGGGATATCTCCCTACGCGACTCCCTTGTCCATTCTTCCCCCACCATCCCTCCCCACCGATCTCCCTCCTGGCACTTATCCTTGTAAGCGGAATAAGTGCTACACATGCCCTTACACTTCCTCCCTCACCACCATTCAGGGCCCCAGACAGCCCTTCCAGGTGAGGCGATACTTCACCTGTGAGTCGGCTGGGGTGATATACTGCGTCCAGTGCTCCCGATAATATGTCTGGGAGCATTCCCATTCTGATATGTCTATCCACGGCCTCCTCTACTGTCAAGATGAAGCCACACTCAAGTTCAAGGAACAACACTACTTCGAGTGCAAGAAGGGCGAGACTGCGCAGGCGCGTGACGTCGGCAGGACCGCGCGGAGAGTTTAAAAAGGCAGGTTGCTACCAACAGCTGTCCTTTGGATCGGGACTACAGAGTGTCATGGGAGCTGAATTGTGAAGGAAGGCAGTTTTTTTTTAAAACTACTTCGAGTGCAAGAAGGGCGAGACTGCGCAGGCGCGTGACGTCGGCAGGACCGCGCGGAGAGTTTAAAAAGGCGACCACCCTATACAGCGGGCAACTGTCGGAGCGGGCATTGGAGTGAGCGGTAGCAGAGTGTAGGGCTTTGGCTTCAACGGACTTCGGCGATAAACGGGAAGAGGCGAGAGCAAAGCGTCAACTTCTTTTTCTCTGCCCCCCCCACCCCTTTCGCGAATCGGCCCGGACAGACAGGAATAGCAGGGCTCTCACAGCTAAAGGTTTAATAAGTTTGTCTGTTTGGCGAGGTAAGTGGGTGAGTAGACTTATTTTTCCTGTTTCATTCGTGTAAAATTAGATAGCATGCCTGCAGGGTTAGTGCTTTGTTCAGGGTGTCAGATGTGGGAATCCTGGGAGACTTCCAGCCTCCCTGATGGCCACATCTGCGCCAGGTGCACCGAGTTGCAGCTCCTCAGAGACCGTGTTAGGGATCTGCAGTTGCAGCTTGAAGACCTAGTGCTTATCAGGGACAGTGAAGAGGTGATAGACAGGAGCTACAGGGAGGTAGTCATCTCTAGGCTACAGGAGTCAGAAAACTGGGTCACTGTCAAGAGAGGGAAGGGAAATGCCTGGATAGTGGAGAGCACCCCTGTGGCTGTCCCCCTCAGCAACAAATATCTTGTTCTGGATGCTGTTGAGGGTGATGACCTGACGGGGGACGCCCACGGTGACTGGGTCTTTGGCACTGAGTCTGGCGCTGTTGTGCAGGAGAGAAGGAGGGTGACGAGAAATGCGGTAGTCGTGGGGGATTCCATAGTCAGGGGAACAGACAGGAGATTCTGTGAGCCTGACAGAGATACCCGCATGGTGTGTTGCCTCCCAGGTGCCAGGGTACGGGATGTCTCGGATCGGGTCCTGAATATTCTAAAGGGGGAGGGTGAGGCCAGTTGTCTTGGTACATGTTGGTACCAATGACATAGATAGGACAAAGGAGGAGGTCCTGAAGAGAGATTTCCAGGAGTTAGGAAGGAAGCTGAGAAGCAGGACCTCCAGGGTAGTAATCTCGGGATTGCTACCTGTGCCACGTGCTAGCGAGGGCAAGAGTAGTCGGATCAAGCAGATGAATGCCTGGCTGAGAGACTGGTGTAGGGGGCAGGGCTTCAGGTTCTTGGATAATTGGGATCTCTTCTGGGGGAAGTATGACCTGTTCAAAAAGGACAGGTTACACCTGAACCCGAAGGGGACCAATATCCTGGCGGGAAAGTTTAATAGAGCTGTTAGGGAGGGTTTAAACTAATTTGGCAGGAGGATGGGAACCGGAATGATAGAGCGGAGGAAGAGGAAAACAGAAACAAATCTAAGATAGTGAGCAGTAAAGATGTCAGGAAAGACAGGCAGATGATGGGGCAAATGTGTAGCCATTGGGACGAGTTGCAGTGCAATAAAGTTGCAGCACAATCAAAGCAAAAAGTATCGAATACTGGTCTTAAGGTGTTGTACTTAAATGCACGCAGCATAAGCAATAAGGTGGATGATCTTGTCCTACAGCTACAGATTGGCAGGTATGATATTGTGGCCATCACTGAGACCTGGCTAAAGGATGCATGTCCCTGGGAGCTGAACGTCCAAGGATACACGGTGTATTGGAAGGATAGGAAGGTAGGCAGAGGGGGAGGCGTGGCTTTATTGGTAAGAAATGATATTAAATCATTAGAAAGAGGTGATATAGGATCGGAAGGTGCAGAATCTTTATGGGTTGAGCTAAGGAATAGCAGGGGTAAAAGGACCCTGATGGCAGTTATTTATAGGCCTCCAAACAGCTGCAGGGATGTGGACTACAAATTACAACTGGAAATAGAAAAGGCTTGTCAGAAGGGCAGTCTTATGATAATTGTGGGAGATTTTAACATGCGAGTAGATTGGAAAAATCAGGTCGGCACTGGATCTCAAGAGAGAGAATTTGTAGAATGTCTGCGAGATGGCTTTTTAGAACAGCTTGTTGTTGAGCCCACTAGGGGATCGGCTGTACTGGATTGGGTATTGTGTAGTGAACCGGAGGTGATTGGAGAGATTGAGGTGAAGGAACCCTTAGGAGACAGTGATCATAACATGATTGAGTTCACTGTGAAATTAGAAAAAGAGAAGCCAAGATCTGATGTGTCGGTGTTTCAGTGGAGTAAAGGAAACTACAGTGGCATGAGAGAGGAACTGGCCAAAGTTGACTGGAAAGAGACACTGGCAGGAAAGACGGCAGAGCAGCAGTGGCTGGAGTTTATGCGAGAAATGAGGAATGTGCAAGACAGGTATATTCCAAAAAAGAAGAAATTTTCGAGTGGAAAAAGGATGCAACCGTGGTTGACAAGAGAAGTCAAAGCCAAAGTTAAAGCTAAGGAGAGGGCATACAAGGAAGCAAAAATTAGTGGGAAGACAGAGGATTGGGAAGTCTTTAAAAGCTTACAAAAGGAAACCAAGAAGGTCATTAAGAGAGAAAGATTAACTATGAAAGGAAACTAGCAAATAATATCGAAGAGGATACTAAAAGCTTTTTCAAGTATATAAAGAGTAAAAGACAGGTCAGAGTAGATATAGGACCGATAGAAAATGATACTGGAGAAATTGTAATGGGAGATGAGGAGATGGCAGAGGAACTGAACAAGTATTTTGCATCAGTCTTCACTGAGGAAGACAGCAGGATACCGGACACTCAAGGGTGGCGGGGAAGAGAAGTGTGCGCAGTCACAATTACGACAGAGAAAGTACTCAGGAAGCTGAATAGGCTAAAGGTCGATAAATCTCCTGGACCAGATGGAATGCACCCTCATGTTCTGAAGGAAGTAGCTGTGGAGATTGCGGAGGCATTAGCGATGATCTTTCAAAAGTCGATAGATTCTGGCATGGTTCCGGAGGACTGGAAGATTGCAAATGTCACTCTGCTATTTAAGAAGGGGGCAAGGAAGCAAAAAGGAAATTATAGACCTGTTAGCTTGACATCGGTGGTTGGGAAGTTGGGAAGAATGAGGTTACAGAGTACCTGGAGGCATATGACAAGATAGGCAGAACTCAGCATGGATTCCTTAAAGGAAAATCCTGCCTGACAAACCTATTACAATTTTTTGAGGAAATTACCAGTAGGCTAGACAAGGGAGACGCAGTGGATGTCGTATATTTGGATTTTCAGAAGGCCTTTGACAAGGTGCCACATATGAGGCTGCTTAACAAGATAAGAGCCCGTGGAATTACAGGAAAGTTACATACGTGGATAGAGCGTTGGCTGATTGGCAGGAAACAGAGAGTGGGAATAAAGGGATCCTATTCTGGTTGGCTGCCGGTTACCAGTGGTGTTCCACAGGGATCAGTGTTGGGGCCGCTTCTTTTTACATTGTACATCAACGATTTGGATTATGGAATAGATGGCTTTGTGGCTAAGTTTGCTGATGATACGAAGATAGGTGGAAGGGCCGGTAGTGCTGAGGAAACGGAGAGTCTGCAGAGAGACTTGGATAGATTGGAAGAATGGGCAGAGAAGTGGCAAATGAAGTACAATGTTGGAAAGTGTATGGTTATGCACTTTGGCAGAAAAAATAAACGGGCAGACTATTATTTAAATGGGGAAAGAATTCAAAGTTCTGAGATGCAATGGGACTTGGGAGTCCTCGTACAGGATTCCCTTAAAGTTAACCTCCAGGTTGAATCGGTAGTGAAGAAGGCGAATGCAACGTTGGCATTCATTTCTAGAGGAATAGAGTATAGGAGCAGGGATGTGATGTTGAGGCTCTATAAGGCGCTGGTGAGACCTCACTTGGAGTACTGTGGGCAGTTTTGGTCTCCTTATTTAAGAAAGGATGTGCTGACGTTGGAGAGGGTACAGAGAAGATTCACTAGAATGATTCCGGGAATGAGAGGGTTAACATATGAGGGACGTTTGTCCGCTCTTGGACTGTATTCCTTGGAGTTTAGAAGAATGAGGGGAGACCTCATAGAAACATTTCGAATGTTAAAAGGCATGGACAGAGTGGATGTGGCAAAGTTGTTTCCCATGATGGGGGAGTTTAGTATGAGAAGGCATGACTTCAGGATTGAAGGGCGCCCTTTCAGAACAGAAATGCGAAAAAATTTTTTTAGTCAGAGGGTAGTGAATCTATGGAATTTGTTGCCACGGGCAGCAGTGGAGGACAAGTCATTGGGTGTCTTTAAGGCAGAGATTGATAGGTATCTGAGTAGCCAGGGCATCAAAGGTTATGGTGAGAAGGCGGGGCAGTGGGACTAAATAGGATAAAATGGATCAGCTCATGATAAAATGGCGGAGCAGACTCGATGGGCCGAATGGCCTACTTCTGCTCCTTTGTCTTATGGTCTAACACCTTATATTCCATCTGGGTAGCCCCCAACCTGATGGCATGAACATTGACTTCTCTAACTTCCGCTAATGCCCCACCTCCCCCTCGTACCCCATCTGTTATTTATTTATATACACACATTCTTTTTCTCTCTCTCTCCTTTTTCTCCCTCTGCCCCTCTCACTATACCCCTTGCCCATCCTCTGGGCTCCCCCCACCCTTTTCTTTCTCCCTGGGCCTCCTGTCCCATGATCCTCTCATATCCCTTTTGCCAATCAACTGTCCAGCTCTTGGCTCCATCCCTCCACCTCCTGTCTTCTCCTATCATTTTGGATCTCCCCCTCCCCCTCCCACTTTCAAATCTCTTACTAGCTCTTCGTTCAGTTAGCCCTGACAAAGGGTCTCGGCCCGAAATGTTGACTGTACCTCTTCCTAGAGATGCTGCCTGGCCTGCTGTGTTCACCAGCAACTTTGATGTGTGTTGCTTGAAATTCCAGCATCTGCAGATTTCCTCGTGCTTGCTCTATGTCCTATTGCCAAGTCAGTTTTGGATCCAATTTGCTCAAGCCTTTTGGACCAGTCTCCTATGTGGGACCTAGCTGAAGACCTTTACTGAATTCCATGTAAACCATATCTATCACGTTACCCTTGTCGATGCACTTTACTGCCCAAAATACTTCAGTCAGGTTGCTTAAATAAGGTCTGCCCTTGACAAAGCTATGCTGGCTATCTTTGGTCATTCCCTGCCTTTCAAAGTAATCAGTAAACATTGCTCCGCAGAATAATTTGTTGTTTCACCCCCGCCCCCGGTTTCCTCTGAATGTAGAGGATATGACCAGCCTGACCTGACGTGTCTGTCCTCCTGCTTTCCATTCTATGTTCTCATGTTCGAACTCTCCAGCTGCTCCCATTCTCCCTTTGACAAGATTAAGTTTAAGGTACTCCCATCGCAATGCCTATCTCAACGACTTCCTCAGGAAGGAGGTATAGAAACTGTAGGTCCCACAGGAACAGTTATTACCCTCGAACCATCAGGCTCCTGAACCAGTGTGGCTAAATTCACTCACTTCAGTGCAGAACTGACTCCACAACCTACAGACTGACTTTCAAGGACACCACAGCTCACTTTCTTAGTGTTATTTATTTTTTTTATTATTTGCCCGATTTGTCTTCTGTTGTACATTGGTTCTCAGTCTTTGTTATTTATTGTGTTTCATAAATCCCTAACATGCTAGTTATTTTCCTGTGAAATGTCTGCAAGAAAATGAATCTCAAGGTAGCATATGGTGACATATATGTATTTTGATAATAAATTTACTTTGAACTTTGAACCCTCTGGGTGAAAATGTTGCTGCTTTGGTTCCTCTTAAATCCTTTTCACCCCAAACCCATATCCTCTTGATCTTGATTCCCCAACTCTGAGAAAAAGGCTACGTGCATTCACCCTACCTATGCCACTCATAATTCCTCTGAAGTCAATGCAAAATTAATTTCAATGGAACATTTTAGTGATCTATGTGAGAGCAATTTATTGCACCATAACTTGACTGCTGGTGAGACTTATACTTCTAAAAAACATAATTCTCCAGGGTTTCATCTGGGAAACAAAGGTGTGTGTTTTCACTTGCGGATTTGTTTTCTCTTCATTGTTTTCACTTGGGAGCTCAGCCACCGCAACTGTTCAGATGTAAGCAGAGGTGCTTTGCAAAGGCAGGCGAACGATGAAGAAACAGAGATCAATAGAGATTTGACCTTTTACAGGCTGACCACTGGGAAAAGTAATAATATTCAAGGAAGAATTACAGACACATCTAAAATCACATATTAATGTTAATATTTCATTTGCTGCTTTAAATATTGAGAACATGAGATGAAGAGACCTTGAAAGTGAGTCCATGGGTGAACTGTTTGCACAACCTATGGACTCACTTTCAAGGACTCTTTATCTCATGTTTTCAATATTTGTTGCTTATTTATTTATTATTATTTATTTTTGTATTTACACAGTTTGTTGTCTTTTGTACACTGGTTCAACACCCAAGATGGTGTGGTCTTTCATGCTTCTATTATGATTATTATTCTATTATGGATTTATTGAGTATGCCTGCAAGAAAATGAATTTCAGGGTTGTATATGTTGATATATATGTACTTCGATAATAAATTTACTTTGAATTTTGAACTTTAAGTACAAACAAGAGTAAAATACTTATTGCATTGCTTAAAATGGATAATAAGGCTACTTTGTCATTCCATTTACGGTTGATAATGAATTTAAAATTTATTTTGTGGTCATTTTTATTAGCATTTATTGAGATAATTCACTGGTGCTTTTGGGAACTATACCATAGATTAAGGTGGTTGTTCCCTCGGGGACGAGGTGGTGGGGTGAAGGGGGAATCTCTGTGTTCCATCATGGGTCAGATGTTGTCCACTCACGTTTTGGAAGACTGTGGACTGAATTCCAGTCCAAAGAGTTGAGTGCAAACTTAAAGCTGACACAGGAAGCAATTTGGAGAATCAGGGGTGATCTTATTGAAATATATAGACCTTAATCTTGAACCTTCCAGTCAAGATGGCGTTGAGCTGAGGTTGTGGCTCAGATTTTGTAGTTTTTTTTAAGTTCATAGAGATGGTTTTGGTGTCAGAAAGGAGAGTTAGGGGTCATTTTGGGGTTTAGAGACAAGGATGTGGAGAAGTTAGAGGTCAGCCAGAGTCTAAGCCTCCACACCAAGTTCCGCATTCGAAGATGAGTGATATGGACATGTGACAAAGGACATCTGTGTATATCAGCCTGTCCCAGGTCAGTGGGTTCCGGGATTGGATATCCGTGCAAGCAGGAGGCACGAAGGTCATTTTGAGGCTAGGAGTTCAGGGTTTCATCATCTGCTAGTCTGGGGGTTGATACAAAAAATTGAAGCCTGAAGATTAATTGGAAGTTTGGAAATCAAGGCCTGGTGGCTAGGCCTGGATACCTGGGACTGGAGGCCTAAAGGCCTGTCCTGAGAATGGAGGACTGTTTGTGTGTGTGGGTGGGTGGGATTGAAGAAAAGGGCTTGTTTTGTTGTTGTTGTTATTTTGTGCTTGTAATGTTCTGTTTCATGGTGTTCTGCTTTGTTCAGCTCAGCATTGTGAGCTTGCTATGCTAGCGATGGAATGTGTGGCTTCCCCCAGCACATCCTTGGGTTGTGTCGGTCGTTACGTTTCACCGGATACTTCAATGGACATGTGATAAATAAATTAATCTGAATATGAATCTGATGCTGAGATATTTCTACTAGTGGCAGAATTTCAATTGAAGGGATACAGATGAGGGACAGTCATTTAAAACTGCGGGACATAGGAACTACTTCTCACAAAATGTAGGGAATCCTGGAACTTTCTGTTCCAGGAGGGCTCAGTGGGATAGAAAATGGAGGGTATTTAAAGGAGAATGACACACAAAATGCTGGAGGTACTCAAGATTAAGATTATCTTGCTTTGTCACATGCACATTGAAACATACAGTAAAATGTGTTGTTTGTGTCAAATCAAATCAGCGAGGATTGTGCTGGGCAGCCCACAAGTGTGGCTACTCCTCTGGTGCTAAAATAACCCCAACAGTATGTGTTTGGAATGCAGGAGGAAACAAGGGCACCAAAACGAAACTCGTGTAGTCACAGGGTACAAACTTCTTACAGACAGCAGCAGGAATTGAACCCTGACCTTACAGTTGGTGCTGTAAAGCCCTTGTACTAACTGCTATGCTGCTCAGCAGGTCAGGCAGCATCTGTGGACGTTCTGAGTAGAGATTGTTCATCCGGATGCTTCATCAATTTAAAAAGGAGGTGGGTATATTTTAGTAGATCAGGGAATTGAGAGCTGAGGGTAACGGGCACAAGAGGAGTTGAGGCCAGAGCTAGATCACCATGATTATATTGAATGCAGAGCAGGCTTGATAGGCCGAGAGGTGTATTCGTGTCTTATTTTCCATATTCTTAAGTGCACGGGTAGAAGTTAGATGTTTCAGATGGGAGCTTAAGGTTAGGTTAATGGAGGCAACAAGAACCCAAGTTTGCAGAACTGGAGAGACCAGAGATGCTGAGGACTGGAAGAGGTGACTAAAAGACACAATGGGCTCAGACTGTAGTACAGCCAAGCTGGCCTGTTACAGGATGAAAACAGCATTCTTTGTGATGACACAGATTGAATTCAAAAGCTCATCTTGGAAGTGAGTAGGTTGCCAAGACAACCAGCAGGATGGTTCAAGCCAGAGAAGGAGCTAGAACCAGTGGAATGGGTGTGAATTCTTGCTGATTATCGGGGTCAATGATGTTGCACATCATTGGAAGGCAACATCTACAAGGCAACCCCACCATCATGTCAATGTCTTGAGGTAGTCCCTAGCACATTGCTGGAGTTTGCATGTACGTTGATAGTTTGGGAGCAACCCTTTGCAGAAAGGGCTGCCCTGGATTGTTACCCTTCCCCAGGAATATTGACAAAAAATTATAAGTAGGCCATTTGGCCTACTCTAGCCTTTGTCAAAATTTCTCCAAATCCCACACAAATATTGGGATCTCTGGGGTACTGAGGCAAAGAGTAACACAGAGGAAGTAGAGAGTCTGCAAAAGGATTTGGACAGGTTAGGAGAATGGATGAAGCAGTGGCAGATGAAATACAGTGTAGGGAAGTGCATGATCATGCATTTTGGTAGAAGGAATAAAGGCATGAACTATTTTCTGAATGGGGATCAAATTTAGAAATCAGAGGTTCAAAGGGCCTTGGTAA
The DNA here is from genome assembly GCF_030028105.1 of Mobula birostris. Taxonomy (NCBI): domain Eukaryota; kingdom Metazoa; phylum Chordata; class Chondrichthyes; order Myliobatiformes; family Myliobatidae; genus Mobula; species Mobula birostris. Next base: position 48,604,820 of record NC_092387.1, on the reverse strand, counting down.
TCCTAGTGCAGGATTCCCTAAAAGTTAACTTGCAGGTTGAGTTGGTAGTAAGGAAGGCAAATGCAATGTTAGCATTACAGACATCCCACTCTGCAAAAACTCATTTCAGGGAGGTAGCACCATCAATTTGTGGGAGACTCCCAGAACTTCCAGGAGAGGTGGGATGTCTGCAATAGAGTAGCTCCTTAGCAGCTAGCCAGCTAGTTTAATTAATGTTAGCTAAGCTAATGAACGAATGATACCTGTTAAACTCACCTCAACATGTCTTTTAGAGTCTTAACCCACCATGGGCAATAGAAAATTTACTGTTGCAAACAGTGCAGTGAGCAACACTGTCATTATTTTTGACCCCTATTAGGCAGGGGTATACTTTAGTGTAGTCTGGGGTGACGTACATTTTATATTTTCTTTTTTTGGAACGCTCTGCCATGGTGCTCTCTCGCGCTTGCTCACTTGCTCTCAAAAAAATTGATTTCTGGGATATTGTATATAATTTGCGGCATCAGGGAGCCACTATCAACATGCGGGAGACTCCCGGAACTTCCAGGAGAGGTGGGATGTCTGGCATTAATTTTGAGAGGACTAAAATATTAAAGCAAGGATGTAATTATGAGGCTTTATAAAGTATTGGTCAGATTGCACTTGGAGAATTGAGAGCAGTTTTTGTCCCCTTATCTAAGAAAGGATGTGCTGGTATTACAGAGGGTCCAGAGCTGGTTTATGAGAATGATCCCAGGAATGAAAGGGTTATCGTACATGGAGCATTTGATGGCTCTGGGCCTGTACTGGGCTGGAGTTTAGAAGAATAAGGTAGGATGCCGTTGAAGTCTATCAAAGATAGTAAGGCCTAAATGGAATACACAAGGAGAGGAGGTTTCCTATAGTAGGGGAATCGAGAACCAAAGGGCACAGCCTCAGAATGGAGGGATGTCCCTTTAGAACCAAGATGAGGAGGAATTCCTGTATCCAGGGTGGTGAATCTTTGGGATTCATTGCTATGGAAGGCTGGAGAAGCCAAGTCATTGCATATATTTAAAGTGGAGGTTGATAGGTTTTTGATTGGTAAGGGTGTCAAAAGGTTTGGAGGAAAAATCAGGAGAATGGGTTTGTGAGGTACAATTTAATAAATCAGCCATGGTAGAATGGCAGAACAGACCCGATGGGCTGAATGGCCTAATTCTGCTCCTCTGTCTTATGGTTTTAACAAAATAATCAGTTCGTTCAGGCTGAATCTGGCCTTTGTTTCCGAACTCACAAACCAATCTGATAAACACAGAAAATGCTGGAAACACAGCTGATCAAACACAGAACTGAACAGGTTCTTTGGACCACTAATCACAACTAATCCTTCCTGTCTGAACACGGCCTACATCCCTCCACAAGAAATAACAAGGCCTTGGTTGGTGGATCCCAAGGCCCCACTCCTGGAACACACTGGTGGACAGTGAGATTATGTTGGAGGTTTAGACCATAGAACTGGGCCTGATGCCTAATAAATGATAAGTAGATAGATGCCTTGAAAAAAGGCTCAGACAGTTTCCGGTTTCACACATAGGAACCCTGGATGAATGTGACAGGTCAGGGTGAGATGGGTCAGCACGTTCAATGTTCCAGTGTTTACTGTATCAACCCAATGTCTATTTGACTGCCCAAAATGCGTCATCCCACAAATGTTGTGGTAAACTCCATCAGCCAATACTTCCAACTTTCTATCTGATCTCATTTCTGCTGCAGACTTAGACAAATTTCCTCACTAATGTAGAGTAGATCACATTGTGTGGCCGATTAAATTGGAAGAAGTGTGAATAAATCATTTCAGATCCAGGCATCTGCAGTTTCAGTTGGTTTCAGTACCTCAAAATACACTCAGTATCCAATTGATTTTGTATCTCCTGCACCTAATAAAGTGGCCACTGAGTGTATGTTCATGTCTTCTGCTGTTGTAGCCCATCCACTTCAATGTTCGATGTGTTGTGCATTCAGACACTCTTCTGCACACCACTGTTGTAATGTGTGGTTATTTGAGTTACTGCCGCCTTCCTGTCAGCTTAAACTAGTCTGGTCATTTTCTTCTGACCTCTCTCATTAACAAGGCATTTTTGCTCACAGACCTGCTGCCACTGATTTTTTTTACACCATTCTCTGTAACTCAAGAGACTGTTGTGTGTGAAAATCCGAGGAAATCAACAGTTTCCAAGAAACTCAAACCACCCCATCTGGCACCAACAATCATTCTACAATCAAAGTCACTCAGTACAAAGTCATTTCTTCCCCATTCTGATGTTTGGTCTGAACAACAACTGAACCTCTTGATCATGTCTACATGCTTTTATACATTGTGTTGCTGCCACATAATTAGTTGATTAGATATTTGCAGTAATGAGCCAGTGTACAGGTGTATATTGTTTGTTTAGCTTTCTCCTTTTCCCCACATGAAATGCTGGTGTTTGAGTCCGTCAGTCATCAGCTTTCCTTATTGCTTCTTTGGCTGGGGCATTTGTGTAGTGGTTACCATCCAGACAACCAGTTCAGAGATTGTAAGGTGGCAAAATCAATATAAATAAATCCATTCTTCTTGATCAGTACCACGGGACATTTCACATTCACTCATTTCACTCGTGAGGGCAAGTAGACCATAAGACCATAAAACATAGGAGCAGGATTTGGGCATTTGGTCCATCAATTGATCATGGCTGATTTATTCTACTTTCTCAACCACATTTTTCTGCCTTTTCCCCATTCGATATCCTTACTAAGCAAGAACCTATCAACCTCTGCAGAGGACCTGCCTCTCAGCACAGCACTGCAAGCTTCACATAGGATGGTGCATTGAAATCCCAGGAATGCCGCCTATCATCTTCTGACAGAAATGACTGTTCTACACTCACTAAATGCCAGGTAATACTCATGTAGCCTTGATAATTCTATATGGCACTCAGATGGATAATGATTTAATTTGCAGTAGATAAATTGTCCGTGTGTGCATATTATTTAAAATTTCTCACCTCATCTATAATTTAACTTCATCTAATGAAGCCTCGGGCAGTCTGCCATACTGGTCAGAATATTGATACGGTATAAACATGCAGCCTCATCTCATTCAAATCGTTATCGCTGTTGATCAGCTGTTATTTTTCAGACCTTATTCTCAATAAAAATTTTTAAAAAGTGATCTCTTAGATGCCTTCTTAAGACAGTATACTCTGGAACAATGGGAATTGAAAATACATCTGGGAGAGAAGAACTCAGATATCTCTGCCAATTGTATCATGAATGATCTTTTCAATTAAAGAGCTCTTAACGTGCTGTAGGAACTCAGCATGTCAGGCAGCGTCAATGGAAAGGAGTTGAAGAGTCTTAGCCCAGAACATTGACTATTAATTTAAAACTCACAACACGCTGGAGGAACTCAGCAGGTCGGGCAGCATCCGTGGAAAAGATCGGTCGACGTTTCGGGCCGGAACCCTTCGTCAGGACTGAAGAGGTAAGGGGCAGAGGCCCTATAAAGAAGGTGGGGGGAGGGTGGGAAGGAGAAGGCTGGTAGGTTTTTGGTGAAAAACCAGTAAGGGGAAAGATAAAGGGGTGGGAGAGGGGAGGCAGGGAGGTGATAGGCAGGAAAGGTGAAGAAAGAATAGGGGAAAACACAATGGGTAGTAGAAGGAGGCGGAACCATGAGGGAGGTGATAGGCAGCTGGGGGAGGGGGCAGAGTGACATAGGGATAGGGGAAGGGAGGGGGAGGGAATTACCAGAAGTTGGAGAATTCTATGTTCATACCAAGGGGCTGGAGACTACCTAGGCGGTATATGAGTTGTTGCTCCTCCAACCTGAGTTTAACCTCATCATGGCAGTAGAGGAGGCCATGTATGGACATATCTGAATGGGAGTGGGAAGCAGAGTTGAGGTGGGTGGCTACTGGGAGATCCTGTCTGTTTTGGCGGATGGAGCGGAGGTGCTCGACGAAGCGGTCCCCCAATCTGCGTCGGGTTTCACCGATGTAGAGGAGGCTGCACCGGGAGCACCAGATGCAATAGATGACCCCGACGACTCACAAGTGAAGTGTTGCCTCACTTGGAAGTACTGTTTGGGGCCCTGAATGGTGGCAAGAGAGGAGGTGTAGGGGCAGGTGTAGCACTTGTGCTTACAGGGCTAAGTGCCAGGTGGGAGATCCATGGGGAGGGCCGTGTGGACCAGGGAGACGCGGAGGGACCGATCCCTCTGGAAAGCGGAGAGGGGTGAAGAGAGAAAGATGTGCTTAGTGGTGGAGTCCTGTTGAAGGTGGCGGAAGTTGCAGAGGATAATGTGCTGGATCCAGAGGCTGGTAGGGTGGTAGGTGAGGACAAGGGGAACTCTGTTCCTGTTGTGGTGGTGGGAGGATGGGGTGAGAGCCAAAGTGCGGGAAATGGAGGAGATGCGGGTGAGGGCATCATTGATGACAGCAGAAGGGAAACCATGATGCTTAAAGAAAAAGGACATTTGAGATGTCCTGGAACGGAAAACCTCATCCTCGGAGTAGGTGCGGCAGAGACGGAGGAACTGGGAATAGGGAATGGCATTTTTTGCATGTGGCAGGGTGGGAAGAGGTATAGTCGAGGTAGTTATGAGAGTCAGTGGGCTTGTAGAAGATGCCAGTGAAGATGTCTGTCTCCAGAGATGGAAATAGTTAGACCTCCAGAGGTCTAGGTAGTCTCCAGCCCCTTGGTACGAACATAGAATTCTCCAGCTTCCGGTAATTCCCTCCCCCTCCCTTCCTCTATCCCTATGTCACTCTGCCCCCTCCCCCAGCCGCCTATCACCTCCCTCATGGTTCTGCCTCCTTCTACTACCCATTGTGTTTTCCCCTATTCCTTCTTCATCTTTCCTGCCTATCCCCTCCCTGCTTCCCCTCCCCCACCCCTTTATCTTTCCCCTTACTGGTTTTTCACCTGGAACCTACCAGCCTTCTCCTTCCCACCCTCTCCCCACCTTCTTTATAGGGCCTCTGCCCCTTCCCTCTACAGTCCTGACGAAGGGTTCCGGCCCGAAACGTCGACCGATCTTTTCCATGGATGCTGCCCGATCTGCTGAGTTCCTCCAGCGTGTTGTGAGTGTTGCTTTGACCCCAGCATCTGCAGATTATTTTGTGTTGACTATTATTTTATTTAGTTTACTGGAAATAAATGGGAGAATGGGGCTGATAGGAAGGTCCTGACTTACTGAGCTCCTCCAGCACTTTGTGTGTGCTGCTCAAGATTTTTTCAGCATCTGTACAATATCTTGTGTTTATAATGAACTCTTAAGTTTGCTTTTTAGTAGAGCTCTCAGACTCCAACATGCACTAGCTCAACCTTGGGGCTAAGGTCAGTATAGTCCCTGGTGCAAAGCATTTCAGGATGTTATAGAGCCTTGCATATGCAGCCATAGAGGAAGACAGCACAGAAAAAGGCTTTTCATTCAATTCATGCAAGCTGACCAAGGTGCCCATTTGCAGACATCCCATCTCTCCTGGAAGTTCCGGGAGTCTCCTGCATATGAATAGTGGCTCCCTGATGCCCACAAATTATATACAATATCAGGGAAATCAACTTTTTTGAGAGCGAGCGAGCAAGAGAAAGCAAGAGAGAGCGCGAGAGCGACCACAAGAGAGCGCGCGCAAGAGAGAGCGAGAAAGCGAGAGAGCGCGAGTGAGCGCAAGAGAGAAAGCGAGAGCGCACGAGCGAGAGAAAGCAAGCGAGAGTGCGAGAGAGCGCGCGAGAGGGAAAGCAAGCGAGAGCGCGACAGAAGACAAGCAAGAGCGAGAGAGAAAGCAAGCAAGAGCGCGCAAGCGATAGAGAGAGCACGAGAACAAGAGAGAAAACGAGAGAGAAAGCAAGCAAGAGAGTGCGAGAGAACAAGAGAGAAAACGAGAGAGAGAGAGCACACCATGGCAGAGTGTTCCAAAAAAAAATAAAACATACTTCACCCCAGACTACACTAAAGAGTACCCCTGCCTAATAGGGGTCAAAAATAATGACAGTGTTACTCGCTGCACTGTTTGCAATAGTGACTTTTCTACTGCCCATGGTGGGTTAAGACTGTAAAAGACATGTTGAGGTGAGTTTAACAGGTATCATTCGTTCATTAGCATAGTTAACATTATTTAAACTAGCTGGCTGGCTGCTAAGGAGCTACTCTCTTGCAAACATTCCACCTCTCCCGGTAGTCTCCCACAAATTGATAGTGCTACCTCCCTGAAATGAGTTTTTGCAGGGTGGGATGTCTGCATTTGCCTGTGCTTAGCCCACATCCCTCTACCTTTCCTATCCATGTATCTGATGTATTTTAATCTTGTATGTTGCAAAGCTTTGTACATGTGCAGGAAAAGCTCTCAGGTATCAGAAACAGATGGGGAAAGTAAATCAGATTTAAATATTAATGATTCTGCCTGGAAAAGAAATATATTCAGGATGATCTTGGATGCAGCAGAAAAGGAGGTGATGTTAGATGAGCACAGGTTCAGTCACCCGGTCTACTGAATTATTTCATGGTTACATGAAAGATATTTAGTGGAGAGGAAAGTTCTTCACTGAATTTTGTTTCTTTTCTCACAGATACATCCTGACCTGCTCAGTGCATTCAGCAATTGCTGCCTTTCTTTTTATCTTATCAGAGGTAAAGCTGGCTACAGCAATTCTGCAATGCCTCATGGCTACAGGATATCTTCCACTAAGGAAATTAGGAGCAGCAGGGTGGTGTAGTTTACAGTGTGGCTGCACGGCTACAGTGACCCAGGTTCAATCCTGGCCTCAGGTGCTGTGTGTTTGGTGTTTCCATGCTCTGCCTGAGAATGCATACGTTTCCACCATGTACTCTGGCTTACATAGACATGCTTTTAGATTTGAAGAACCTGCAAGCAGAACAAGTGCTACTCCTGCCCCTACACCTCCTCCCTCACTACCATTCAGGGCTCCAAACAGTCCTTCCAGGTGAGGCAACACTTCACTTGTGAGTCTGTTGGGGTCGTATATTGTGTCCAGTGCTCCCAGTGTGGTCTCCTGTATATTGGTGAGACCCGACGTAGATTGGGAGACCTTTTCGCTGAGCACCGACACTCCGTCCACCAGAAAAAGCTGGATCTTCCAGTGGCCACCCATTTTAATTTCACTTCCCATTCCCATATGCCTATCCATGGCCTCCTCCACTGTCATGATGAGGCCACACTTAGGTTGGGGGAACAACACCTTTTATTCTGTTTGGGTAGCCTCCAACCCTATGGCACGAACATCGATTTCTCCAACTTCCACCCCCCTCCTTCACCATTTCCCATTCCCTTTTCCCTCTCTCACCTTATCTTCTTACCTGCCCATCACCTCCCTCTGGTGCTCCTCCCCCTTTTCTTTCTTCCATGGCTGCCTGTCTCTTTCACCAATCAATTTCCCAGCACTTTACTTCATCCCTACCCCTTTGGGTTTCGCCTATCATCTTGTGTTTCTCTCTCTCCCCTCCACCTCTTACATCCACTCCTCAGCTTTTGTTATCCAGTCCTTCCGAAGGGTTTCAGCGCGAAACATCAACTATATTCTTTTCAGTTGATGCTGCAGGCCTGCTGAGTTCCTCCAGCATTTTGTGTGTGTTGCTTGGATTTCCAGCATCTGCAGATTTTTTCTAGCTGAGTGGCAGAACAATAAGTAGGGAACCATGGAGTCTGTAAGATAGAATAGGTTACCAGAAGTAAGTGGGAGAATGGGAATGAAGGGAATGTCCAGAGAGCTGTCATAGACTCAGTGGGCCAAATGGCCTCATTCAACTTAGCATAAGAAATAAAGAAACTCTTCACATCTCGGTCATAATTAAACACTTCTTATTTTAGTGATACCGCATGATAACAGGCCCCTCTGGTCTAACAGGCCTGTGCAGCCTAATTACACCCATGTGAAAAATTAATGCACTAACCCATAAGTCTTTGGAAAGTAGAAGGACACCAGAGCACTTGAAGGAAACCCACATGGTCACAGGGTGAACATACTGTGCAAACTCCTTAGGGATAGTGGCAGAATTGAACCAGGGTCGCTGATGCTGCAATAAGGTTATGCTAACTGCTTTGCCACCGTGAAAATGACTTTCAGTCCTGATGAAGGGTCTCGGCCTGAAACATCGACTGCACCTCTTCCTAGAGATGCTGCCTGGCCTGCTGCGTTCACCAGCAACGTTGATGTGTGTTGCTGAAAGCAGAGTTGTGCACAGTATGTGTGGATGCGCAGTTGAACTTGCTTAGAC